>NC_139218.1:30062626-31262626 GCF_055691185.1 Crinia signifera
TAGTCCGGCACTCAGGTAACCAGGAGTACTTGGGCGGGTGCCTCCAATAAACCAACCTGGTGAGGGCAGGTTCAATACAGCATACTTGGATAGATGTGGCACTCACGTCACTGGTACAATAAACGACACGTAGTCATAATACTTGATCAACGTTTCGGTAATTTATTTTACCGTCTTCAGGATATGACATACAGTAAATACACTCACCTTATATAACATGAACACCCCGTGCAAACACCACGCTGGAAAGCCGCGCGCCACACTCGCCGTCAGGACCTGAGGGCGGGGGCAACGTGCGGTGCGCCAGGACGCACAGCAGCGTCTCCTAGCAACCAACCACCAAGACGTACGGAGACAAGGGACGCCAGACGGTATCCCTAGCAACCGTCAGTCAATACATAACAATATAATAAAAATATAATACACAGAAAGACATATAAGTATCAAAAATACAAAATCACAATATCAAAATACAGTAATATCATGGCAATATAATTAAGAAACAACACATACTCATGATTGCAGGAGAAGAAGATATAGAATAATGTATAATAATACAAAACATTCTACTGATTATAGTATCAAAAAACCCATAATAGGGAATCTTTATAAAAATCATTATAAGAAACATGATAGTGATAAATACTCATTTAGCCCTTTGGGGCTAATGGTATTAAGATGGTGAATCCAGTAGCTCTCTCGTTTGAGCAAAGCTAAGTTGCGATCCCCCCCACGTCTTAGTGGGGCTACCCAGTCGATCATTCGATACTTTAAGCTAGACAATGAGTGTTTAAGCAGTGCAAAATGTCTAGCGACAGGTTGTTCGCTGACACCACTAAGTATAGCAGCTTTGATTGCAGACCTATGTGCAGCCATACGGTCCTTAAACCTACATTGCGTCTTGCCAATGTAGGATAAGCCGCATGGGCACAAGATCTGATAGACAGTATAGGTAGAATTACAGTCTAAAGAATACTTAATACGGATACGGTTTTCCAGTGTGTGGGTGGGGAAATACATCACCACTAATCATAAATTTGCAGGTGGCACATTGGCATTTAATGCACCCCAGTTTTCTTCTCAAAAAGGATTTGACGGGTTCCTTACCCATCCCTGTTACATCAGCTTTAACTAGTAGATCGCGTAAATTGCTATTTCTCTTAAAACAGGGCATAATGGCATGGTTCTGTAACCCCAATGTTTTATCGGTCTGTATCATCGGCCAAGATTTTTTGATAATGCTGGTAATTTGTTCAGATTGGCAATTAAATTTAGAAACAAACGGTAATTTATTAACCAAAGCTTTTTTGGGATATTGCTTCAATAGATCCGCTCTAGATAATGCCAGGGCTTTTATTTTATTTTTTAATAGGGACGTTCTGTCGTAGCCCCTTACACAGAATTATCAATCAATAAATCTATTTGGGCGCATGACACAGCCGGGTCACTATTTATGCGACAGATGCGCACCATCTGTGAATAAGGTAACCCCAATTTAAGTTTATCAGGATGACAACTTGTCTTATGAAGAAACGTGTTCCTGTCAGTTAATTTAGTGAACACAGATGTAGAGATAATACCATCAGTACACGTTACAGATACATCAAGGTAGCTTATCTGTGATTGGCTCATAGTAGCAGTAAGTTTGACTGTACTATCAGAAGCATTGTGACGATCCAGTACATCAAGAAAGGCTTGTTTAGAGCCCGTCCAGATTAAAAACAGGTCGTCAATGAAACGTGAATAAAACAAAAATGGATCATGCTTCTGATAGTACAGTCAAACTTACTGCTACTATGAGCCAATCACAGATAAGCTACCTTGATGTATCTGTAACGTGTACTGATGGTATTATCTCTACATCTGTGTTCACTAAATTAACTGACAGGAACACGTTTCTTCATAAGACAAGTTGTCATCCTGATAAACTTAAATTGGGGTTACCTTATTCACAGATGGTGCGCATCTGTCGCATAAATAGTGACCCGGCTGTGTCATGCGCCCAAATAGATTTATTGATTGATAAATTCTGTGTAAGGGGCTACGACAGAACGTCCCTATTAAAAAATAAAATAAAAGCCCTGGCATTATCTAGAGCGGATCTATTGAAGCAATATCCCAAAAAAGGCTTTGGTTAATAAATTACCGTTTGTTTCTAAATTTAATTGCCAATCTAAACAAATTACCAGCATTATCAAAAAATCTTGGCCGATGATACAGACCGATAAAACATTGGGGTTACAGAACCATGCCATTATGCCCTGTTTTAAGAGAAATAGCAATTTACGCGATCTACTAGTTAAAGCTGATGTAACAGGGATGGGTAAGGAACCCGTCAAATCCTTTTTGAGAAGAAAACTGGGGTGCATTAAATGCCAATGTGCCACCTGCAAATTTATGATTAGTGGTGATGTATTTCCCCACCCACACACTGGAAAACCGTATCGTATTAAGTATTCTTTAGACTGTAATTCTACCTATACTGTCTATCAGATCTTGTGCCCATGCGGCTTATCCTACATTGGCAAGACGCAATGTAGGTTTAAGGACCGTATGGCTGCACATAGGTCTGCAATCAAAGCTGCTATACTTAGTGGTGTCAGCGAACAACCTGTCGCTAGACATTTTGCACTGCTTAAACACTCATTGTCTAGCTTAAAGTATCGAATGATCGACTGGGTAGCCCCACTAAGACGTGGGGGGGATCGCAACTTAGCTTTGCTCAAACGAGAGAGCTACTGGATTCACCATCTTAATACCATTAGCCCCAAAGGGCTAAATGAGTATTTATCACTATCATGTTTCTTATAATGATTTTTATAAAGATTCCCTATTATGGTTTTTTGATACTATAATCAGTAGAATGTTTTTGTATTATTATACATTATTCTATATCTTCTTCTCCTGCAATCATGAGTATGTGTTGTTTCTTAATTATATTGCCATGATATTACTGTATTTTGATATTGTGATTTTGTATTTTTGATACTTATATGTCTTTCTGTGTATTATATTTTATTATATTGTTATGTATTGACTGACGGTTGCTAGGGATACCGTCTGGCGTCCCTTGTCTCCGTACGTCTTGGTGGTTGGTTGCTAGGAGACGCTGCTGTGCGTCCTGGCGCACCGCACGTTGCCCCCGCCCTCAGGTCCTGACGGCGAGTGTGGCGCGCGGCTTCCAGCGTGGTGTTTGCACGGGGTGTTCATGTTATATAAGGTGAGTGTATTTACTGTATGTCATATCCTGAAGACGGTAAAATAAATTACCGAAACGTTGATCAAGTATTATGACTACGTGTCGTTTATTGTACCAGTGACGTGAGTGCCACATCTATCCAAGTATGCTATATATATATATATATATAGACACAAATAACCCCAACCGCGCTCAATAAAACAAAAGCAGCACCTCTGAGGGATCCCCTGTTAGCTGAGATCCGAAGGTTTTAGAGATTGGAAAGAGAAAGTTTCAGAGTGTGCTAACAACAAATACACAAAATTGATAAAATAATGGTATTTAATAAAAAAACATTCAATACATTTGATTAATGATTTTCAGTAATTTAGACTTCCAGAGAGTGTAGCGAGCCCAACGCGTTTTGTCACCGAAATTACTTCATCAGGGGCGAAAGAAGTAATTTGTAACAGAGTACAATTGTGCATAAATCTTCATATAGAAACAATCTCAATTGCACTGCAATCTTGCAATAATGGTCCCAAGAGGTACAATCAATAAATATTGAAGGCAATCGCCATATATTTGATTAAAAATCCAGCTGAATAAAGCAAATCAGATCAGGAATTCATAACTGGTTTGAAAATGTTGGCCCCCAATAACATAGGCAGTCAGCAATGGGTTCTAGCCAATATAGAATCAATAGGATCGGATGTGCACTCTAAGGATCCAAAAGCACTGATGGGTACTTGTTTCCTAGCACGGCGCCCCTGATGTCCATCGTAGGGCATCTGATCGCATCGCATGCCACATAGCCGCATACGATGCATGCGATGCGATGCGTTTTTTAATGTGGCGAGCGCAGTGAGCCACCGAGCCCGAAGCGGCGAATGTTAGAGCATCCCGCCCTCTCTCTCTTTCAACAGACGTATCAACTACTCACTATTTCCCTGAGGAAAACTGCAGTGAGCAGTTCAAACGGCTGTTGGGCCGTGCCTGTGTATCCTTTATGCCTGAATAAAATCACGTTGGACTCTTGAAGTGCTGGTTCTTCAATCCTTTCTGATCACAGGAGGGTGAGCGCTATCTCCTATATATTTGGCTACATCTGTCACTCAAAGTGGGTGTCTGTGTCTATAACGCTCTGTTCCTGGACTTTCCTCTTAATGTGTGATTGCCTTCATCTGTGCTGAACACCTTTCTGAGAAATGAACCTGTTTAAAACAGGTGATGGCAATCATACATTAAGGGGAAGTCTAGAAACAGAGCATTGTGTCCCTCCTGGAGAGGGTCATGTTGGGAGGTATGTGACAGAGAACCAGCCCAGTGAGCCCACAGACAGTGCCAGACACCCACTGCCTTCCCATGTTGCCCAGCACTGCTACTCCACAGCCACCAGGTGAGCGCCCCCCTCCCGCGATTTGCGGCAAAACCTCCCCCCCGTGCGCCCCCCTCCTCCCGCGATTCGCGGCAAAAACACCCGCTCCCCCGCGACCCCCCCTACCACGATTCGCAGCAAAAACACCCCCGCGACCCCCCCTCCCGCGATTCGCTGCAAAAAGAACCCCCCACGACCCCTCCCGCAATTCGCGGCATAACCACCACCCCGCGACCCCCCCCTCCCGCGAATCGCGGCAAACCCTCCCCCATGACCCCCCCCCGATTCGTGGAAAAAACACCCCCCCGCGACCTCCCTCCCGCGATTCGCGGCAAAAAGAACCCCCCCGCGACCCCCCCTTGCACGATTGGCGGCACCCCCCCTGCGACCCCCCTCCCGCGATTCGCGGCACACCCCCCCCCCCCCCCCCGCAATTCGCAGCAGCCCCAGGATTAAATGGCACATGCAAAACACTGACATGGCTATGTCGACAATGAAAAAGGTTGACATGAGTTTTTGAAGATTTTTTTCATTTTTTGAATGTTTTCATATTCATTGTCATGTGTCAACATGGACACCAATGAAGTGGCACACTTATGTCAACATTTACATGTGTTGACCTTTCTGTGTTGATTTTTCTTGTGGCGATTCGCGTCACACCCCCCCGCAACCCCCCCTCCCGTGATTCGCGGCACCCCCGTGACCCCCCACCTCCCACAATTCGCGGCAACCCCCCACCGGAACCCCTGTGAACCCCGCCCTCCCGCGATTCGCGGCACCCAACCCCGCGACCCCCCCCTCCCGCACTCGCGGCACCCCCCGTGATTCGCAGCAGCTCCAGAATTAAATTGCACATGGAAAACACTGACATGGCTATGGTCGACAATGAAAAAGGTTGACATGAGTTTTGAGTTTTTTTTTCATTTTTTGAATATTTTCATATTCATTCTCATGTGTCGACATGGACACCAATGAAGTGCCACACTTATGTCAACATTTACATTTGTTGACCTTTCTGTGTTGATTTTTTCTTGTGGCGATTCCCGTCACACCCCCCCACCCCCCCGCAACCCCCACTCCCGCGATTCACGGCACACACACACACCCCCGCGATTCTCGGCACCCCACCCCGTGACCCCACCTCCCGTGATTCACGGCACACCCCCGCGAACCCCCCTACCATGATTCGCCGCAACCCCCGCCCCCGTAACCCCCCTCCCGCGATTTGCGGCAACCCACCCGCGACCCCCCTCCCGCGATTCTCTGCAATCCCTCCCCTCCCGCGATTCGCAGCATCCACCCCCCCACAACCCCCCTCCTGCAATTCGCGGCACCCCCGCGACCCCCCCTCCTGCAATTCGCGGCACCCTCCGCGACCCCCCCCTCCCGCGATTCGCGGACACCTAAGTTGCAATACAGGGCATCTTTCATACAATTCTAACCATATTTCTCATATACAAACGTTCACAAATTAAGGGGGCGCAGCCCCTTACGACGGTGTGAAGAGCGCCGTAGGGCGCGATGAATCACCTAGTCTCCTATATATTTGGCTACATCTGTCACTCAAAGTGGGTGTCTGTGTCTATAACGCTCTGTTCCTGGACTTTCCTCTTAATGTGTGATGCCTTCTTCTGTGCTGAACACCTTTCTGAGAAATTAACCTGTTTAAAACAGGTGATGGCAATCATACATTAAGGGGAAGTCTAGAAACAGAGCATTGTGTCCCTCCTGGAGAGGGTCATGTTGGGAGGTATGTGATAGAGAACCAGCCCAGTGAGCCCACAGACAGTGCCAGACACCCACTGACTTCCCATGTTGCCCAGCACTGCTACTCCACAGCCACCAGGTGAGCGCCCCCCTCCCGCGATTTGCGGCAAAACCTCCCCCCCGCGCCCCCCCCCCCCTCCCGCGATTCGCGGCAAAAACACCCGCTCCCCTGCGACCCCCCCTACCGCGATTCGCTGCAAAAAGAACCCCCCCACGACCCCTCCTGCAATTCGCGGCATAACCACCACCCCGCGACCCCCCCTCCCGCGAATCGCGGCAAACCCTCCCCCGTGACACCCCCCCCCGATTTGCGGAAAAAACACCCCCCCGCGACCTCCCTCCCGCGATTCGCGGCAAAAAGAACCCCCCCGCGACCCCCCCTTGCACGATTGGCGGCACCTCCCCTGCGACCCCCCTCCCGCGATTCGCGGCACCCCCCCCCCCCCGCAATTCGCAGCAGCCCCAGGATTAAATGGCACATGCAAAACACTGACATGGCTATGGTCGACAATGAAAAAGGTTGACATGAGTTTTTGAAGATTTATTTTTAATTTTTCATATTCATTGTCATGTGTCGACATGGACACCAATGAAGTGGCACACTTATGTCAACATTTACATGTGTTGACCTTTCTGTGTTGATTTTTTCTTGTGGCGATTCGCGTCACACCCCCCCGCAACCCCCCCTCCCGCGATTCGCGGCACCCCCCACCTCCCGCATTTCGCGGCAACCCCCCACCGGAACCCCTGTGAACCCCGCCCTCCCGCGATTCGCGGCACCCACCCCCGCGACCCCCCCTCCCGCAATTCGCGGCACCCCCCGTGATTCGCGGCAGCTCCAGAATTAAATTGAACATGGAAAAAACTGACATGGCTATGGTCGACAATGAAAAAGGTTGACATGAGTTTTTGAAGTTTTTTTGTCATTTTTTGAATATTTTCATATTCATTCTCATGTGTCGACATGGACACCAATGAAGTGCCACACTTATGTCAACATTTACATTGTTGACCTTTCTGTGTTGATTTTTTTCTTGTGGCGATTCGCGTCACACCCCCCGCAACCCCCCCTCCGGCGATTCGCGGCACCCACCCCCCGCAACCCCCCCTCCCGCAAATCCGGCGATTCGCGGCAGCCCCAGGATTAAATGGCACATGCAAAACACTGGCACGGCTATGGTCGACAATGAAAAAGGTTGACATGAGTTTTTGAAGATTTATTTCATTTTTTGAATGTTTTCATATTCATTGTCATGTGTCAACATGGACACCGATGAAGTGGCACACTTATGTCAACATTTACATGTGTTGACCTTTCTGTGTTGATTTTTTCTTGTGGCGATTCGCGTCACACCCCCCCGCAACCCCCCCTCCCGCGATTCGCGGCACCCCCCGTGACCCCCACCTCCCGCAATTCACGGCAACCCCTGTGAACCCCGCCCTCCCGCGATTCGCGGCACCCACCCCCGCGACCCCCCCTCCCGCAATTCGCGGCACCCCCCCCCGCGATTCGCGGCAGCTCCAGAATTAAATTGCACATGGAAAACACTGACATGGCTAGGTCGACAATGAAAAAGGTTGACATGAGTTTTTGAAGTTTTTTTTTTTCATTTTTTGAATGTTTTTAAACTCATTCTCATGTGTCGACATGGACACCAATGAAGTGCCACACTTATGTCAACATTTACATGTGTTGACCTTTCTGTGTTGATTTTTCTTGTGGCGATTCGCGTCACACCCCCCCCACCCCACCCCCCCCCCCGCAACCCCCACTCCCGCGATTCACGGCACACACCCCCCCCCCCCCGCGATTCTCGGCACCCCACCCCGTGACCCCCCCTCCCGTGATTCACGGCACACCCCCCGCGACCCCCCCTACCATAATTCGCCGCAACCCCCGCCCCCGTAACCCCCCTCCCGCGATTTGCGGCAACCCACCCCGCGACCCCCCTCCCGCGATTCTCTGCAATCCTCCCCTCCCGCGATGCGCAGCATCCACCCCCCCACAACCCCCCTCCTGCAATTTGCGGCACCCCCCGCGACCCCCCCTCCCGCGATTCGCGGACACCTAAGTTGCAATACAGGGCATCTTTCATACAATTCTAACCATATTTCTCATATTCTAACGTTCACAAATTAAGGGGGCGCAGCCCCTTACGACGGTGTGAGAGCGCCCGTAGGGCGCGATGAATCACCTAGTTATATATATCTATGTATAAATAATTACAGCAAAATACAGCCATCCCAATAATACTCAAGGTGACCCACCGCTGGCACCAATTTATCATGCTCTGAAAAACTTGGTTTGCTGGAGCTTGCCCCAAAGTGGAGAAATCATTTTAGTTGGTGTTATCTGTTGTGGCCCATAGGCTGCAGTAACACCAGAGAGGTTTCATTGCATGTCCTGGTGGCCATACATGTGTGCTACAAACACCTCCTTCACCACATGCAGAAAAAGAACTGTTGAGGGGCAGATTCATCAACACAACAGGATGCGATGACCCAACATGACCTATCATCATTGAGCATAGCGGCAACAACAACAAGAAATTAACAGGGCCAATGTGTGGCCCTTGAAAAGTAGCAGGAGTGTAGTACAGACGTTAGATATTGGTTATAACAGCTATAACTAGTAACACTGTAAGATTACGGTAGAGTGTCCTGTGTTGGCCAACCACTAAAAACATGACATCATAATGTCACAAGTAGAGGGTGGGGAGTGTCCTAGGGATGCACTGAGCAGCTCCACATGCTACTAGAAGCCTGACCGAGGCCTCCTATGGATACTATGTAGGGCTGCAGGATGCTGATCCAGGGACCTGCACCTTGTAAGGCAGCACTACCTCGTGACTGCCCTTATAACTGGTGTTATAAAATAATGTAATATTTATATATAAAAAAGGCTAACTACTCCTCACCTCTATGAGGTGAAGTGCTGCAACTGACCACTAGATTCCACTTGACAGACCAAATGGATCCTTTGTGCGCTAAAAGATGCCATAGCAGAAAGTGAAAGCAATTTTTGCAGGGATACCGATCTGTTTAAAACTTGCTGGACATGGAGAGAGGGAAGACAGAGATAGGAGGTCGGAGCAGATAGGGACTGAGGGTGGGGTGGAGAGTTCGTTGGCTAAACACTGTCACAGCTCAAAGTGAAAGTAAAAACGATCACAGCTCAAAGTAAACTACATTGCAGAACTTGAAGCCGTCATTTTGCCTTTTAACTAGTTTTAAAATAAAGTAAATTGGATTGGGCATCAGAAGGAGCAACGTTGGGAACATCAGGGACAGCTCACCCCCTAGCCTGCTAGGAAATGTGACTGTTCCACAAAGTTCCTAGAATGAGAAACTGGGGGATTTCAGGATTTCCATGTTAGGCATGGAGCTGAACGTAGAGATTACTTTCTTAATAACACTGGTAACAAATTGTGTTCTGTGGAGATAAAGGAATCATTGTGAGGCTCCCATTTAAGTTTTACAGCTATTACCCATAACACAAAGGGCCGGGAGCAGCTGATAAACGTCAGTGTAGTAAAACACATGCAACAGTAAAAATCAGATGGGCTACACATTGTTCCGTGGGAGACGACAGACATTGACTTTGTCCAAACAATCCTATTCCTAATTAAGAAGATTCAGAACCGTGCACAAGTACAATACCTGCTTTATGGCCCTGGAATCGAGCGCACTTATCCTGATTTGATCTCTTATTATTATTATGTGTGGTGCGTTTGGCGCCATTTGTACAAGCCAAGTGCTGGCAACGTACCGTCGCTGCTCCGAGAGGCCTGCAACACATTGAGACGCGCACCCTCCAATTGAAAGCAGCGATAATTAAAATATCATAACATAGACAAAACTCTGTTTGGGATCCAACTTCTATTTGGTTTCCCAGATTGTTTTTGGAAACGCTCCAGGGGACAATCTGACATTATCTGTATTTACAGGACACCATTCACAAGCTGTTATACGTTGCATCTCGTAGGCAGAATGTAAAAACAAAGGAGACGGGAAGATTTTACAGATGTGCAAAAGTCATACATGTGTCTTATTTGGCAACGTTATTCCATTTTCTGTAGGAGTAGAACCAAAATGATTTGAATGTGTTTATTCATACCTGAACTGTATCTGTTATATGCTTCCATCAAGGCTGAATTATTAAGATGTGCAGTATACAGTTTGCCCAAAAAAGAAATAAAATAAGGGCAAGTAGAACTGAGGCCGCAAGCTAGATCTATCGTATGATCTCACGACCCGCTGGACCCGCGCATCGTGATCATACTGCAAAATCTCACGGTGTGCACACAATCGGTCGCACGATCCGTCAAAGTCGTGCGTTCGTACAACAAATCGTTCTCATGTATGGCCAGCTATACACACTGGGCAAACTTAACGTATAGGCACGATGGGCAACACAATTTTAAGGGCCATTCAACAGGGGAGGTTGGTAAACAATGTGAGCAGCCAGGCCTGCCTTATTGCCAACAGCCAGACATTGAATGGTTTTCAGCATGCCGATTGGTGGATGGTTGGAGCTATCCACCAATCAGAACAAAGTATTCTCTACCTGCCTCCTAACCAGTGCACTCATAGAAACGCTGGCGTACCCCTGCCTGCTTGGGGGGGGGGCGGATGACATCACATGACATCTTCCCCCACCCCCAATTCGGAGAAATCCGTGCAGCAGAACAATAAGCCCTGGCTACTTTTCTCCTGCAAACAGAGGAGAAGTCATTCAATGGTGAGCAACCATCGGATGATCTGTGCTCTGTGCGGGCGCTTGTAAGTGTACCCATCTGCTCGCAGTGTACCGAGGGGATCCAGCCGGCGGGGAGTGGGGGGGGGGGGGGGGGTTAACCTGCTCACTGGCACAACTGCCATTCCAAACTGACTCACTGGCCTACAGTATTTCAATTTTGAAATGTGCTGCAGCTCCACCCCTGGCGCCCCCACTATATGTTTGTTATATCTATATCTATGATTATTATGTGGTGGATGCTGGCTGTTTTCCTATGTGATTAATACATGCTGTGACCAATTTGCATCCACACAAGTGATCTAAACACACTTTAGAGCAGATCTGCTCAATTTAAAAAAAAAATAGCTTTCTTCCAAACTACTTATTTGTTGAAACGGTTCAAGAAATGTACATAGGAGTTTGAAAATGTCCAAAGTAATCAGCCCGTCTCTAATTATAGGGATATGGGTTATACAGGTGGAAATGTTATGGGCCTAAGAAAATAATGCGCTTGAAGTTTTACTAGAGCAAGTGAAAATAATGGTGCATCTAGATGGAACACATGCCGTACTGTATTGCTTGCGGCATGATTATGTGTTTTAGGCTCTTCTGCTGTTCAGTGTTACTCTTATTTACAGATGTTTATGTAAACTGAAAGAAAATAAATTCCTGGCAACCATAGCAACCAATCAGATGATGTCATTAACCCCTTCCCTGGTACTCCCGAGAATTTCCCTGGCTGTGCTCCAGTGCGCAGACTGGGCCTCTGCCTGCGCTCCTTCCTGCCGGGCAGCGCCGCTGAGCTGAGATCAACACTGTGCTCAGCTGCAGCCGCGGCTCCTGCTGCCCAGCCCTGCCTACTTCTCCCGGCTGTGTGCGGTGTGACTATGCACAGCCGGGTTGCCGGGGGCAGGGCAGCGGTTGATGGAGTGCTCATTTGAACTGCGTGGCCCCGGGAAACGCAGTGGGGGGGGTTAAGGAGCACTCCCCCCAAAAAACTTGGCCAGTGGGGAGCGCTCCCTGAAAAAAACACCACTGAAGGGGTTAAAGTAACACTATGTTGAATATCCTGTGGCTGCATACAGTCCGAAGCATGTTCAGTTGTACTACCGCATGACCTCCCGATGGTTAGTATACCAACATCAATGTACAGACTTATAAATGCCCTACAGTCGGACTCGGGATCCCCCTCGTGGCGGTCTTCAATAGCGGCACAACGGCTACATCACAAGCCTGGCTTTGCCAGTGTTTCTTGGTGTCTCTCCAGCTCATTGCTGAATGCTGCCAGGCTCCAACTTGCTGAACATCGCTGCTCTTTGCCACTGAACGCAGCCCGAACAACTGCTTAGCAAACCAGCCCTGCAATAACCAGCAGCGGTGAGCAATGAGAGGTAGCGGTTATTAGTAAGGAGACACCTTCAGGTCTATGCCAAAGATGCGGCACGATTTAGTTACACCCCACAACTGTCATGCCTGACTCTGAATAGTCTTAGATAGACTTGCTGTGTTGTAAGTCAGAGCATTCTGTTCTGCTTTATCAATACATGATCCTCCGCTTCAAGGTGACATTATTACCTGCCCTCATTTTATGCTTTGTTGATTCCTCCGTCTCAGCCTCTGTGCGCTTAATTGCTGCACAAATGAACAATCACATGTGGGTGTCTCATGTTTCATGGCCCGAGGAGAGCACAGCGCTCGCATTTCACCTTGGTGCAAGCAGGAGGTTCTGTCTTTCTTGTCTTTAACAAAATATGAAACTAAAAATTCCATTTATTTAATCCCAAACCTTGTTTTATTATTATTATTATTATTATTATTATTATTATTATTATTATTATTATGTTTTCCAACTGCAAATGCAAAGTTTCCCCTGCCCCAGGTTCCCATCTATTGGTCCATATTCATGACCTTTGCCTCTCATGACATCATTAGTAGTACCAGAGCAATGAGAGTAAGGGCCATTGTTCCGCCCATATTATGTCGACATGCATTGGATCAACCACTAAAGGTGGACGGCTTAGGTTGACACACAAAATAGGTAAGAAGGTCGACACAAGCATTCGGTCGACAATGCGAAGGTCAACAGACAAAAGGTGGACATGACATTTTCACTTTTGTCCAGAATGTCGACATGGTCGACATGAACACCATTACAGTGTACCGCGCCCCCTCATATGGCTTAGGGCGCTATTTTATTCTCCCACCATGGAATAGGGGATGGTAGGGCATAAAATGTCCCGGTTTTCAGGGATGTTCTCATGTCCCTCCTGTCGCCAGCAGTGTCCTGTGGTGGTGGTGGGGGGGGAGCAGTTGGGAGTCCCCCCCTGTAACTGACTGAGAAGCGCTAAATATAAATAGACGCTGTGTGCATGCATCTATTCCCGCAGCCAGAGGGCCTGGGGGCATGACTAGAAGCTGAGAGCCTCCGGGCCATGCAGCCACAGCATCAAAACAGGGGCCTCGCAGAATAATGCGAATTATAGGCCATGCCCCCTTTCTGGCAGACCACACCCCCTAATTGTGGACACGTGCATATGTCCCTCCTGATGGGGTCTCAATGGTGGGAGGTATGCTATGGCTACGATGATGCAATCAAGCCACCACTTCCCCAGCCACAGCCTTTTGTCCAACCCCTATATCAAGCCACACCCATGGCACCGCCCACCGATGTGCTTTCACCAACTGCCCCTCCCACAGGGGGCAGCCAGAAAGTTGTTAACTACTGATCTTGCCCTCTGAGACGTAAACTTTTACCCTATATGGGGCTAATATTAGCATTAGCAGAAAGTCACAGACGCCACTAAAAGATGCTTTTTCATGTAGGCCTTTTTCCATCATGTTTATTTATTACTGTACTTTCTGTGCAAAAAATGCTGATCCTAACACTGTTCCTAATGTAATGTACGGGGTGTTATCTGAGTGTGAACTGGAAATTTATGACTGTTCTATTTTGAGATGTGAGGAACGGTGTAAAACATGTTGAAGAGTGTGCTAATGCTTGTTTATCTGCGGAATAACATCTGTTATTGCAGATTTCAGCAAAGATTGAGATTGATTATAGGTTTATGAAGTTATTAGCAGTAACTTGAGTCTCAAACACGACCTAAGAAAAGGAAACATTTGGGGGGGGGGGGGTGTTAGATACAAGCGTTTGGTTGCTGCAGGCATTGCAATGACGTACGTCCTAATGGCATAGTCTCTAATACATGGGACTTCCTAAATCTTGTATTAGGGGGGTTATTCTGGTTCACTCACAAAGGCACAAACACTCTCCAATGCACAAAACCATGTGCGCTGCAGGTGGGGCAGATGTAACATGTGCAGAGAGAGTTAGATTTGGGTGTTTTATTGTTTCTGTGCAGGGTAAATACTGGCTGCTTTATTTTTACATTGCAATAAAGATATCAGATTGAAGTACAAACCCCACCAAAATCTAACTCTCTCTGGACATCAGCCCCTCCTGCAGTGCACATGGTTTTGTCCGTTAGAGAGTGATTGTGCTTTTGTGAGTGAACCAGTATAACCCCCCACAGCTGCAGATTGTTTAATTTAGCACAATTATATGGATATAGAGAGAGTTACAGTAGGACAAGACGTGAGAGGTGCAAATGTAACTTGCATTAACTTTATGATCGTGTGATTGCAGTGATGACGCTGGTAATGTAACTCCCCCAAAATTACGGTCTGGTCATTTAAGCCATTTTTATTTTTAGTACATAAGGGGTGAGATGCTTCATTGCTTGAAAAATGGTAACACGGAGAGAGATAAAGAAATAGCCATGCCGCTCCCAACTGTCAGATTACAGGTGGTGTTGGAAAATGACAGTCGGTGGCCGATTGGTTGGTATTTTATCTCTCTCCAGTTTACCATACTTCAAGCGATGATGCATCTCACCCAGAGCATTGTAGCTCATTCTCAGTATAATTTTTTCATCCTCTGCTTGGCATCTGCAGGGAAATGTTTACAGTATTTGGACATTTTGGATTTGATTGGCAACTGTCATCACAATACGGTCTATGCAATACATTGGTTAATACTGTCCATTTAAATGGACAAGGAGTCGTAAAGGGTTAAATGGAAAGTCTCTGAAAATTGGCTGTGGACTGCACACCCTACAGTAGCTGCTTTACTGAAATGTATAGCACTATGCACATACATTGGCCAAATGCATGCTAACAACCTTTTATATGATATTTAATTGTGTAGATAGAAAGATAGATAGATAGATAGATAGATAGATAGATAGATAGATAGATAGATAGATAGATAGATAGACAGACAGAATTGTCATTTTGGTTAGTAATGATTACAAAGTATACCTGCAGCCTTTTTTCTGTGCATCCTACTTTAAATGCAAAGACCTATTCATTACACTCTTCACCCTTTCTTACCGTCCTTCGCCCTCTCTCTTTCTTACCGTCCTTCTCTGTATGAAATAAGAAGGGCATCTCTTCCAGTAGCAGAGGTCAATCTGTTGTAGGACAGTGCATGGATTGAGTCAGGGCCAGTGCTAGGGTGTCCGGCGCCCTCCTGCAAACTCTATATTTGCGCCCTTCATCACATATTTAATAAAGGGACAGCACACATAAATAGTGTGTAGAGGGGGGACAGATGTGGGGAGAGGGGGACAGTTGCTGGGCAGAGAGGTATAGGGTGAAAAGATGATGGGCAGAGAGAGGAGGACAGATGCTGGGCAAACAGAGGAGGATATATGATGGGCAGGAAGAGAGGGGCATATGCTGGGGAGAGATTGGTGGGGAACAGATGCTGGGTAGAGAGAGGGTGGTACAGATGTGGAGAGAGGGGCAGATGGTGGGGAGAAGGGGGCAGATGGTGGGGAGAGATGCTGGGCAGAGAGGGATGGGGGGACAAATGATGGTCAGGGAGAGGGAAACAGATAATGGGCAGGGAGGGGGAGAGACGCTGGGCAGAGAGGGGGGACAGATGGTGGCCAGGGAGAGGTGGATGGACAGCTGGTGGACAAGTAAAGGGGGGGGAGATAATGGGCAGAGAGAGGGTGAGAAATGATGGGCAAAGAGAAAGGGGAGAGATGCTGGGAAGAGAGAGGAGAAGAGATGGTGGGCAGGGAGAGGGGGGACAAATGGAGGGCAAAGGGAGGGGGGATGGATGGTGGGCAGAGGTAGGGATGACGGATGGTGGGAAGGGACAGAAGGGCAGATACTGGGCACGGAGGGACAGATGATTGGCAGGTAGAGGGGGCAGATACTGGGAAGGGAGAGGGGATAGATGGTGCGCAGGACAGAAACTGAGCAGGGAGAAAATGGCAGATACTGGTCAGGGAGGGGGTGGGAGAGATGATGGACAGGGAGAGGGGGAGAGATGGTGAACAGGAGGGGGGGACAGGACAGGTGCTGGGCAGGGAGAGGGGGCAGATTTAGGGCAGGTAGAGTGGGACAGATGATAGACAGGGAGAGGAAGGCAGATCCTGAGCATAGATGGGGGTGGGACAGATGATGGGCAGAGAGAGAAAGAAAGAGGGAGAATCTCTCTCCCCTCTTCTTCCAGTGCTGCTGTCCGTCATACACTGACAGCAGCAGCCGGCAGCTGCACACAGTGGTAGAGTTGCAGAGCAGGGAAAGCACTGCGCCTACATAGTCTGGTGCCTCCCTGCTTTGCAGGCTCTGCTGAGTGGGTAGCGCCGGTCCTGGAATGAGTCATCCTGCACTGTAGACTTTCAGTCCTTTCGTTTAGGTAACACCCCTTTCACTGTGCCGTAAAAACCCAAATTACTGCCTGGTTAACTTGAGTCAATGTAAAGGGTTATCCCAGGTCCACTTAGCTGGGAATCCAACCTGGGTTACACAGGGCAGTGCAAATGCATACCTCCAAACTGTCCTGATTACAGTGGGATATCCCACTAATTGGAGAATGTCCCACTGCCGAGGTCCGGCTCCAGGACTACTGGACTACTGCTGGGGCTTATATGCTCCAGCGCTTGGAGTTGACATCATCTCCAAGCGTGAGGGAATCCAGCTTTCCCCGTGCTATGGACAGGACCCAGTTTGCAAGACCTGGGTTACCCACTCGCATACCTCCCAAGGAAGGTCACAGGCATCTCAAGCATGATGGCCCTACACTGCTTTGACATGTGCAACCCCATTCCCCACTGCCGGGAGTGGTCCAAACCGAAGGATGGTCACGCAGCAGGTCCGACCTCCGACTATGATCCGATCTCAAACGCATCCTATTTGGCCATGTTTCATCCGATTTCTCGGCCTGGTCCGTCGGATTAGGGGGAAAGGGACATAAACGGAATAGTGTATGGGGGCTTTAATAGTTTGCCATTTCCAGTAAACACAGCTGTCAAAGACTCCAAGACAGACAATGAAGAACCAGCCCAGTGGTAACACTCCAAGAGTTATCAGCCAAGTCCGCACAGCGGGGGTCAATGTGGGGGCTTGGCTTGATTTACTGGGCAGGGAGGTGGCATGATGCAGAACAAGAGTCTATGGATAGGGACGAGGCTGCCCCATACTTGCCCACTTTTGAAAACTAGTGTGAGGGAGATTATTTTTGGAAATAGAATTTTGCACAGCGCCCCATTGAAGGGGCGTGTCATGCTCCACCTAAAGGGCGTGTCTAGTTCCATATATGGAGAGATTGTGAAAAGAGATTGTGAATGTTACGAAGCGTTGGTGTGTACTGCTACATCTGAGAGGAATCTTTTTAAATGATTTCTATTCAAATGTAGATGAGCCTCAAAGCAGTTAGAAAGAGATACTATACTTGCTAAAGTGCTGGGAAATGGTGCTGATGATTCAATGTAATGGTATCTACAGTATCTCTAATTCCTGTTTTCCCTAAAAATGTAACAGTGTAATGTGGGCTAGGGGAAATGAGGGAGATTGCTAGACTAATGAGGGAGAGAGGGAGATTGCTGCTATTTCAGGGAGTCTCCTGCAGAATGCAGGAGGGTAGGTAGCTATGGGCTGCCCAATTGCATCACTGTGGCCACACCCCTGGTGTATAAGTTTACTGGCATTGTACAGCAGGTGGCATGGCTACAAATCAGACCAAATTGCAATATCACTGGTTAGGGGGTCAGCTGGGAGGCGGGCAGCTCGGGAGACTTCCCCACTGTTTTCGTTGGCTGGGAGCACCACCAGATTTATGGATCTTGAATATAAATGCGGATATTCCCTCGTACAGGTATTCGCGGCTGCTCGTATCTATGTAACCGTAGTGCCTCTGTTTCCTGAATTTTATTAAAGTAATTATTAACCATTTAAAATGTATTAATCATAATTATTTATCATTTAGATCAGGCATGTCCAAACTATAGCCCTCCAGCTGTTGTGAAACTGCCATCATTTTAGCATTCCCTAATAGCAAAACTGTAGCAATGCATGATGGGACTTGTAGTTTCACAACAGCTGGCGGGCCATAGTTTGGACATGCCTGATTTAGATACTTACATACATCACCCAAATAATAAGAATAGGCATTGTAAATGGCATCCATTCTGCAAGAGGAATAGTGCCATGGAACTGAAATAATTTCAGGAGCAGAACTTTAATATTTGGGATCGTTACAGGATATTAGGGCAGTGGGTACCCATGTAAAATGTATAGACGTCAGACAATCACTAAAACATGTTTCTGTACAGTTTTGTTAACAATTAAGGATAGCAGAAATGTCCTAACATGCTGGGTCAGGTCTAAGTGTGGCCTTTATATCTTTTGCACTCCCCTGAAATTAGGTAAATTACGTAAGGACTCTTTTTCAGCACTTTGAAATGAAATGGCCAATTTCCAGTAACCTGCACCACATTGACGTTTGTACTTCTGGTTATCTAAATGTTTCAAGATTTTACAAGTCTTTCTTTAAATAATCGGGATCCGTCAATGGGCAATTATGGAAGTATGGTTATAGTTTTAAGAAGAAAGCATCTTTGTGTCTAAAGTCATTAAAATATTCCGAAAAACATAAGAAACTCATCAGGTATTTAACTCCACACTTTTATTTTCTGAATAAGGAATTATTGCATATGTTTCCCTGCCTTGGTAATGGATGTGGTGTTAGAAAACATTCATATAGCACAATTAATTTTTTTTAATGTAGGAGCCAGACAATCTAAAAATGGGGACAGTGAGCGCCAAAAATTTACACCGTAATGCCTTTTATACATGTCACACAGCCATTATATATTATACCACTTGCCCTAATGCCCATTACACGTTATGCCACACAACGTAATGCCCATTACACATTATGCCACACACCGTAATACCTATTATATATTATACCACACATCAGAATGGCCATTACACGTTATACCAAACATTATGCCACACACTGTAATGCCCATTACATAGAATGCCACATGCTGTAATACCTATTACATATTATGCCACATACTGTAAGTGCCGCTTACCTATATGATCATTGCTATGGGTTTCTGCTTGATGCATGCTCTTTGCCAGGGGTTGCATACTCTTTGTCAGGGGTAACATGCTCTTTGCCTGGGGTAACATGCTCTTTGCCAGGGGTTGCATGCTTTTAGCCAGAGATTGCATGCTCGTAGCCACAGGGGATTACCACTTCTCTTCTTCCCTCCCTCTCCTTCCCCTGCACAGTAAAGGCAACAGCCAGGCAGAATGGTGGGCAACTCACCCGGCTGTATAAGATAAGGTCCCTGGTGTGGCTATTTAAAAATTTGAGGAAACTCACGAGCCAATCGGAGCTTGCATTCTGACAGCCAATCAGGAGCTACCACTGATGCTCCTGATTGGCTACAGAACCGCAAGCTTCAATTGGCTCACAAGCCGCCTCTAGTTTTGAAATAGCCACGCTGCCACTCTGCCGGCGAGATCTGCTTCCTGTCAAATCTGGTCGATAGGCAGCAAAATCTGGTTGCCATGGCGACTTGGCCCCTGGGTTTTGTTGAGCCCTGATATACCACAATATAAACCAGGCATTCCCAACCACGGTCCTCAAGGCACACCAACAGTGCAGGTTTTAGTGATATCCAGGCTTTAGCACAGATGGTTTAATCAGAATCCCTCAGATACTAATTAAGTCACCTGTGCTCAAGCCTGGATATCTACAAAACCTGCACTGTTGGTGTGCCTTGAGGACCGTGGTTGGGAATGCTTGATATAAACAAATCTATTATACATTATTCATGTATTTCTAAAATTTTTGTTGCAAGTAAAGCTGTCAAGGGACACCAAAAGAAAGTGGAAGGTGATAATGCACCAGCCAATTGGCTGTGTATGAAAAATTACAATTAGGAGTTAATTAGTTGGTGTGTTATCACCTTTCACTTTATCACCACTTTATCACTTTACCAGGCCTAATACATCTGCCCCATTGTTCATTATTATGCAATGCTAATATACTACTGCAAGAATATTGCAAATACAGTATGGTGGAAGGTGTATCAAAGCTTGGAGAGAGATTAAGTGGAGAGTCATAAAATACTAACCAATCAGCTCCTAATTGCCATTTCACCATCCATATTTGAAAAATTACAGTTGGGAGTATATTGGAGCTGTATCGCTCTCCTCTTTATCTCTATCCAAGCTTTAACAAATCTACTAATGGTATTTAAAATTATTATTATTATTATTATTATTATTATTATTATTATTATTATTATTATTATTATTATTATTATTATTATCAGCAGTATTATGTACAGTATATGTGTATGATATTAATACCAAAGAGCAGAAATTAATTCTAAGGTTGAAAATATAAAGTAGCAAACTTTCAAAAGAGGACCAATGGAGGCGTTTCCCCATACCGACCAATCCGATCCTAGCTAGCATTTATTAATAATAAATAATATTTAATAACATAACAGAATCTGGATTTGGGCAGCAACATCACTACTTATCCTTTAGATGGTTTGACAACTCCAATAAGATCGCATTAAAGAGCAATAGATTGTACTCTATGTAAATTATTTGCTTCCCCTCTAAAAAAAAAAAAGAAAGAGTCGAACACATGACTTTTTGTATTTCCGTATCTTACTGTTCATCGGGTTGACATTCAGGATACGTTTGTTTCTGGCGCATTTACAACTCATTAACGGAGGGGAAAGGTGGCACATGCAAGAATTAAAGCCACTGGGAGGTCACGTAAATAAAGACTGGGAGGTCACGTCAGGCCGGGCTGGGCCTCGCTTCGTCAAGAGGCTTAGATTTCCTTGCATTGGTTAGGAGTCAACAGAGCTCCTCGTTTATTTTGATGTAATCAATAGTGAAAGTAATGCCATCAAGTACAAGTTCTGATGTTAACTAGAATCATGTGCTGTGAAAAGCAGATTTTGGATCGAGTTAAAAGGAAAACGATGGTTGGAAGATATAAATGGAAAAAGTCATTGCCATTAGCTCTGTAAGAGATTTTAAATGAAGTACCAAACTTTATGGAAGGTCCCCATGAAAGGGGAGCATGAAAGTTAATTAATTTAAACGCTTTCATCTTTTGTTGATTTCTAATAATCTTTCGGTGGGTTTGTGAGGGGAGCCGGGAGATTAGAGGGCTGGCGGCTTTGAAGCACCCTAGGAACTACGTGAGAACAGAGGAAGAACATGTTGGAGCCTGTTTGAATAAAACTTCAGAAACAAAGAAGCCAGACGTATAAATGGGTTTAAATAAAAACGTACATTATAGTGGACACTGTGCGATATGTAACCAGACATATTAATTGCATAGGGAATGGGAAGCTTATTAAAGCTGCAAAAGCCCTTTTTTATGTAGATTAAGTCAATTTAAACATTTCCCCCCTGTGTGCCCAATGTCGCTTATGTGCATGTGACCAGCCAAAGACGCACTAGGCTCAGTGGCGGCTCCTGCCTTTAGACTTAAGGGGGGCTGCAGTTTCCTGGGTGCTGCTCGTTGCAAACAGTCATTAATTATTTGCAGGTTATTAGTTTGATTTGTGCTGTACAAGTGTTTGTATGCATGTACTACAGTATAAATCATACCTCCCAACTGTCCCGCTTACCGCGGGAACGTCCCGATATTCGGGGACGTTCCCGCGTCCCGCCCGGGGCCGCCATTGTCCCGTGGTGGGGGGGACAGTTGGGAGCCCCCCAGCCTGCCAAGAATAGACGCTGTGCGCATGCGCACAGCATCTATTCGAGCGGCGAAAACGGGGGCATGACCGGAGTTCGCGTCACCCCGCAAGGCCACGCCCCCTTTCATCGAGGCCGCACCCTCTTTTCGGCTACAAAAGTTGGGAGGTATGGTATAAATACATGATGTACTCACAAACACAGGTACAGAGCAAAATATACACTTTTAAGAACTGTAATATTAATAAAAGTACACAAAATTATACTCTTTATAAAGATCTACACACAAATATTATTAAAATAAAATAAACTTCCATGCACCTCTCTGGTGCACTGCATACCTTCCTTCAGCTGCAACACACTGAGGGCGGGATGTACTAAGGGGAAAACGCGGTAAACCCCCTGTTTTACCGCATTTTCCTATGTATTAAAACCCCACCGCCTCGTTAACGCAGGGAAGGGTGGCGATACCCTATAGAAGCCTATGGGCTTCTTTTCGCCGCCCGACGCCTCCGCCGCAAACCCGCCGACTCCCCTCTCCCCTCCCTCTGGGTTACCTGGTCCAGGTCCTCCTGGACCCAGAAGGTAAGCCCTGCCTCCCCCTAGTAACACAGCCGGACATCCTTCCGGCTGCAGGGGGGAGGAAGAGGCGCCGGGGACAGCTAAGCAGGTGTGAGGGGAGAGCCAGTTGGCAGGGAGGTGATGGAGACCCCCCGCACACCAAAGTACAGGTATCGCGGGGGGGGGGGGGGGGCTCCGTCAGCGCATCGCAATGCCAGCCTCATATGTTAGTACATATGCGCTGGCATCGCAGCGGACAGCCGGCGAAGGGCGGCGATGTATATTAATACAGCCCGCCCTGAGTGACTCAGAGACCATAGAAGCACTGTAGCTCTGGCGATTTGCACAGAATGGCTTCCTGTTGGAAGCTATTGCTGTCATCACTCATGTACTGGCAGCCCAAGAGGGGGAGGAGTTTCCATCTCTGTGTATGATGAGCAGTAGCAGCTTCCAATAGTAATCTACTACATGCTGAACTCCTCCCCACAGGGCTGTTGCTGTGTCTGTCCTGCTGCTTCATGGAGCCTGGTAAGAGGACAGCCAGCACCAGAGCTGCAGAGGTAGGGGGTGAAGTACCAGAGCTCTGGTGCTGTCTGTCTGTGTCTCTGGTGTTGTGATTTTAACTGGAGGGGCTGCAATCCTGCAGCCCTATAGCAGGAGCCACCACTGACTAGGCTTCAAAAGTGATAAAATGGAGAGTGATAAACAACCAGCCAATCAGCTCCTACCTGACATTTTTCAAACACAGCCTGTGACATGACAGGTAGTAGCTGATTGGCTGGCTGTTTATCACTCTTCATTTTATCACTTTTGAAGCTTAAGGGGTGTACACATGGTGAGATTTTGGCAGGAGATTTTAACTAGTCAAAATCTTCTAGAAGGTTAGCCAAAATCATCTTATTTCACCCAAAATCATCCTGATTAGTCAAAATTGTCTAGCATAGATTGCTTAGTATAGATTGACTGTGCAGGCAAGGCAATTTTGACTAGATCATAGACTATCATTGCTTAGTCAAATTCTCCAGTGTATCTAGACAAAATCTCTCTTAACATTGCTTAATCAAAATTGTCCATTAGCCAAAATCTCCCTGTGTGTACACCCCTTTAGTGCATCTGGCCCAAAGTGAGATACCAGAAGTGGGCAATTAGACGGTGCACAGATATAGTTAGTATTGAATCTTAACCAATGTCTTGCATGGTAGTATTATTATTATATTAATATCAGAATGAAGAGTTTTACGATTTACATATTTCTATGGGCAGTATTCAATGAGGCTGATTCACCATGTTCTACGGCAAATGTGTGCTATTTTCGTGCTCTAAGGTGAATCTTTTTACTGAAAAACTGATTCGCCCTATTCAACATGCACTATTTGCCGACGGTGAACAGTGAATGACGGACAATTCGCCGTCTGATGGTCGCCATTATTCGCTGTGGTTTTTCAATGGGTTTTTCAATGTGATTCGCCGTGAGTGTATTCAATAATCAGATGGAGAATTGCTTTCTAAGTGATTTTTGCTGTGTGTCACCATGTAGCAATCACAATTTTTTTTTGGTGAACTGAACTGTGATCTTTTAAAATAAATGTTTTTTTATTATTATTTGGTGTAAAAAAATCTGTATTTTTTTTCTGTGAGGGGCATGCTATTTTACTGCACATGAATATATATTTAATTTAAAATTATTATTTTTTTACACATACCAGCCAGCAGGGGCCGGGAGCCGCTCATTAAATATTCATATATATTCAATTTACACTTCTCCCGCTCATTACATATGCACGAGAGGGAGCAGTGCAGCGGCTCCCTACCCCAGTCCCCTGCCAGCTCTCCGGGGGGCAGCTTCTGCTGCCTGTGTCCCCGGGAGCCTTGCTTCTGCCCCACAGTATCCGGTGCAGGCAGGGAGTCTTCCATCTCCCTGCCTGCCACCGCCCCCGGCTCCCTGCAGCGTTTGGGTTAAAATTTGCAGGGGTTAAAATTTGGCGTCAGGTGCAGCAAGCCCCTGCGGCATTGAATACGGTGATAGGGAGGGCTGGCAGCGAATGCTCCAGCCCTCCGGAACACGGCGACTGTGCAGCGAATTCTAAACAGAATTTGCTGCACATCGCGATTATTCACATTGAGTACTGCTCTATGTTGTTGTCCTCTGAGCAGGACACACGTAGATTAAAAAAAAAAAACTGGCATTGCAATTGATTGTGGCAAAACATCACCTGCCATTTTAAATGCATCACCAGTGTGCTCTGAAAAATGTTGGGTACATGCACCTGCTGTGTGACCTTGAACATGTGAGCTGCCGGGTGGTCTGGAAACTGTGACAGTTATTTGCAGCCTCCCACCAAGCAGGGATTTTGATCAATTTGACCCCTAAAGGGTTAAAAAGGTGTAAAATGTTCTGCCCAGTAAATCTTTGTGCGTTTTAAACTTTGCACATCTGCTTGTTGTTATTATAATTATTATTAATCACACTTTTGGGGGGGGGGGCGGGTCAACTGCTGGCAAAGAGTGCAAATTGCAGCATTTAAGTGTCAGCAACACCAGCCCTTCTCGCAGCCTTTGCAAGGGCCAGTTCACACCCTAATTCACATACAAGTGCTGCCCTATCTAGATGGGTATGGGTCATTGGGTCAACCAATCCAAGAACAAAATGCGTTGGGTCAACCGCTGGTGGTCGACAGGCCTTATGTTCACATCTGAAATAGGTAAAAATAGCTGAGATCGACATGGTTGGAAGGCTGACACAAGCATTAGGTCGACAATGGAAAGGTTGATAGTCAAAAAGGTCAATATGAGTTTTTCATGTTTTTTTTTTACCCAAATGTTGACATAGACACGGTCTAAGAGTACCGCATCCCATCGAATGGCTCACTGCGCTCCCCATGCTTCGGGCACGGTGCCTTGCTGCCCTTGAAAAACACTACTTTAGGCATTCTCCTGGGGGCGCCGGCCACTGGAGGGCAGCATTTGGGAGCTGCTCCCCCCCCCCCCAACCCCCCCAACAAGGTCTGGCTCAGCCGCAGCACCCCCTCCCCCCGGACTCGGTGGCGGCGGCCGCATCACCTCACACATCACACACACACACCCCCGGTGAGCCGCGGTTCCCCCCGCCACCGTCCCTGTAGTGTGGCTTTACAAATGTGTGAATATTACATTCCAATTTACACAGAATATTGGAACCACGTCTACTCCGCGACCAGCGACCTTTGGAAATATCTCTGCCAGTATCCTTGTATTTTCTCTATTTAATTTAGATTAGCGCAGTGTAGTCAACCAAACCCAGGATGACAGATAGGACGGATATGCTTTCTCCTTAATCATGTAATCCCCTAATACAGCCATTGTCTCCAGCAACACATAGTAAAACAAACAGCGCTTTACACATACACATACTTTGCAGCAGGGAGAGCGTTTAAACAAACACTGCAGCAATTCTGACTCCCAAGTTGAGGATGTCCCTGACAAAATAACAATTGACATATTTCTTAATTTTTACATTTTTACCTTATGGGGTTTGGGAGCCCAAGGCAAGGTATTTATGGCAAGATTAAAACCCCTTGTTTCCTCTAACTGTCAGCATATTTTAGCCAGGCACTAAAATTTCTGCACGACCCAACTCGCTGGAAGACATGAATTAGGGTATTAAGACATAAGCAAGATTCTATCATCATTGTCTTTCACCCTTCATCGCAAGCATGGAGCATTACGCAGCACAGGTAGAAGGGAGACTTTTGCACTTTCCCTCTGTATTGCTGTTTTGATTTACAGTTATCCCTTCTCCCTCTGTACAGACAAAGCTGGGGTCGGAATCTTCCTCTGTGAGTCACCGTTGAAGAACATGAATCTGACAGTTACCTATGAGCTTTGCTTTTATGAATACACACGCCCGGAGGAATATTCTGGGCAAAATAGTGTGAAGCGTTTCAGTAACATATGAACCAGGTGCATAGGAAAAACAAATATAAAGGGAATCCCGCAAAAATATTTTTATATTGATTGTTCGGATGATAAAAAGCCAAACTTGTCTACCCACCGGCATTTCGCAGGAGGCTCCCTGAAAGAGAAGCGATCTCCCCGACTACCTGATGAGTCTAGAAATCTCCTTTATTTTACCAAGTCCACAATTTGCAGATTTTTTCAAATGGGATCGCCAGTGCCATTTCCCTGTATTGGTTATAAAGCACAACGATCCCTATAGCTACAGTACATGCATTTTAAAAAGGTTTCTCTTGGCCACTGGTATGGCATGTATCAGTGTCTTTTCTTTAACAAGTACAGTGGATCTTACTGATATCGCTTTCAGATCGCACCTAATTACCGGTTTCATGTTGGTTTGTTGCCAGTTCGACCCGGTAATTGGTGCAATCTAAAAGGGCTTACTGTGTCAAGCAACCAGGCATCAACCTGGCATTAAGAACCGGTAACAATGCAGAGTTCTCACCGGTTCGTTCCCGGGTTGCTGTGCAGGGTGAACGGGTTAAATGGGTCAAACGATTCCTGTTCACACTGATGGAGGAGGCAGTGCTTGGAGCAAGTTTCAGCTGACCCAGTGAGTCTCCGCCGCTCCGCTCATGACGTCAGCGAAACAGCAATATTGCGGAAGGGGGCCAGAATGAGCAAAATGCAGGGTCAGAGATAGAGCTATCGCACTAGGTCTAATTATCTTTCATGATTTTTAAGAGATACAGAAATGCCCCTCTTTTGTGTTTACTTGGCATTAATCGATGCTCTTATTAAGGGGGTGCAGCCTCAGACATAATATGCAAGAAGGAAGAACAGAAAGATGTCCATTGGGTGCACCACCAACGGACATCTTTCTGTTCTTCCTTTTTGCAAAATGCAGGGTCGCTTCGGGACGGAACCGTTTTATAGTTGTGCATTTTGCAATGTGAAAGCGGTATAACTGCTTTGGGGCTCATCTACATTTGGATGGAAGCCATTTTATATATCGCCTCACTGGTGTATCAGCACATGTCCGCGCCTCTAGGTGCCACCACCATGGTCTCACTGACATGATTTTTTTAAAGTAGGCAAGTTCTGTATGTGATTAGCTGAACTGTAAATAAATCAGCAATCATAAGGGCACTTTCTTTGGCATTTACACATGACATCTGACCTGTGGGGTTACTATCGGAGATGTAGATAGACATTGTGTTGCCATGGGCCAGATAAGTCATCGGCATCCCCCAATGATGTGGGGGTACAGCCATAAATCTTGGTGTGTGAGCAGTGCCATCACACACAGGGACTGATTCAGGATCGCTCGTTGCGATCTGAAATTCGCCCCAGCCCCCGACGGTCGGGGTTTGTGCATGAGCATGCGCATTTCTACACATGTGCAAACCCCAGCGACGTGCGGTTTCGGCGAGTTACACACTCGCCAAGCCATTTTCTGTGGAGAGGGAGGGCATCCCCTTAGAAACGCTGGGCGTTCCCTTGTATAGGCAGGTGTGGCAATGCTGATGTCTGCTTGGGGCGGGCAGCTGAAATCACATGACTTCAGGACCCGCCCCATCTTTGCCGGACATTGACGGAAATAAAAGTCAGCGGCCATCAAATGATTTCTCCCCTGTTCGGCTGCATGCAAGGGATGTGTTCACGTACACCCCCCCTGAATCAGGCCCATAGGGCAGGCAGGGGCATAACTCCCAGAGGCAATGGAAGGGGTACCTGCATGTATAGCGGCACCTGTGTGGCTCACCTGTAGTTAATGGGCTCTATACCAGAAGCCCTGCTAACATCTGCAATAGGGGACGGGATGGCTCCTGCCTGGTACCACTCTGCAACAAGCAATGCTGCTGGACTCTGAGATGATACGCACAGGTGAATGTTGGCACAAAACATATTTGGGGTGGGGGCCACCAAACTCCAACTTCCCTCCGGGCGAATAAGATGAACTTATGCCTCTGACTGCATGGCTTTGGGTGCAGCAACATAACTGCCCCATGACCCTTGCTTCTCGTTAGCATGGTACCTGGATTCCTCAGCCAGTTTTGCTGATTTGCTGATATGGACCCCTAATTAGTGTAACGCATACCCTCGCATGGCTTGCTTCGCACGTCATGCTCCGAGCCCAGTGCCTTGCTTCGTTGGCACACTCTACATTCTCAATAATAGTCCACGTGGATGGTAAAGTATGAAAAGGTCCAAAAATGGAAATTAAATAT
Source organism: Crinia signifera (assembly GCF_055691185.1). Taxonomy (NCBI): domain Eukaryota; kingdom Metazoa; phylum Chordata; class Amphibia; order Anura; family Myobatrachidae; genus Crinia; species Crinia signifera. The sequence continues at coordinate 30,091,459 of NC_139218.1, forward strand.
TGTAAAAAAAACTGATGTTGATTTTTGTCAAGTGTCTACCTTTTTTTTCATATTGAACTTTTGAACCTTTCGACCCATTGCGTGTAGATCTTTTTCATGATGACCTTTTGACCCTGTTGACCTTTTGACCATGTCGAGTTATTGCATTTAGACCTTTCGACCCTGTCAATCTATTGCTGATCGATACTGTCTATCTTGACACCGTGGGTGACATTTAGGGTGAAATTTACTAAGATGTGAAATACACTTCACAGGTCATGTTGCTATGGGCAACCAATCAGAAGATACTTCTTATTTATTTACCACCCTCTAGAACAGGGCTGGGCAACACCGGCCCTCCAGGTGTTAATAACCTACACATCCCAGGATGCTTTGCATAAGTTTTGCTATGTGGCCATGCTGAAACTGATGCAAGGCATGCTGGGATGTGTAGTTCATCAACATCTGGAGGGCCGGGGTTGCCCAGCCCTACTCTAGAAGATAGTAGGCAGGATGTAATTGGTTGCCCATAGCAACATGACCTGTGAAGTGTATTTCACATCTTAGTAAATTTCACCCTTAATAGGATGAGAGATTCAGAAAGTGAGACATTTGGTAAGAAATCGACAGTTTTTTTTAAAGCGGCAATCATTTCAAAATGAAACTGGTTTTGCAGTATAAATGATTGCTGCTTTAAAAAAAAACCTGGAAATTTCTTACTCTGAGGGGCAGATTTATTAAGCTTGGAGAAGAGATAAACTGGAGATAAATCGAAGAAAAGGTAAAAGGATATAAAGCACCAGCCAATCAACTCCCAACTGTCTTTTTTAAACACAGCTGATTGGCTGGTGCTTTATCTCCTTTTACCTTTTCTCCGCTTTATCTCCAGTTTATCTCTTCTCCAAGCTTAATAAATCTGCCCCTGAATCTCTTATCCTATTAAATTTCCCTCTGTAAATCTTTCAACCGGAACCAGTGCAAGACACTACAAATCCGATACAGTATATTGCTGTGTGCAGTTGTTGGTCCTCTATGGTTTGTCTCAATAGCCTCGGTAATAGTAGAAGGGCATTAATAGGAGGGTCAGGACCATTGATTAACTTAGCTGCTTCATTTCCATGGAAACTAGACCAATAATAATAGCCCTACTGCCAATCCAAGTGTACAGTTCTGACACACCCCATCACTAATCTTATAAAGGGCTCCTGTTACTTGTTGTCTGACTATATCCTCTCTAATAGTTGACCACGCCTCCTCTGGTGGCTGGCCACACCCCATACCACTGCATTTGCAGGTGTGCCCTTTTGGCTACAGTCCACCACTGTATGTAGCATCTTCTATACCTTTAAAAAAAAAAAAAATCCAGGCTCATGAATTCTGAAATGCTGTAAAGTTCCTACTAGTTTGTTATTTTCAAAAAAAAATAATCAAGTCTTTAAAACATTTTTTTTTCCAGCATATTCATTTCCTACCCGCTGTTTTCCCGTAATGGCTTTTCTAAGACCACAATATTTGGTGCAGAGTCGTCTAATTATCTGACTCTGGTGGAGTCTTGGCAGCGATCAGAGTCCTTAGATGCCACTCTCCTTTCAGCCAGTTCCAAAATCTTACATGCAGCTCATCAGCATTACTAAGTACAGGAATACACAGGGAAGACGGAATATTACCGAGTGGGTAACTGACAATAAATAGATATTGCTAGAAATATATGAAAACCAAGAAATTATATTTGTGCTGATTTGGATGAACCTGGACTCATATTAGTAATTTGTGGCTCCTAATAATGACTCAGCGTTTTGCCTCACCCAGTTGTCAAAGTTAAAGTGCTTTTATAGAGCTAAGTTAAATAACAGAAGTCTTGTGGTCTGTTGGGTATGGGTACAGGGCATTGGCAGATCAATAATGGGTGCAGGGTGAGTGATGCACATACTGTAGGCCCCTGGGTTCAGCTTGGCCACACTACACACCTTGCACCCACTGGTGACATAATTAATTAGTGGGCACCATTTTTCTGGAGCCCTGCTCATGTGCAGTAGACTCTAGCAGAAAGGGAGAGTCTACAGTGCTACAGCCACTGTAAGAGAAGATGGTGCCTGCAAAGATATTGCACAGGGACCCTCTCCTCTCTTAATTTGCCCCAGGTGCAAGGAAAACGTATTGGAATTCACTGTAAGGGAGGTGGGAGGTCCCAAACGTCACATGGTCAGATATACCACACACCATTCACACCCACTTATCTAAAATAAAGACACAGACAACTGAAATATGCTGAAATGGGGACTTTTTATTTTCTAGCCTATTTAGAGATTAAGGCCTATTTAAATCTAAATCTAAACTAAACATTTCGAAAAAAGGTCCCTTCCTTAGGCTAAGGTGGTGGGAAGAAGAACAGTTTGAAAATTAAAAATAAAAATAAAATAAGCTTAAATTTAGCACCAAATTGGGCAACTGCCCACTTAACATGGGCAGACTCGTCCCAATGTCAGAGTCCCCAGCCATGTAGCAACTCGCATGAGCTGAGCTTATCACTCAAAACCCCTACGGGAAAAAAAACATTGGACCAGAGGTCCCAAAGAATTCTGATCTTCCAAAACTTGACCGTATATCGCGAAGTCCGGGTCCACATGCAACGGTGATACCCGTCTCGATACTGTCGTCCATGCCTATCCACGCCGGTCAATCCTCAGAATAATGAAAAACAAATAACCAAATGAAAAATTCCTAAACTAAATTAAGAAAAGACACAAACCGTTCTGAAAACGGCCACCGCAAAAGCCAACACAACTTATAAAACACCCAACCACTTAGAGCGGGAGGGTGGGCAATGACTAAACTAGAAAGAGGCAGAAGCTTCTAGAAACTAAAGCTAAGAGCCTAAGCATAGCTATGCCCCTGAACAATAAACCAATAAAGAACAGCCTTGAATCTACATGATCCCTCATCTCCAATGCCAAACCCCCATCATCATACCAGCTGCCAGTGGGCACTGATGGAGTGCACAGTGTCCAGACTGGTAAGTTTGTGCTGCTTGGGCACATATCATGCCCTACACAGTCTTTCTTGTCACTCTATTCTAGGAGAATTGATCCAATACATCCAGTGGAGGCTGCAGAGGTGGAGCTGCAGCACAGTTCAAAATACTGTACAAATAGGAGTGAAACACCAACTGCTAGTGAGTCAGTTTGTAATGGCAGTTGGTGGCAACTGCTGTGTCTCTCCTATTTGACTTTTGAACTGTGCTGCGTTATACATTATAATCAACAAGAAAAGGTTGTTATGGAATTGTCAACACAGAAAAAAAGGTTGATGCAAGTGTTTTGAGTTTTGGGTTGTCATTTTCTATGTGCCGTCATATGTGACCACATATACCCTTGTGGGCTCATTTTGGGCAAGGTGCTCTCCACACACATTAATAAAGTATTCCATAGTCTACGCCACATGGATGGTAAATCAAGCAAAAGTTTAAAAATACATTGAAAACCCAAATCCATTTGCAACTTAATCACCATCAAATGATTTTTCCGATATGAGCAGTCTGTTTGTAGACCAGAACTTACTCGGTAGCTGTGATAGAAACAGGCTGATCGGGGCCGGAGCTGATGTCACATGACTTCCATTCAAACACCTGATCCCGACTTTGTGTTCCCTAGCACTCACAGAAAATGTCCGGATACACCGGCTTCCTGTCAATAACCTTGAGAATGACCACTGCTAAAAAAAAAAGTAGCAGAATTTTATCGCAGGATGGCCTTGTGCATGTGTATTACGACTGAATACAAAGGGGTTTGTTTGCCTAAGAGCTCATGTGTGAGCTGCGGCGGGTGTTACCTATCCTGCAGTCATGCTGAGTGTCAAGCGGGATCAAAGATCAGACTGTACCGGGTCCGGTGGAATTGCCGTACACCCATCTCCTGCACTGCACTCGGGGATGTGTGTGGACACGTGTTTCGCCTATCGGCTTCATCAGTCCTGCGCCATCTTCCTTGTGGGCAGCTGCCCATATCTTATCGGCTGACTTCATGTTTTGCTATTGGCTGGAGTGATTGATTGATTGATTGATTGATTGACATTACTCTTGTCCTATACCCTCCTTGCATTACCTTCTGCAGGGTTTTGTATGATTCCTTGGAATCTTCAGTAACTTTCAATTTGCGTTTTTTTTGTTACTCGTAGTGTTCTATAGTATACATTGTTACCATCCCCTGTGAAGGTTTTTTTTATATGTTAACAATGTTCTTTGAATCATTCCCAGGCTCAAGAGAGATTTTAGATGAAAAGTCCAATAAAAGTTATGTTTTAAATAAATTCATGGTACTTGTGTATTATCACGGCGCCCCCGATATTAAGTCGCACAATTTTTCATTGCATCGCATCGCATGCCATACACCCGATGCACTGTGATGCGATGCGATGTAAGCCCCCTATACGATGTTAAATTGTATAAGCACCCTAATGGGTGCTTACAATGTTAAATGCACCCCCACGCCACCCCCCAGTATGAACGTGAACCCGAAGCATGGCGAGCGCAGCGGTACGCGTCCTCCGACCTTTTCACACCCCTACTATCCATGTCGGCATGGAGTTGATCCGTGCACCCCCACGCCACCCCCCAGTATGAACGTGAACCCGAAGCATGGCGAGCGCATGAATTTATTTAAAACATAACTTTTCATACTCCCACTATCCACGTCGGCGTGGAGTTGATTGTATATAGTGTGGCGAGCGCAGCGAGCCACCGAGCCCGAAGCGTGGCGAGCGCAGCGCATAACTTTACAGGTATACGCGTCCCCTCGCAGGGCTCGCTGAGCTCGCCATTCTTCGGGCTCGGTGGCTCGTTGCGCTCGCCACACTATATACAATCAACTCCACGCCGACGTGGATAGTGGGAGTATGAAAAGTTATGTTTTAAATAAATTCATGCGCTCGCCATGCTTCGGGTTCACGTTCATACTGGGGGGTGGCGTGGGGGTGCATTTAACATTGTAAGCACCAGTGCTATTTTTGTAGGAAAATAGGTTCAGGAACTGTGGGCGGGGGCAGAAAGTGGGCGACGATGTGGGAGGAGCTACAAAAGGGGCGGGGCATTACATTAAAAAAGAAAAACATAATTCCTCACTCCGTCACGCTTATTATACATATGCCACACACAGAGATTCGCATTATACATATGCCACACACCGTGATGCCCAGTATACATATGCCCCACACTGTAATGCTTATTATACATATGCCCCACACTGTAATGCTTATTATACATATGCCGCACACAGAGATGCCCATTATACATAAGGCCCACACAGAGATGCCTGTTATACATATGCCACTCACAGAGATGCCCGTTATACATATGCCACTCACAGAGATGCCCATTAAACATACTGTATGCCCCACTCCGTAACAGTTATTATACATATGCCCCACACAGAGATGACCGTTATATATAAGGCCCACACCAAGATGCCCCGTTATTCATATGGCCCACACAGAGATGCCCGTTATACATATGCCCCACACCGTGATGCCCATTATACATATGCCGCACACAGAGATGCCCATTATACATATGCCGCACACAGAGATGCCTGTTATACATATGCCACACACAGAGATGCCTGTTATACATAAGGCCCACACAGAGATGCCCGTTATACATATGCCGCACACAGATGCCTGTTATACATAAGGCCCACACAGAGATGCCCGTTATACATAAGACCCACACAGAGATGCCCATTATACATAAGGTCCACACAGAGATGCCCATTATACATAAGGCCCACACAGAGATGCCCGTTATACATAAGGCCCACACAGAGATGCCCATGTAGCCCACACAGAGATGCCCATCAAACATATGGCCCACAACAAGATGCCCAACACTATCTACCAACACTTGCAATATACTATTGTATATAGAAGCCGGTACCAGCTTCTCCTATGTGTGATTTGCCATTTAATGTTGTAAACAGTTATCCATTTAGATCACACAGCCCATTAGTTAAATCAGCCACTGATACCTTCTCCTCGGGTTACTTACTGCACCCAGCGGCTGTCAGCATCTCCCATCGCCTCCTGCTGCTGGCACTTTCTCCTGGGGTTACTGAACCCAGTGGCTGTCATCTTATCCCAGCGGCTCCTGCTACCTGCCTCTGCCGCTGTCACCTTGTCCTGGGCCTGTGCTGCGGCACGTGTGCAGCGGGACAGAGACCGGGTACAAGATGGACCATGGAGGGAGTGTGTCCTGAGTCCTCACTGCTGCGGTGCCCGGCCGTGACTCACACAGCCGATATTGTATGAGCCACGGCCGGGCAGCGCAGCAGTCAGGACACAGAACAGCATGCAGCGGGCGGGCGGCGGCAGGGATTATCTTCCTTGCCGCCCTGGAAACAGAGATTGGAGATAATCTCTGTGCTGCAGCCTGCGCCCGGCGTTGAACTTCCGGAACGCCGTTCCTGGTGAGGTCATTTTTCAACTGATCTTCAGGAACGGCGTTCCGGACCGTTCCGCCACAAATATAGCCCTGGTAAGCACCCATTAGGGTGCTAATACAATTTAACATCCTTTGGGGGCTTACATCGCATCGCATCACAGTGTATCGGGTGTATGGCATGCGATGCGATGTGATGAAAAATCGTGTGACTTAATATCGGGGGCGCCATGATAATACACAAGTACCAAATTCATACATCATACAATTATTACTGTATAGAAAAGAGTGCGCCCAAAATGGCACATTTGTCTTTCCGTTTGCTCCTAGGCAAACAAACCCCTTTGTATTCAGTCACAATTACTGAATGTTTTGGACGCACCACCAATCAATGACTACAATAATTGTATGTAGAAGTAGTGTAACATATTGGTTTACCTGATGAATCAACAAATTCTCTATTTATAGTACAAGTCTGTGCGGATCCATACACCTCTATCGGCATGTGTATTATAAGTCTTATGCATGCACAGTTGGTTGATTATCACCCAGCCTGCGAACTCTCACCTGTGTGATCAGGTCTGAATAACCAGGGGCGCTGACAGGTTGGCCAAGCCCTGTAAAATGGAGCGGGTGTGGCCTCCATGGGGGGCGTGGCCACAGGCCTGAGCAGTGCTGCTGCTGCAACCTGTCATCTCTGTCCCCACTGCCAAGCTGCCTGCAAGAAGGGAGGGGAGAGCTGGACGCGTGCACTAATAAAATAAAAAGCCCCCTCCTCTCAACACCACTGTGAATAACCCCCATATAGTACATCCATTATTTCACAGTCTTTTAACAATACATTATTGTAAAATGTATTTTTATATGTACTGTGTATAATTTATGAAGACCTAGGATTTAAAATGAACTTGGCAGAGATACAACTACTACATATATCAGAAATTATTTGCACAATGAGAAAGTTTTGATATTATACTGTGAAATGAAGACTACGCTTGACTGCAGAGTGGAATTAGACATAAACTCTTTGCTACTTCCCCATCTGTCCGGGTGTCTGCACAGAACCCTGTGGGACACATTAGCGTGAAGAGGGGAATAATGAGGCACAGAACATGCTTCATTCTCAATGGGTTGCACTTGTACGGTTTTTGCAGCAAATTGCCTGGAAATTTCCGATTCTTTGATGCGACGTCTGGAAATAAAACACTGTCAAATGATTTCAATGCGTAGATACTATGGATCAGGATTCTCATCACGAGCTCTCACTGTAAAATAAGGTGGATATGTAAAGTATATTTAACAGTGCAACTTTCATTACGCTTCTGAAAGCAGCAATTTAATTGGCATGCACTAAGAACATGTAGAAAGTGGCACATAGAGGGGGGAGAGTGGATACTGTTTACTCAGGTCAGGTCTGATGGAGGGGCCTGGGTCTCTCTCCGCCATTGCAGAGCCAGGCAGTGGGAGAGGGAGGGCGGGCTGTCCCTGCAGCTCAGCCTCTCTTTCCTGCCCGGTATCTGCTGCTCGGTGCTGTGCGCTGAGCTGGGGAGAGAGGCAGCTACAGCGGCAGCCGGTTCTCTCTACTCCACGCTCGTGTTTGATCACATCTGCACCGGCACCCTCCAGCCCACAAAAACAAAGCTGTTCACCCACCCCACAGTGATGGGGCCATGACCTTTCCTGGTAGCCGCGACCCTATATTTTACCGGACCCAGACGACCTGTGGCGGCCCTGCATGTAGGTTCAGGCTCTGTATTTCTTCTCTTTCCTAATGTATTCAGTGCCAGATTAAGGTCCACATGGGCCTGGAGCTTAAACATATGAAGGGCCTTTTGTGTGTAGCGCAATTGGTGTGATTAATACTGTACCACAGAGAATTTCTCCCGGTGTGGTGGCATACTACATCACTGCACCATATCACTACATCTCACCTATTTATCACAATCCGCATCCAAGATGTGAATGGAATGTCATAAATTCGACCAACATCACAAGTGACCCACCCTCCCCGACACTTACCTGCCAGTGATTGGTGAGATCTTTCTTCCTGTTTACTGGTTACCAGGCTTCTACTCTCTGAGCCAGATCTGCCATGCGATAGACTTCTATCTCATATGCTGTAAGGTGAGGTACTGGTCTACAGTGCAGCTGGTCCGGGATACAATAGGAGCCCAGGGACCAGCTAAGAGGAGAGTACTCTCTGATCACCACTATGGGGGTTATTTTGGTTCACTTTTTCTGACAAATTCCTTCTTAGATGGACAAAACCATGTGCACTGCAGGGGGGCAGATGTAACATGTGCAGAGAGCATTAGATTTGGGTGAGTTATTTTGTTTCTGTGCAGGGAAAATACGGGCTGTTTTATTTTTACACTGCAATATAGATATCACTTTAAAGTAAAACCCCAGCCAAATCGAATTCTCTCTGCACAAGTAACATCTGCCCCACCTGCAGTGCACATGGTTTTGTCAACTTAGAAGGCATTTGCAAGAAAGAGTGAACCAAAATAACCCCCTATGGGCCAAATCTATTAAACTTCAAAAAGTGATAAAGTGGAGATGGATAAACAACCAGCCAATTATCTTCTGTAATTTTTCATACCCAACTTGTAACATGACAGTTAGGAGTTGATTGGCTGGCTATTTATCTCTCTCCATTTTATCACTTTTTGAAGCTTGATACCTAAGGCCCTATTTTACCATGGAACCATGCACTATTTCCCCTCGGCTACCTACCCACATTATACATCCTTTAACTACCTCCCAACACTACATTACAATTACCTACACACAACTTAGCCCTGAACTATACAGAACAACTGGACTTCCTCCCAACACTACACTATAGCACTATAGGGGTTATTCAAACCTGATCGCCCAGCCACAGTGAAATCCCGCCCTATGTGCAAGGCTTTGAAATGGGTTGCGAAAAATATGCCAATTGGCGATTAGCAGCAAATCAATATACAAGTCGCTCAACATCAAAAGGTGTTTCCAGTGTATGCACTGTGCTTAGCCCAGGATAGATACAGGCTGATTGGGACCAGGGCTGATTTCACAAGACTTCCCTTTAATCGCCTGAATACACCTGCATTTTCCCTGACACTCCACACACCAGTAAACAGTGGAAGGAAGGAAGCAAGAGGAGCAGCGGGTAAGTAAGTGAAGGAGGAAGCAAGAGGAGCAGCGGGTAACTAAGTGAAGGAGGAAGCAAGAGGAGCAGCGGGTAAGTAAGTGAAGAAGGAAGCAAGAGGAGCAGCGAGTAACTAAGTGAAGGAGGAAGCAAGAGGAGCAGCGGGTAGATGAAATTTCTAATATCACAATGGTCATTAATTGATTTTAAAACATTTTACAGTATAAAGACCATTCTACGTTGTACAGACCTCGTTACAAGGTCTCTTTTGGCCCGCCCCTGATAAAGTCATTCTAACGAAACATGTTGGGTTGGTTTTTAAATAAAGAACTACTTTTTTGAATGAAGTCTACATTTCATTCCGAAAAGTTTCACTTGCTGCCAACAGTTGGCAGTGTTTCAGTGACATACAAACCCTAGACATACATATAGATGATATGTATGAACAGAAAGAATGCATGTACCTAGCACTTAATGTGGCTGCTGGTTTAATGTATTTTCTTATTTTCTCATTGTACTGTATGTACTAAGTGACACAATTTTGCCATCGGCAGTATCCAGTGGGGCACCTTCAAACCACTAGTGGGGTCTATTCCTCATCACTTAATATATACAAAAGTAGTTGGAAATTAGCATTTTTACATACTTCTGTATGCATTGTCAGTGCCAGGCATGTTCAAGGTTACGCAGGAGAGATCACACATTGCCAGAAATGAATCTTGAATTTTAAAATAAAAAAAAGCCTCACCCACCGGACACAAAGTTGGCAGAGAACGTTGATCAATATCACATTGTGAATAAACACATTTAGGAGGAAAAACTAAAAAAAAAATAAACCTTTGGCTCCGTTAAATGAGGCTCCTGCAAAGTTGCACCTGCTTAGAGGGAGCTGCTGCCAGCCAGCAATCAGACAAAGCTTCGGATCAGGAACTGCGCAGGACTGTCCAGCTCTGTCCATAGCCTGCCAGGTCTATTCCCCAACAGAACTGTTACCGAAACTATCCCAAAATACCCAAAGACTCCACATTCTAAAAGTTTATGAGAAAAATATAATTTAATAGGTTTAGTAGAATCAGTGCTGTTTCCTTAATATGGCATGGTCTTTTTTTATATTATAGGGTTGTTTGCCACTCTTTTAAATACGGTATAATGTGCATCTGTCAGATTTACCGTTAAGCCTGTGTTGTTCTACTGTCTGTGGTAGGTAAACTGGCAGACCGGTGTAGTTTCGATACAAAGCCTCTTTTGTTCTCTACTGAGCCCAGGTCAGTGGAAATACTGATGAAAGCATTCATACTGTACACAACAAAATATGTGATCAATGAAAAACCAATTGGTACGCAATTTAAAAAGTTATTGTATATGAGCAGAGGCGTCACTTGCCCCTTTGACAGCTGGTGTAGTTCTTACTGATCTTTACATGCGTCCCAACAAGGGTTGTTGCCTTCTACCCAATTTAGGGCAACAAGCATGAAATGCCCCCTGTCGGCACGTCAGCTCAAAAAAAAACCGTGAAAAACTCATATTGACCTATTGACTGTCAACCTTGTCATTGATGACCTAATGCTTGTGTCAAACTTCCAACCCTGTTGACCTTAGTTAGCCATGTCTACCTATTTCAGGTGTCAACCTAAGGCCTGTGTTGACCCAATGCATGTCAACCTTTATAGGTTCAATCGTAAGACTGTATCCCATGGCTTTACTAAGGGAATGTGGCTTTGGGCACCAAACTTCCTATTTTGGGAGCCGGGAGGAGCAGCAGCAGTCAGGAAGTGCTATGTACACAGTTCCTGCTCCATCACACTGACTGGGGATGCGGTCAGCATCCTGGAGGATGGGTCGGCAGTCAGAATACCAATGCCGGCATTCCAACTTTTGGACAGAACACCAGTATCAGAATCCAGATGAGGATGCCGACGCCAGAATCCCAAATGCTGGCATCCTAAATGTCAGTATGCAGGGTGGGTTAGCATTAGGCTGGGGAGAATGAGGTCAGGTTTGAGTTTAGGTACTAGAAGGAGACTAACGGTTAAGTATTTAGAAGGGGGGGCTATGGTTAGGCTGCGAGGCAGAGGGGTTAGGTTTAGGCAGTGGGGTAGGACGGTTAGCCACAAAGCACCTGCAGTGCACACAGGGGAGGGCGGCCCGGGTGAAGAGCAGATGGTGGCAGGGATGGCAGCAGGGATAGATGATAGTGGGTGCGATTGCTCACCTGCCCCCTATCCCTCACACACATACCAGAGAGCGGATAATGCTGCTGCAGCTGCCGCTCTGCCCAGTGCAGTACATGGCAGTGTCCGGTACTTGTGAGTTATCCGGGCGCCCGATTTCAAAATCGGGTCGGATCGGGACATCGCATCGCATCGCATGCGACCATCGGATGCGATGCGATGCGATGCGATGCGATGACCCGATTTTTCCATAGGAATCAATGTTAAAATGGACTGAGTCCATTTTAACATGGAATTCAGTGGGAAAAAGGGGGCCTTTTCATACCCCTACTATCCAAGTGGGCATGGAGTTGGATATAAACCTGCGCGAGTCACCGAGCCCGAAGCGTGGCGAGCGTAGCGAGCCCCGCGAGGGGACACGGAATACCGTCCCCTCGCGGGGCTCGCTTCGCTCGCCACGCTTCGGGCTCGGTGGCTCGCTACGCTCGCCACAGGTTTATATCCAACTCCATGCCCACTTGGATAGTAGGGGTATGAAAAGGACCCCTTTTTCCATAGGAATCATTTTAACATTGATTCCTATGGAAAAATCGGGTCATCGCATCCGATGGTCGCATGCGATGCGATGCGATGCGATGCGATATCGCATCGCATCGCATCTGATTGTATGCCTTAACTTAAGGCATACAATCAAAAAATCGGGCGCCCAGATAACTCACAAGTACCCAGTGTCCTCTCTCTCCCTGCGGCCTCTGTCTACAATGAGAAATGGGGACAGAAAGGCTTGGGAACCGCCAACAGGTAAATGGGTTAGGGCTAGGCTGTGGGCAAGGAGGGGGATGCAGTAGTATGGTAAGTATACTTTCTTTATCGTTTTCTCAGTATTCTCTCTGTCGGAATCCTGTCTGTGTTCATCAATATGTACAGTATTCCAGTGACGCCATTTTTGAGGATCACAGAGATGCATTTAGGCTAGGTACATATTTGCAGATATATTTTTTGTAAAGCCAGCAAACAATATACAACTCTTGTGTACAGCCAATGGTCCTGAAGAAGTTGCGGTCACAATGCCAAGGCAGCAGTGATGCTTTTGCCATGATGGAACTGAGAGGAATTATAAGTGTAGTGGTTGCCCAGAAGAAAACAGAGGCATGCATCGGAGCCATTACAGTGTATGTGCAAGTAACATCCACTCCCTGAGAGCCTCCTTGGTTGGGCAGAATACCTGCGGGATCTGCGATGCTGGCGCTATTTTTAATTAATACAAGATGGCAGTCGCAAACCAAGACATGCCACTAAAATGGCTGCGATGCGTGAGCAGTCTACCAATAATCACACAGTTGCAACACCATTGGCTTTGTGACAGCATCTGAATCAGACCCTACAATATTTTTCACATTCATAACAAATCGGCTGTGGAGCCACCTATAGAAACAATGGCGTCACTACCGGTTCCTGTCAGACAGCAGATCGGTACAGTATGTACAGGATGCAAAATTTATTCATGAAGAACACTTACCAAATCATTGGATTGGAGGGCCCGTGGGAGCCAATCTCCTACTACATTGTGCACTTGTTATAAATGCACCAATGCCTGGAAATTATGACCCATCACATCAGATTAGGCCATGCCATGATGCCATCAGTCAACTTATGGTGGGTCTGCATCATTGAAGCAAAGATGTTAATTTGGTACTTTTGTATTTGCCGGGCGCCCGGTTATGCTACGCTGACAACGTAGCTTTGCCAACGTTGTCAGCGTAGCCATTGCTGGGCGGCCAGCTAATATGTGACGGGTGGCGGAATTGTGCGGCGGCCGGGTGGACACGGGGAGTTAACTTACAGCGGCCGGGGTGAAGGATGGGCGGCGGTGCGGGCGGAGGAGATTGAGCGGCGGCCGGGCAGGGGGTTAGACCCAGACGGTGGTGCAGCAATGGCCGCCATTCAGCGAAGTCACCGCTGGGGGAGCATCACATGGTTTCCCAGCTCCTCCAGCAACACTATACTAATAGCGTACATTGCTGGCCCTAAGGAGGAGTGTCATGGCGGCCGTCATGTGGGGATCCGAGTGCCGGAGGCGCCGGGGACATCGTGAATGGTAAGTATAATGCACACTACACACACACAACACCCACTAACACAATCATATCCCCACTATCCACGTCATACCCCTTCAGGCCCGCGAGGGGACGCATATCTGCGTCCCCTCGCGGGGCTCACTGCGCTCGCCATGCTTCGGGCTCGGTGGCTCTCTGCGCTCGCCACATTTTCTAAAATTAAAGGAGAAATGGTCCCACAAGGAAGGGGTGTGGTCACACATTAGTAACTCCAAATAAATGACAACTCACATTAGCACAATCATATACACATTACACTGCATGTAGTGCCCTTGATTCATAGTAATCACACAGTAGTGCCCCTTATACACATAATGTCCACAGTTGTGCTGCTTATACACATGTCTCTGTCACTCCAGTAGCTCACTGTCCATGTCCCTCAGCAGCTCCATGTCCTGTGTCCCTCCAGCAGCTTCTCCTCCTCTGTGTCCCTCCAGCCCCCTCTCACCCAGTCTTCATCAAGCACAGAGCCTGCTCCTCTTCTTCACTTCAGCGGCGGTGTTGGCATTACATCACATACACCACGCCAGAAGAAGATGCCCCTGGGACAGGCTTTTCTGTTGGAATTACTGTTCAGGGCTGTTGTAGAGGAGGAACTCAGTTCCACCCTGTTCCCCCTCAATTTAACCCCTGACTGTAGCTCACTATTGGCAAAAATAATGTTGTAAAGATGTGGTAATGGCTAAACGTCATGGAATAAGGTTTCTGTCCCTACTTTATATAATGGATTCAGCGCGCATCGCATAGTACAGAACGGAGCCATACACAACGGACCGTGTATGGGCTCCTTATGCCAGAGGAGAAGTGGCCCATGGCAACCAATCAGCCGCTCTGTATAATTTTATAGTATGCAAATTATAGTTGTTACTTAAGTGCTGATTGGTTGCCATGGGCCACTTCTTCTCTGGCCCACTACTCCTCTCTTAATACTACTTCATACATCTACCCCATATTTTGGTGGCAGGTTTGTTAAGCTTGGTGAAGTGATAAAGTGGAAGATGATAACACACCAGCCCATTAGCTCCTAACTGCCAAGTTACAGGTTGGGTTTGAAAAATGACAGGAGCTGACTGGTACTGTACCTTCCGCTTTATCACTTCACAAGGTTTAATACATCTACCCACAGTGAGTAGGCAGAGGTTAGGTCACCAATATCTTACTACCACCAAATGGCTAGAGGGTGACCGGGGCTGGTGGGAAGTGTGCTAGTGAGAAGAGGCATGAGCTAGGAGCTTACACACAGGTCTTTGGGGTAAAAGGTTACCATTGCACCATACAGCCTGCACCCAGAACAGTATGGTGAAAAAAGAGAGAGTAGGTTGTGCTTATAATAGCTGCTCAATTATAATTGGGGTGCTGAAAATGGATGTATATATCGAGCACTTGAATTATATAGACCAAGTGTATGCCATAAATATGTCTGTTATGGAAATATAAATAAATTAAAATACAAGTAAAAAAATTAAAATAAATTAAAATAAATTAAAAATTAAAATAAATGTAAACAATAAAAAAATGAAATGGAATTAATAGAACCAAATATAATGAAAAATAATTAAAATAAAAAAAATAATAATTTGGGAATAAAAACAAAACAGATCAGAAAGGGTTAAAATATGTACAGTATTAACAATACTGCTTATTGCGGAGGATGTTTACAGCTCTTTTATTGAGCATTTTGAGGGGTGCCGTATTGTCCGGTATCTGTAGCCTGCTGGGTTGGTATTGAGGAGGTGTCCGGTATGGCGGCTGCTACGGAGAAGACTGGCTACCTGTCCCTACTAGGTAAGAGTTTCTATTACTTCCATTTAATTTATTTTCATTTGTTTATGTTTATTTTTATTTTTAATTATTTTTATTTATTATTATTATTATTATTATTATTATTATTATTTTATTTGTTTTATTTTCATAACATACCTATTTATGGCATACACTTGGGCTATATAATTCAAGCGCTTGATATATACATCCATTTTCAGTACCCAGAACAGTAAGCCTGCAGTGATTCCCATAACCCAGTGGTTCCCAAACTTTTTTGAATAATGGCGCCCTAGAGCATCAAAATATTTTCAAGGCACCCCCTAGGCCAAATGCTCCTTATCGAGAAATTCAGAAAAAAAATATTAAATGAAGTGCATTGTGTTTATATGTCACAGTTATCTGGTGAGGGACAGGATTTGCTTCTGTTTGTCCACAGATACTGTATTATAATTGGCAGCCACAAGCACTGGTTTTGTCTGGTACATTGACCATAAATAATATGAATTGATCTTGGTCCACCAACCCAAGGCACCCCTGCAAGTGTCCTGAGGCACCCCAGGGTGCCTAGGCACATTGCCCTAACCCCTACTTTTGCCAGCAGTATTATTTTTCATTTGATAGTACCAGAGCAGGTTACAGAAATTTGAGCTTTCTTTATCTTCTCTGCATACATCCTACAAATACAGTAGCCCAGTGGCAGCTCCAGTGTCGGGGCTGCAGCACAGTTCGAAATTCAAATAGGGGAGCAAGACCAAGTAAGTCATTTTGGAATGGCAGTTGGTGGGTGTGGCTCCCCTATTTGAATTGTGAACTGAACTTCAGCCACACCCGCCTCTGGAGCCTCCCCTGCAGTAGCCTATGGAGGATGGTGCTGCTGTCAAAGGTCTGCTAATATACAATGACTATCATTCCTATATTAGCAACATAATACACTTAAAAGTACTGTAGCAAAGACGAAGAGATGAAAATGTGTTTTTGAGTTTAGTAGTATTATACGCAGCTGTGCTGGGGATAGTTCTTTTATAAGTAATATTAGGCACAGGCACAAGGTATTACAGCAGAGGGTAAACGTTTCCAGTAATATATAGGCTACAGGTACTAAACCATTTGGAGCAGCATCATTACATCACCAAATCCTGCATCATTTCCCTGACATTTTTTTTTTTTTTTTAAGTAACCCCATTTGCTTCTGGTAAGCAGAACCACATGTTTTTAGAGGTCAATTTTATAAAATATTGAAAATCACTTAGCATATTTTCATAATACAAGACTTATGCTTGCAATAAAAGTGCATTAATGCGAACATAAAGTGCCTGATTTGTAAATGCAACAGGATAACACCACTCGCAGGAACCGAACATGATGATGTAGTTTAATAGAAACGATTCCAGTCAGGGCAATTTTAAAAGTCCAAATATTGACTGTAGGCTACGCCATAGGTGAGTTCAGCCATTGTGTCAGCGAACGCAGTAAAAACATACCCAGTAATTATACACAGGTTACTCCAGAAAATAAAACAATGTGTTCAAAACAACTCATTCACATCATTATAGATTCTTGCAACCCAATAAAGTTGAGTCATAGGTCAAAACGGGGTCAGATTAAATCAGATTTCTTGCCTGTGGATGAGACATTGTTAAATGGACTACTAAATACATATCACATATCGTGGGATAGATGCACTAAGCTTGAAAAGTGATAAAATGGAGAGTGATCAACAACCAACCAATCAGCTCCTGTCTGACATTTTTCAAACACAAACTGTGACATGGCATGCAGGAGCTGATTGGCTGGCTGTTTATCACTCTCCATTTATCACTTTTGAAGCTTAGTGCATCTGGCCCTGTATATGGTATTGAAGTTGTTGACAAGACACATAGAGAATGTTTGCTTGATTTACATGGTTTCTGATGAAACTGTGACAAGTGATGAACTTGAAGATGAAACGCATAGGGTACCTTCCCATATTATATTCATAGGGCAGTATTCAATGTCAAATATTCTCCGTGCATGGCGAGAGATTTTTTCTCTCGCCATGCACTCTCCGTGTTCCGGAGCCTCCTGCTCCCCCTATTCAACGTGTTAAAGACTTGCCGCCACTCGCGGCGAGTCTTAACCCCTGCAGCGGACGAGCGTCCGCGGCAGGGAGCTGTCAGGGAGCCGGGGGACGTAGCAGCCAAGAGAGATTAAAGTCTCTCTTGGCTGCTGCAGGGGATATGGGGTGGGGAGCAGGGCTCCCCTGGACCCAGGCAGCACAGGCTGCCCTCCCTATAGCCAGCGGGGGACCCAGTATTCACTGTACCCGAACGTGCATCGGGTGCAGTGAATATATGAATATCTAATGAGCGGCTCGAGCGCTCCGGCCCCCTGCTGGCTGCACTGTGTAAAAAAAAAAAAAAATGTACAAAAATATTTTTTTAAAAATTAAATATATATTCATGTGCTATAGGCACATGAATAAAAATAACATGGCCCTTCACAGAAAAAAAAAACCTGATTTTTTTACACCAAAATTAAAAAAACACCCTTTTAGTTTAAAAGTTCACATTCCTGCTCTCCATCAAAAGATGGAGAATTTCTACACGGAGAGAGACGGCGAGAATCACTTAGAAAGACGGAGAATATTTCACATTGAATAGGGTGGCTCGCCTTTGGAGAAAAAAAACCTCTCAACACCGCGTGAAAAGCACAAACTCTTTAGAAATCACAGCGAATTTTTCTCATTGAATACTGCCCATATACAGAATGTTGAAACTACATCTGACTCTTCCAGGGCCCCCAACATCACTTCCAGTTCTAGATGATTTCAGGAAGTGTGCTATATGCAGAAGCCACATCAACAGTTTACTAGCAGTGACATTGTGCCCCATGTAAGACCTTTCTTGTCATTTCTAAAGTATGAGTTTTAACTACTGATAAATACTGTAGATCTATTGTTTTATACTACACGAGTGGTACTTTAGATCTGTGGTTCTCAACCTCGGTCCTCAAGTACCCCCAACAGTTCACGTTTTGTAAGATCAACAGGTGGAGCTAATTATTTCGCCTGTGATTCTGTGAGGAGACCTGGAAAACAGGCACGGTTGGGGTACTTGAGGACTCAGGTTGAGAATCACTGCTTTAGATCACTCGTCAGTGAGGCTCTGAATATTATTTCAATGGTAAAATTGAAATACAGCTGCCGGAAGCATGATCTCTTGTACAGTAAACACAAATTCTATTATGCGGAGCTTAATGAAGTACAGTATGCTATATTAATTGAGAATGTTAAAATTGGGGATGAAAAGCCCGGCAGTCCAGATCCCAAGAGTCAGAAGACTGACTGCAAGTTAATCACAGCCGGAATCCTGACAAATTCCGGTAAGAATTTTCACCCTACCTCCAATGCACTCGGCCAACAGCCTAACCCTCACCTCCCATACCCCTGCAGCCAAACCCTTCCCCCTAGCATTCCCTTATACCAGATTTGGAATCTGTCTATTTACCCAAGCGATCCATATCCAAGGTTATATTCTTGACTTCTCCAAAGAATTCCGAAGAATTCTGGATATGTGTGTACTATCTGATGCTAATGAGGATGTTGATGTAACTCAGCCACCAGTGGCAGCAGTTCTTGCTACTAATACAAAAATTTAATGCCAGGACTTATGGTAAAATGAAAAAATCCACCTCTTGGGTGTGGGATTAATTTTACCCAAATTCTGACAATGTTTGTGAAGGTCAAAGTTAGTATAGTTAGCAAGTTAACCATCTAGGCAGCTTCTGGGTTACATCATTTTTGCAATTCCATGATATTTATTTAACAAAAGTATAATCATTTGTTGTAAATAACATCTTCATCATCAACCATCCAAAAAAATTGGTTAGTGGGGGCCAAAACAAACCAATTACTTCCGCCAAAAAAAGTCCCTGTTGCTGAAGTGCTTGGTTTGTTAAACTGTTCATATGTTCTTTAATATTCAAAATAAAGGTGGTTGGGAGGGCCCAAGAACAATTCCATTTTGCAATGCCTTTTTTTTCCAGAATGGGCTGCATTTTGGGACAGCATTTTTTTGCATAGACATTACTAATTTGCAGCACATATTTAAACACATATTCATGTCATGTATTTGTGCTGATGCCTTGTCACTTATACCCCTTTCAGACATAAGCGAAAATCCCGGGTTTTTTCACATGAACGCGCCTAAACCCGGGACTAGTGTATGTCTGAAAGGGTATACCCGGGATTTCACTCCCGGATACTGAGCACCTGCAATTGACCAGGGTTTTTCCTGGTATTTAACTCCCGGGTATAATACCCGGCTTATGTCTGAATGGGTTTACCCGGGTTTTTCAGTTTTAAACATGTGATGTTGCTTTTTTTTGCTGCCGGGGCGTGTCCCATTTTAATGATGAAACACTGAAATGCTTGAAAAGCCTGGCTTATGTGTGAAAGGGTTATACCCAGGTTTTTCCCGGATTTGAGCTGTAGTTTGAAAGGGGGTCTGTTACTAAAATCCTGGGAGTGACCTGGGTTGAAAGTCCTGGGTAAACCTGGCCAAAATCCCGGGTAGTATGTCTAAAAGGGGTATTAGATTAGACAGCCAGCATGTAGCCAATAGAGATGAAGAATATTGTGAGCTTTGAATTGCTCAAAACTGACTGGAAATGGATGAAAATGGATGTTAATGAGGTTATTAATACTGTGGGAACAAATAGGGTCAAATTATACAGTATGATTTTAGCAATTTTAGCCCTTTTGGAAAATGTGTGTGTGTGTATATATATATATATATATATAGAGTGAAAGAAATCAGCGGCACTCGGAGACTGGAGAATCAAGTGAAAAAATCTGGAATATTTATTCCATGTGCAGTGGAAAACGTTTCGGAGCTCGAGGGCTCCGTCGTCAGTTCAAAAGTAAGCACTTTTGAACTTTTGAACTGACGACGGAGCCCTCGAGCTCCGAAACGTTTTCCACTGCACATGGAATAAATATTCCAGATTTTTTCACTTGATTCTCCAGTCTCCGAGTGCCGCTGATTTCTTTCACTCTACATACTTCCTGAGGAGCCTTCCCCTCTGGCTAAGAGGGCACCGGAGCAAGTACCCACGGGCATCTACCTTGAAGACCTGAGTGCCGGCCTCTCTCTGGATTATATATATATATATATATATAATCACTAGAGAGGAGGCTTTAAAAGGGAAAATGTCCAACAACAAAGGCAATTCCATCGTATGGACACAAGAATACACCACAGCCAGCAAAACTTTGATGCAAAAAGCGAAAGGCATATGGCCTATTGTCTCTCAAGACACCACATTGCCAGCCCTTAAAGGTACCAACATACTACCTTCATACCGCAGAAGCAGAAACATCAAAGACATTGTGGTACACAATGATGTCACTAATATGGACGTACAAAGACCAAGCCACTTCCTCACACGTAAGCCAGGCAACTACCGCTGCACTGGATGCGTCACCTGCAGCACTATGGAAACGGGGGATAAATTTAGTCATCCACACACTGGGCGATATTATTCCATAAAATTTCCCCTCACCTGTTCCAGTAGGTACGTGATATACCAAATCAAATGCCCTTGTGGCTTATTATATATTGGAAAGACTACACGCCAAATTAAGGAACGCATTGCCTTACACAGAAGCCACATAAAAGCAGCACTGGAAGGAAAGTCAGCAGACCAACCAGTGGCTCGACATTGGAGGGACTTCCACCACAGCATGACTAATATCAAAATGAAAATGATTGATCATGTGCCAGCAAATCGTAGAGGCGGCGACAGGGGCCGTATTCTTCTACAGCGTGAGACGTTTTGGATACACACCCTACAAACGATGCATCCCAAAGGACTTAATGAACTGTTGTCATATAATGCTTTCCTCTAACCCAGAGCGGCCTGTCAATATAAATATTTCCAGTGTGCCACGAACAGAGCATCTATGCTCTTAAGCATTAGCACACACTGTGTGAAGGTCCCAGACGGACGCTACACTGACAGATCAATCTGTACCTATATCCGTTACTCTGTACTTATTGCCATATTGTGCTCTGAGGTCGTGGCCATCTGTGTTTCTCTCCCAGTTGCAGCAGCTCGTATACATTTGTTCCTCTGTCCCCCATCCCCCGTTTTTGTGATTATTGGTGATTTGATTTATGTTCATATTTTTCACAGGGGTCTGTCCACACACAAGCAGCGACTCCAAGTGGGTATCACCGGCCGTCACAGCGCCAGAGTGACAAGCCCGAGCTTCACAGTAAATACGAACTGTGTCAGTGTACGCATCTCTTGTTGCCATGGATATCAGACCCTGGGTGAAGCCGCGCCCTCTGGGAGGCGCCGGGAGTCCCTGGGAACGCACACCAGTGACGTCACCGGACCCCGGACGGACAGCGCGGCAGGTGTGGGGCGCACTAACTGTAAGTCTTTCATGTCTATATATATGTCTTGTATCGCATTGATTCAACAGGTCTTGATAAAAGGGGTACAACCCTGAAACGTTGATCTTTAACCCATTGCAGTCAGCGTATTGCTTTTGTTGCATTGAAAGTTTCTGAGTGACATCCCTTTCTACACGTATGCGTATATATATATATATATATATATATATATATATATATATATATATATATATAAAAAGTCACTTGCTATTGAATTATTTCTAGTGCCTCCAGCGTCTACAGACCTGATATCTATTAACCTTAAGGAATTCTTCCCCTGAACCATCCTAATAGGGACCTAAATATCTTTGTTATCCGCGGATCTACACCCACATCCTGTCACACAGCCCGTTTTTGGCCTAAACCCCACATCTGGATTTTATCCTGTACGAATTCTAAAAGTTGATCAAATCATATACTTGAAAATCATTCTGTTTTTACCCCTGATGAAGTCGTTCTGACGAAACGCGTTGGGTTTCAATAAAGAACTTTTTTACCTTGAACAGATTGGCACGTCTCATTCGGGAAAGGGACAAATATCAACTGACACCACACCAATTGTATCAGTGTTGTATATTGTATTGAAGTAACTAGGTGGTACATTCTTCAGCGCTCTCCGATAACCCCCCCCCCCTTTCTGTATCTCTTGTCTGACTCCCACTAACAGGGGAGCCTTATCGGAGTAGCAGCAGATTATTGTTAGCGCAATACGAGGTCCATATTGTATTTCTATATATATATATATATATATATATATATATATATATATATATAGCTTTAAGTTATGAATTTCCAAAGTTCTAATGTCATTTAAACAGTAATTACCAGAGAACAGATGTAACTTTTTTCTTGCAAAGGACAACTCACAGAAAATGTACAACAAATATGAAGACTTAAGCATTCTTTGTGTACCTGTCATGAGATACAACAAGGGCGGTGATGTAAGAGTTCGAGAACTGACACAATTAAGTGCCTGCTGAGCAATGTGCGCTGGTCCTCAACGGGGTTAAGAATTAAAGAAATGAAATTCTTTTGTAATAAAGTAATCCAGATCCAAGCTACCAGGCTATGAAGTGAACTCACAGGCTTTTCATATACTTAAAAATGTCATAAATTTCACTCATGAATCTGAATTAGTCATTAATCATCACTTGTATAAGAGTTACATTCAACTTGAAAGAATGTGATGTACATACTGTATTTTTCAATGTTGTTACAGTACATTACACTAGAGTTTACTATACTCTGCCATCACAGTCCAGATTTTAAGGCTTTATGCTGGAGTCCAGTTTAATCAAACTGAGGGCAGATTTATTAACCCCTTCCTGACACAGCATGTTTTTGCCTTCCTGACAGAGCCCTTTTTTTCAAATCTGACATGTATCACTTAAGTGGGGATAACTTTTTTTTTGCTTTTACTTATCCCAGTGATTTTGAGATTGTTTTTTCGTGACACATTGTACTTCAAGTTAGTGGTAATTTTTCGTCGATACAGTCTGTGTTTTTTTGTGAAAAATACCAAAATGTCGAAAAAAAAATGGAAAATTTAGCAATTTGCAAAATGTTAAATTTTCTGCTTGTGAGACAAATAATCATACCACTCAAAATAGTTAATAATTAACATAGACCATATGTCTACTTTATGTTTCCATCATTATTTCAACTTCCTTTTAATTTTTTTGGACACTAGGAGGCTTACAATATGAATAGCAAATTTTCAAGAAAATTTCAAACACTGATTTTTTTAGGGACCAGTTCAGTTCTGATGTGACTTTGAGGGACTTGTATATGAGACACCCCCATAAATGATGCCATTTCAAAAACTGCACCCCTCACAGTATTCAAAACAGCATTTTGGAAGTTTGTTAACCCTTTAGGTGTTTCACAGGAATTAAAACAAAGTGTAGGTGAAATTTCAAAATTTCATTTTTTTTGCAGATTTGCAATTTTAATACATTTTTCTAAGGAACACAGTACATTTTACTAGAGAAATGTGATTAAAAATTGATTCCCCCAATTCTTTTGTTTTCATAAATATCCTATATGTGGCCCTAGTGTGCACGTTGACCAAACCACAGGCTTCATAATAGAAGGAGCACCTACTTGATTTTGGAGCCTCCTTTTTATGAGATTATTTTTTAGGCACCATGTAGGTTTCTAGGCACCATAAGATGCTAAAAGTTAGGAACCCCCCCACAAGTGACCCCATTTTGCAAACTACACCCCTCAGGGAATTCATCTAGGGGTATAGTGTACATTTCAAACCCCCAGGGGTTTCACCAATTGTGGTACAACTGGGCAGTGAAAATGAAAAATTAATTTTTTTACACAAAAATGCAGTTCTGGCTCCAAATTTGTCATTTTCACAAGGAATGAAGGAGACAAAGCACCCCAAAATCTGTGCCCCAATTTCTCCCGAGTATGGCAATGCCTCACATGTGACCAAAAAATACCAGTTGGGTGCATGGCAGGACTCAGAAGGGAAGGAGTGATATTTGGATTTTGCAGCACAGATTCTGGTGGAATGTTGGTGGGTGCTATGTCGCATTAGCAAGACCCCCAAAGCACCAATACAGTGGAACCCCCCCCACAAGTGACCCCATTTTGCAAACTACACCCCACAGGGAATTCATCTAGGGGTATAGTGTACATTTCAAACCCCCAGGGGTTTCACCAATTTTGATAAAACTGGGCAGTGAAAATGAAAAATTAAATTTTTTTACACAAAAATGCAGTTCTGGCTCCAAATTTTTCATTTTCACAAGGAATGAAGGAGACAAAGCACCCCAAAATCTGTGCCCCAATTTCTCCCGAGTATGGCAATGCCTCACATGTGACCAAAAAATACCAGTTGGGTGCATGGCAGGACTCAGAAGGGAAGGAGTGATTTTTGGATTTTGCAGCTCAGATTCTGGTGGAATGTTGGTGGGTGCTATGTCGCATTAGCAAGACCCCCCAAGCACCAATACAGTGGAACCCCCCCACAAGTGACGCCATTTTGCAAACTACACCCCTCAGGGAATTCATCTAGGGGTATAGTGTACATTTCAAACCCCCAGGGGTTTCACCAATTTTGATACAACTGGGCTGTGCAACTGAAAAATTACATTTTTTACACAAAAATGCAGTTCTGGCTCAAAATTTTTCATTTTCACAAGGAATGAAGGAGACAAAGCACCCCAAAATCTGTGCCCCAATTTCTCCCGAGTATGGCAATGCCTCACATGTGACCAAAAAATACCAGTTGGGTGCATGGCAGGACTCAGAAGGGAAGGAGTGATTTTTGGATTTTGCAGCTCAGATTCTGGTGGAATGTTGGTGGGTGCTATGTCGCATTAGCAAGACCCCCAAAGCACCAATACAGTGGAACCCCCCCACAAGTGACCCCATTTTGCAAACTACACCCCTCAGGGAATTCATCTAGGGGTATAGTGTACATTTCAAACTCCCAGGGGTTTCACCAATTTTGATACAACTGGGCTGTGCAACTGAAAAATTAAATTTTTTACACAAAAATGCAGTTCTGGCTCCAAATTTTTCATTTTCATAAGGTATGAAGGAGAAAAAGCACCCCAAAATCTGTGCCCCAATTTCTCCCGAGTATGGCAATGCCTCATATGTGACCAAAAAATACCAGTTGGGTGCATGGCAGGACTCAGAAGGGAAGGAGGGATTTTTGGTGGTGGAATGTTGGTGGGTGCTATGTCGCATTAGCAAGACCCCCAAAGCACCAATACAGTGGAACCCCCCCACAAGTGACCCCATTTTGCAAACTACACCCCTCAGGGAATTCATCTAGGGGTATAGTGTACATTTCAAACCCCCAAGGGTTTCACCAATTTTGATACAACTGGGCAGTGAAAATGAAAAATTACATTTTTTTACACAAAAATGCAGTTCTGGCTCAAAATTTGTCATTTTAACAAGGAATGAAGGAGGAAAAGCACCCCAAAATCTGTGCCCCAATTTCTCCCGAGTACGGCAATGCCTCACATGTGACCAAAAAATACCAGTTGGGTGCATGGCAGGACTCAGAAGGGAAGGAGTGATTTTTGGATTTTGCAGCTCAGATTCTGGTGGAATGTTGGTGGGTGCTATGTCGCATTAGCAAGACCCCCCAAGCACCAATACAGTGGAACCCCCCCACAAGTGACCCCATTTTGCAAACTACACCCCTCAGGGAATTCATCTAGGGGTATAGTGTACATTTCAAACCCCCAGGGGTTTCACCAATTTTGATACAACTGGGCAGTGAAAATGAAAAATTACATTTTTTTACACAAAAATGCAGTTCTGGCTCAAAATTTTTCATTTTCATAAGGTATGAAGGAGAAAAAGCACCCCAAAATCTGTGCCCCAATTTCTCCCGAGTACGGCAATGCTTCATGTGTGACCAAAAAATGGCAGGACTCAGAAGGGAAGGAGTGATATTTGGATTTTGCAGCTCAGATTCTGGTGGAATTTTGGTGGGTGCTATGTCGCATTAGCAAGAACCCCGAAGCACCAATACAGTGGAACCCCCCCACAAGTGACCCCATTTTGCAAACTACACCCCTCAGGGAATTCATCTAGGGGTATAGTGTACATTTCAAACCTCCAGGGGTTTCAACAATTTTGATACAACTGGGCAGTGAAAATGAAAAATTACATTTTTTTACACAAAAATGCAGTTCTGGCTCAAAATTTTTCATTTTTATAAGGTATGAAGGAGAAAAAGCACCCCAAAATCTGTGCCCCAATTTCTCCCGAGTACGGCAATGCTTCATGTGTGACCAAAAAATGGCAGGACTCAGAAGGGAAGGAGTGATATTTGGATTTTGCAGCTTAGATTCTGGTGGAATTTTGGTGGGTGCTATGTCGCATTAGCAAGACCCCCGAAGCACCAATACAGGGGAACCCCCCCACAAGTGACCCCATTTTGCAAACTACACCCCTCAGGGAATTCATCTAGGGGTATAGTGTACATTTCAAACCCCCAGGGGTTTCACCAATTTTGATACAACTGGGCAGTGAAAATGAAAAATTACATTTTTTTACACAAAAATGCAGTTCTGGCTCAAAATTTTTCATTTTCATAAGGTATGAAGGAGAAAAAGCACCCCAAAATCTGTGCCCCAATTTCTCCCGAGTACGGCAATGCTTCATGTGTGACCAAAAAATGGCAGGACTCAGAAGGGAAGGAGTGATATTTGGATTTTGCAGCTCAG
This sequence comes from Crinia signifera, assembly GCF_055691185.1. Taxonomy (NCBI): domain Eukaryota; kingdom Metazoa; phylum Chordata; class Amphibia; order Anura; family Myobatrachidae; genus Crinia; species Crinia signifera. The sequence goes on from NC_139218.1 coordinate 30,118,697, forward strand.
ATTCTGGTGGAATTTTGGTGGGTGCTATGTCGCATTAGCAAGACCCCCGAAGCACCAATACAGTGGAACCCCCCCACAAGTGACCCCATTTTGCAAACTACACCCCTCAGGGAATTCATCTATGGGTATAGTGTACATTTCAAACCCCCAGGGGTTTCACCAATTTTGATACAACTGGGCAGTGAAAATCAAAAATTACATTTTTTTACACAAAAATGCAGTTCTGGCTCAAAATTTTTCATTTTCATAAGGTATGAAGGAGAAAAAGCACCCCAAAATCTGTGCCCCAATTTCTCCCGAGTACGGCAATGCTTCATGTGTGACCAAAAAATGGCAGGACTCAGAAGGGAAGGAGTGATATTTGGATTTTGCAGCTTAGATTCTGGTGGAATTTTGGTGGGTGCTATGTCGCATTAGCAAGACCCCCGAAGCACCAATACAGTGGAACCCCCCCACAAGTGACCCCATTTTGCAAACTACACCCCTCAGGGAATTCATCTAGGGGTATAGTGTACATTTCAAACCCCCAAGGGTTTCTCCAATTTTGATACAACTGGGCAGTGAAAATGAAAAATTAAATTTTTTTACACAAAAATGCAGTTCTGGCTCAAAATTTGTCATTTTCATAAGGTATGAAGGAGAAAAAGCACCCCAAAATCTGTGCCCCAATTTCTCCCGAGTACGGCAATGCCTCACATGTGACCAAAAAATACCAGTTGGGTGCATGGCAGGACTCAGAAGGGAAGGAGTGATTTTTTGATTTTGCGGCTCAGATTCTGGTGGAATGAATGGTGGGTGCTATGTGTCATTAGCAAGACCCCCGAAGCACGGTGAAATGATGAACCTAATAATCCATAGATGTGTGGTATATTTTAAAACACTCCTTTATACATAGGCCGGGTTTGTCGGGGCAAGTGTCACACTGGAAAATAGTTTGCTTTCTTATTGCCTTTTTATAGCAAACTTTGCACCTTTTTTGTGTCCTGCCCTTTTTTCCAGTGGAGGGGATTTCATCAGGAAAATGCTGCCCTGGTACAATACGGGGGCCAGTACTAGAAGTACTGCTGGTTCCCAAATATTAGGCCCTTTATGACTTCCTCTTGAAAGTGCATAAATGTCCCCCTCTGGCTGGTAGAACGGAATAGCACGTAAGCGTTATACAGTGCCATCTGGATGATATACACGGCCAGCTTCTTGTACCAGATTTTTGTTTTCCGCAGGGCACTGTACGGCTTCAGTACCTGATCTGATAGATCCACTCCGCCCATGTACCTATTGTAATCCAGGATACAATTAGGTTTTGAGGTGTGGGTACTAGTACCTCGTACAGGGACGGAGGTGGTACTGTCTCCGTGAATTGTTGTCAGTATAAGGACATCCCTCTTGTCCTTATATTTGACCAACAACATATTTTCGGTGCATATTCCCCTGCTTTCACCCCTTCTCATTACTTGGGCAATGTGCGTTTTTGGGAGGCCTCTTTGGTTCTTGCGCACAGTACCGCAAGCTGCTGTACCTCTTGAACCAAGGGCCTTAAACAGGGGGATGCTGGTGTAAAAGTTATCCACATAGAGGTGATAACCTTTATCCAGGAAGGGGTGCACTAAATCCCAGACAATTTTTCCACTAACACCTACGAGGGAGGGGGGGCATTCTGGCGGTTCAATTCTTGAATCCTTCCCTTCATATACCCTAAACCTGTGGGTGTACCCTGAGGTGCTTTCACACAGCTTATACATTTTTATGCCATACCTTGCCCTCTTACTGGGAAGGTACTGGCGGAATTTAACCCTTCCTTTAAAATGTATAAGGGACTCGTCTATGCAAATGAATTTATCTGGGATGTACATCTCTTCAAATTTGGCACTGAAGTGATCAATGACCGGCCTGACTTTGAATAGCCGGTCAAAGGTGGGATCATCTCTGGGTGGGCACTGTGCATTATCGTTGTAATGCAAAAATGTAAGGATTAACTCAAAACGATTCCGGGTCATGGCCATACGGTAAAGTGGGGTGCTGTACAGAACATCTGTACTCCAATATTGCCTAATTTCTGGCTTTTTTACTATGCCCATATGAAACACCAGACCCCAAAACGACATCATCTCTACTGCATCTACAGGGGTCCACCTAGCAAATGATGACGTGGGGTTTTGAGCAATAAACGGCTGGGCATATAAATTAGTTTGGTCCACCATTAAATTTATAAAATTATCAGAGAAAAATAATTTGAAAAAGTCAATTTCTCTGAGACCTGTTGAATCAAATTGGATTCCTGGGATGGCCAAAAACTCAGGAACCTGGGGCTCAAAATTGTCTGGTGGTGGGGTCCATACGAGATCAATTATTGGGGGGGGGTCTCAGCTGCTCTACGGGGGCGTCTTTGAGGGGGTCCCTCATCACTAGAGGAGGAAGAGGAGCTTAAGATGAATCCTTCAAATTCCCCGCTTGCCTCACTGGCTGTGTCAGAGTCAGAGGCAAGCATGGCATATGCCTCCTCCGCTGAATACATTCTTCTGGATGACTGGGATGACATTTGGGATGACATTTGGGATGACATTTGGGATGCCATTTTTATTTTTGTGTTTCTGGTAGTGAAATGTTTCAACACGTGTATAGTGTAGGGGGGGTACAAACTTTATTTCAATGTAGTATGTAGTGTGTATGTAGTGCAGAAAAAAAAAAAAAAGGTCCTGCGCCAAAAATTGAGCACAGATGTTGGTCAGTAACGTCCGTCACTGAACAGCGCTCAAAGGCAACAGGAATTTTTGAATTTTTAAAAAAGACCCCACAGCACCCTCAAAAAAAAAAAAAAAAAAAGGTGATCAGTGATGCGACACTGATTACCAGTGAGGGGCAGCAGGTGCACAACCTTTGGTGCAACTGACAGTGCAACTGGCAGGTATATATATATAAAAAAAAACCTGCACCCCCAAAAAGTTGCTGATCAGCACAGATATACTGATCAGCACAAAAGGGGGGGGGGGGTAGCAGACACAAAATATAGCACTCTCTATCACTCTCTGTCACTATCTCTCTCTATCTATCTCTCTCTATCTATCTCTCTATCTCTCACTATCTATCACTCTATGACACTGCAGCAGCAGCACTGACAGTTATATATATAAAAAAAAACCCTGCAGCCCAAAAAAGGGGGGGTAGCAGACACAAAATATAGCACTCTCTATCACTATCTCTCTATCTCTCTATCTCTCACTATCTATCACTATCTATCACTCTATGACACTGCAGCAGCAGCACTGACAGTTATATATATAAAAAAAACACCCTGCAGCCCCAAAAAGGGGGGGTAGCAGACACAAAATAAAGCACTCTCTATCACTATCTCTCTATCTCTCTATCTCTCACTATCTATCACTATCTATCACTCTATGACACTGCAGCAGCAGCACTGACAGTTATATATATATAAAAAAAAACCTGCACCCCCAAAAAGGGGGGGTAGCAGACACAAAATATAGCACTATCTGTCACTATCTCTCTATCTCTCTCTATCTCTCTCTATCTCTCTCTCTATCTCTCTCTATCTCTCTATCACACTGCAGCAGCAGCAGGAAGTCACAAGAAGTCAGATCCAGGAAGCATCCAGCACGCTACAAGCAGTGATCACGTGATCAGGGAAGGTATTTGCAAGGATCAGGTAAGTATTTGCAAGGATCAGGTCAGTATCACGGCAGATAGGCACGGTGACCGCTCTGCACGCAATTCCAGACCGGAATGGCGTCTGCAGCGCAGTCACCGTTAGTTTAAATGTCGCGCCTTGGCTGTGATTGGTCCGTGGGTCCCACGGACCAATCACAGCCTTGGGGGCAGGTGGGGTGAGGTGTCGTCGTCACCGATGACCCCCTCATGTCCCCTGACGCCCGGCGGTGATTGACACCTGTGTTACCGAGCGTCTGATTCGCTGGTAACACAGGAAAACGCTGTGAATGGCTGTTCACACTGAACAGCCAATCACAGCGATCGCCGACGGGGGGGCGGCATCGCAGCCCCCCCTGGGCATGCAGGGACATGTCTGCTGTCAGGGACAGCAGACATCGTCCCTCTGTCACTGCGTCTCTAGACGCAGTGACAGTTTAAAGTCATGACGTACATTTATGCCATGTGTCGGGAAGTACATCCCGACCATGACGTAAATGTACGTCAAATGTCGGGAAGGGGTTAAGCTTGGTGAAGTGATAAAGTGTCTGGTAGGAGCTGATTGGCCGGTGATAAAAACCAGATCTCTTTATCACTTCACTGAGCTTAATAAATCTGCACCTCAGTTACTAATTATATCACCTTTGCTCAAACATAGATATACTTAAAACCTGGAATGTAATGGTGGAGGGTACAGTACCTTTAATCAGAGTTTCCCAAACTCTGCCATCATATGCCAGGTTTTAAGGTTATCTATCATACCTCCCAACTTTGTGTCCTCAGCAGTCTGGACACCCAGAAGCGCGCCTCCGTCGTGGCAAAATTTCGGGGGTGTGGCCTAATGTTCAGGAGCGTGGCCTATATTCACCGCTCCCGTGAGGCCACGCCCCCATTTTCGTCATTGTGGGGGCATGCTCAGCAGCTCCGTGAGCTGCTGGACATGCCCCCAGCCCCCTCTGCAGCTGGAATAGACGCGTCTATTCATAGCGTCTATTCAAAGTGACAGGGGGGACTCCCAACTGCCCCCCCGCCGCCGGACACTGCCAGCCGTGGGAGGGATGCGGGAATGTCCCAAAAATTGGGACGTTCCCATGATAGGCGGGACAGTTGGGAGGTATGATTTATGTTTGAAACCAGTTAAATCAAATTGACTGAGGTACTAATGAATTCATCTGGATATCATGGAAATCAGAACTGTAAAAACTGAATTTTGGGAACTTTTTTTATTTTGCACACTATTATTTTTGCCAATGTAGAGGTTGTTGTAGAGTGTGCACTGAGTCTTAATGGGACAAACAATGGAATTACCTGGCCCCCAGGAGGCCTCATAAGCCCAGTAGGTCTATCAGTGCTCTGTTGCAGGATAACCTGCTGTGTTGCCCCTAGAAACTGACACTGCTAGGCAGGTGCCTCACATTCCTAATGGGAAATAAACCACTGACCCAATAAAATAATATAATTGGTACCTGTGATTTGGGGACCAATTGCCCAACTCTAGTAATGTAGTGATACACCTGTATTTTGTCAGCTCTGAGGGATGGCTGACTGCTAAACTGACTGCTAAACATCTATAGATTGTGGCAGAGACAGCATATTTCCACTAGAAGGTAATGTGGAAGATCCAGTCCAGGTTTTAGAGCAGCAGCAGAAAATTAGATCCAGTCCAGGTCTCCTAAACTGATGTGATCAAGGTGTGGCTGATTAACAGCACCTGTGGGTTTCTGTTATATGTGTGTCCAGGACAGAAGGTCATTGCTCTCAATGTTAATAATCAACTAGGTAATAGGCCGGTAATGTAATATTACATTAGGTGCACTGTGAAATCTGTGGAAAACCCTGCATTGCTGTCACCTTATTTGCCAAGCTGGTAACCTGGTACGCTGTTTACCTGCTACAAAATAAAGACCTAGGGACAGATTTATTAAGCTTGGAGAAGAGATAAACTGGAGATAAAGCGGAGAAAAGGTAAAAGGAGATAATGCACCAGCCAATCAACTCCCAACTGTCTTTTTCAAACACAGCTGATTGGCTGGTGCTTTATCTCCTTTTACCTTTTCTCCGCTTTATCTCCAGTTTATCTCTTCTCCAAGCTTAATAAATCTGCCCCTCAGACTTCATCTATATCCAATGTATATGATTAATGGTAAAAGGCAAGCTACTCCTCACCTCTGTTAGTGGCCAATAGAGGCCACTCGACGGACCAAATTACCCTTTTGTTTGCTAAAAGATGTCATAAAAGTGAAAGCTTTTTTTTGCAGGGACACTGGTCTGTTTCACATTTGCTGGGTTTGGAGAGAGGGAGCTATGAAGACAGAGATTGGAGGTAGGAGCAGATAGGGGGTGGAGAGTTTGTGGGCTAAAAACTGTCACTGCTCAAAGTGAAAGTAAAACAGTCACGGCTCAAAGTGAAAGTACATTGCGTTTTTCTTGTGCAATTTTATAGCTAATGGATGAGGCTGTAAAATGCCTGCAGGCAACTACAGATGGAGCCTTCTTCAACTAGCCTTCTCTAGAGAGCCATGGTTAGCCAAGGATTATTATCATCTATTGTTCTCAGCTGCAATACAATACATAGAACAATAGAGTAGGGGATTAGCATAGGATTAAGTCCGGCAGCTGTGTCTCACTTAATCCTATTAAAGGGCCATCTGAGGATGGCTCTATCTGTATATTTATGATTATTTGCGCTATTAATGGGTTTATTAATTATTTATTATTCTTTACAACAGTTGTACAGTCCCTAACAAAAAATCCTTTAAAAAAAATAATCATTGGCATTCGATAATCAGCAGGCACACAATGATTAATAACAGGGTTTCAGAGCAGTCTTAGAACCATCTCTGAGTCCATGGCATCAAGCTTCCCGTGGGTGCTCCTCCCTGTGCAACAGTACCAATCGCACACCCTTTGTTAGAACCTAGTCAGAATGATTAAAGTTGGACCCACCATCCCTGCCAGCCAGACACAAACATTTTCTCGTCATGTTACTCCTTATTATGACACTTTGCATTTAGCATTTGGCAGTGGGTATATACAGCAGGTTATATATTATTACTATTCAGTATTCTAACTATTTTGAAAGATCATTTCACAATTTCTGTTCGTTTGAAATATTTTAGCTACATTGAACATGATAAGCTTTTGAAGTGTTGACGGTTGATGTTTTCAGAACCTTAAAGCAGATGTTGTGCAGTTGAGGTTATTATTTTTTTTTTTATGATGTTACCATTTATTTTTAGCTAGAATTTCTTGCGCAAATGTCGAAGTATGCAAAGCTTTTGGGGATGATTTGGGTTTTCTGTCTTCACTTGTTCAAAATGAAATGACTAACTTGTGATGTTGAGGGAAGGTTCTGACAGCATTACATTAGGTCATTCTGTACATTCTTCTGCATTGAGATGCAGTGGGAAGAGAGACATCAGGCATCCTTCTCAACACCTGAAATAGATCGACATGACTAAGGCCGACAGTGTTGGAAGCCACAAGCATTAGGTCGACAATGGCCAGGTAGACAGTCAAAAGATCAACATGACCGCAGCACAAGGCCAGAGCTGATTGGAGACAGATTGCAGTTAAGCCACAACACACAGAATGCAGCCCTGACATACCCATGACACTGGCAGAGGAAAATTGCAGTGATGTGCCATGCAAGTGCAGAAGGTGCATGTCAGAAGTTGCACCTAAGTGGAAAGCTGCTGAGTTCTAGCACAGCAGAGCATGCCTCTTACCGGAGCCACATCTTAAATACAAAGTCATCTAACTAGAAGGCATGCCCAAAGATGCGTTAGACCACCATGGATAGATGACTATGGCAATCCCATGAGGTGGAACAGTTCTGTAAATTCACATTGTCTTCGCCACATTATGGCAAAGAAACAAACAGATGGAGCCCCTCCCTTTCATTGCCGGTGCTCCCCAGAATGTCCTCATTGGCAAGCGCTGGCAGAGAGGGACTCCATTAGACTGGGACGCGCGAGCATCTCACACGCACGCGCGTCCCAGTCAGTCGCTGGCTGGGCGGTGGGACCCTGCCTGTCTTCGCTTCAGGGAGACGGGCAGGGTTAGGGCGGGTGGGGGCAAGTGTCGGGGACCGATTGCGAGGTGGCAGGGACCTGGGGGGAGCTCCGTCGGAAAGGGGCGCTCGAACATCTCTTGCGCACACGGCCCCTTCCGAAGGCTGGTGGGGCCTGGTGGCTGGCAGGGACTGACGATTCTGCAAGCATGACAACCGCTCCATCTGTACATTTTACACAAAATGAGATGTCTGGCAATGATCAGACTGGAGATACACAAAAGGGAACAAAGTCACTATAATAACAATGTTTCGTATTTGTACCCATATAAGATGCTGCACCCAACTCAAATCCAAGCGCAGCATGTTTTTTTTCTTTTTGAGGTTAAGAAGCTAAATGCTACTGGTCTGATTTGGGCCAATTTCACCATATTGTAATGGATTGGGACATGAAATCGGCCCAAATCAGAAGTGAATGATATTCCATCGGGTCTGATGCGCTGTCCCATGCACATCAGACCAGGTCGAATCTGCTTGCACGTCCAGCCTCTAACTCGGCCACCCTCTCGGCGGCAAGCAATGGGGTCGCCAACATTACATCACATGTGAAAGTACCTTGCATGCGATCCTGCAATCCAGGGAGATCCTGGGTAGCTCAAGGGGGATCAGATGGCCATACAGTGCTGTGAGATATCGCAGTGGTGTATGGCCACCTTTAGTCATGGATAAGCATGATCGGTACCCAGGTAATAATTATTAACTTATTAAACCACTCAAGTTCCAAAAGAAAGCTTCAATCACAGAAAGCTTCAAATGGAGTATGATAACTTGTATAATGGTTGTTATGCTTTATTATTATAATAGTAAAAATTATAATAATACTGTACATTTAGGTATTTAAAAAATTGTAAAAAAGACAACCACCAACCACAAAAATTAGACAAAACCTGTTTCTAGTATCTTGTTTTCCATACACATTCTTACATCTAGTTCTTAACACAGATATATTGTACAACTTCCACCAAACCAGTCTCTCAACCTCATTGGTACTGTATGTTCTCTTTCCTAATTACACCTGCATTCCTCACATCCTGAACATTCTTAGTTCCTGTCAACCATGCTCAATCTCCATTAACTTCCTAGTACTCCCCATGTTCACTCTGTGTTCCTGAATACCGGCTCCACTGCAGTCTGCTACTACAGTGTCTACTAGTAAATACCCTCCTCCGTACCTGGGAATCCAGATAGGACTCTGTGGAGATTCCCGACAAGAGGTTACTGGGAAAAACAGGCCACGATCCAACCCTAACTCTGTTGTCTCTCCCAGTGGTCAATTGATGCATGTAGTGCTAGACTTCAACTATAGCAGCCGCGTCCAAAGGAGCAGGTTAGGCCCGCTCCAACCCCGATGCCCCCAGGTCTTATGTTTGACAACGCATCAACTGAGAGAAGTACAAAAGGATAAATGACTGAAACCCATGAAAAGGGAAACAAAACAATAATGTGGCACAACTATCCTCCACAGGGGGAAAATCCTCCAGCAGCCCAGCGTACACTTATTTAAAAATATGATCCCTAGTTGGATCATTTAGGAAGAAAGTGAAGTGGGGAGCAATGATACAGCTTCCCACCACACTACCCCAAATGCAACAATGCACAAAGGTGTTAATAATTACACAATACTCCAACACCTAGATCTATACATGCAGTACTGCAGAAAGATGTTATAACACGGAGCTGGCTCCCACCATAAAAATGATGATAGCTTGTGGGAATACCAGAGAGACACCATATAACTTTACACATAGATTATACTGCACTGCAAATAGCAAAGAATACAATGCCTAAATGATACAAGGACACTTATCTCTGTACATGTCTGGGTCAGGACATCAGGAGACGGTACCAGGGAACAGGAAGAAACTTGGACTCATCTGCGACACAATCCCAGATGCACAGCAAGGACACAAACTTCAGGCTTTTACAAGAAGCTGACAGGCAAAACAGACTAGGACTGGCTGCACAATGAAAAATCCCCAACAGGGTCTGCATGCTGGAAGGCTAACTAAATAACCTAGCAAGCAGCCACACCCAAGGAGCAGTGTAGGCTTGAAACCCAGGCAAGATGGATCAGCAAAACCCTGGAGAACTGGTCCAGGGGAAACCTACATACTACAAACAGAATATATTAACTGCAGATTACACTGACCCACTGGAGGCGGATCATAACATCCGCTACCTTAGTGTCAGGTGCAGCTAAGTCCAAATACCCTTGTTGGGGTCCCTGGTGCATATGACCTACATTGTTAGCCTCAATGCCTCTGATAAGGTTCTCTGCCAATCTTCAGTCAAATAGAACTTTTTTAACTTTCTTTTTTACTTTAAAAACCTCCTTTCCTTAGACATTTAAATGACTATCTCTCATTCACGTCTTGCTACCTTTCTTTTTATATCTTTTACATACTGTTTATGCCAGTGCAACATCCATCAAGTCATACATTTTAATATGAACTATTTCATTTCTAAACCTCATGGTCGACACCATTTGCACCATATATAATATATTCTAACAATTCCATTGGGCAACCCTTCCATTCTGATTGGATTGTGTCAGTAAAAGTTCACTTTTGCCTCAGAACTCTCCCTATTACAGCACTTCTGCCTTTTCCTTACAGGGCCGTTTCTAGACAATTTAGCTCCCAGGGCGAAGGAAAAAAAATGCGCTCCCCCCCCCAATGAAATACATTACATGGTACTGCGGAAATTGCGCGCCGAAATAGGGGGTGTGGCTTAATTTAAAAGGGGGTGTGGTTTAATATAAGGGCGTGGTCTAGCAGGAAAACAATTACCTTACATCACACATTTGCATCCTGCATGACCAGACATTGGTTACCGCAGGAATTGTCATTGTCCTCCCGCACTCAAATTGGCCGGCTGAAGGCCACACAGGGACTTAGTACACCTCACAGATCAAGGCCAAACAATGACAGGCTACTTAAATCATTATACACTATTTATCCGTGATGACAATTACACATTACGCCGCACACCGTGATGACAATTACACATTATGTCACACACCGTGATGACATTAACACATTATGTCACACACACCGTGATGACAATTACACATTATGTCGCACACCGTGATGCCCATTAGACCCCACACCGTAATGGCCATTACAAATTATGCCCCACGCGCTGCTGACGCACAACTGATGCCGTTTACTAATATGCCCCCACAGTGCCAGATATGCCCCCACAGCGCCCCACATATATGCCCCCACAGTGACAGCTATGCCCCCACAGTGCCACACATATGCCACCAGTGCCAAATATGCCCCCACAGTGCCAGATATGCCCCCACAGCGCCACAAATATATACCCCCACAGTGCCACACATATGCCCCCACAGTGCCACAGATATATGCCCCCACAGTGCCAGATATGCCCCCACAGTGCCACATATGCCCCCACAGTGCCACATATGCCCCCACAGCGTCACATATGCCCCCACAGTGCCACATATGCCCCCACAGTGCCACATATGCCCCCACAGTGCCACACTTATGCCCCCATAGTGCCAAACATATGCCCCCACAGTGCCAAACATATGCCCGCACAGTGCCACAGATGTATGCCCCCCCAGTGCCAAATATGCCTCAACAGTGCCATAGATCTATGCCCCCACAGTGCCAAACTCACTGTTTCTGTGTCTCCCCCTGTGCCATCGCCTCTGCCTCTGCTGCTGCTTCCTTGGGGAGTGCTGCTGCAGCGCTGATTCCTTGGGGAGGGGAGCGGAGCGCATCGCGCTTCTTTCCTTCCCCTTCACTGTGTAGTGTGTACTTACTACTTGTCTGTCCTGAGCCGTCGCTCATCAGCCATTCATACCCCGCGGGCTGGCTCCTTATTGGCTGCCAGCCCGCGAGCGCTGATAGGCTGACAGCCCAGTGACACACTAAGCGAGGGGGAGGGACAGACGCGCGATGCGTTCCCCTCCCCTCCCTCTGCTTGTGTGTGGACGCCGGGGAGGAGGCTGCTGCGGCGGCTGCGGCATTGGGGAAGCTGCAGGGCGCCCGGCTGTCAAACAGAGGCGGAAAAGCCGTGCGGCGCCCTGGGCTGCTGCACAGCTTGTCCGCCTCTAGAAACGGCCCTGTTTCCTTAGACTACACCACAACAGAGAGGCAAGAAACAGTATCCACACACGGATAGGAAACCAGACAAAATGTATTCTGTAGAGTGTTTGTTTATATTACTAATGATACTAAGGTTAATTTATTTTAGAATAGGCTACTGTACTCAAATTGGTACCGAAACTGGGTTCTTTCTATTCAACTTTTAATACATTTTAAAGTGAAGCATTTAGATATATAAGTCATTACACTAAAGAGAGGGCAGCTGAAATCAAAACAATACTTTAAAATGCTTCAGAAAAACATCACCTCTGGGAAAGATAATAATCATCAACATCATCAGACTTAATTTTCTTTATATATCACTCTTTCTCCAACAGGACTAAAGGAGTTTTACAGCCATTGCTCCCATGTCTTCAATAGCCGCTGCTCCACTGGGACAATGCAGGATATCACAATTGTTCTGATTGGATGAGGCTCATTGATACCTCATTGACCAACTTTGTAAAATCTGTATGAAGAATAACATGGCACTACAAATAGGGGAACTGCCTGCCTTCGCGTACTGGGGTTTACAATCAGGAAAATGTCAAGTAAATTTTAAAGACTTTATTATGTGTCTCCAAAGTAATTTATCTGGTCAAGTGCTCCCGTGGACTATGCTATATAGGAAGAATGACACAACCACTCAAAAATAAGGATATCTGAACATCTGCGTTATATTATTAAAGGCCTAACATCCCATCATTTATCAAACCATTTCAAGGAGAAACACAACTGTTTGACAACATCTAAAGAGATTTGTAGGTATACAGAAGAAACCATGAAATCGGAGGTTCATAGAATCCTAGCCAAAGTAGAAATGAGATGAATCTATAAATTAAAAACCCTCTCTCCATCAGGTTTGAATCAAGAGATTAAGTGGTTTCTGTGACCATCTGTGACCATCCCAAAAAATAAATGATCAAAGAATCATCAGTGAAATTAAACCAAATATTTATTATATATCATCCAGGATTTATTGGATACCATCAGTTTATTTAATGCAATTGATATGCTATATATATATATATATATATAACTAACCACACAATAGTGTTATACAGTGCCCATATAAAGGTGATAAATGGTAATTCCTGTCCTTCCTAATTCTATACAGCCATAATCAACAAAGTATTTTTCTTAAATATAAAACATTTATTAAAATACAAATTTTAAGGGCGGTGCGGGAGTGAGGGTGTTGTGAGGAGAGCTCCCTGGACTTCCATATATCCGTTACTACGAGCCCGACCTCTGCCGATTATACCCCGGCACACTGGGATAGGAAAAATACCCTTGATTGCACACAGACTGCCATCGCTGTACACGGATCCCACTCACAGCCGTTGACACTGCCTGCATTGCTGGACGCTCCGTGGCACATTACGGTGACGTAGTCCACGTCACCCTCTCTCCTCTGCTGGGAGCAGCGTGCGGCCCGGGAGAGCACCCTCGCCAATTACAGCCGCGGGTATCCTGAAGCACACAGACTGCCATCGCTGTACACGGGAGCCACTCACAGGCGTGGACACTGCTTGCATTGCCGGACGCTCCGGGGTGCATTACGGTGACGTAGTCCGCATCACCCTCTCTCCTCTGCTGGGAGCAGCGTGCAGCCTGTGAGAGCACTCCCGCTAACTACAGCCGCCGCTATCCTGAAGCAGGGACGCCCGTTGTAGCGAGCACTGCCGCAGCAATTCGCGGGGGTCAAGAGACGGACGACTTGTCGGAATGGGAGGATTGGATGGTGTGAGGGTCCTTTCCCTCCAGGGCAACAATCCAGTGTGGACGCCATCGGGCGGCAGTACAAGGGTGAACATAAAAAAAGGGCGTTGGAGGACGGAGATAGGGGCTTTTCATATCCCCCTGGAAAACTTCTAAGTAACGGCTACCTGATAATCTTCCAGCCTGACAGCGCTCACCACGAAAGCAGGTACCATTTATTGACTATTGATATGTTCTCCTAAAACTCCTGAACTAGCCTAGCATGTACGTGCCCACGGTGTCTACATAGCTGTTAAGCCTGTTGGAGTGATGCATGATTATAGGGCTGAGAACTCTAAAACCCTGAGATATTGCTGACCCCTAAATCAAGACTCGGCCAGTAACACCAGGACGAAGTAGAGGGGAGAAAGGGTGGGTGTCTGCCTCAAAGCAGAGTCAATCCGGTAACACCAAACCCGGGTAGAGGTGAGCGGAGTTGGGGACAGTGAGAGAACCCCCTTCCCCCACCCTCTTATATAATAAAAGACACTCATATACAAACTGTCCATCACAGTTTAACCCAGAAACCTCTGCTTCTCTCTTATCCACATGCAATAACTGAGGCGATATCCGTAGATATATACATACCTCTCTGGTTAATAAGCCAGCTGCGAATATTGAGGCAGGGGCCCGTGTGAAGGGATCAGTCTCCCTTATCCGTGTCAAAGGCCTATCTCTGCAGGACTATAACTTTGTTGGTCCACCCAAATAATACGATCATAAAATAGGCAAAACAGGCAATGCAGCCGCTGCTGCACGTTTGGAAAAGTTTGCCCGCGCACAAGGGGTAATGTGTCGCAGACCCCTACTACTACCCCGCAAACCACCCCCTCAAAAAGCAAGCCTGCTTCACCGGCACCAGATAATACGCTCCAACAAATATTGGAAGCAATTAATACCTCGGAACAATGCCTGTCAGATCAAATTAAGGACTTATCGTCGATTAAGTCGGACCTAAAAAAAACAACAGAAAGGATCAGTGCAGCCGAAGAGCGGATCTCAGCTATCGAGGACAACAGTAGTAACTGTGCCCGCAAAGTTGATAGACTGTCCCAACAAGTAGCAGAGATGAGGGCAAAACTGCTGGACATCGTGGGACGATCCTGCAGAAATAATCTGCGCTTTGTCGGCATCCCTGAAAAAGAGAAGGGATCGGATGCCCCAAAATTCATATTGGAATGGCTACGTACAACGTTTGGACAGGAAGCTTTTTCAAAGCAACTTGCTATAGAGCGGGCGCATAGAGTACCCCTTAGACCGCTCCCTCCGGGATCTCCCCCTAGGACTCTAATCGTAAGGTTCTTGAACTTCCAGGACAGGGATATTCTCCTGCGTTTGATACGTTCAAAGGGCCCATTAATGCACAATGGAGACCAGATCGCAGCTTTTCCAGACTTTGCCTTAAGGGTACAGAAAGACAGGGAGAAGTTTTTCGATGTGAAAAGGCGACTCCGTGAGAAAAACATCAAGTATTCAATGCTGTTCCCCTCTAAACTTAGGGTGATCCACAACAATGAGACTCTATTTTTTCCAACTCCGCAGGAGGCATTAAAATGGCTCGACATTAGTATCCCGGGTCCCGACAGTTGGCAGAAGTTTAGGCTCACAAGAATTTAATAACTAAATTGCCAGGGAGCTCCCTTCCATATATTGGTGGCCCTATTTTTTTTTCTTTATTTTTTAGCCCCCAAGCAGAGGCAAGGAGTGTCGAGAGGCCTTCTTGTTTCTAGTCCTGTGTTTTTTTTTGTTTTTTGTTTTTTCGGGGAGGGGGGGGAGAGAGGATTAGGTATGCCTAGCACTGGGAGGTATACAGGGCGGGGGGAGGGAACTTCGGGGTTTTGTGTACAGTATGTATTGTTAACGTGTATATCCAGTGTTATATTGCGCCTGTTGACTTGTTGCTTCACTTTAAAAACATCAAATAAGGAGGTATGGTGGGGTCCCATAATCAAGGTATGAAGATTAAAATAGTGACCTGGAATGTTCAGGGGCTGAATTGTAAAATAAAGCGTTCCCTAGTTATGAACCATCTAAAGAGAATGGGCCCAGATATAGTTTCTTTAACAGAAACTCATTTGGTGGGAGGTAAACAAATGGCCCTAAAGAGGCCATGGGTTGGCTACTCCTGCCATGCCTCCTTTACCTCCTCCGCTAGGGGAGTTTCATTGTTGATAAACCCCCAGGGGGTTGTTATATATTTATAGATTGTCTAATTTTTGATTCCCCGTTTATAATTCTGTCTATCTTTATCCCACCTATCTTTTCTTATAAAATTCTTACAAAAGCTATTGAATATGCGGCCCATTCCCCTAACTCCCCAGTCATATGTATGGGTGACCTAAATAATGTCTTGGATCCCCAACTAGACCGGTGGAGAAGTGGAAATAGTGGAACTGTTGGGAGTAACAGGGGACTGACTAATTTCATGCAAAATGTTGGATGGGCCGATCCGTGGCGGATACAAAATCCCTCTACTCGCCAGTTCTCCTGCTTCTCCACATCATATTCTACTTTCGTTAGGATCGACTATATATTAGTCTCCAGAGGCCTCACCCCCCAAGTCCATAGGATTGAATATAGATCGAGAGGTATCTCAGATCACTCACCGGTTTATATGGAACTCTCCCTGAAAAGTGACCGGGGGTGCAGCTTTAATCCAAATTGGTTATATAACATCGATAACAGGGTGAATTTGGAAGAACAATGGCGGGAATACTGGGAATTCAATCAAGGCTCTGCCTGAGGGGCCTGAGGGGCACATTATGGAAATATATAGCTGAATCAAAAAAAGAATGTAGAGGGATAATTCAGGAGAAAGAAGAAATCTTATTAGCTAGAGAAGCAGAATATCTGACCATTAATACCGATAGTGCTTATCAGTCCTTGCAAAAGGCCCAGAGTACATGGTTAGAGGCAGTAAAGGCAGAAAATGCAAAAATTATGCTCCACAAAACACAGGCTAAATACCGTCATTCAGACAGATCAGGTAAATACCTTTCCTTCTTGACCCGTGCAGAGTTATCCTCTAAAACAATCAGCTTGATTAGAAATAAAAAGGCGGAATTGGTAAGCTCCACCCCACAAGTAGGTGAAGCATTTAGGCTATACTTCTCTGGGATATATACCTCCCAGTTACAGCACAATCCTACATTGATTGAGGAGTTTCTAGATAACATTGCTCTCCCAGCGCTACATAATGATGCTAGAACAGAATTGGAATCCCCCTTAAGGATCACTGAGGTTGTCAAGGCAATTAAAGATTTACCTAGTGGGAAAGCACCGGGATTAGACGGGATCCCCATGGAAATTTATAAGAAATATCTGAACTTCCTAGCACCCCGTCTTTTGGAGACACTTAACAACTGTTTCGCAGAAGGCACTATCCCCGTAACAATGTCTGAGGCCAAAATTGTCGTAATCCTAAAAGCGGGGAAATCAGCCTGGGATCTCGACTCATATAGGCCAATATCCTTGATCTCCGCTGAGGCCAAGATCTTGGCAAAAATACTTGCTTACAGATTAAATCAACATATACATACACTGATTCATCAAAACCAATCAAGTTTCATGCCGGGTAAGGATACTTCCATTAATATAAGTCATCTTTACACCCATCTACAGACTGTTGGTAGGGACAGCGGCGGCTCAATTGTAGTCTCGCTGGATGCAATTAAAGCCTTCGATGCCATTGAGTGGCCCTATCTTTGGGTGGTGCTCCGAGCGTTCGGGCTGGGGCCAAATTTCATCAAGTGGGTACAACTCTTATATACCAGTCCGAGGGCGCGGGTCTCCGTAAACAGATGGACCTCGCCAGCATTTGCTCTTGCCTGGGGGACGAGACAGGGGTGTCCCCTCTCCCCTGTCCTGTTCGCCCTGGCAATAGAGCCACTGGCCTGTTTGTTGAGGCAACACCCGGTAATTATGGGCTTCGCGTTAGGCGGCAGTAATGACATTGTTTCATTATATGCTGACGATCTTTTAATATATTTACTGGACTACAGTAAGTCCCTCACGGTGGTCCTGAAATTGATTGACAACTTCAGAGATTTTTCCGGATTTAGAATAAATAAGACAAAATCTATTATTTTCCCAGTCAGCTCACCTTTGAGACAGCTCCAACTACCCTCCCAACCTTTGAAATGGGTTTCGACCTTTAAGTATCTCGGCATAAATATATCTTGGGACCCCAGAGACTATATCCATCTTAACATCCAACCTCTATTTGTATGGCTAAGGGAAAAAATCAAATCCTGGAACAAACTTCCCTTGATAGTCACTGGGAGAATAAATCTGGTAAAGATGGTCGTTCTCCCTAAGTTTTTATATGTTTTCCATCATTCGCCTGTCTATCTCCCAAAACCCCTATTCCGGAACCTTAGTAGTATGATAGCTGCATTTATTTGGAATGGAGCCCGCCATAAAATTAGGTTAAGTAATCTGATGAGGGGTAATGGCGAAGGGGGACTGGGCTTGCCGGATATGAGACGATAATATTTGGCAGCCCAGTTAGCACAATTAAGAACCTGGTTCTCACAGGTATGGCTGGGAATATGCCAATAAATTATCCTCTCTCTCAACCACCGGATGCAGCCCGTCACAAAGAATCATACAAGGGAAATTAAATAGTACTGATCCTCCATTAATGGTACAGGCCATCAAAACTTGGCGAGAGGTAGACCAATTACTGGGCGCAGATTACCTAGATAGAGATTTTCGGATTGTAGACGAATTTACAGACCGTGAAGTGTCCAACTTACAGATCAATGAGGCCTGGCACTTCTATGAAGTGACCAAACTTCACCAGATTTACACATCAACTGGGCTTAAATCGTTCACCCAATTAAAGATAGAATTTAATTTGCCACAGACACATTTTTATCGTTATCTTCAGTTAAGAAGTGCTATCCAGTCATATTTTGTCAACGAATCTCCGATATTTGGGGATTCAGTGATAAAAACAACATTAAAGTCCAGTAATAAAAAAAAAATAGTCTCTAGGATATATAAGATCGTGGGTAAAGAAGTGCATAAAGATGGATTGATAGATCTGCAGAAAAAATGGGTACAAGATGTGGGCGAACTGAGCGATGAAGACTGGTCAATGGCAATGAAATCTATAAACAAAGCCACCAATTCCCTTCGGGTTCAATTAACGCAACTGTATATATTTCATAGATCGTACCTGTCAGTAAAAACATTAACCAAATTCCCAGGCAGATCTGCCGCAACATGCCCCAAGTGTGGTGACCCCTCTGGCTCTTTCCTGCATTTGTTATGGGAGTGCCAGAGTGTTGCGGGAAGAAGTTAAAAATGTAATAGTAGACACGGGGGTTAACAAGGAGATACTATCCGTTAAGTGCTGCCTATTAGGCATAGTGGGCGATACTATATGTGGTAATGATAAAATCTACATTAACAACCTATGTTCATTGGCGAAAGTCATAAATGGGAGAAATTGGATGGCTAAAGCTGCACCCAAGCTGAATGGCTGGGTAGTATTAGTAAATTATATCATTAGACAGGAACAATCTATATACGCCAACCGCAACACGGTAACCAAATTTAATTTAATATGGCACAAATAGACTAACTCCTTGTATTATTAAGTGTAATTTATAACACGATACCACTAGGATATAGTCACAAAAGATAGAAATAGGGGTCAGGGTAAGGAAGGGTGGGGAGGGAATCATGGGGGTGGGATAGGTATTATCACCCTAGGTAATATATAGCGGACATCGACAGCTAAACTACGATACGCAGTCTGTCATCATACTTGTCCAAATTTTTTATAGTAGCACCAACTCACATGTTTTGGAGTATCGTTATATGAAAAGAGTACTTATTATTAATCACTATTTTTATAGAAAAGAATCCATATAAATTTATTTAGCGCACTTGCATATAAAGTCACTTATATTGTTGATATAATAGGAGTGGTGAGCTGCATAATGTTTGGTTTGATATATCCAATTCGAAGTAAAATTTAATCGTTCACTGCAAGGTCATATCCTCGTTCTGTACCCAGTTACAATAACAACCCCGACGCCCTATTAAGACCCGTATCATGGGTTGGTATGCAGGTCACTCATTACCCAATCAGGTCAATACCTACATATATACCTCGGTACTAATAACTACCTGTATCGATATTTAATTCCACAAGACAGAGTCACGGTAACACCTTAGTTAGCAATCATAGCTAAGAGAGGGGAAGATATCTGGATACTGCTGGCCATACCGGATTAGGTACCTATCCTCGACATAAGTTAAGTTAACAAGAAGTAGGCGCAATGAGAAAAATCTGTATTTTTTTATTCTGTACATGTAACAAAAGTGGATTGTACTGTATTTGTCTGTATGTGTCTGTACGTTATATGTTATTTCTTATATGTTTATATTTGTATTGTAAAGTGATAAAAGTAATAAAGATTTGAAATATAAAAAAAATACAAATTTTAAAATAAACAAACTTTTCTTGGAAACACATCTTGTATCAGGAGTGTTTTCTTTAGATTATGGATGACAACAAGTAACCAATGCGTTTAATCTCTTTATGAGACTTCATCAGGGGTGTGACACTTTTTATACAAATCTTTAATTTATGAGGATTCAACCAAATGTACTTTAATGAGGTTTGAATAGATTTTTCGTTCAACCATAGGTAATTCCAGTATAAAGGTAGAGTCTTACTGTAATTATTGGCCTTAAACTTGTGATTAATAACTGCCCAGACAAACAATCTCCATTCTTCTTTGAATTAGTATGCAGTGAATACCATTCTTTAAATTGGCTATGATCACACCACTTTGTTATTATTTTATGTTGATGTAGTAGTAAAATCCAAATAAGTTGAAAGGACCTTATATGGAAGGGAAGACTATAGTTTTGTATCTTCCAAAAGGGTGTATAGTCTATTTTTCTTTTAATAGCTTGGATCAGGGTAAAAAAAACAGGATAAAAAAACACTCCTTAATGTGGCCAGTGCTAGTGTGCTCTCCTGTGTCCAAAATGCAAGTCTTAACTTGCTGTACTGGAACCGGAAGTATGGACCGGAAACACAATATAAAACTCTGTTCAAGTCACACTTACAGTATCTGGAATCCAGAGGAAGAGAACTCATCTCAAAAAATGTTCATCCAGATTTAGTGTGCACAGTAGAAGGCTTTAAAGTTGGGTAAGTGCATTTGTGGTTAGTCCCCACAGGACATTATCCGGATTTTGACCCTGGTTTTTGTCGCCACTTTTAACACGGCCCACACTCAAGCTCTCAGCTGTTTTTACCCTATTGTACCTTTTATTTTTAAATTCGGTACTCTTTACCTAGATGGGCGCCAGCGATTGAAATCGCGGGCGTCGGGGGTAAAAATCGCGGTCATCGCGGGCATCGCGGGTAAATCGCGGGTACATAAAAATCTGCTACCCGCGATGACCGCGATTTTCACATAGGGAACAATGTTAAAAAGGCTGATTGAGCGCGATTTTCATGTAAAATGCCTCAATGCCCCCGATTTGGCCATAGGAATCAATGTTAAATGGGCCACAGAGCCCAAATAGCCACAATTAACCCTTAAATGTCCTCCCAAATTTTTAACGCCACCCCACGATCCACGCCAACCCGAAGCGTGGCGAGCGCAGCGAGCCTGCGAGGGGCGGCGGTACGCGTCCTCCGACCTTTTCATGCCCTACTATCCACTAGGGCGTGGAGTGAGAATAGAATAGTGTGGCGAGCGCAGCGAGCCACCGAGCCCGAAGCGTGGCGAGCGCAGCGAGCACCGCGAGGGGACGCGGATACCTTCACAGGTAGACGCGTCCCCTGGCGGGCTTCACAGGTGTCTGCGTCGCCACGGATATAACTGTGAAGGTATCCGCTGCGCTCGCCACGCTTCGGGCACGGTGGCTCGCTGCGCTCGCCACACTATTCTATTCTCACTCCACGCCCTAGTGGATAGTAGGGCATGAAAAGGTCGGAGGACGCGTACCGCCGCCCCTCGCGGGCTCGCTGCGCTCGCCACGCTTCGGGTTGGCGTGGATCGTGGGGTGGCGTTAAAAATTTGGGGGGACATTTAAGGGTTAATTGTGCTTATTTGGGCTCTGTGGCCCATTTAACATTGATTCCTATGGCCAAATCGGGTCCATTGAGCCATTTAACAGTAAAATCGTGTCCATCGGGCCTTTTAACATTGATTCCTATGTCAAATCGGGAGCATCGCGTCGCGGACATCGCGGGTACATTTATGGCCGGCCGCGACGCGACCGACAAGATTTCCATGTTTAACATGGGTTTCAATGGGAAATCGCGGGCATCGCGTCGGTCGCGTCGCGGGCACACATAAATGTACCCGCGATCACCACGACGGGCGCCCATCTAGGTAAAGAGTACCTTAAATTCATATTAAATCATCCAATGAGGAAAAGATACCTTGATGAACATCATTTATCTTGATACACCGTGAGTATGGGTACACCACCCAGATGTTACATAGAAACATAGAAGCATAGAATTTGATGGCAGATAAGAATCATTTGGCCCATCTAGTCTGCCCCATTTTTATCCTTCAGGTAATCTCAACCCTTTTTGATCCTTATTTCTTTGTAAGGATATTCATATGCCTATCCCAAGCATCTTTAAATTGTTCTACTGTCTTAACCTCTACACCTCTGATGCTTAAAGGTACCTTGTTATACCTGTTTCAGCTGTGTCTTTTGTGAGTTGGCTACACCCCTCATTCACTCACAATACAATATATATCAGCCACAACTCTACTACACATTGTATTATTTACCTTTAACCCAAATATGAGGAAAAAAAAACTGTATAAAAAGGCACCATCAGAAAAGAGAGGAAAGAATCTTAACACACAACAATAGGGAAGTATTTTTCTTATTTGTTTTTTCCCATTACGGTCATCCAAAGGGGGAACGCCCAGTTTCAGGGAACCAACTGTCACCTACTGTATCTCTTCTTCCTCATGGCTAATTGACCCGTTAGCAATGGAGGGATTTGCCTTAAATCGAGAGGGAAGCCATCCACTTTATGCAGAAGAAACAAAGGCGAGTTAAAGAAAGAGCACAATTAGACATTTTGCATTGTTGTATTTTGGAACCATTTTTTTCTGAAAATATAATGTGAATTGTCAGACAAGTTAACTTGCAATTAGGCAATTGGTTGAAGGTGTTCATACTTTTGTGACTGCTGTGAGGTATTTTGACTGTCATTCTGGGAACTGATGTCCATTAAGTGGTATCAATATGCTCATTGGCTGGAAAAGTTACCTCAGGGAAGTTTGTGCCACAATTGTGGTGAACCTGTCGCAACATAAAATGAACAGAGTTCATAGACGATGAAAGCCTGTTTACAAAGTACCAAAAAAACACATGAGGATATTTGGCGGTATATGTCGGGAAACTAGTGACATATACTTGGCGGATGAGCCAGATAGAAATGTCAAAAGTCTATTGAATGTTAAAAAGCAAAAAAAACTGCTAAAGGAGCTATCATATACTTGGATTACTGGAGCAGCTACAAAACAGATGAATAGAACGAAGCTAGCTTTCAGCACCAGAAAGTGAATCATGTGTACAGGTTCAGCGAGCCTGAAACTGGTGTCTAGACTGAAAATATATAAAGAATCCGGGGTTCTCTAAAATGACGTGTTTAAAAAACATTGTGGAACAGCACAACACCACCTGAAGTGCTACATAATAGACTTTCTATGGCGCATAGAATGGGTACCTGTGATCTGTTGTAAGAGATTGTCTCTAGATAGATCAATTCTGGGAACCAGAAGTTCTTTATGAAAGCTGGGATCAACTAACCAGTCATTTATCCATGGCGGATTAAAAAAGCTCATAACTTTTTCACTTGACCTGGAGTAACGGTGCAGTCCTTGCTGAAGACCTCGGAGGCTACAGTAAGGCCATCGTTCCTGATACATCTGGTGAGATCTGCAGGGTCTAGAGAACGGGCTGCAACTGTAATTTAGCCACGGAGAAAAATAGATACCGTGAAAACAAAAAGGTAGTCTTTGGCGCTAGGGACCAAAAAAATAGATAGTTGGCAAGTGGATTAATGAGGTAGGCCCTTTAATACATATGTACCTGCTCCCATTCTACACCGAGATAACACACACAGTGGCATTTAGATCAATAATACATTGGGACCAAGGTCCTCCTATGCCTTTTTATAGATACATTTAGGACAGACAAAATGTCTCAATGATAATATATAATAGTGACTATAACAAAAGCTGGGATACATACTGATGATCAGCGGTCAGGATGCTGGCGGACTGAATAACAATGCCAGCATCTCGAAGGAGGGAATCCCAACAGGTGTCAGGGAAGTACCCCTGTAACTCTCTTCTAGCAGCCTGATCCTTACCCTCTCCACTAGAACCTAACCCTCACACTTCGCACCCCCAAACCTATCCCCCACTAATCCTAATGCCTGACTCTAACCTCTCCACCCCCCCAGTAGCCTAACCCAAAGTCCGCCCACTGGTGCCTTCACCTAACCATCCCTTCCCTGGCCTAACCAGCCCTGGCATACTTATGTTCGGCCTTCCTTCTGTTGAGATTCCAGATTTTGGTGTCAGCCTCCTAATTGATTTTGGGATTCCAGAGCCGGTCTCGCAGCAGTAGTCAGGATGCCAGCATTGGTATAAACACCGAAATCCTGATAACCGGGATACTGGTCGCATCTGAAGAAGGCCATATAGAGGAGTTTTACACAGGTTTTGCAGTTGCCGGACGCTCCTCTCATACCATTCAAGAGTGCGATAAAACTACTCAAAATAGAATCAAATAAGAAGAGAGAGCGTGGAGCTCGCTAAGCGATAGAATGGAGTTTGTAATGTAGGAATATAGATAAAGTAACCCAATGACGGACAGATAATTAAGTATCGCCAGAATTGTTCAAATCAATATTTTAACTATAACATGTACAATGAAAAATGTTTAAATAAAGCTGGAATTAAAAAAAACTACTCAAAATAGTTTTTTCAAAAATTCTCTTTTTAATAACATAGTAACAACTTCTTCAGTAGTTTAGGTTGAAAGAAGACTTATATCCATCAAGTTCAACCTTCCATTTAATGATGATTTGCAGAATAATGAAGGGAGTACGTGAAATGTTACCAGTTTTTGTTCATTATTTTATTACATGAATAAACATTTCCATTAACTCGTGTGGTGTTTCCCTTCCCGAGAGGCCACCTACACATGAGTAATTCATACCTCCACGTCCCTGTTTTTGATATATCCTGAAATCTATACAATTCTGAGTCAACTGCTAAACGTAACACATTACAGTAGAAGATTCTGAAAAAAAAATCTACATTTTTAAAGTGGAAAACTTGTTCCGCTGCAAAGAAAGTAATCTACAAAACAGACTGCGTTAATAGTAAGTTAACAAATTAATAAGTATTAGTATAACAACAATACGACCACAAAGGATCTTTTAAAGCTTCTTATTCAGGGCTTCCTTTGTTTATTCTTATTGTGGTTTCTAAGTTCAGCATTAACCGGAACAGTCAAGTTTCCCACTGATTTATTACTCATACGCTACCCTTATGGTGGATTTGGGCTTTTATTTTGTTTTCATTGTACTGTAGATTAATGTTCCATTTATGAAATAAATGCATTAGTTAAGAAATAAATAGTCATCCCGCGAACTCTTCATCACAGGTCCCCAGGGAAAGATTGCTGGCTGGGTGCAAGGGAATTTGAAGTTCAACAAAAGATAAAGAACCGCAGGTTGGACAAGTTTGGCTTCTCTGAATGTTATTATATTACTAGTATATAGTGTTCACCATATACCAGAGACATCTATGTCTGCCACCCCCAACTGCTCTTTATGGCCCCAAGCCCATATTTCTTCTGCTTCATGCCTCTTCTTCCACTCCCTGGAGTGCTGCAGCTGCTTGTTCTGTCCTCAACTTCCACCCCTGCCCTATCTGGCAAGAACCCCCACCACACCCACCCGTGCTCAAGCCTCATTTTTATTTTTTTTTGGCAAGCAAACATAGATTTTAGCACACCTTATTTTGATATTGTAGGTAGAGCTACAATGGGGATGGACTATTAATTGATACTTACAAACAGGGTCAGTGCAGGCCAGAGGGCGAGTGACCACATAATTGTACCTATTCACATTACACCAAACAGTAGCGTGACCTATACACACTGCGCCAGCTAGAGCCCATTTGCTACACTGCACCAGTAGAGCCCCTTAGACACACCGGGGGAAATTTACTAAGAATACGAATATGATTTTTCGTTCTGGATGGCCAGGATATTTTTATAGGGCCCCTTTGGACCTGTTTGGCCCTAGGCAGACGCCTTGGTTGCCTTGTGGAGTATCCGCCTCTGCTTGTCTGATACTTTTAAGATTTTGTGGAAATGTAATAAAAACACACTTTGTGCTGAATGTATAACAATCTCTACAGCACTAACTTCCAACTGTTTGCCACTTCTTTGATGGCACAATAGCAATATAAAGTGGTTAATGTGTGTCTGGGCAACACAGATCCATTGCTGACTGTGCCAGCTCAAAGGAATAATGGGCTTTAAAGAGAATGAAAATTTTCTTTATTTCGGTAACAATGATTCAGTAATGAGATATTAACTTCTGCTTTGAAAAAAAAAAAAACACCAGGGATACATGACTAAGTGATTGTGGTCTGTAACTTTACTGTGACCCCGTACCCATGCCAGTATGACTTAACAGGAATCTAACAGCTATTTTGTGTTAATATTTAGATACTCAGATTGACAAAATGCAGAACTAGTCCATTCCACTGCAGACTTCCCTACTTCTTCAGAAGTTGACTCAGGGTAGTGTTATATACTGGCCGCCAGTTCCACCCGGCGGAAATAGTGTCCTGCAGTAATCAGTCCTGGCCTGAACTCACCTGCAACACACCTGCAACACAGATTCGCCCTATGCAGGCGAATCTGTATTGTCGGAAACAGCCGCTGGATTGTCGAATCCATGGACAATTCCGACTATCAGCACCCGTTTTTGCCGATGCCAGGACTTTTCGACTGGCGGAAAATAAAAATAATGGAATTCGACCTAATATTGTCGGAAATGGACGCAATTTCCGCCCAACGAAAATAGTGGCCGGGATTGAATAACCCAAACTCCTTGCTGCGGTTAACATTTTAATGTTCTAATTGGCTATAGGCTATAGTATCTAGAGATGAGAGGCTCGGTTTTGGCTCAGAACTTCTAGCCATGTTAGCCTTCAACCCACATTACAATATGTACTCATCTCATAGAAGTAAATTCACTAAGATGGGTGTTCTGCTAAAAATAGGATGTTGCCTATATCAACGAATTAGATTCAATCTATTATCTTCTACATGGAACTATTTAACTAAGAAGACGATTCTAATTGGTTGCTATGGGCCACACCCCATCTTCAATAGAACTCCCATCTTACCCCATAATCAGTCCCTAAATTCCCAAATGAACTTCCTTATAAAAAGAAAATTGTCACTTGGGAAATTACTTTAGTGTTGCTGGCAAGCAGTGTTATATAAGTCCACACATAAACCACAACGTATTGTTTTGCCGTGTAAATGATTGGTGCTTTAAAAAAATGGCAGAGTTTGCCCGGGAAGCCACACCTCCATCTAACTTGGTCAACATTACATATTGTATGGTCTATTGTATCATGTTGATGTCTCAATAAAATGTCTCCATGCAGGGCCGGTGCAAGGCACCGGAGCGCCCCTGGCGAGTCGGGGTGGGGGCGCCCCGGTGCCGGGGGGGGGGGTGGTGGGGTGGTACCTGTGTAAAAAACTTGCGTCCCCGGCGTCCCTGCAGTGCTGGAACATGCAGGGGTGTCCGTGCCGCCGGGGGAACCTGCAGCGCTGTCATTGTGTGTAAGCTGGCCGCGGCCGGCGGGGTCCCTGCAGTGAATAGAAAATAACTAGCGCTTCCCGCGCCGCTGCGCGCATAGCGCTAGTTATTTTCTATTCACTGTAGGGACCCCGCCGGCCGCGGCTAGCTTATACACAATGACAGCGCCGCAGGTACCCCCGGCGGCACGGACACCCCTGCACGCTCCAGCACTGCAGGGACGCCGGGGACGCAAGTTTTTTACACAGGTACCACAGTTCGCTAACCCTCCATGCTGGGGGTGAGGGGCGAACTGCCGCCCTCCAGGTGCCGGCGCCCTAGGCAAATGCTTAGAGCTGCCTAGTGGTGGCGCCAGCCCTGTCTCCATGATCTTTAACCCCATCTGAGGAGGTTAATTTGAACATATTTACAGTAGTTTCTGTGGCATTATGTAGTCAGCTTTAGTAGCTTTGTAATATTATTTGTGCTCCACCCATCTCCCTTGTTTGTCATCAACATGGGCCAATAGTAAATGGTGATTCTACTGTTGGAAACAACTTGAGCAATAGTGCATTGGACGAGCTTATGCAATTGCTCAAGCCATTGTACCTCAGAGATATGTTTCTTAATTCTTCTCATTTGATATATGTGGTTGGGCAAATGAAAAGCCCTCACAGAATCTCTTTATGGGCTCTCCAGTAAATGTCTGGGCAAATTGAATAGTGATGATGGTAAAATAATCTTCCAATTCCAATTGAATTATGTGTAACTTCAAGGTTACTGTCATAAGCGAAGCTGAAGATGGTGTCGTGGTTGAGATTCCACCATTCTCTTTGTCGTGTTGATGTACTGTACAATTTGATTGCTCACCAATAGTTTCTCTGCCACCATAAAAAAATGGTATGGAGTATTACTGTGTGTGTTCTCCACGCAAATATTAATACTTGACATTGAATTACACATAGATCTGTAGCAGTCTCACAGACTTGCGGGTTCAATAGGAATCACGGAGAATACACTACATTAAATGTACTCAATTTAGAAATGATCTCTAAGGCTTTGGTTATAAAAGGGTATTACAAAAAATAGACATACAGATTATAATTGCAAAATAATTTCAGAAATAATAAAAAATAGGAATAATTTCAGAAACCCAAGATGTACGATGGTGACCTTAAGACTTCTGTTTCACAGGGATAAGAGGTATGACGCATTACCAGCTTGTGGCTACTTCCCCCAATGGACAATAAATGCTTGGTGATATTTATTTTTAGAGAATCAGAATCAGCTTTATTGGCCGGGTATACTTGCATATACTAGGAATTTGTTTTCGGTTTGCTGTGCAGCAGACAGGAGGGTAACAAGAAAACAGCATACAGTATAAACAATATAAACAGGTGGGGGAACATGTGCAGTCATACAGAAAGTTATTTCAAGGGCACACCGTGTTAGATTATGTGCAAAGGGTTATGGCGCAACTAGACAGTGGGGTGTTCATGAGTTCACGTGTCAACAGGTGAACCGCTTGAGGAAAGAACCTTTTTAGGCTTCTGGTGGGAATAGCCCTGTAGCGTCTGCCTGATGGCAGCAGGTTAAACAAGCCATGTCCAGGATGTAGTTAGTCCTTGACTATCTTCGTTGCCCACTTTATTGCTCTAGACAGGTGCAGGTCCTGGACAGAGGGAAGGTCCGCGCTGATGATCTTCTCCACTTCCTTTTTTCTTCTCTCAAACAAGTTTTACTTGTCAAGCCAGCAGGGAATAAGCTTAATAGGAGACCCCCTATGTCTTCCAAACAAGATCACCTCAAACTACCAGGGTCAACAGAACATCTGTTAGAAGGTTCCCCTAGCACAGTGATCACCCATATAGCAGGAAACATTTGGGATTCATTGATGCACATCTTCATTTGACTTCAATAGGTTATGACAACTTTTTAGATTTAGTATCACTTGAGCGGAGTTTGAGCGGAGTCTGCACATAGGAAAATATCATTCTTGGTCACAGTGAGCAATATACAGTAGAAGTTTAAGGACTAGGAGTGAAAAGACTGAAATAGTTATCTAAGCAATAAAAATGGTGATGTTATTAAAATAATGTTTTATTGTAATAGTACTCTGTCTGGAAATATGATTTGCGAACTGCAGAACAAGTATAACCCCACCAGCTAGTTTGGACTATCTACAGCTTCCCCAAGTTTATGAATGGGCATAACCTTTAGACTTAATTAGAATGGCCTCAGTTTATTTAAGGGTAATTAGCATAAATGAGCTTTAGAACCTGTCTTAAGGTGCCCATACACGGTGCAATGAACTCTGTGCTTTTACTACTAGATTGCATTGTATATAGTACAAAAAGCATACAATGTGCTACAGCACCGTACTTTTTGCACTAGATACAATGCACTCTAGTACTAAAAGCACGGGCTGCACAGACTTTCTGTGCTGTGCGATGGGATGTGCGCAGGAGCGCGCATGGCATCGCACCTGAAAAACGCACTGTGTATGGGCACCTTGATTAAAGTATCCAGAGAGTATTGTAAAGTCTTTATGAATGCTTATGATGACTGTAGTTTAGAAATCCTATTATTTACCTGAATTTGAGACATACTGTAGAGCACAATCATGCTGTACCTGGTGTTCTCTAAGGACTTTACCTACTATCAATGTTATCAAGTTGATGCTCCATCTGGAATGAAAAAGATCTTTAAGACATTCGACAACACCTCTATGGTTATCCTGTGCATACTGGATAAATATGGAGGGTTATTTAGAGTGGAATATTGTCCGGTCTACAAGTTTGGGCTTTATGGAATACGATATATTTGCCTTCATATTCTTTTATGTCATTTTAAGAATTTAGCTGGAACAGTCACATGGGTACTTGTTTCCTAGCACGGCCACACCGATTTGTATCGGGGTGATCGTGTCGGAAAAATTGTGTCGGTCGCATCGCATGCGACGCGATCGACCCGATTTTTACATTGAATCAAATGTGAATAGGGCCCCTCGGACCCTATTTTACATTGGATTCAATGTAAAGTATTCCCCAGACCCCCAATTTTACCCCCTCAACGTCACCCCATGATTGACGCCAACCCGAAGCGCGGCGAGCGCAGCGAGCCCGCGAGGGGCGGCGGTGCGCGTCCTCCGACCTTTTCATACCCCTACTATCCACGTCTGCGTGGAGTCGAGAATATAAAGTGTGACGAGTGCAGCGAGCCACCAAGCCCGAAGCATGGCGAGCGCACGCGTATAACTTCACAGGTATACGTGTCCGCTCGCCACGCTTCGGGCTCGGTGGCTCGCTGAGCTCGCCACACTTTATATTCTCAACTCCACGCCGACGTGGATAGTAGGGGTATGAAAAGGTCGGAGGACGCGCACCGCCACACCTTGCGGGCTCGATGCCCTCGCCACGCTTCGGGTTGGCGTCAATCGTGGGGTGACGCTCACAATGGGGTTGCGTAACTTTTACACCATGACGGGGCCATATACAATGTGAAATGGGTCATATTGGCCCATTTCACATTGTTTCCTATGTAAAATGGACTTAATCAAGTTCATTTCATCTTGTGCCATTATAATGGCACAAGACCGACGCGATGCTCCCGATTGCAATGTTAAAAATATTTTAACATTGAAGCCTATGGCAAAATCGCGTCCATCGCGTCGGTCGCGTCGGGGGCCATGTTAATGCACGCGACCCACGCGATGCCCCCGATTTTGCCTTTGCCGGCAAAATGGACCTGATTTCAAAGGAAATCGGGTCCATCGCGTCCATCGTGTACCTAACTTTAAGGTACACGATGGACACGATTGTGGCCGTGCTAGGAAACAAGTACCGTCACATGGGATACAAGTGCAGAACTGATTCCTGCTGCTGCCCAGTCACGGCTACTGATCCCAGATGAAGTATCTATTGTACTCTCTTCTTATCTTAGGGCTGCCGAGAGGTATGCCAGGCCCAATAACATTTTGGGCGTGGCCTAATGACAGAAGGTGTGGCCACATAACATGATTAGGCCACGCCCCCAAAATCTTTAGGGGTGTAAAAAATTAAAGTCAAGGGGGAGTGTTATTGCCCCCCCCCCCCCCTCCGCAGCATCAGCAGCACACACCTACAGCATGTGCTGTGCTGACAGCAGGTTCAGCATGAGCTCTCACGCTGTCAGTGAGACGCTCATGCTGAGCCTGCTGTAGGTGTGTGCTGCCTGGGAGGGATAGAGGGGGAAAGGGTGGGGTCAGACCAGGGCCCCTGCCGGGCCCCTCCAGCAAGCCCTGGGCCCAGGTAATTAGTACCCCCGCCCCCCCCTCTAGGTGCACATGCTCAGGTCAATAAAGTTAAATTCAACTGCCAAGAGGGAAACCGAAGTCCCTTTGTGACAAAATTCACCAAACTCTGAACCTTTCAACTGCTAATGACTTATGACCACTGGTGATGGAAGGGATTGTTAGACCTGTGGCCACTGGGGGAACGGGAGGATAATGCCAAAAAAAGAATGTCACTGGGCATGGTGGGAGGATTTATTGACATGGGTAGTAATTCATCGATGAAGGCCTAGGAACATATCCTTCCACTGGGGGATCTATTATCTCTGAATGTGTGGGGACAATGTCTTGGGGGGGGAGGGGACGGGGGGAGTAATTTTACCAATGTGGACACATGGACAATATTTCAACCTATTTTTAAAAATGTCTTTGAAAATCCTCAATTTTTACGTTATTTTTTGAAAACTATAATTATTAGTTATGCGGTTAAGTAAAGATCATTTGTTTGGGAAGTTCCTACTCTTAACATTATAAGAAACTTGCTCAGATGTTATTGTTGGAGGTCTGGAGCATTTAATATAATAAAAAGCTAAGAGTTTCACACATTTGTGTGTGAGCCGGAGTCTGTGGTGAAAGACATGTGAGTAATAAAAATATAGTAAAGCTATCATTTTAATAAACTATGCGGTAGAGTCATCTGGGTCTGCCAGTAAAGTTGTAACCTTAAATCTAGGCGAGAGCAAGTTCACAATTAAGGATACTGCAAATATAAATCAGTGGGCCAGATGTATCGAGCTTCAAAAACGTGATAAAATGGAGAGCGATAAACAGCCAGCCAATCAGCTCCTACCTGCCATGTTACAGGCTGAGTTTGAAAAACAGGTAGGAGCTGATTGACTTGTTGTTTATTACTATCCACTTTATCGCTTTTTGAAGCTTGATACATCTGGTCCTCTTGGGGCCAGATGTACTAAGCTTGAAAAGTGATAAAATGGAGACCGATAAAGTACTAGATAATTAGCTCCTAACGTTACCAGGTTTTTGTTCGAACCAGCCAGATCGGTCAATAAATCTGTAGATGTATGGCCAGCTTTCACAAATAGATCCCTTTGATTCCAGAACTAGTTCTCCCTTCAACACCACAAGGTAAACCTGAGAGAGAGAGACAGGTGGGTTGGGCACTTAGTATTTACACTTAGAATTTCTTTAAAAGGACTCCTAGGTCAACAAATGTGATGATTTCTAAAATCCCATAGACTCTGAGGCCAGGGTAGACCATAGAATGGTATTGGCACAATTTTCCATTTCTGAACGACAGATCATGTATATTGTCTAATGTATATGCCGGATTGTGTGCCTTCATGGTCACAAGTGACATTTTCTGGTTGGCCTAGCTGCACAGGTCATATTGGGTGCAGCCTTGCAAAGTTTCATGAATGATGGAACAAGATGGTGTTCCATTGTTTATTACATCTAGTAGTGTATACTAATAATCTTCGCTGGTCCGGGGCAAAGGGAAGACGCCCTGGCTATTGTAAAATTTGCAGGTAATGTATATGTGTAACCTGCATTAGATTGTTATGCCACTCCTTATTGACAAATGTTTGACCCATCATGGAGGCTTCTTGTTTGATTAGAGAAGGGGCAGCCAAACCTGTCTTCAAGATCTACTGTACCAACAGTTCATGTTTTTCAGGCAACTGAAGCAGGAGCTGATTGGCTGGTTCTCTCTCTCTCTTGCTCTCGCTCTCTCTCTCTCTCTCTCCCATAAACTGTAAACTCCAATGGTTCACAGACTGATACAATGCTTAGATGTTTTCTGTACTGTGATGGGTCTGAGGCACAGTTAGCCAAACCAAATGTATGGTAATTAAGAAATCTGCAATTGTATCCATACAATATGTAACATGCCACAACAGTAACATACAGTATGCGCCTGGTTTTCTCTGAGCATTTAACACATGCACTTACAGTACATCCCATTTGCACTCATGTAAAATACATCCAATTTGGGCTTATGTACAAAAGGAAACCATTTTGTTTAAGCACACCCATATTAGCATTATATAATAAATCACCAATCGGACTTAGTGGAGCATCCACAAACAGCCAATCACAAGTAGCTGTTAGTGCCGGTGACCTGCAGCATCATCATTGCCAATTTTGGTTATCTGAGCTTGCTCAGATACAGGTGTGTCTCTGGCTCATACAGCATTGTAACATGGCTGCACTGAGCCCCATGCTCGCCAACTGAATTTATGAGATCATGGTATTCCGTAGAGCCACCACTAATAATGACTAGCCGCTGGGCTGATACACTTTCACAGAGCTATGACATTATCCTGCCACACTGCCTCACATATTTCTAATATCATGAATCAGAAATTATTTTGTAGACCTAAGGGTTTATAGAAATCAAATAGCGGGCCCACCTTATGAGTTCGCCAGTGTCTTCCAAGCCGACTTTTAAGCCAATCAGAGCTTGTGTACCTTTAGCCAATCAGAGCGGCTGCTGGTACACAAGCTCTGATTGGCTCACCAGCCGGTGCTGCATTTTAATTGGCCGCCGGCATTCTGCATGAAGAAGCCTGTGCTTCAGGACTGGAAATCAGTCCCGGGCCCCAAAATTCCTAGTGGCAGTCCTGGCACTTTTTATACAGATTCAGAGCAGGGCCGCCATCAAGGTAATACTGTGGGCACAGCTGTAGTGGGCCTGGGCACTCTGACAGAGAGGGAAGGACCCGGGCCACTCACGCTGTCATGCCTGAATGCCTTTGCTGAGCTGCCTCTGCTGAAGCCCACTGCTCCTGGAGCACTAGAGTGCAAGCTTCTCCTTCACCTCCGGATGCTGGCGGCCATTTGAAATGCAGCACCGTCGGGTGAGCCAACCAGAGCTTACGTACCGGCAGTCACTCTGATTGGCTGCCGGGCTGCGAGCTCCAATTGGTTTACAAGTCTGTGCCATATTTTAAATGGCTGCCAGCGTCCAGAGGTGGAGGAGAAGACTGCGCTCATATACAAGCACTCCGGTAGCAGTGGGGGGAAGTGCAGCAGAAGAGCGGGGGGTGGGGGTGGGGGGTGGGTGTAGGGGTCCTGCACTAAGCTCTGCTCCCCCCAGTGACCAAGAGAGGTGAGTGGGAGGCACTAGAAATAAGTCCTGGGCCCCACAATTGCTGGTGGCAACCCTGATCCGGAGCGTCTCACCTAGATGTTCCAATGACGCACATCAAACTGGTCAGTGCAATCCAGCAACGCAGTTTCATTGTTCCCATTTGATTTATTTGTGTGTAAAGGACACTCGGGGGCAGGTGAGTCAACTGGGCCCAGATGCACCAAGAGGGGCAGTTTGGTGCTATGAAGCCACAGTCAATGAGGAC
Source organism: Crinia signifera (assembly GCF_055691185.1). NCBI lineage: Eukaryota > Metazoa > Chordata > Amphibia > Anura > Myobatrachidae > Crinia > Crinia signifera. Next base: position 30,153,801 of record NC_139218.1, read on the forward strand.
ATACAGACAGGTCTACTTTTTATCACAAGGGACCTTATTCTGATTGAGTCAGACGGTAGCGTATTTCGGACAGGCACTGTGTTCTTAACCCCGCCTACTGTACGGATTGCTCACGCCCTCGGAATGCGGTAGGACGCCAAGTGAATGGACCGCGAGTGGATGTTTCATGTGAACACCTCCTCCATCTGTGGGAACCTCCCCCTTCCTCCGATGGTTGCCGACCATCAAATGAAGGACAGAGCGGTCAGGCAGCACCGAGTGCTCCAGCCCAAACGGACATTTCTCCGTATGAAAGCTGGGATATGGGTGGGCAGCTGGCATCCGGCTATGTCAGCTGTCCACCCCCCACATGTGCGTCACGGCCAGATTACCATAAGTATGCCCAGCATTTTCATGGGAACGCCCATGAAACGTGGGGCGTACGCATATGGTAACGCCGTATTCGAACATGTGAGGCGTTTGCACATGCGCAAATACGCCGCTGCACATGATCATACACAGAACATCGGCCCGGCCGTCCGCACACGCAGCGGTCCGACTCAATCAGAATAAGGGCCAAAGAGTGTAGAGGAAACGGCTGTTCTGTAACTTTTTGTTTTATTTTTGTACATGTTATTGTCACTCAACAAAAAGCAACTTCGTTAAACTGATTAAACTTTTTTGTTGCAGAGACCGGGACTAGTTTTCTATTGTGAAGACAAAATGATCCTGAGCTACCGACGTTTCTTACTCTCTCTGCATGTGTGGTTTAAGGCTAAGTGCTTTATTGTGCCACTGGATGATTAATGATGTGTGGGGTAAACCATGTGGAAGGTACAAATATATGTTTCTATTGTTAACACTGTCATTTGAAAGCTTTCATTATTATTTTTGAATAAGGAACGGTGTTGTCTTTTTACTTTTACATGATACATTAAAGACAGATAAAGATGACAGCAACAAAGATATAGTGTGCTTAAATGTTCTGTAATTATACTGTACGACTAGTTCTGAAAAGCGGTGATTCATATTCCAGATGAAGAAATGAACGTTTCACGTATTTTGTAGGTCAGTTGGGGGCCCTCTAGTGGTCAGATGTCTTATATGCATTCTAAAAATTAAAAGGGGGTATTGATATTACTACTGTTATTATTAATAATAATGATGATAATAATAATAATAATAATAGATACTACATTACCTCTTGTAAAATATAAAGATAATTGTAGGACTGAAAAATGTGAGTCAGAAAAAGTAGAGAGGATTTATTAAATAAATACAGGTTGTGTATCCCGTCTCCGTATATCTAAAAACCGACAATTTCCAAAAACCGTGATTTTTCTGAATATTTTGGCATCCACGGAGGGTTTCAGGATCCTCTTCAGCGTCATTTCTGGTCCCAGGGGTGCATTGCACGAGTGCGCAGGTGTGCCGATGATGTCACGCAATGCACCCCTGAGACCGCTGAAGTAGATCCTGAAGGCTGCCATAGACGCCGGGGAACGCAGGGGGACACCATGGACACCGGGGGACCATTCCGGCACCACCAGGGCACCAGGTAAGTATGTTTTAAAAAAAATCCAAAAACTGGAAAAATCCCTTATCTGAAATCCTCTTGGTCCTGAGCATTTCGGATAAGGGATACTCAACCTGTACAAAATAAAGTGAGAAAAAAAATATAACATAACATAAAAATAATAAATTAAACAAAAATGGTGAATGAGCTAAATTCACAGAGCATCTAACCATAATCAGTAAGACAAGAGATTCACAGTTTTTATGCTATTGGGACAGTGCTTGTTCCACTCTCTTAATGTGTGCCTGAAATACTCTGTGCTGATAAAACCTTTCCAATGACTGAATTGACCACAGCACAGTGAGAGTGCAATATGGCCTTGTGGGCTCCTTAGCAATATTTGTGGGTGGTCTACTGTTGCCAGCCCCCCCCCCCCTCCCCCCCTCACCTTTTGGCCCATAGCAGACACCCCCACCCCACCCCTAAGTGTACAGTAGTTCTAGCTTTTGAATACAGGGTTTACTGTCCCCACCTATGCATGTCAGATAAAGTCTGTATACAATAAGCACCTCAGACACTTGTCAAACACTCCTTAAAAATATGATTCTGAATATAATAAATCTGCGAATTGGGTGAGAATTCCACTTAAATCCTTTCCATTAATCCTATGAATTCCACTTAAATCCTATTCACATTTAATGAATGCACCAATTGAGCAGAACACAGCGGGCTGTCATTCTGTGAAATATGACCTCATCTGTAAATCACAACCTGACAAACATGACACTTTATGACATAAGACGTATATAAGAAATGCCAACTCGCAGGAAACCGATACAGATTTCAAATTCATTTCAACTTTTATTGTGCGGGACAGTAAACGATGACTGTACAAACTGTGCTGAAATGATGCGTTATTCGGTAATATCTTACAAAGGGGAAAAAAACAACAACGCTTAATAAGAAGGGTATTTCCTAGTTAAACACACAAGCTGTGGCAATGTATTCTATTAGGGGTTTTTTTCCTTCTTTAATGTAAAACAGCTGTCTACACAGAAACCTTAAAATAATATTTTTACAACTAACAGCACACCAGCCATTTACACGTAATATTTGTGGAATTAATCTTGCACTTATAATGAATAGTTTGCTTTTTCGACAAACTGTTACAGACCACCTTAAGAGGAGATTGTAAGAATGACATCATGAGCGGAGAACTATAGCTGAGCTTTGAGCGACATCTACTGGCAGATGTCGGTAATATTCATTTGCAAGAAGAGGCGGTTTGACCCTTTCGGAAATTGTCTTGCAGGAAAAATGTGTGAAAATCTTCACATTTAATTTTGACTACATTATGATTGCATAAGGAATCGTAATCTCTATGTAGCCTACACATTTTTTTTTTATAATTTGTATAATTATAGGCCTTAGCATTTGCTATTAATAGATTTAACAATTATAAATTAGACAGCAGGTGGCGCTGTAAGGTTCTGAAAGGTTTTAAAGCCGCGTACTGCTTATGAATTTGCTACAGTATCCTGGTGCTTTTCAGATTTACCTTTTTGAGTGCCAACATCTATGTGAGAGGTGAGCTAAATATCGGCTAAAAATGGCGGCGGCGCTCACGTTTGTTATATAAATTCAAATCAAAAAATGTTTTCTAAAAAAAAGTTTATATTTCCTGTATAAGGTAAACATTGCCGGTAATTATGATGAATAGTATGTAGAAAGGAGAAAAAAAGGTTAACTCTTTGTGGGAGCAGACTTACCGGGAAACTTGTGTATTCAATTTTTGCTAAAACATACATTTTATGTAAGTTAATTAAAAAATATTAGACTCCTGTGGTGTCCCTACTGCCTGTTGCGTAGCTATTGCGAAGTTATTAATTGTAGATCAATCTGACACTGCTTTGTGTGATTTAATGGTCAGCCTTGCTGGAGGATGAAGTATGTCCCCTGTATTCAAATTTTTGCCTTAGGAGGACCGTCATTCATACCATCATATTTCACCATGTAGTAATTGTGACAGTATGATGGTAATTAAGATCAGGGGTCACCTGTCTGTTATCTGTCAGATGCTGTTTCGGTAATAGACACACCTGCAATACAGTGTGGTCCCTTTGTGGTGGTGTGTCACATGTGCTCACACTCATACGGTACCTGGGTATTCCCTGGAGGTCTCCCCACCAGGTACTAGCCCGGCGGTAATCCCAAACACAATCACAATTATGATGAGAAGGTTTGGTTGGCAATTTTTACACCGCTTTTGACAAATTCACTTGACACTCACATGGTTTACAGCGTTCCTCTCCAAGTAAGTTATAGGGCGGTATTCAATGATGATTTTGGCGATGTGCAGCGAATCCTGTTTAGGATTCGCTGCACATTCGCCACTGGTCGCCGCGTTCCGGAGCCTCGCCGGCTCCAGTATTCAACGAGTCGGGGGCTCGCTGCCCCTGACCGGCGAATTTTAATTCCTGCGGCGATGCCGCAGGGAGCCTGAGGACGGTGGCAAGCAGGGAGATGGAAGTCTCCCTGCCTGCCCCAGAACGTTTGTGTGGGGGAGGTGGGCTCCCCGGGTGCCAGGCAGCACAGGCTGCCCCCCGGGGGTGCCAGCAGGGGACCGGGTATATTCACTACACCCGATCATGCATATGTAATGATCTGGTGAAGTGAATATATGAATATCTAATGAGCGGCTCGGCTCCGACCCCCTGCTGGCTGGTCTGTGTAAAAAAAATATATATATATTTTATTTTTAAATTAAATATATATTCCTGTGCTTACAGCACATGAATAAAAATAGCATGCCCCTCCTCAGAATAAAATTCCAGATTTTTTGACACCAAATGAAAAAACAAAACACTTTATTTTAAAAGTTCACCTTTCACTTCACCATAAAAAGATAGCGATTGCTACTCGGTGAATCATGGCGATAAAAACCTTGAAATGTATTCGCCATCTGGTCATTGAATAGGGTGATTCACCGTTTTAGTCAAAAATTCGCCTTACAGCACAAAATCGCCATCAAAACCTGGCGAATCAGCCTCATTGAATATCGCCCATTGTGCATACACACTTATGTGACGAATGACGAACGATCTCGCTGGACTCTATAGCTTTTCGGGAAGTATATATAAAATTGACCTGCTTACACAATTGACTTACACAATTGACGAGCAACCTTGATGAACGAGCAGAGGGACATCATTCGTAGTCCACACGCTGGCCAATATTTTGACCAATATCACTCTGAAGGGTCAAAATTAACGACATTGGTCCAAAAATCTTCTAGTGTGTATGCACCTTAACTTACATTGTAGGTTCATAGCTTGTTCCTGGATAGCCTTCTTACGATCGTGGTGTACAAATGGTATACGGTCGTTAGGTCGACACTATTAAGTTCGACAGGCCTTAGGTCGACAGATGAAAAAGGTCAACATAGCTAAGGTCGACAGGCATTACAATAGGTTCGACATTGAGAAGGTCGTCAGTCGAAAGGTAGACATGGGTTTTTCAAAGAATTTTCAAGCCGACATGTGCCGACAGGTGGGTTTTCATGCCCTATCATCCACTAGGAGCCCACAGCATTGAAAGCGCAGCAAGCCATGCGAGGGGACGGAGTGCACTTTTTCGGTGTCCATGTTGGCTGTGTCGGCATTCGGGACCCAAAAAAATTGTGAAAACCCCATGTCGACATTTTGACTGTCGACCGTCTCAATGTCAACATAATGCGTATGTTGACCTTTTGACCTTGTCGACCTTAGCCATGTCGACCCTTTTCATGTGTCAACCTAAGGCCTGTCGACCTTCAGTGGTCGATCCAATGCATGTCAATGTCCCATACTCATACAAATGCCACACACTGTAATACAAAGGGTTAAAAAAATAATAATTCAACTGAGTTTCTCAATTCTAAGATCATGGGCAGGTTAAGGGGAGGGGGCTTTGATTAGTATATCATACCAATTGCAATTGTTTCATGGACATTATAGTTGGTAGTATAATTTTGCATAGTGCGGCATCAGGGGTGTGTCATGCTCCACCCACAGGGCGTATCTACCTCCATATATATGGGTGTTGTAATATATTTCTATATAACATTATTAGGTACTTGTTTCCTAGCACGGTACCCATCGCATCGTATACCATAACACTTAATATGGTATACGATGGTATGCGATGCAACACGATATTGTACAATAAAATATTGCATCGTATGCCATACAATGGCATATGATGTGATGGTATACGATTTTTGATTCTACAAGCACCCTGATGGTTCCTTACAATGTTAAATGGGCCCCCATTGTTAACCCCACCCCCAGGATCAACGCCAACCCGAAGCGTGGCGAGTGCTGCCCACGACAGGCCGTGGTACGTGTCCTCCGACCTTTTCATATCCCCACTATCCACGTCGGCGTGGAGTTGATTTCAGATAGTGTGGCGAGCGCAGCGAGGGGACGTGGAATACATGTAAAGTAATACGCGTCCCCTCGCGGGCAGGGCCGGATTTAAGTGTTAGTCCGCCCCTAGGCACCGCTTTTTTTGCCACCCCCCCCCCTCACTATAGGCAGGGAGATAAATGAGAGACAGAGAAGGGGGAGGGAGAGAGAGAGGAGGGGGGAGAGGGAGAGGAGGAGGGGGTGGAGAGTGAGAGGAAGGGTGAGAGAGAGAGAGAGGGGGAAAGAGGGGGGAGATAGAAGGAGGGGAAGAGAGGGGGAAGATAGTGGGAGGGTAGAGCGGGGAAAGAGGGAGGGGGAGATAGAGAGAGAGAGGGATAGGCAGAGGCAGGGGGAGAGAGAAAGGAAGGGGGAGAGGGGGAGAGCGGGAGGGGGAGAGAGGGAGAGGGAGGGGAATAGAGGGAGGGGAGAGAGGGAGGGGGAGAGAAGAGGAGAGAGAAGGGGAGAGAGAAGGGGAGAGAGAGAGGGAGGGGGGAGAGAAGGGGAGAGATTGAGGGGATTGAGCAGGAGAGAGGGGGGAGAGAAGGAGAGAGGGGGGAGAGAGATGGGGAAGAGAGGGGATAGGGAGAGCTCTGCCCACTCCAAAACAGTGCATGTACAGATGGGTCGGGATTCATCTTTGCAGGGGATGGCGATGGCGTCGCCATCGCCATCCCCTGCCCCGCCGCCATCTGTATGCCGGAAGGGGATGCGCGCGCATGAGGTAGCCCGGTGCCCACAGTGGGCGACCGCACCCCCCGTAGCCTCCTCGGGTCCCCCCCCTGCCCCAGGAGCGGGAGGCGGACAGTAATGCGTCCGCCTCGCCGCCGTGTCGCCCGGATCCTGTGACACGCGTGCGTGGGGGACGCATGCGCGTCACAGTCAGATAGCGGCGCCGTGTTGCTGGCGATCCGCCAGCAGCATGCTGCTGGCTGATCGCCAGCAAAGACGAGCCAGGATTCATCTGTACCTTCAACAGCACTGCAGGGCTGCTTTCCCCCAGGTCTTCAGTTCCCTCTCCCCAGCATAGCAATGTGACATCCCCCTTACGCCAGGTCTTCAGCAGCAGTCGATCCCTGTGCCACAGGGCTGCCTGCCGCTGCACCTCTCTCTCCTTGTCCCCTGCCGCCGCTGCTCCTCTTGTGGTCCCGACAACTTTCACTGCTCCTCTCTCTCCTCCTCTTCTGCGCCTGCCGCCGCTGCTCATCTTGTGTTCCCCGGCACCTGAAACTGCTTCACTCTCTCTCCTCCTCCCCTGCGCCTGCCGCCGCTGCTCATTTTGCGGTCCCTGGCACCTGCTGCCAGGGCTATTCCCGTCTCATGGTCGCCGGAAGCTGTTGACTGTCAGGTCAGCAGCACTCGATCCCCGGCGCCGGAAGGGCAAAGCTCCTGTCATTGACTCGCTGGCACTAACGGGCTGCCTCTCTCTGGCGCCGGGTGTTCAACCCTCGATCCCCGGGGCAAGTTTACAAGTGCCACAGGTACAGCTGTAGGTGGGCAATTTCCGCGAGGTAATTATATTTTTAAAAGAAAAAAAATCATGCAACTGTTTGCCGCCCCCAGCAGGTGCCGCCCATAGGCCAGTGCCTCACGGGCCTAGTCGGAAATCCAGCCCTGCTCGCGGGGCTCGCTGCGCTTGTCACGCTACGGGCTTGGTGGCTCGCTGTGCTCGCCACACTTTCTAAAATCGACTCCACGCCAACGTGGATAGTGGTGCTATGAAAAGGTCGGAGGGCGCGTACCGCCGCCCCTCACGGGCTCGCTTCGCTCGCCACACTTCAGGTTTGCGCTTCGGGTTTGCGTTGATAGTGGGGGTGGCGTGGGGGTGCATTTAACATTGTAAGCACCCATCAGGGTACTTGTACAAATAAAAAACGCATTGCATCGCATGCATCGTATGCGGCTATATGGCATGGAATGCAATGCGATACCCTACGATGGACATCAGGGGCGCCGTGCTAGGAAACAAGTACCCATTATTAACTATATATTTTGGGGAATTTAGCAAATATTGATAATTACATTGCTGTCTGCACTATTGTATTTAATTTTTTGCAACTATTTTCTGTGTTATTTATTTTCTTCTCACTCAGCATAATACACATGATAATAAATGCAATGTCTATGCAATAATTCCAAATGCATTTTAACTTTGTGTTTAACTACTGACTAGATGGGCCATGTGATTATCTGCTGTCAAATTCTGTTTCTATTACTAAAAAAAAGATTCTGACCCTCAGCTCACATTAGAGCATTAGCAGACACGGAGATAAGAAGACTACAGTTACACAGGCTGTGTTTTCTGCTGCAGGGGGACTAACAGGGGGTTGCTGAGATTCCGACATTAGGGACTGCTGTGTCCAGATAACAGCCATCCTGTAGTGATTGCAGCTAATTACTGTACTTACAAATTCTTCAGTGGTTCCCTGTCTGCAGTAAATCCAGGAGATTAGATTTATGATGCAGGGCAGCAGGAGATAACCTATTGAAATGGAACACTCCCACAAGAGGGTAGGCAACTATGATTTTCATATAGTTAGAAAACAAATATTCTGGGTAGACAGTCCCATCTGGTCAACAGGTAAAAGGTAAAAAGTGGGTAAGGTTGACATGACAATGATCGACACATATATTGTCGACAGTTTTTTTGGGGGGAATTCATTTTGCATGTATCATCATATGTCACCACAATGTTATGGCACACCAGGTGGTTGGCATGACCCAGAACAGAGAAGTAGAGTCTAACACGCCAGAAGGTGTTCACCAGGGAACCACGCAAGGGGTTTTGGACTTTACAGCTGGCATCTCTCTGGGTCACTTGGTATCTGCATGGGACAAGAGTAATTTGCCTGGAGAATGCAGCTGGCAAGGCAAGGGTTACTAAAGACAAGATAGTGTTGCTGAATGTTTAGGGTGGTTGGACTGTTACCTTGATGTTGGGAAAACTGCAGGTTGGGCAGGGATAGAAGTGCTTGGACAGAGCAGCAGGTGGGCAGGGTTAAATGACAGGTATGCTCACTCTGGAATGACTGGATCCAATGGCTGGATACCAGACAAATTGGGTTTGCAGGATTCCAGGCAAGGTAGAACCGGTTTACAGACTACAGACAAGGCAGGTTTTATGGATACAGACAAGGCAGGACAAGTTCTCTAAATGCATGAAAAGCTGGGCAGGTTTTCTGGGAGCAGACAAGTCAGCGCAGGTTTCTGGGTGCAGACAAGACAATTTAGGTTTTCTGGACACAGGCAAGGCTTCAGGATGCAGCCACAGCAGGGAAGTTACTGGAAGTTGCAATTACTGAAACCAAATTTCGTCCATGCACAGGAGCATTGTTGAGTCCGACTCACAGGGAACTAGAGGTGGAACTACCATTGGTGCAGCAGGTGCAGTGTACATGGGCCCCTGAGGACTAAGGGGCCCACTTCTGTCCCTGTCACTCGCTTCCTCTCAGCTACTGTTTTTCCCTGTCACACTCTGCCTCCCCCAGTCTCTCCCTGTCACCCTCTGCCTCTTCCTGTCACCCACTTCCATGTTGCATATAGTGAACTTGAGTTGGGGTGGAGAAGTGGCGAACTAATAATATTTTTGCACCTTGGATTCCCACCCACAAGTTCCACCACTGCAGGGAACACTGATTTTTGGATCAGCTGTTGGAATTGCTCCAGTGCTCGTAGTGAGCAAGATACGTCATTATTGGGGGGCATTCACCCCGATAATTAAAATAAAGAATAGGTCATTAAGGACACATTTATTGTACGTTTAGTAAAATAATGTGAAAAATTGTGTTTTCACACCCTATTAACATGATTTTAGTATCACCGAAATGCATTAAAGGGCCTTTGGAGCAGTTTTATTTGCATTTGTTTTTTAAAGGGGAAATGCAATCTGTACAAATTTACTAAAAAAGTCATGGATGGGCTGCGACCATGCAAAAGAGATTAGAGGCCTCCACCAACCAAGTGAAGAGCAAAGAAGATGCCGTGGAAGTCCTGGATGGGCAGTGGCCATGCCAAAGAGTGTAAATGCTGCTGTCCGCTAGTTGAAGAGCGTAGAAGACACCCTGGGATGTCCTGGATGAGTGGCGGCCATGTAAAAGAGCTTAAAGACTGCAACCCACCAGGTGCAGAGCAAAGAAGATGCAGTGGAAGTCTTGGGGCAGGCGGTGGGCTCCCCCTCTCTCTCTCTCTCTTTCCATATATCTCTGTGTCTGTCTGACTGACTGTCTCTCCCTCTCCCCCTCTCCTTACTCACCTCCTCCTCCCTCTGTGTTTTCCCTCCCTCCAGGGGTTACAGTAAATTAAGCAATGAGGCAATATTATTCATATCTAAGATTAGACTGAATGGTGTTTCCTGTTTTGTGCCTTGAACTGTTTTTATTATTGTTATTTTTATTATATTTTAAAAGTTGTTTATGCACCTATTGATGCCCATATGATGCAGTACCACCCACATAACGCCCACATTACCCATAGCCCCTCCCACATCTGCCCACCCCAAGGATTCCTAAACCTGTTTTTCTAAAAAAAGGTACTCTTTACCTAGAACGGCGCCAGCGATTGAAATCGCGGGCGTCGTGGGTAAAAATCGCGGTCATCGCGGGCATCGCGGGTAAATCGGGATGGCCGCGATGACCGCGATCACCGCGATTTTCCCATAGGGAACAATGTTAAAACGGCTGATTGACCGCGATTTTACTGTTAAATGCCTCAATGGACCCGATTTGGGGCCAAATAGGCCAAATTAACCCTTAAATGTCCACCTCGCCACGGACACCTGTGAAGCCCGCGAGGGGACGCGTCTACCTGTGAAATTATCCGCGTCCCCTCGCGGGGCTCGCTGCGCTCGCCACGCTTCGGGCTCGGTGGCTCGCTGCGCTCGCCACACTATTATATTCTCACACCACGCCCTAGTGGATAGTAGGGCATGAAAAGGTCGGAGGACGCGTACCGCTGCGCTCGCCACGCTTCGGGTTGGCGTGGATCGTGGGGTGGCGTTAAAAATTTGGGGGGACATTTAAGGGTTAATGGGCTCTGTGGCCCATTTAACATTGATTCCTATGGCCAAATCGGGTGGATTGAGCCATTTAACAGTAAAATCGGGTCCATCGCGCCTTTTAACATTGATTCCTATGGGAAATCGTGAGCATCGCGTCGCGGGCATCGCGGGTACATTTATGGACGGCCGCGACGCGACCGACACGATTTCAAAGTTTAACATTGGTTTCAATGGGAAATCGCGGGCATCGCGTCGGTCGCGTCGCGGCCATACATAAATGTACCCGCGATGCCCGCGACGGGCGCCGTTCTAGGTAAAGAGTACCAAAAAAATAGCACTGTTCCAAACACTCTGTATGTGACATCACTCATTTACCTTATCTGACTCCAACAAAATGATACATAAATCCCCAGAGCTGGCTCTGAGACAAACCTTGGTTTAGTTACATAGGTAGCAGATCTAATCTAGGATTTCGTGGATCACATTGCAGAACACTGGCAACCGAAGAACCCATTTATCTTATTCTCATTATATAATGTCCTTAAAGTTCAATGAACATAGGTTGATGTACCTTTGGTAAAACTGTAAGGTGCATATGCTCATTTTTAAAGCAGGGTGTGTAGTGCTCACAGACCCCTACAGCAGAGAGGCCCCACATCGCGCAGCCTGCACCAAGAGTATACTTGTAGCAGCAAGTAGGTCCCTCCTCCTCTGTGGCATCATTGAAGTCTTCGGGAAGATGGCACCGTGCAGTGAAAGTAAAGACACTGGCAATGAGCCAGAGCCTTAGTTGTCTATGTGCATACATCTTCTTTCTGATTATCACTGGGAAGATGGCGCCACAATAAAAGAGGAATCTGCTTGCTGGCACAAGGTAAGGAGGAAGGAGGAAGCCTGCTGCACACAGACCTGAATCTGAATCACCACTGTGCTTAGTCCAGTACGGCATAGATCTGAAGATTCCTGTGTTGTTAAAGTAAAAGATCTATAAGAAGCAAATAGGATAGCACTGATTCTGCTTTGGAAGTAGTAGCAGTACTGTAACTGTGCACCTTGGCAAATCCGAGCAAGAGGAGCACATATACAATCTGCACTGAGAGAGTTAGATTTGAATCACTAAATTGTAATGTAAAAAAATAAAGCTGTCTAACATTTTGTGGGCTACATGCACAGAATAACTATATGTGTGCGATGGGCAGCAGCCCATGTTCATTAGAACTACCATCTTAGTAAATTTACCCCAAAGATAATTGCTTTTTTAAACTTTACCTCCAAATTAGAATCATGCCACCCTATTAGTTGAATAGTTATATGAGGTTGAATAAATGAAATCCCAGCAGTTACAATCTCAACGGTCAGGATGCCAACAGCAGAATCTTCTAGAGTCAGCATCCCTGCTGTCTCTCTACCTGTCCCTGCTGTCTCACTCCCCGTCTGAATCCCTGCGGTTACTTTCACCGTAGGTGTCCCTGCTGTCCCCCATCCACATCCCTGTTGTCACTCTCCCCATCCCACCTGTCAAACGCAGGTGTCCTAAGGCGAGGGAGGGAGGACAGAAACCTCCCGTGGAGCAGAAGGGCACTCTCCCCATACATAGTTACATAGTAGGTAAGGCTGAAAAAAGACTTGCATCCATCTAGTTCAACCTGGTATAGATATCCATTGCTGATTTGGTAGGTTCTGGTATTTTACAGACAAATTATATTTCTTATTTGTACCCATGGATGTTTTTCTCCAGTAAATGTTTGTCCAACTTTGCCTTGAACGCATTTAATGACCAGCCGTTACCACCTCTCTGGGAAGAGAGTTCCAGAGTTTGACTGTTCAGACCGTAAAGAAATTCTTTCTACTAGCTGAATGAAATCTTTTTTCTTCTAATCTATACTCATGCCCTCGTGTCCTAGATTCCTTTCTAGTAGAAAAGAGGGTGTGTGACAGTTCCTTATATTGGCCCTTGATATACTTGTACATGTTGAGCATGTCCCCCCTTAAACGTCCCTTTTCTAATGTAAATAGTCCCAAATTGCTTAATCTCTTCCCGTAGCTTAAATTCTCCATTCCCCTAATAAGCTTTGTTGCTCGCCTTTGGACTTTTTCTAATTCTATGATGTCCTTTTTATAGTGTGGGGCCCAGAACTGTACTCCGTACTCGAGGTGAGGTCTCACCAATGCTTTATATAGTGGCATAATTACCCTTGAGTCCCTAGTTTCCATTCCCCTCTTAATACATGCCAGAATTTTGTTGGCCTTTTTTGTAGCTACATTACAATGGGCACTACATGCCAGTTTACTGTCTATTTGGACTTCTAGATCCTTTTCAATTATGGAATTACCCAGTTCCTCTCCGCTAAGGTTGTAACTTGCACACTGGTTGTGTCTCCCAAGGTGCATAACCTTACATTTATCTACATTGAACCTCATCTTCCATTTTTTTGCCCACTCATCTAGAATTGCAAGATCATTTTGAAGCATGGTGACATCTTCTGATGATTTGATGACTTTGCTAAGTTTTGTATCGTCCGCAAAGATGGATACATTGCTGAGTAACCCTATCCCAATGTCGTTAATAAAAATTTTAAACAAAATGGGCCCCAAAACCGAACCCTGGGGCACTCCACTTAGTACCGGTATCATATCTGATACGGCACCATTCACAACCACTCTTTGTTCTCTATTACATAGTCAATTCCCTACCCATCTGCAGATATTTTCACCCAATCCTAGGTTTTCCATTTTATTAATCAATCTCTTGTGTGGGACAGTATCAAATGCTTTAGCGAAATCTAGGAAAATCACATCTACAGCATTTCCATTATCAAGGTTTTTGCTAACCTCTTCATAGAACCCTAGTAGATTAGTTTGGCATGAACGATTTTTCACGAACCCATGATGGTTAGTACTGAGTAGACGGTGATGATCTAAATATTCCTGGATACCATCCCTTAAAAATCCTTCAAATAGTTTACCCACAATTGATGTTAAACAAACGGGTCTGTAATTAGCGGGATCTTCCTTTTTTCCTTTTTTGAATATTGGCACTACCTCTGCTATTCTCCAATCTTTTGGTACTATACCTGACGATAGTGACTTGCTAAAGATATAATGTAGGGGGGTAGCTAGTTCATCCCTTAATTCCATTAATACCCTCGGATGAATCCCATCTGGCCCTGGTGATTTATTTGTTTTGAGTTTGCTTAGCCTCAGTATTATTTCCTTCGGCGTGAAATCCACAATGAGATCTGGCTTATTTGTCCCGTTTGTGGTAAATGTTTATTCCACAGTCTGCTCTCCCTTAGTAAATACTGATGAGAAGAACTCATTTAACAGTTTTGCTTTTCCCTTGTCCTCAGTAACACTTTTTCCACTAGTATCAGTTAGTGGGCCTATGTTTTCCTTAATTAAACGTTTACTATTTATGTATTTAAAAAACTTCTTTACGCATCCCTGCTGTCACTCTCCCCTTCCCTACCTGCGCTGCCAACCACAGCCTCCTCTTAACTGCTGCTATATAGATATCTATATATAAACATATCGATATATATCTATATATATCTATATATATATATACATAGGCGTGCGCAGCACATTTAATTAGGGGGTGCACTGTCAAACTGGTGTGCCTAGCACCACCTATTGGGCATGTCTAACACCGCCATTGGGTCTGTGTAACACCGCCAATCAGGCGTGCACTCACTACAATATAAAACGTCTCTCAGCCACACCATTATACTGTGTCCTGCCTACAGTATTTCAGTTTTAAACTTCTAATTACTCAGTGTAACAGTACATGCAAATAAAGTCAAAATCATGTCTGGATGACACAGATACTGTATGTAGTGATACTGTATGTAGTGATACTGTATGCAGTGATACTGTATGACAATGGTGTAATACAATTAATAATGCAAAACACACATACTGTAATTGATTGATGGGCGCTTGTTTTAATGGAATACAGTCTTTGGTAAAAGGTATCGCTGGTATTACTAGCAGCAAAGAGTGTGGGGGTGGGAGCACAGCATTAGGGGGTGCCTGTGCACCCTTAACACTCAATGTGCACACGCCTATGTATATATATACTCAGTAGTATTGAAGTAAATCCAACAGTAATCTTTTTGCAACATTTCGATTTATTTACAAATCGTCATCAGGCATAAAGAAAAATAAAACAATGCTCACCTTATATCCCCTACACCTAAGTGCACGCCGTCGCACGTTTCCCGCGTCTGGCCACTCACATCATCAGCGCGCGTCACAGTGCCGTCGGTTGCCATGGTCACGTATCCACACTGCGTCTCCCAAACCATGGCAACTGACGTCTCCCTTATGACGCCGCAGCCCGACCATGGAGAACCAAACCACGTGGTCACCGCGTCTGACATGTCAATAAAAACAAAGATGACAGGTGTAAGCAAAGGCGATCTATGCACACATGCTTTAGCTATAAACATAATTAGTGTAATCTATCCAGCTGGATATATAATATTTTCAATAGCACAAACCGGTACATGTATAAAACATATATGTAAATCGCACATCACAATACACAAAATTCAAAAAAATCCCAAAAAATTCAAAGTATTGCAAGGGATATAAACAATACATTCATGGATACCAACAAATACATACTATAAGAAGGCATGTAGCCCCAGATGGTCATTTAGTCCAAATGGTACCATGGTTCTCAATCGGTGTATCCACCGTGATTCACATTGTAACAAGGCTAATGATCTATTCCCTCCCCTTAATCTAGCTGGAATATGGTCTATGATCATGAAGTGTAGGTTGGCCATACTGTGTCCAGCCAGTGCAAAATGTCTTGCAACTGGCTGGTCACTGGTGCCAGAGGCAAGCGCTGCCCGGATAGAGGCACGATGTCCTGCCATTCTATCACGTATAGTTCTGTCAGATTTTCCCACATAGTGCAACCCACACGGACATGATATAAGATATACTATGAAGCGTGTGGTGCATGTTACCTTATGTCTGATAAGATAGCGTTTACCAGAGAACGGATGGCAGAAACTATCCCCTACAGTCATGCTCCTGCAAGTAGTTCAGTTTAAACAGCTAAAACAGCCATTACGTCTCCCCAAAAAAGTAGTCGGGGATGTATTGTCATGAGGGGTAATGTCAGCCCGGACCACCCAGTCCCTTACATTCTTCCCCCTAGTGTAACAGGGCATGAGGGACACATCAGATAACTGTAAGGTGTCATCAGTACTGACCAAGGGCCAATGCCTCCTCGAGATGTTTCTAATGGCATCACTAGCTGTGCTAAAATGATTTACCCAAGGCATTTTCTTCTTGCCCTCAGTAGTTTTTGACTTAGATGGTAATAAATCTTCTCTTGGTTGTGCAAGGGCTTTCTTTTTAGCACAATTGAGGAGGTCAAGATCATAGCCTCGAACCAAAAAGTTTTTAATCATCCCATCAATCTGTACAGTGGCCTCAGTCACATCACTACATATCCTGCAAGCGCGAATAAACTGAGAATATGGGAGCCCAAATTTTAAAGGTCTAGGATGGTGGCTGGCGGCATGCAATACCGTATTGCGGTCTGTCATTTTTTTTTAAATAGATAAGTTGTAATCGTACCATCAACCAGACTGACTGCTACATCCGGATAGTTCAATCTCTCAAAATTAATCTCGAAAGTGAATTTTAATGGAGATGTCGACATGTTGTGTCGACCAATAAACTCAACAAGTTCCTGTTCACTCACCGTCCATATCAAAAAAATATCATCGATGTATCTGACATAGAAAAAAATCTTGTCAGATACACCACAGACATCAAAAAATATCTGCTCCTCCGCACAGAACATGTACGCATTGGCGTACGATGGGGCCACATTGGACCCCATCGCACAGCCACAGCGTTGCAGAAAAAACTTACCATCATGTACAATGGAGGGACCAGTGTACAAAGGATTGCCGACCAATATGGTCCGCACCGCCTCAATCCCCTCGGTGTTGGGAATCACCGTGTAAAGACTAGAAACGTCTATAGTACAGAGGAGACTGTGAGGCGTAACGCCCCTCAATGTCCGCAATTTATTAATGAACGAGGTAGTGTCCAGGAGATACTTGTCGTGTTGTACAATGTAGGGCTGTAGAAGTGAATCCAAGTACACAGCACAGTTTTGGAATAAAGAGTTGTTGGCAGCAATGATAGGCCTACCAGGAGGCTTACTGGGGTGTTTATGAATTTTAGGGAGCGTGTACATAACCGGGACCACCGGCCATGGAGGTATTAATTCAATTAGATCCTGAATCACCACTGCCCCACCTTTATCAGTGGGGCAAATGGTGATATCAGGATTCTTGGACAATTTTTTAAGTGCAGCAAATTCTCCTGTAGACAGATTGCTATTGGTAAATTTATTCATAGCAGTTTTCCTATGCATATCTACAGCACCAGGATTTTGTTACCTTTTGCTGGAGTGCTTGACCACTTGGACAATATATATATATATATATATATATATATATATATATATATATATATATATATATCATTTTCAAATAGAAGCAGTACACCTCACTTCCGGGTGTGCTGTAGTGAGAGTTTCCCCCCTGGGCAGCCAGCTGTTTGCTGGGTGTATGCCGTTTTTCTGTGTTGCGCACAGCGCACACTTCTGCATTTTTATGACAACTTCCGGCCGGGAGGTGCGTTCCAAGGCTATGGAACGCAAGGCACTTCCGGTCTGCGGCATTTAGCCGCAATTAAGGTATTTTCATCCTATTTTTACAAGTACAGGCTTACTGCGTTCAGCATGAGGTGCCCCGCGCAATGGGCACTGTTGCCCCTGTTATATGGTAAGTGAACTTATAGTATTTATGTGACTTTGGAGTATTTCCTGTCTCGGCCACACAGGTGAGTGGGCGTTAACAGGTAATTGAGGTTCAGACCATAAATAGCTGACTGGCGGGCTAGCTGTATACTTTGTCTGCTGCTGTATCCAGGTGTTGGTGTCTTGACAAAGGCCCCTGTGGTGGGCCGAAACGTCAACCATTATTGATGACCTGATGATGAAATGAAATAAAACTTTATCTGCGTTTTGCACAATTCTCAGTGCTGGTGAGTGCCTACTTCTTTATGAAAATGCTATGATTGGGATGGAAATCCTCTAAAGTGGAGCACCACCCTGTTTCTCCTTACTGGACTGAGTGCGGTTCCCTTACAAGTGTATATATATATATATATATATATATATATATATATATATATATATATATAGAGGATGGGTTGCGGCCTGGCACTCTCCTTCAGTTTTGCAGCTGCCCCGGTGCCCTCAGTAAAGATTCAGTATTGCGTGGAGAAAGACGCGGCACTCAAAGGTCTTTTTTCAAAGGTGTATTTGGCAAAAGAAGATGACTGACGTTTCGGAGCTCGCGCTCCTTTTTCAAAGTGTACAGGTGAGACGACAGGTCTCACCTGTACACTTTGAAAAAGGAGCGCGAGCTCCGAAACGTCAGTCATCTTCTTTTGCCAAATACACCTTTGAAAAAAGACCTCTGAGTGCCGCGTCTTTCTCCACGCAATATATATATATATATATATATATATATATATATAGTACACTTACCCCCCCGTAGAAGGATGAAGACCAGCACTCAGGCGATTTTCAGGTGAAGAAAAAATGAAGTTTATTCCATGTGCAGGTAAATAGCAACAATGGCTGTCCCGACAGCCGTTTCAACTGGGCTTTAGCCAGTTGTCATCAGGGGAACAGAGCATACAGTAATCCCCGTTTATAAAGACAAGAATTGCGCCAAAACAAATGTAAATGAGGACCATTTGACCTCATTGTGTCAGGTCTGACGTCAGGGAAGCCCTGTCAGGTGGAGAGGGCGGGAGGCGCAGGGATGAGTGACAGCGGGATTCCCCGTGCTGGCAGCCTGTGGTAGGCTCGCTGCGGGGAACCCGTCATCAGCTGTACGCTTGCCGGGTGTTGCTAAGAAACAAGCAATCTGTGGCAAGATCGTAAAGTGTGGAAGGGAGCTCGAGATCTGGAACAGACTGAGCGGGTGTGAGGGGAAGGGACCGGCTAAGTGGTACAGACGTCAGATCTGTCACAAAGACGTGTAGAGATCACATATGGACAGAGCGGTACTAACACACGGCGGTGTTTGACTGCTAACACGTAATATAAAAGCATATGCCGGTCAGTGGGTAGCCATGGTAACAGAAACATTACATATAATAGGGGAAAAAACAACAAAGAAAACAGATAATAGCAGCCAGCGGTGTTTCATATCGCGGGTGACTCAAGGAGCAGTCTATCATGCAACTGTATGCTAAAGTACGGTCGCAACTGACTACGGGCACACGGCGGTGCCCAACAACTTTAATAATAAATAATGACCAAAAAATCAAGTAATAAGTATACAGCGGTATCCCAGCAAAATTCAACATATATAAGAGTTGACACTCAGCGGTGTCGATCATACAGGCTATGCAAAAAAATGTGGCGAAAGCAGTCAGAATGTGGAGACACGCGGCGGTGTCTCATCACTGCTCTGTTAGCAATGGTCAACATGTAACAAAGTTGACACCCAGCGGAGTAGGGCCAGTGGTATGCAAAAAACATGGGACTGGTTATCACAGTGGCTGCAAAGATAAGCAAAATAAACCAATAAGGCAGAAGGGAACACACAGCGGCGTCCCCTCTGTAGTCGACATGCCAAATGGTGGACACACAGCGGTGTCACTCAAAGTCAAACAAAATAAAGTACATGGTAAAAAGCAATAGAAGAGTACCAGAGGGCCAGGGGTAGAGAGACTGTAGTGAAAGGTTTAAAGGAAACAGCCCATCTTGAAGTCCTCGTTGAGGTTAGGACCCCTTCTGTACGCAAACCTGGGTGGCTCTCACAGCCACCCAGGTTTGCGTACAGAAGGGGTCCTAACCTTAGGGACCTCCTCGTTAAAACAGCCCCTGAACCAGCACCAGCAAGCAAGATGCACTGGCTCAGCAAGAAGAAGGGGATCTTCAAGTGTTCTGGTTGCTCCAACTGCCAGTTTCTGATTACTGGCCCCAAATTTGTCAACCCCCAAGACCAGACTTCATATTCCATTAAACACCGCCTTGACTGCAACAGCAGATATGTCATTTACGCTCTGAAATGCCCCTGCAACTTGCTGTATGTCGGAAAGACGACAAGAATGCTTAAAGAAAGACTTAGTCAACACCGCTCCTCGATCAAAAAGAGCTTTTCTACATCGGATGCATACAATGAATTAAAGAATCTTCCTGTGGCAAGACATTTTCTCTCCAATTCTCACAACATTGCCCAACTGAAGTGTGCCATCATTGACCACGTACCCCCACCTAGAAGAGGTGGAGATAGGGACAAGCTGCTCTTACAAAGAGAACTGCAGTGGATATTTAGACTCAATTGTATGGCCCCGTTCGGCCTCAACGAGGACTTCAAGATGGGCTGTTTCCTTTAAACCTTTCACTACAGTCTCTCTACCCCTGGCCCTCTGGTACTCTTCTTTTGCTTTTTACCATGTACTTTATTTTGTTTGACTTTGAGTGACACCGCTGTGTGTCCACCATTTGGCATGTCGACTACAGAGGGGACGCCGCTGTGTGTTCCCTTCTGCCTTATTGGTTTATTTTGCTTATCTTTGAAGCCACTGTGATAACCAGTCCCATGTTTTTTGCATACCACTGGCCCTACTCCGCTGGGTGTCAACTTTGTTACATGTTGACCATTGCTAACAGAGCAGTGATGAGACACCGCCGCGTGTCTCCACATTCTGACTGCTTTCGCCACATTTTTTTGCATAGCCTGTATGATCGACACCGCTGAGTGTCAACTCTTATATATGTTGAATTTTGCTGGGATACCGCTGTATACTTATTACTTGATTTTTTGGTCATTATTTATTATTAAAGCTGTTGGGCACCGCCGTGTGCCCGTAGTCAGTTGCGACCGTACTTTAGCATACAGTTCCATGATAGACTGCTCCTTGAGTCACCCGCGATATGAAACACCGCTGGCTGCTATTATCTGTTTTCTTTGTTGGTTTTTTCCCCTATTATATGTAATGTTTCTGTTACCATGGCTACCCACTGACCGGCATATGCTTTTATATTACGTGTTAGCAGTCAAACACCGCCGTGTGTTAGTACCGCTCTGTCCATATGTGATCTGTACACGTCTTTGTGACAGATCTGACGTCTGTACCATTTAGCCGGTCCCTTCCCCTCACACCCGCTCAGTCTGTTCCAGATCTCGAGCTCCCTTCCACACTTTACGATCTTGCCACAGATTGCTTGTTTCTTAGCAACACCCGGCAAGCGTACAGCTGATGACGGGTTCCCCGCAGCGAGCCTACCACAGGCTGCCAGCACGGGGAATCCCGCTGTCACTCATCCCTGCGCCTCCCGCCCTCTCCACCTGACAGGGCTTCCCTGACGTCAGACCTGACACAATGAGGTCAAATGGTCCTCATTTACATTTGTTTTGGCGCAATTCTTGTCTTTATAAACGGGGATTACTGTATGCTCTGTTCCCCTGATGACAACTGGCTAAAGCCCAGTTGAAACGGCTGTCGGGACAGCCATTGTTGCTATTTACCTGCACATGGAATAAACTTCATTTTTTCTTCACCTGAAAATCGCCTGCGTGCTGGTCTTCATCCTTCTACGGGGGGGTAAGTGTACTGCATTTCTTCAATACAGACCTGGCACCGGCAAGCATATATCTTTGTGGAGTGCCGTCCTGCAAACCCACTACTATATATATATATATATATATATATATGAGAGAAAAAGGAAAAAACAGTGCGCAAATTAGTGAGAAAAGCCAATGTCTTTTTCAGACAATGATACCATCAGAGAGTTTCCTCTGTAACAATGGAGCTTATTCTGATCGGAGCGGCCAAACGTGCGTACGTTCGCTATTAACGTACGCTATCCGTACGCGGCCGTTGGGGTTAGGTCCACCCACAACTCAGCCGCATTCGTACGGCCAGAAACATCGGCAAAGGGGAGTGGCGTACAATTGAGCGTACGCCAACGTACACGGACGGGCCAGCCCTTACACTCCGACAACTGGCGTACAATTGAGCGTACACCACCGTTTACGGACGTCTCTGGGCCGTCTTCCCACCGACTTCTTACGGCTATCTGAGCGTACGCCAGCTTGCACGGACGGGTCCCTATTGTTTTCAATAGAAAAGTCAGCTTATGTCACCGCTCGTGAGAGTGAGCGTACGTCCGTGTACGCTGACATACCCTTCATATATATGGACCTGCAAATCGTGCCTTTCAACTATAATTATGAAAATTAATTAATTAATTGAATTAATTAATGTGCAAAATAGTGGCCATGGGCTTAAAACATTGCTGAAACATCCTTTGTAGGTGTTAGATGTGGTTTATGTTCTTGTATCATAAATACAAAACCTATGTTTGTATTAGAGTGAACACGTTGACACATGTCGACTTGTGTAGATTGAGTGTGCTACTGTGTAAAGTCTATGAAAGCACGTAGTAAATGTGTATAACTGTTTAACAAATACCTACCTTAGCATATATAAGCAGGTCTTAAAAAGATTCTTACCTTAAATTAAACAAACCTTTAAATGTAGAGAAGTATAGAAAGATAAGCTTCCAATGTGTTTGAGTGCTGTGTGTGGCTTGCAGGTAGTGAAATCATGGTTTGGACTTAATAGACTGCAGCATTGGTTATTACATTCAGGTGTATGTGTTTGGTAGTAATCCGCGTAAATTAGCTAACCCAGGCGCACGCTGGCATGCGGTATCTGTAGGGGTGGTTTGAGATGTCGGTTGGCGGCCGCCTGTTTTGTGTCCGAAATGAGCGGTGCTTTAGTCGATCGTGCGGTAGTAGCACCGCTCATTTTTGGTGCACACCCCCGTGTACGCCCATATTTACGCCCATTTTCCCTCATTATTTCGGCCGCTCCCCTCATCACGCCCCTATGCCGCCCCCATTGCCCGTACACTCGCGTATAGGTTTTTTCGCACGTAGAGACCCGGCCGTAAGCGTTGTGGAGTGTTCGCGCCTGCGCATTAGCGAATGTACGCATGCGCAGATCATAAAAAATCCCGGGACGTA
The DNA here is from genome assembly GCF_055691185.1 of Crinia signifera. Taxonomy (NCBI): domain Eukaryota; kingdom Metazoa; phylum Chordata; class Amphibia; order Anura; family Myobatrachidae; genus Crinia; species Crinia signifera. Next base: position 30,176,829 of record NC_139218.1, read on the forward strand.
CGCGTACGGCCCGGCCGCTCCAACCAGAATAAGGCCCAATGTCTTTAACAATGCACTCAGGTGACTGTATCCCCGGCAGCTTAAACTCTCCACCTCCACCGAGGTAATCCTGAATCCACAGGTAGGTTTATCTGGAAAAAAATGATGAGAGCAAGCGCTCCATAGTGCGTGAATCAATTTAAAAAAATTTATTGATACAAGGTAAAAACAGGTGATAGACAGCAGGGATCACGTACCAAATACAGCGGTATAAACACTGCAGTATGAATCACATAAAGTGCTGACACCGCAGCAGTGTGTTGGAGTGGTTATACTCAGATGTTTCTCACCAAGCGGCAAACAGCACGCGGCGGGCGGTGATCCGATGCAGACGGTAGCAGTAGTCTGTGCTCAGATTGGGATTCGGTCAGAGATGACGCTAAGCCACGCCCCAATATATATAGAGAGAGAGAGAGAGAACAGACTCTTGTTTCGCGCCACGGGTTTTTTGGTTACTATGTTAGGGCTGCCTGACTTACAAGATCCCCTGTTGGATAGGGATAAGTAGGGAGAGTATAGGTGACAATGGTAAGATGGCGCCCTTTTTTATGACCTCAATAATTGGGTCAATACTGCCTTGTATTCAAACGTTAAAACAAGTAAAGTAAAGTCCAAAGTTTATAAACATTTATTAACTTGTATTAACAAGTCTCTTGTTCCACAACAGTGTAAGTGGCGTTTCCAGACTTATTAAAAAGGTTCACGATATTTCTTTTATTTCAGGATAGCAAACAGAATGTTCCCAACGCGTTTCGTCCCTACGTGGGACTTCATCAGGGGTTCGCGGATGTCATTATAATCAAATCCAACGATTTTGATAGGGGAAGTGTCTACAATGAGTTGGTTTATTTGTTAGGTCCTTATAAAGAATTTGTTCGAGGGTACTCTATCGCTTTTTTCACTCATAAATCAGCGTAAGAGCCTCTCAATTTACACACAAAGATACACCTTAATTAGGTTGAAAATTTAACAGCTCTGTTTCATATAAAATGGACCAGCTTGGCCGTTTCTCCGAGATCTGCCGGGGTTTCCCAAATAGACTGCTATGTCTGTTAGGGCAATGTTGGAAATGAGTATAAAATCTCAATACAGAGTCTGGGATTATTCAGGGTACAGTTCTCGCCTTCAGGAGATGTGCTCTGTGTGAATGCTCTGTAAGAGTGGCTATATATATATATATATATATATATATATATATATATATATATATATATAGTATACTTTTGTCAGTCCAGCACTCTACTCTAGAATGATACACCTGGGAACAATGATACAGGCGGTGTGATTATAGACAAACAGCGGGATTTGCAAGAATTTTTTTTAGTGGTAGGTGAAATCTATGTTTCGGGGCGATAACAAACCCCTTTTTTAAGGTGCACCCTTTACTTGTGTAATACTAGTGCTTGTGCCCTCTACTGAAAGCATGACGTATGCTCAATGGCAAGGCCCATATGAGATCATAGAGGTAGTGGGAACAGTCAGTTACAAGGTTCGATAGGAGGGCAGAAGGAAAGAGATGCAAATCTGCCATGTAAATCTGTTAAAACCTTGGAAGGAAAGTGCCAGTCAGGCCTTTTAAGTGGCAAAAAGGGTCCTAGCATGCCAGGTACCCATAAAGTCAACCTTACTCCTTGTCAGAAAATGGAAGTGGTGAATTTAGTAGCACAGTACTGAGATGTGTTTCTGCCATTCTGGTATGATGTTGTTACTGAAATTAAGCAAAAGCCATATTGCATACAGTACCTGAGGTAAAATGGGCAGTGGAAAAATGAGTGCAAGTCTCCCAGAATCCAGCACTTCCAGTTAGCAGTGTATGCGCAGTACTCCCTTGACAGATGCTAGAGATCATGTAGGACCTCAAGTATCTGTTTACGCTAAGGCGGTGGACATTTTTGGAGGGCGTTTTAGCAGATTTCATACATAAGAGTTTTGGCATCCAAATCAGTTTGCCTATAATCCTGTCCCCTTGGCACATGGCATGATAAAATACAGTTGACATCAGAGACGTAACTAGAAATCTTGCATCATTCCCTGCTAAAAACGTTTTTTTGCCTACATGCTCATTGCCAGAAATGTCTTGCTTGTTAACAGGTATGTTGCTTATTGCCAGAGGGTTTGTGTTTGTTTCCAGGGAGCTACATGCTTGTTGCCAGCAAGTTACATTCAGACTCTGCGCTTCTCGGACAGACGCTAAGGACCTCCGGAATCTGTCTATTGCAAGGCAGTGGCCATTTTTGGAGAGCTGTTTTAGCAGATTTCATGCAGACGGCCAGCCCTGTTCACTGCTTGAACTGCGCTGCTCAATTAACCCCATTGGTTGACATAATACCATTTAGTTAGCTCTTAAGGTGCATACACACTGAGCGTTTTTCACCCGTTTTAGCAATTTTCCCGGGGGGTGGAAAACTTTCCATAGATGGACGCTAAGCAAAGCTGTCCACCCCACCGCTCATCTGCTGGTAATACCAGCAGATGAGCGGCCAAGCCAGCAATGGCCCATACACACTGGGCGGCTTTGGAATTGAAAGTAGCTCAAAAGACAAAACTGAGCTGCTTTCAGCTCAAAGTCGCCCAGTGTGTATGGGCCGTTAAAGTATACTTAGCATGGCAAGACTCTCCAGCACCAGAGATTAGAACAATCCCAAAATGTAATATACACAATGCCGTTGATGAGAACAGTTTAAATCAACAGCTCATTATTTATGATGAATTATTATAATCTCCATTCAAACAATCAACTCAAGGAGGTTCCGCATAATCACAAAAACACATAACGCAATCTTCTGAATGGTCAGATAATGTTTTACAGCAGTTCCAGGCTCACGAAGCTAAATTAATAATCATGATCTATTAGAGAAAATAGCTCGAAAATCAGCTTGTAGCAGTATAATTAATGAGCTTTTCTTTGGTAAATCAGCTTGCGCCGCTAACGTTGAATACATTGATGCATTTTCCCAAAGCTTTTTCTTCCCAACGAGTGACAACTGAACTCTAGAGACTCTTCCATAAGATTTAGAAGGGAAAGCACCTGGTTCAGCGAGTCACCCACAACAGAGAAATCACATCTGCTGATAATTACATAAAGAGGGGAAATGTATCATGTGTCCCGTGAGAGATCTCTGGGGGGGCGATGGCAAAGGGAATAATCTCGGGATATTTATCATCACTTATCATTATTTACTAGTTTTAGCTAAACTTTTCTTTTTTATTAGAAACGTGCGTCGGACCATTTTTATTGGCTTTGGTTTTGGTTCGAATTTGTCGCCCCGTTTTGGTATTGCATTCGGTTTTGTATTTTGGTCTGGGTTTTGGTTTTGTATTTTTTTTTTAAATGGACATAAGAAATTAAAACCACAACAATTGGGCCTTTTGTTGTTCCTAAAGTATTAATAACCTCAGTAAAATAAAATTTCACTCATGTCCAGTCAGTTTTGACCTCCTCACAGCTCTCATAATTGTTTTCATCTGCCCTATGGGCCCGATTCATTTATTCTCCTCCCTGCCAGAGTGAAATCCCGCCCCTGTGCACGGCTGAGAATGGCATCACAGCCGGGCGGATAGGGGGATATCCATTCGTAAACATTCACTCACAGTTCATCTATGAAACATTTTATTCTAACAGCACTTGTTTATTAAAGATACACAGCAGTGGAGTGCGGTGAGGCTAGTAGTTGGTGAGGCACTGGATTGGTTGAGCCAGCACCAATAAGCTCTGTAGGGAGGACTGGGTCCGGGTTTCCTCTGTGCTGACAGGCAGGTGCGGCACCTGCAGAGACCGGGAGAGCAGCTCCTGCTTGTCAGCGCAGAAGCAACCTGGACCTAGAGGTTCCCACAAAGCTCATCGGCGCTGGCTCAACCATGCCAGTGCCTCACCAACCAGTGAACTCAGCTCATGCCACTGCTGTGTATCAGTCTCGGCTGTTCAGTGTCACTGTGCTGAACAGTTCTGGAGTCCTCTGGCATACTCTGGTCAGCTGCAGTCATTCGCTCAGCCAGCCTATATACCAGTTCCAGTCTCACAGTTCCGCTTGTCCTCAGTTCCTTCAGGAGACCATTCCAGCTCCCTTGTCTTTATCGGCTCCCCCTTCTCTTTAACATCCCCAGTATCATATCATCCAGTTCTTCAGACCATAACCAATTGTCTACACATGCATCCAACTTCATCCGATTCTTCGTCCAGATCAAACTTGTTCTCATACAGTGCCCAGTCTCACCTTGTATCTTCTATTCTTCATCTTTCAAGTCTATGGGAAACTATCGCAAAGACGCAGCATGCCACAGATCATTTGGCAGGGCTGCAGCTACACTATTCCACAGGCAGAAGCTACACAGGCAGGGTCCTTGTAACGACCCTGGTTATACACTGGATACTGTATTAATATGTCTAACACTAGGACCCGCAACCCCCCCCCCCCCAGCCTCCCTGTAGTTGGTCTATAGCAAAGGTTATCAACCACTGTGCCGTGGCACACTAGTGTGCCTTGAGCTGTTCTCAAGTGTGCCCTGAGCTAGCGATGTCCACACCAGTTTACAGCCACCACCAGTTGAACTGTTCTTTACTGATCTCTTCCAGCATCAGTCTTGTTCTGTATCCTGGGCATATGAGACCACCCAATGGGTTTTTTTTTTTTCCTGTGGGTGCCAAAGTGTTTTTCGCTGTGGGGGTCTCATGGTGTGTCCTAGCAATTTTAAAATCTTTTTTGGTGTGCTGCGAATTGAAAAAAGGTTGAAAATCACCGGTCTATAGAATGAGCTGTATTAAACATATAAATAATATAAATATGTAGTCAGGAAAAAGTTAATAATGACACAATTAATAAATACACAAATATAATAAAGCCAGTACTGTACTTTTTCAGCACACATTCTCCCACCTTATATTAAGGCTCCTGTTTTTTCTTCTTGGCAGCTGCTCTCTGGTCCAGTGCACTGATTGAGGACTTGCTCATAAAACATTTTCTAGGATGTAATATCAATGTTATAAAAAATATTATAATCCCAATGGAGCTAGTTATTGATAGCACATGTTTATTATGCCCTAAAGTTAACTATATAAATATAGTATGTTTTACCAGCTTATGTGAACAGATCGACATAAACGCCAGTAGGGGTGAATCAGTTTGGATGACCCCCTAACTCACTGGAGTTAATACTGCTAAAAGCAACATCAATTCAGATTTGACTCTAAATTAATGTTTGGAATAAGATGAAAGAGCCGAAGTATCTGCAAAGGTTTGGAACGCAACAAAGTTGACAGAAATCTTATAAAGGGGGCCTTATGCTGTGAGAACGATATAAACAAAAGAGATAAAGTGTTTACAATATGTCTTTCAGGTACAAAAAACATAATCCCTGAGCTGGCAAGGCATGAAAATGATTCTAATCAATCTAAGGCGGAGATGGCAGCGCTGTGAGATGCAGGTTGCATAATGGAGCTTTGAAATGATAAAGTGTCTTAATTCCTTTTGTTAAGAAATCCAAAAAATATTGAAAACGGGTACGTCTTAAGAAGCCAATTAAGGTAAGAAACACTTCCAATAGCACCGCTACTTGTGAAACAGAACAGAAGTTACTTTTGTTCTGTTCTTTGCAGTTTAAAACTTTTGTTAAACTACTGTGTATATATATATATATATATATATATATATATATATATATATATATATGTGTGTGTGTGTGTATGTTCTAGCATAACTCCGGAATACCTGGAGCAATATACACCCAAATTGGGGCCGGATTCTGGTACCATTGGTCCCCCGTGTGTTCGTACTGTTGGCAAGCCTCTGTGCATATGTGCAGGGTTTCTGTGCGGAAGCCTTCGCTGACCTGCACATTCGGGGCTCGCACGGGGGAGGGGGGGCGGATGAGGGATTGGAGCGGTGAAGGCGAAAGGACATGGGAAAACCCAGCCTTTCATGGGGGTCCTCATGAAAATGCTGCGTGTCCCCATGCAAATGCGGGCAGGATGCAGTGTGCCGGGGGCGGGCAGCTGACGTCAGCCAGCCGCCCTGTCTTGGTCTTGGAACCTGCATATATGTCAGTCGTTACTGATTTATATTTGTGAGCCCAGGAGAAATCATTTGATGGTCGTCGACAATTCATAACACATCACCTTGCATGGTTGCTAGGGGAAATGGTGGCGCGAGGGGGGGTGAATTCGGTGGGGTGGCGTCACAAGGACTCGGTAAGCTGCAAGCTTTGGGAGAGTTTTCCTTATTTTATTTTTTTTTAAAGCGGCAATCATTTATACTGCAAAACCAGGCTGATTTTGCCATGTAAACGATTGCCGCTTTAAAAGAAAAATGAGAAAACTCTCCCAAAATCTCTCACTTTTTCTCTTACACCTTATTACATTTGGCCCATCATTTTTAAACATAAATGTTTTATTACTTACTCTAGCAGCGACGCTTGTAGTAGTAGTCACCCACCCACCAATCCATATATCCAACATATACCTATGCGTAGTACTTCCCTCCTGAGACTACAATGCAAAACTTGTTCTGACAGTCTCCCCTTTTCCCAATCTTTTCCCCCAGCCTCATTCATGGAGCGCTAAAAGAAAAATGTGTGTCTGAGGAACCCACCCTCCATGCAACCTATCCCGATACAGTCTCACGGGGAGAACAAAGCAGCGTCTACGTTACTGTCTGCTCCGAGTGACACATGCGTTATACGGTGGGCCATTCTTTGCATCATTACAAATCATTTGGTTACAGTCACCCATTCACTAAAAGGCCCCGTGACTGCACATATAACTCTGCCACAGAAAAGGGCCACACATCATGTGTTGTTGTCTCACTGAATCACTAAAGGCGGTTTTAAGCCTTCCGAGGTCCATTGTTCATCTAGCCGTATTTACATATCAAAGGAAAAGGAATGTGGTAAGTTTCAACTCCCCATGACGTTCTCAGTTTGTCTTGTCACTTGTTTGTGAATGAGGCTGAGTCTTATGAGGCTCACAGTTCAGCCTCCAAAGGTCTATAACATTACTTACATCTATAGAAATCTACATAGACATGAGAAGTGGTGCCATAGGGCTGCTAAATGCAGGGAGGTTTCCTGAAGAAGATTTTGGAGTGATACGTTTGTGTTATCACCAATATACGGTCAGTGTGTGATAGAAACTTAGGGGAGTATTCAATCTTGGCTGAGATTTTCACCGGGCTAAAAAAATGGCAAAGAGTCATCGTTAATCATTCACGGGCGTTTTTACCCTTTTTGAGTACATTTTCACCCATGCCATTTAACTTTTTGGGGGGGTCGAAAATGGCTGCAAAAACGGGCGCACGCGGCCTTGAATTCACCAAAACCATGTGAATTCACCCCAATTGAACCAATTTACACGGTTTTCTCCAATGCTACATTTTTCACCCAGGAGAAAAGTCGGCATGGGGATTGAGTAGGTCGAGTTGAATTCACCCTAAAAACAGGCAAAAGTGCAGATTTTTCGCTTGGCAAGAAATTCACCTGGGAATGAATATCCCCCATAGTGTCCTGCTTGTAAGTGATTTACACATAAAACTGCCAGAATTGTTTTACCTATTTACAATATTGCACCAAAGTATTTTCAGCGTAACAAATGGAAGATCGCTCCGTCACATGATTTTTGACCAAACAGATTGTGTAAAATCAGGTTAAAAAATAGTAAAGCAAAAGGTGAAACCTGTGGGAAAGAATAGATTGAACAGATTATAGTCAAAATATAACCCTACCCAACCTCTCCGCTCTGCACAAGATCTGCGTCTCTCATCCACACTCATTACTCCCTCCCTCTTACACTTGCAGGATTTTTGTCGGGCAGCACCCACCTTATGGAATCCCCTTCCACGCACACTAAGACTCTCCTCTAGCCTCCAAACGTTGAAGCGTTCCCTGCAAACTCACCTCTTCAGGCAGCCTATCATATTCAGGAACCCCACACAACCTCCGGTAGCATTTATATCTAATTGCATCCCATCAGGACCGTCTGGTAATCTGGTGGGACTGCCATGCTATGGAATCCTATCCTCATGCATCCCTCCTATTATCCCTATAGATTGTAATCTTGCGAGCAGGGCCCTCCTACCTCCATGTCGGTTTGTTTCTACCCAGTTTTTTTAATCACTGTTGTTTCCAATTGTAAAGCGCAATGGAATATGCTGCGCTATATAAGAAACTGTAAATAATAGTCCATTGAAAATTAAAAACAAAAAGAAATGATCCTTTTTTGTCTATTGGGTGGTGGCAGTATATTTTTAACCTTAGGTTAAACCACCATCCATGGCTCTCACACGTCAGGCCCCAGATTGGGAATGGTAAGGTGCGCTGAGCGCAAAAGTCACATACTGTAGCAAGGAACTTGACCAGAAGTATGGTGAGCGAAGCAGTACACTACTTGGGGGTCCACGTGCTCAGATGTTGACATTGACATAGAAATATTGCGCCCACCTGCCCAAAAAATCTGCCACCCCCTCCCCATACATTTATTATAATTTTTTTTTACCTAAACGATAGTTGCCAGGGGTTTCATGCTGTTTGTCATGGATTACATGCTTGTTTCTATGGGTTTCATGCTCATTACCAGGGGTTATATGCTAGTAGCCATCTGTCCAGCGGGACCTCTAGCAACGGTCTCCTCCAAAGCGGCGGACATTTTTGGAGGTACAGTACATTTTCAGCAGATTCCATACAGAACGCTAGATCCATTGGAATATGCAGATAGGGATACTGTACGGGTCAGGGTCACAGTGAAAATTACATGCAGAAGATTTAAACGACTAGTTAATGAACCAAATGTTGAAATGATCAGCAGTTAAGCAGGTGGACCACTTGGGGAAAGAAGCTTTTGAGGCTTCTCTTGGGCCTGGTGGGAACGGCCCTGTATTGTATGCCTGATGGAAGCAGGTTGCACATGCCATGGCCAGTATGTAACTGGTCCTTAACTATCTTAATTACTCACTTTTTAGCTCTAGACAGGTGCAGGTCATGGACAGGAGGAAGGTCCACTCCGATGGTCTTCTCTGCGGTCCTGACTACTGTTACGGTTACAGTGGGCTCCATGGTTCCCAGGAGGAACATAAAAAAAAAAACATAAAAAAGTTAGACTGTAATTTTCAAAAATGCAGACACAATGCTTCTGGTAGAATGTCCATTAGACAGATGAATCAAATCTGGAACGTTTTGGCAAGTCTCAACAGCTCTATGCTCCAAGAAGAAAAAATAAATAAATTTTGAAGAGATAAAAAATCAGGTTTATCTATAGTGAATCATGGATGAGGATTTGTTATGTGTTAGGGCTCCTTTGCGGGAACTTTTATGGGGAACCTTACACCTTTACGGGGCACAAATAATTCTAATGACTAGCAAGATATTTTAGAATTTCAAAACCTACTGCTCAGTGTCAGAATCTACGTCTCAGTAACAGATCATAGGTCCTCCAATAGGGTAAAAAACCAAAGCATACAACTAAAAAGTTCCCATGAATGGCTAATGACCAAGGCTGGACTGGCTATCTGACAATTCTTGAAAATGGCAGAAGGAACAATTGTCTGTTGGGCCAGTATGGTCACACAGAGAGCAGGCTGGCCGATCTATGCAGCCTCTAAGCTTTGTATTCGCTCATCCACCAGCTCGCCAGTAGCCAGCATATATATATGGCTTCTTGCTGCTGTTTCTGTCTGGTTTATTGCTGAGTGCCGCTACCTGGATTGTATATATTTAGCTTGTCTCTGCGTGTGCAAGATCTGCTGTGTGAGGGCACCGGCCATTGTTATCTTTTATGCAGAGAGTGACAGAGTTTATTTGGAGTATATCTCTTATATATTTGGCTACATCTGTCACTCAAAATGTGTGAGTGTGTGTATAACAGGAGGGACACATTGCTCTGTTTCTGGACTTCTCCCCTAATTAATGATTGCCAGCACCTGTGTTGAAGCATCTTTCTAATCAATTAATAACATGTGTGAAACAGGTGATGGCAATCATACATTATGAGGGAAGTCCAGAAACAGAGCAATGTGTCCCTCCTGGAGAGGGTCATGTTGGGAGGTATGTGACTGACTCACATGACAGAGAACCAGCCCAGTGAGCCCACAGTGCCAGACATCCTCTGCCTCCCCATGTTGGCCAGCAAAGACACTGCACCAGGTGAGCGCGCCCCGCCGCCCCACCCACGGTTCGCACTCCCCCTGTGACCCCCTCCCGCGATTCGCAGCACCCCCCCTCCCGCGATTCGCGGCAAAACACCCCCCCTCCCGCGATTCGCGTCACTCCCCCCCCGTGATTTGCGGCAACCCCCCCCGCACAATTCACGGCACCACCGCAACCCCCCCTCCCGCGATTCGCGGCAAACACCCCCCCCCATGGCTATGGTCGACAATTAAAAAGGTTGACATGAGATTTTGAGATTTATTTTTCATTTTTTGAATTTTCTCAGATTCATTCTCATGTGTCGACATGGACACCAATGAAATGCCACACTTATGTCAACATTTACATGTGTTGACCTTTCTGTGTTGATTTTTTCTTGTGGCGATTCGCGGCACCCACCCCCCCCCCGTGACCCCTCCCGCGATTCACGGCACCCCCCCTGCGACCACCCCCTCACGTAATTCACGGCACCACCCCACCCTGTGACCCCCCCTCCCACGATTCACCACCAACCCCCCCTCCCATGATTCGCGGCAACCCCCACGACCCACCCCTCCCGCGATTCGCGGCAACCTCCCGCGCCCTCCCTCCTGCGATTCGCGGCAACCCCACTGCCCCCGCGACCCCCCTCCTGCAATTCGCTGCAACCCCCCGTGCCCCCCCCTCCCGCGATTCGCGGCACCCACCCCCCGCCCCCCGCGACCCCCCCTCCTGCAATTCACGGCACCCCCCGCGACCCCCCCTCCCGCAATTCACCGACACCTGGTCCCCCCTCCCGCAATTTTGCCCCCTCCCTCGATTCACAGCACCCCCCGCGTCCCTCCCACAATTCACGGCACCCCTGCTCCCCTCTTTAGTCCCCCGTATGCCCACACTACCCAGCTTCCTGCTCTCCTGAACCATAACTTCCACCACTGGGGAGTCGCTGACGCTGTGTTGCCCACATACCCCTATCATGCCTCATAGCCCAGCCTCCTGCTCCCTAACTCCCACCCAGTAGGAGGAGACACTGACTCAGGGCCACCGTCCTGTACTCCTGTACTGCCACGCTGGACCCTCACCCACTGGCAGAAGCTGCACTGTGTCTCCCACCCTCCGCTTTAGTCCCCCTTATGCCCACACACCCCTATATCACTACCCAGCCTCCTGTTTGCGATGCGGCTTTTTCCTCAGGACGTGAGTTCACTAAGGTGCATAAGGTGCTTATGCACCTTAGTGAACTCACGTCCTGAGGAAAAAGCTGCATCGGCTTTGAAACGTCAACATGACTGTTTGATTGTATTTCTGCACTTTTTCTTCTATAAAAATTGGATAAAATCCATAGCCTATCGAGTGCCGCCTGGTCCTTTGGATTAACCTATATGGCGTCTCCTGAGGTTCATCTACTCTACAACATTGTGAGGGAGGCACCGGGGCATTTTACCATTGTGGACGAGAGTGCCGACCAACCCCCTAGCTATATATATATATAATTGGGTTGGGGGGGGGGCACAAGCATTTGTCTTGCCTCCGGGCACCTGGGATGAACTTACGCCACTGATCAGGAGGTGCGCTGAAAGTGCAGTGCACGTCCTGATGACGAGACCGAACGGGTCTTGAAACGTTGATGACTACACCTATGCTTTTTTCATGTGCACCATAAAAATCTATTAAAACCCAAAAGCCGTCTGAGTGCCGCCTCCATCTCTGGAGAGCCTTACCAAGGTCCCCAGACACTTGTCCGGCTATATATATATATATATATATATATATATATATATATATATATATATATGCAGGGCTATTTTTCAGCAGGCTCCAGCAGGAACTGAGGCCCTTATTCTAGTTCACTCTTGCTGACAAAATATTTCTTAGATGGAAAAACCATGTGCACTGCAGGTGAGGCAGGTGTAAAACCCCACCCAAATCTAATTCTCTCTGCACAAGTAACACCTGCCTCACCTGCAGTGCACATGGTTTTTCCATCTAAGAAATATTTTGTCAGAAAGAGTGAACTAGAATAAGGGCCTTCGTTCCTGCTGGAGCCTGCTGAAAAATAGCCCTGTATATATATATATATATATCTCAACACCACTGCCATCAAATCAATTGACTATTTAAGGGTTAAATTTACCAAGATGGGGGTTCTATTGAAGATTGTATATTGCCCAAATCAACCAATCACAATTTTCGGTACTTATATGTTAGTTGGGCGCCTAATTTACATACATACGCTTGCGGAAGGAAATCGCATTGCATGTCCCGTTTTAGTGACATGCGATGCGATCCCAGTACTTTATATGCATATAGTACTGATGTATGCATTTAAAGTAGCGTAACTATGTTTTGTGAATACACTTAAGCACCACACCACTATCCACACCATCCCGAAGCGTGGCGAGTGGCGGCGGAACGTGTCCTCCCGACCTTTTCATACCCCCACTGACTATATTAATTATTAATATCGCATCGCATCCTGTAACACACTGGACATGCGATGCGATGTGATTACTTACGCAGAATAGCCCACTAAGCAAATAGCTTAGTGGGCGCCCAAATAACATATAAGTACCCAATTTACTTCTTATTTATTTAGGACCTTCTAGAAGATAATAGTATCTGATTGGTTGCTATGGTCATCATGTGATCTTCAACAGAATTCTCATCTTAGAAAATGTACCCCTTAGATGGGTATTTATTCAAGCTTATTGCAAGAGAAAATTGTGAGAGATAAAGTACTAATCAATCAGCTTGTAACTGTCGTTTTTCAAACACAGCCTATAAAATGTAAGGTAGAAGCTGACTGGCTGGCGATTTTATCTCTGTCCGAGCTTTGATATATATCCCCTTGTTTCCTAAATAGTTGGTCATGTAGCTCTTAGGTGACGTCATCGGTTCCACTTTAGTTACTGTAAATCCTGCTCTCATGGAAATTGTATCTGTCCAGTGCCTCGGCTGACTGTGTGGCCGGCAGGTCAGGTCCACTTTAATGACCTACTATGTGAGCTGAGCCACACTGCATGAAGGACTTATATGGATTTGATCTTTGAGACACGTTATATAACATATATACAATTCTATTTTTGTCTATGTAGTCAGAGAACTTGCAAACTGGGTCCAAGAAGCCAGTACGCATGGAGTTGATTTTATATAGTGTGGCGAGCACAGTAATCCGCGTCCCTTTGCGGGTCTCGCTACGCTCACCACACTATATAAAATCAGCTCCATGCATAGTGGATAGTGGGGTTATGAACAGGTAAAAAATTGCATCGGATCGGCCGATATCACATAATATATCGTCCGCTGTGAAACTAATCAAGTACTGTATTATATACTGTATATATATATATATATATATATATATATATATATATATATATAGAAGGTGCGCTCCATGGTGCAGGTAAATTTTTTTATTTTTTGGAGAAAGACAAGTAAACTCCACACGGATTTAAAAACAAAGACTCGTACCATGTACAAGCACGCTGTGGGCTGGATACCACATGAGATGTTACAATAACCACAGGCAATACTGCTCCACGAGTGGGCCTCTAGCATAAGGACTCCTACCGGAACCACGGACGCTGGATTGCGCCGTATGATCTCGAGGACGCCAAAGCCAGAGGGACGGAACAAGGAGAGAAGCCGGGATGTTCAAGCAGGACGGGTGTCCCAGGCCACGCCCTAACGCGTTTCGTCAGAGACTTCGTCAGAAGAAACGCGTTAGGGCGTGGCCTGTGACAACTCGAGTCCTCAAGATCATACGGCGCAATCCAGCGTCCGTGGTTCCGGTAGGAGTCCTTATGCTAGAGGCCCACTCGTGGAGCAGTTTTGCCTGTGGCTATTGTAACATCTCATGTGGTATCCAACCCACAGCGTGCTTGTACATGTTACGAGTCTTTGTTTTTAAATCCGTGTGGAGTTTACTTGTCTTTCTCAAAAAAATAAAAAAAATTACCTGCACCATGGAGCGCACCTTCTATTCTTGTTGTTTCTAGATCACCCCATCCTGACCCTGGATGATAATATACTGGAAGGAAGCTGCAGTCCGTTATTCTGTTGGACTTTGGTGATTTAACTCTCTGTTGAAGAGACTGGTTCTAATTCATTGCTGGACGTTTGGCGCTTTTATACACCTTCTCTATTTCTAATATATATATATATATATATATATATATATATATATATTACAGATGGGGCAAGTCCCATCTTTGCAGGGGATGGCGATGGCGACGCCAGCCGCCATCCCCCGCCAGCGCCATCTCTATAGCGAGAAGGGGACGCGCGCGCACGAGAGGCGCGCGCGTCCCCTTCCGACGGCGCTTCCAGCACTTCCCCCGAGTCACCGACGGCTTGTCGGCGATCACCCGGGGTCCCCGCCGCCTCCCCGCACCCCCCCCCCTAACCCTGTCCGTCTCCCTGAAGCGGAGACGGACAGGGTTCCCGTCTCCCTGCCGACGGAGATTGAGATGCGCGTGAGACGTACGCGCATCTCAGTCAGATGGTGAGGCAGGCCGCTGGCGCATCGCCAGCGCTGAGGTTCTGGCGATTCGCCAGCAAAGAAGAGGCCTGCCTCATCTGTATATGCACGTTTGAGTGCATCAGAACTAAAGCATGCATTAAATAAATTGGACGTTCTATACCTTGTGCTTTATTTGCTAGAAAACTCATACTAATTGTTTCCCCTTCCTTGCCATTAAGTCGATGGAATTTACAACATTTGTGCTTGACCCTTTGGCACCATTATGTGCGTATACAGTAATAAGCAAATTTCGCTAACGTCAGACGTGCTTTTAACGTTCTAAAGCTATTTCTGCACAATTGTATAAAAGTAACACGCAGTACATCACATTTCTACACAAGAATTCCATTTGGCGATATCCAGGAGGGAATTGTTAATTAAAACTATATGCATGTATTTTATATATAGGGATTTATATCTATTTAAAAGTGTATTTTGGGCTACTTCCAATCCCATTCTCAAAGGTACGAATCAGGTGGTATCCATTACAATGGTCTAGCTTTTTATTTAAGTTGTTAAAGAATTTATTCTAATACACATGTATGTTTTAAAGGCTTTATTCCAGAGATCATTTGGCAGAGATTATACATTTGTAACCTTAGATTTGTATGTGCCCACAACACTTTCTTTTAAATTACCTTTTTACCCTGGCAACTCAAGAACTTTAAATTGCTGTGTGTTTTCCCTGTACGAACACAAGTTTAAAAACCACACAACTCCCCACGTCTGGTTTTCGGCATGAAAAAAATTAGCACTGTTTCTTACTCTCCCTATAGTTGAAGGCTAGAATTTCATGTTTTATATTATACAGTTTCGGTGCCCAGAAAAATAGTTTTGAAGCATTTTCTTTCATCTGGACCTTCTCTGCTCTTGTCATACGGTTTGCAAACATAAAATCTGAATGGCAAGTTAATACTGGCATGGCATGATGTGGGGTTTGTTTTGGACAATCCTGAGTGTTCTAAAATGGAACAAAGGCTATAAAAATATATGTCCATCCCTTGAGGAAGATGAACGGCCGTGGGGCTAACTTGTAAGATATTTTAAATTAAATTATGGATATTGTGTCTGCGAGGATGTCTGTCCAATTTCTAGCAAATCTCTGGTGTTTCAGTGGGAAGATTTTATGACAATCACCGGAGGAATTAGAGGATGTGAAAATAATTCCGACATGATCTTAAGTTCATGAAAATAAGCTAAAAGCATTAATAATGATATCCAAGCTGACGGGTGAAACAAAAGCGTGTGATATATATTTTGTCCTAAGACAAGTATATATGGCTGAAATGACTGCCATGTTTATACTGTTTGTCCTGATAGCTGCCCCAGCCCCTCTAATGGAAGTTATCATGTTTTAAAAGCTGCTCGGGAGAGAACGTTTGTGAATCAGTCATCGGTCTGTGGCGGGACTTAATGAGACAAAACAATGACTGCGCCAGGGGTGTCACTTTAAAGTGAGGTAACCAGAATGCTTGCACTCGTCTGTTCTGTAACATGCCCCTGATGTTTCCAATCATGAGTGTTGGCACACAGAACATGACATTAGCGGTGCCCAGTATTTGTTCATAAGTAACTGCCTTAATCAGTACATTTTGTATACACCACCAATGACCTAAGCGTTTAGGAAGTTCAGGATTGAATTGATACGTAGCATTCATGATATACAGTTACTGTAATTACTGTCCAGAGGTTTTATTTTATTATCACCTTTATAAATATTATCTCTCTCTTTGCATACATACCCACTATTGGCGAATTCATAATGGGTGCATTGTGCACCCATTATGGGGCCCACACTGCACACACTGCCCCCATTCTTTAATACAAACAGATGGGGTAGCTCTCATTGGACCTGATCCTGGCGATTCTATCGCCAATCGCCGCCTTTCGCCATCCGCCAGAAGGGGGCGTCAGCGCACAAGAGGCTTGCGCCCCCCGTTCTGACGGAACCCACCGCCCTCCGCTGTTTCCCCGCTGCTCCCCATCCTCCCAATAGCTGCCCGCACTCCCCCCTAACCCTGCCCATCTCCCTGAAGTGGAGACAGGCAGGGATTCAGTTTCAAATGAGAACCAGCACGAGGTGCCATGTGTTTATGTTATTTTTGTTTTATGTTTTGTTGGGTAGCCCTGGATCACCTCCAATGTGTAGAGGCAGTGAATTTGCTTCCATTACCCTACCCAGGGGGACTGTACATAAACAACCTCTGCAGGGCTGCACAATGAAAACTGGGGCCCAGCTTAGCTCTCTGCTCCCCTCATCTACATGGTGGCTAAATGATGGTTAACTGGGAGAGCCCGCTCAAGTGTCAAATGACCCTGTATCACCTTAGTCAGAGTTACAAATCCTATCAAATACAAATTGACCATAAAAGCAGAAGAAGTAAGCTTAATGTTGACAAAGGAGGTACAGATGTGAGATGGAAGGTTGAAAGGACGTACAATCTAGAAGGAAGGGAGTAGCCATTGCTGAGACTATATAAACAAGTGGGACATGGAATAGTCAATTGACTGAGTTCAAGATGGGTATAGATAATCTATAATACAGCGGTAGGTTTTTGCAGAAGAATATGATAGGTAGGGGAAGTACCAGTGGCGTAAGTTTATAACAGATGCCCGGAGGCAAAAGTGTGATGTGTGTCCCCCCCCCCCCCCCCCCCCCCCAAAAAAAAAAAAGAGAAAAACCTTGCTTTCTTAACACTATTGGTTAGCCATCCTATAATGCAGACACACCCACAGAGGCACATGCACAAACACATATACACACAGCCACATAGGAACACACATATACACAGCAGCCACATACATATACACACAGCCACATACATAGAGCCACATGTATACACACTGCCACATACATCACATGTATACACAGCCACATGTATACACACTGCCACATACATCACATGTATACACACTGCCACATACATCACATTTATACACAGTAGCTACAGTGCGTATGCACACATACACACACAATTATACACTTCCACATACACACAAACACATGTATACACACAGCTACATATGAACATATACCAACATGTATACACACAGCAACATACACATATGTATACACACAACCACACACACATATGTATACACACAACCACACACACATATGTATACACACAACCACACACACATATGTATACAAACAGCCACACACACACACACATGTATACACACAGCAACACATGCACATACACCCACATGTATACACACAGCAACATACAAATATATATACACACAACCACACACACACACACACACACATATTTATGCACACAGCCACACACACACACACACATGTAAACTGTACACACAGCCACACACACATGTATACACCAGGGTTGCCGACTTTAAAAAAATCCTCTCCGGGAGAAGCCCGGAGAGGAATCTTGCATTACGAGTTTTGGGGGTGGGGCTTAACTGTGACGTCATTAAGCCCCACCCCCATTACATCAAATAGCATAAATGACTGATATCCATGGAGGGGGCGGGGCAAAAACGACACGATTGTGCCGTTTTAGCTCCGCCCCCTCCCCTGAGACCCGCGGATTGCGGCATATAAATGCCGCGATCGGGGGGCTCAGTGGGGGTCCCCCTGATTCCGGGAGGGTTGCCCACCCTTCCGGGGGTCGGGAGGAAGGACCCGATTTTCGGGAGACTCCCGCAAATTCCGGGAGGGTCGGCAACCCTGGTATACACACAGTCACACACATATGTATACACAGTCACACACATATGTATACACACAGTCACACACACACACACACACACACACACATATACACACAGCCACACACACATGTATACACACAGCCACACACATATGTATACACAGTCACACACATATGTATACACAGTCACACACACACACACATGTATACACACAGCCACACATGCACATACACCCACTACACACCGTGACACACCTATGTAAACACACAGCAACATGTGCACAGCCCATGCCCATATATGCACACATAGCAACAACTGCACATACAGTAAACATAACCCTATATAAATATACACACAATACACATAAATAGTTTAATAAACTCTACAACTGCCCCCTCTCACCTGTAAATGAGGCATCCCTTCCTTAGCATGAGCCAGCAGATCGTGGGGGGTGGAGAGCTGGACGGGCTGCAGGGCTGTCAGGAGGAGACAGGGGCTCTGCGTGTGACAGGAAGTCCAGTCTCTCTTCCTCTCACTGAGCTCCTGGAGCAGCGCTGCTAATCACTGCAGCGCTGCTCTCATACAACATTCTGAGTGGCGCGCAGGGGCTGGAGTTCAGAGGCAATGGATGTCAGGCCGGGTGTCCCCTTCAAATGTGGCGCCCGGCGGCAAATTACTCCATTGCCTCCGGGACTTCCGCCACTGGGAAGTACTGTAATAAGTGTTGGCAGCACAGTAGAAATTTTGGTAGTAAGAGGTGTTTCAGAGATGAATTAAGAAGAAGGAAAGGCATTTTGTATTAATATCAGAGAAGTATTAAGGGAAAGCAATGGTTACATCTTTGAAGATCATATTTATGGAAATGTTTGTATATTTATGAAGGTACAGTAATTACAGTAGATTTTGAAGGTACAGTAATGTGGATTCAGTGTATGATGTTATAGAATCTGGCCACGGATGTGAAGAGGTAAAATCATTGCAGCATTTTCTATGGATCATACAGGGAAAATATGGAACAAACAGTTGAGAGACAGGACAAAAGGCAAGAAGCTATAGGAATGAAGGAGGAGGTGATAGAATGGTTAAGGAAACATCTTAAGTGATGGAGATAAAGTTAGTCAAAAGTGATAAAAGACAGCTCAAGAGAAGAAAGAAAGAGTTGGGTGTCGTCTGCTTAGAGGTAGCAGTTGAGGCCAAAATGACAAATTAGTACACTGAGGAAACGTATGAACTTTTTTTAAGTATATAAGTGAAAGGAGAAAAAAAAAGTGGAGTAATAAGACTAAAGACAGAGAGTGGAAATCTTGAGGGGACCAATGTAATAGCATATTATATCAATAAAGAGGGCCACAGTTAAGTTGCAAGTATAGTCAGAAAAATGAGGGACAAACAAGTACATTTACAGAGGAGAAAGTCCTAACAGAACTCTCAAAACTGAAAGTGGATAAATCAATGGGGCCAGATGGGATACATCCAAGGATACTAAAAGAGCTTAAAGGGGAGCTGGTAAAACCATTTACAGAATTATTCAACCAGTCACTAGCTACTGGAGTAATCCAAGAGAACTGGAAAACAGTGAATGTAGTCCCACTGCACAAAAGTGGAAGCAAGGTAGAGGTAAGCAACTATCAACCAGTGAGCCTTACATCAGTAGTAGGGAAATTGATAGAAACACTCTTAAAACAAAGAGTTGTAGAATGTCTCAAAACCAGCAATTTACAGGATCCGAAACATCATGGGTTTACTGGATGGAAGATCATGTCAAAACAATCTTATTGACTTTTTGACTTGGTGACTACAGTAATAGTTCAAGGTGGGGCTTTAGATGTAGCTTATCTAGACTTTAGTAAGGCTTTTGACACTGTCCCAAATCGCAGACTGTTTAAATAAACTTGAAAGCTTGGGATCGGATTCGGTTGCAGGACAGAAAACAGAGAGTTATAGTAAACGGCGTACAGTCAAAGGAGGGAAAGTTTACAAGTACCCCAGGGATCTGTACTTGGACCAGTGTTTTTTAATATATTTATTGGTGATATTGCGAATAGAATTGAGGGTAAAATGTGCCATTTTGCAGATGACACAAAGGTATTCAACAGGGTAGACCCACCAGGAGGGGTAAAACAAATGATTGACGATCTTGGTAGATTAGAGGAATGGTCAAGAGCATGGAAACTACAGTTTAATGGCAAAAAATATAAAATCATGCACTTGGGTCTCAAAAAAATAAATAAAATATAGTATAAATGGCAGGGAAACTACTGAGGAAGAGAGGGATCTAGGTGTCACTATTTCAGGGGATTTAAAAGCAGGTAGGCAATATAACAAAGCAACGAAGAAGGCAAGTCAGATGCTTGGTTGCATAGGGAGAGGTATCAGCAGTAGAAAGAAAGAATTAATAATGCCACTGTATAGGTCATTGGTACGACCTCATCTAGAGTATTGTGTTCAGTTCTGGAGGCCATATCTCCAGAAGGATATAAATACATTAGAGTCTGTACAAAGAAGGGCAACTCAAATGGTGCATGGCCTACTAAAATGGTGCATGGCCTACATCACAAAACGTACCAGGAAATACTAAAAGATCTAAATATGTATAGTTTAGAGCAGAGAAGGGAAAGGGGGGGGGGGGCATGATAGAAACGTTCAATATAATATAGTGGATAAGCAGAATAGCCTCCCATCAGAGGTGGTAGAAGCAAATACAGTAGAGCAATTTAAACATGCGTGTGATAGGCACATTGATATCCTTACAAATAAATAAGTATCAAATATGGTTTGAGGTAACATGTTTAATAAAGGGGCAGACTAGATGGGTCAAGTTGTTCTTATTGTAAGGACTCTGGGGATTCCTTGTGTGCAAATATAGAGGGAGACTGACCACGCACCACACCTGACTCTGTTGTCAATCCCAGTGGTAAGTTGATGCATGCAGTGCTAGACTTCACCTATAGCAGCTGCGTCCGAAGGAGTGAGTCAGGCCCACTCCAACCCCGATGCCCCCAGGTCTTATGTTGGACAGTGCATCAACCGAGATTGGGAGATGGACAAAAGGCTAACTGACTAAAACCCATGGAAACAAACAAACAGAGAGTGGTACATATTATAACAAGTGGTCAGAAACACCAGTGAGTTGAGTGGAAGTATATGGGAGCAATCCTCCACTGAACACCCAGGAATGCAACAATGCAAAAAGATATTAATAATACACAATATATAACCTGTGTGAAGCTGGATGGCAAAACCTCTAATAAGAAAGGACATATACTCCACACAGCTAAACTCTAACAGGGATAGCTGAAATGCTGAAGGTGGAAAAACCATCACTTATCTCTGTCAGACAGGGTCTGTGTTCATACAGGGTCTCTCAGACTGCAGCAAAAGGTACACCAGCACAGGCAGGACTTCACAGGACACCTGGCAGGAGTGCTTGCTGGAATACTCAGGACTATGACTGGACTCAGACAAGGCTTAAACAAAACTCTGACAAGACTTAAACAGAACTACACTAAGAACTTTAACCGGCAAGGACTGCATGCTGGAAGCACAGCTAAATAACCTAGCATGCGCCACACCCAAAGACCAAGGTGTGCATGAAACCCAGGCAAGATGATCAGCAAAACCCAGAGTACTAATCCAGGGGAAACATATAAACTACAAATATTAACTGCAGATTTACACCGACCCACTGGAAGCGATATGTAACACTTTTCTGCTGTCAAATTGTATGTGTCACGATCCGAGCTCTCAGACAGACTTTCTTACCGGCTAAGTGCCTCCGCAGGTTCAGCTTGCGGTCCAGACGTCATCTCTGCCGGCGTCCTGTCTCCCAGTGACAGTCCCCAGTGCACGGCAATCCACCTGTCTGCCGCCATTGCTCCCAGTATCCAGCATGGTGTGCACAAACACACTTTCCCACCATAGCAGACATGGGGGCTGCCATGTTCTTTCCAGTCACATGTCTGTGCTGTCCAATCCTGTTGGTTCTGATCTCCCTGTCATACTTCCTCGGCCAATCCTGGCCACCCAGTGGGGATAAGTATGCTGGGAGCTCTCAGAACCATTGCTAGTGCTTCAGTTGTCTCCAGTGTATGGTCAGCTGTCCTTGTCTCCGTGCAAGTGTATTTCTCTGCTGGTGTTGTCTTCCATGCTGCAGTGTATTCCAGGTTATTACATCTCCTGTTGAAGTCCAGGTTATTCCATTACCTGTGAGCCTGCCTCGTCAGCCCAGCGACCAAGCCTAGCTCCGGGACTCTGGTCCTCCGATGCTCCAGCATCATCCGCCTCCGATGTTCCACCATCGATAGTCCGATATTCCGGACCCACAGTCAAGCTTCTGTCCGTCATTCCGGACCCACAGTCAAGCTCCTATCTTCCGTCCGTCATTCCGGACCCACAGTCTCCATATCCGATATCCATCCGATGTTCCACCATCGATACCATATCCATCACATCTGTAAAGTATTGCAATCTGCATGAACTCTGTCATTTATCCTGCATGCTTTACTGTCTGTTATACTACAACCATCTGCAAATAAACTCCGGTTGTATTTTATCTCTGACTGCTTATTGGCTCTTGGTGCACTGTCGCGCACTCCATGCGCAAGGGTCCTCTCCAACCTCCCCGGTTGAGGTACCGGTCCAGGTCCCCACCAGAGGTCTCAGTCTCGTCGACTGAGTCCCCTGGTGTGACAGTAAGCACTAGCCAAATGGATCCAGCCGCAAACCAAGCTTCTCCACCCAGCCCTGTACAGCAACTGGCTGTTCGCTTGGATCAGCAAGAGGCTGCGCAGAGCCAAGTAATTCATTGTCTGCAAGATCTGTCTTCCCAGCTGGATAAGCTACAGACCACTCTCAGTGACCCTGAGCCTGTCAGAGAACTTTCAAGTCCAGTTCATCCTCCTGTAGTGGCTGCTGCACCTCACCTTCATCTGTCTGTCCCCACCAAGTATGATGGGAACCCCAAGACCTGTCGAGGTTTTCTCAATCAGTGTGAGATTCACTTCGAGCTGCAACCCAGCAACTTCCCTACTGAAAGGGTCAAGATCGCCTATATCATCTCCCTCCTGTGTGGAGCAGCGTTAGAGTGGGCGTCTCCCTTATGGGAAAGATCTGATGCCATCCTGTCCAATTACAAGGACTTCGTGTCAACATTCCGGCGTATCTTCGATGAGCCTGGGCGATCAGCATCTGCCTCCACTGAACTCCTCCGTCTCAGACAGGGATCCGCTCCGTCGGGCAATATCTGGTCCAGTTCCAGATTCTGGCGTCTGAACTCTCCTGGTGTGATGGGTCCTTATACGCAGCTTTCTGGCATGGCCTATCCGATCGTATCAAGGATGAACTCGCTACCAGAGACTTACCCTCAGGTCTAAGTGACCTTATTTCATTGTGTATCAAAGTAGACCTACGCTTCCGAGAAAGGGCTGTAGAATGTCACAAGAGCGCTCCAGTTAAAGTGCCAACTCCTCCGCCTTCTTTACCCACTGCTCCTGCGGTCCATTCCAAAGAAGAACCAATGGAGATAAACCGCTTCCGTTTGTCTCCAGGAGAACGTCGACGTCGACGGTTGGCACAGCTCTGACTGTATTGTGCCGATCCTGCACATCAAATTTCTGCATGCCCAAAGCGTCAAGGAGAACTCCTCCTCCTAGCCCATCAAGGAGAGGGTAGGCTAGGAGTAATTAAGTCCTCTCCATCAGCAACTGATTGTGTCCTTCCAGTTTCCCTACAAGTTGGTCAGCATTTCAAGACTGTCTCCGCACTTCTTGATTCCGGTGCCGCTGGCAACTTCGTTACTGCAGAACTGGTCCGCAAGTGGGGGTTACCCACTGAAAGTCTTTCCAAGACTGTCTTCCTTACTGCTGTGGATGGCAGTAGGATTCCTGATGCGACAGTCTCCCGCAGAACTTTGCCACTTACAGTCAAAGTGGGAGTCCTGCACACTGAACTTTTGTCCTTCCTGGTTTTACCCCGAGCCACTCATGCTCTGGTTCTGGGTTTACCCTGGCTCCGTCTTCACAATCCTCGTCTTGATTGGAAGACATCGGAAATCCTTTCCTGAGATCCTTCCTGCTCCGGTACCTGTCTCCAAAAGGTACTCCCAGCTCGTCATTCTTCAGCCGATGCAGCAGACCTTCCGCCTCTTCCCTACCAAGAGTACTCAGATGTATTCAGCAAGTCTGGCGCTGATGTTCTACCTCCTCACAGACCGTGGGATTGCCCTATCGAACTTATCCCAGGCAAAGAACCACCCAGAGGTAGAACCTATCCTCTCTCTCTTCCAGAGACTCAAGCCATGACCAATTACATCAAGGAAAATCTGGCAAAGGGATTCATCCGTCCTTCGACTTCTCCTGCTGGCGCAGGATTCTTCTTCGTCAAGAAGAAGGATGGAGGCTTACGTCCCTGCATTGATTATCGCGGCCTCAATGACATTACAGTAAAGAACCGATATCCGTTGCCCCTCATCACCGAGCTGTTTGACCGTGTCAGCGGTGCAACCATCTTTACGAAACTCGATCTGAGGGGTGCATACAATCTCATCCGCATACGAGAGGGCGACGAGTGGAAGACGGCGTTTAATACCAGAGACGGCCACTATGAGTACCTCGTCATGCCTTTTGGGCTCAGCAATGCCCCAGCCGTGTTCCAGCACTATGTCAATGAGATTTTTCGGGACATTCTGTATCGTCATGTAGTTGTATATCTCGATGACATTTTAATCTACGCCAATAACATCACAGAACATCGTTATTGGGTCAAAGAGGTTCTGTCCCGGCTGCGAGCTAATCATCTCTACTGTAAACTGGAGAAGTGTGTCTTCGAGGTGAAGTCTATACCCTTCCTAGGGTACATTGTCTCCGGTTCCGGTCTTCAAATGGATCCAGGAAAACTGCAGGCCATCCAAGATTGGCCAATTCCCTCTTCGCTGAAAGGTATTCAACGTTTCCTGGGTTTTGCCAATTATTACAGAAAATTCATTCGTAACTTCTCTTCTATTGTGGCTCCCATCACTGCCTTGACTAAAAAGGGGTCTAATCCAGCGAAGTGGCCGGCAGAAGCCATCAAAGCCTTCCATCTGTTGAAACAGAGGTTCACTTCTGCTCCTGTTTTAAGACAACCTGATACCACCTTGCCCTTTATTCTCGAGGTTGATGCCTCCTCCGTGGGTGTCGGGGCAGCCCTCTCGCAGAAAGCGCCCGATGGTCGTCTTCATCCCTGTGGGTTCTACTCCCGTAAGTTCCTGCCTGCAGAGCGTAACTATGCCATCGGCGATCAAGAGCTCCTCGCCATCAAGTTGGCATTAGAAGAATGGAGATATCTTCTAGAGGGCGCTGTTCATGAGATCACAATTATCACAGACCACAAGAATCTTCTGTATCTCAAGTCTGCTCAATGTTTAAATCCCCGTCAAGCCAGATGGACACTTTTCTTTTCCAGGTTCCGTTTCAAGCTGTCGTTCTGTCCAGGGACACAAAACCGAAAAGCTGATGCCCTTTCCCGCTCATGGGAGCAAGAAAGTGAGTCCAAGTCCACACATCAACACTTTATTATTGATCCAGTGGCATTCTCCGCAACGAGAGTTTCAAATCTCACGCCCCCTACAGGGAAAAGATATGTAAAGCCAGCTCTAAGAAAGAAGTTGCTCTGTTGGGCGCATTCTTCAAAATTCGCTGGCCATGCAGGCATTCAGAAAACTTACGAGTTTATCACCAGGTCCTACTGGTGGCCGTCCCTCAAACAGGATGTACAGGACTTTGTTTCCTCTTGTGCTAAATGTGCTCAGCACAAGACCAGTCGTCAGTCTCCTCCTGGGCAATTGATGCCACTGTCAGTGCCACATCGTCCTTGGACGCATATCTCTATGGACTTTGTAACTGATCTTCCAGAGTCTGACAAGTTCACCACCATCTGGGTGATTGTTGACCGGTTCACCAAGATGGCTCACTTCGTTCCCCTCACCGGTCTTCCGTCAGCTTCCAAGCTGTCCCAGCTCTTCATCAAAGAGATATTTAAGCTTCATGGGCTGCCTCTTGAAATCATCTCCGATAGAGGAGTCCAATTCGTAGCCAAATTCTGGCGAAGTCTGTGCTCCCTGCTTCAAATCAAACTAAAGTTTTCCACAGCCTATCACCCTCAAACCAATGGCCAAACGGAGAGGGTGAATCAGGACCTTGAAGCATTTCTCCGCACATATGTCTCTTCTTCCCAAGATGACTGGGCTCAACTCCTTCCATGGGCAGAGTTCTGCCATAATAACCAATATCATTCTTCATCAAATGTCACTCCATTCCTTGCCAATTATGAGTTTCATCCTCGAGTTCCTGACTTCACTCTGCAACCTATGTCCTCTTTTCCAGCGGTCGACACGACCATCCGGCAATTCGTCAAATCCTGGAAGCTCATTCGCTCTTCACTTCTGAAGGCTTCAAGCAGGTACAAAAAATTTGCCGACAGGAAACGCAGAGCTGTGCCAGCCCTCCGTCCAGGAGATCGTGTCTGGTTGTCAACCAAGAATCTTCGATTGAGAGTGCCATCGATGAAGTTCGCTCCCCGATATATTGGTCCTTTCCCAGTTGAGCGAGTAGTCAATCCAGTAGCTTACAAGCTCAAGTTGCCGCCCTATTTGAAAGTGCCAGCTACATTCCACATTTCGCTGCTCAAGCCGCTGGTCTTGAATCGCTTTCATTCCAAGCTCCCCAAGGCTCCTAAGGTTTGCACCCAGCGTGGAACAGAGTATGAGGTCAGTAAAATCTTGGACTCTCGCATCCGATATGGTCGTCTGCAATATCTGATCGATTGGAAGGGCTACGGCCCCGAAGAACGATCATGGACCAATGCCATCGATGTCCATGCTCGAAGACTCATCCGGGCGTTCCACTCCAAGTTTCCCCGCAAGCCTAAAAGGTGTCCTGGGGCCACCCTTAAAGGGGGGGGTGCTGTCACGATCCGAGCTCTCAGACAGACTTTCTTACCGGCTAAGTGCCTCCGCAGGTTCAGCTTGCGGTCCAGACGTCATCTCTGCCGGCGTCCTGTCTCCCAGTGACAGTCCCCAGTGCACAGCAATCCACCTGTCTGCCGCCATTGCTCCCAGTATCCAGCATGGTGTGCACAAACACACTTTCCCACCATAGCAGACATGGGGGCTGCCATGTTCTTTCCAGTCACATGTCTGTGCTGTCCAATCCTGTTGGTTCTGATCTCCCTGTCATACTTCTTTGGCCAATCCTGGCCACCCAGTGGGGATAAGTATGCTGGGAGCTCTCAGAACCATTGCTAGTGCTTCAGTTGTCTCCAGTGTATGGTCAGCTGTCCTTGTCTCCGTGCAAGTGTATTTCTCTGCTGGTGTTGTCTTCCATGCTGCAGTGTATTCCAGGTTATTCCATCTCCTGTTGAAGTCCAGGTTATTCCATCACCTGTGAGCCTGCCTCGTCAGCCCAGCGACCAAGCCTAGCTCCGGGACTCTGGTCCTCCGATGCTCCAGCATCATCCGCCTCCGATGTTCCACCATCGATAGTCCGATATTCCGGACCCACAGTCAAGCTTCCGTCCGTCATTCCGGACCCACAGTCAAGCTCCTATCTTCCGTCCGTCATTCCGGACCCACAGTCTCCATATCCGATATCCATCCGATGTTCCACCATCGATACCATATCCATCACATCTGTAAAGTATTGCAATCTGCATGAACTCTGTCATTTATCCTGCATGCTTTACTGTCTGTTATACTACAACCATCTGCAAATAAACTCCGGTTGTATTTTATCTCTGACTGCTTATTGGCTCTGGGTACACTGTCGCGCACTCCATGCGCAAGGGTCCTCTCCAACCTCCCCGGTTGAGGTACCGGTCCAGGTCCCCACCAGAGGTCTCAGTCTCGTCGACTGAGTCCCCTTGTGTGACAGTATGGTTCTATGAGAATAGAAGCAAAGGGGCAAACACAGTGCCTTGGTCTGACCAGCAGACACAGGGACAAAGTAAGAAACAGCTAGAGTACCAGACCATGTTAACATATCATTCAGGTAGACATGATTTATATTGCCATGTAGGAAGTTGAAGGATATAAATACATTAGAGACTGTACAAAGAAGGGCAACTAAAATGGTGCATGGCCTACTTCACAAAACCCAGAAAGACTAAAAGATCTTAATATGTATACTTTAGAGCAGAAAAGGGAAAGGGGGGACATGATTGAAACTGTCAAATATATAAAGGGATTTAACAAGGTACAGGTGGGAGACATTCTTCACAGGAAGAGGAGCAACAGAACATGAGGACATGCACTGACACTAGAGGGAGGAAGGTACAGGTGGGAGACATTCTTCACAGGAAGAGGAGCAACAGAACACGAGGACATGCACTGACACTAGAGGGAGGAAGATTCAGGGGAAATTTGAGGAAGAATTACTTCACAGAAAGAGTAGAAGATAAGTGGAATAGCCTCCCATCAGAGGTGGTAGAGGCAAATACAGTAGTACAATTTAAACATCCTTGGGATAGGAATATTGATATCCTAACAAAACAATAAGTATAAAATATGGATTGAGGTAACATGTTTAAAAAAGGGGCAGACTAGATGGGCCAAGTGGTTCTTATCTGCCATCAAATTCTATATTTCTCTGATACACAATGGAGGTCATTCTGGTCTGTACACTCCCCTGTGCACAGGGGAGGGATGTTTCACTACTGCGCATAAGCATTTATGCACATGTGCAGGTTCCATTTGCGAATAGATGTGGCGACTTTTATAGTCGCCGGCCCATTTGCACGGAGCAGTGCAGGTGATGGGTGTGGTACATGGTGCGTTCCCATGGGCGTCCAGCAAATCTGAGTAACCAGAGAGTGACTTTAATTTGCAAGCCCTTTGGAAATCATTCGATGGTCAGTGACCATCAAATGATTTCTGCTCCACATGCAAGCTGCGAATGGATGTTTATGCAAATCATCCATTCACATGCGTGCGGGGAAAATCAGTGTGCGTGCGGCGGGCTGACGTTCATGCATGCAGCGTTTAGCTTTGCGAATTAACCAGAATGACCTCCAATAGGTGGAAAGAGCAGAAGAAAACCTCTACAAGTACAGTCTTTTTAAAGGATGTGGTTATTGATTGCAGTCCATTTGGCTTATTATACATTTATTTATTTACTTATTAACAGTTTCTTATATAGCGCATACATATTCTGCAGCACTTTACAGAGGATATTTGAACATTCACATCAGTCCCTGCCCCAGTGGAGCTTACAATCCCTGGAGGGCCCCCTCTTTCCATGGGTACAAGAATTTTAAAAATTGGCCCCTGGGAACCGGAGATATCTGACTTCAAAGCAGTGGTCCCCATCCAAGCCTGTTAATTGCATTTCCCAATAAGATATTTCAGGTTCTGTCTGACATAGAGTTTTTCTGAGGATATATTCTAAAAGCTGGGATACTAGTAGCTTGTCTCTACTATTCCCAGAACCAGAGATATCAGCCTTCCAGCAACTGGTTACTGCTCCAGCTCCACACACCTGGTATGTAGTTTTATATGCTCATTGGCAGATTGCTCTGCCTCCTGAACTCTGATCCCCTAGTCCCCAATACCATTTGGTAGGTGGGATTCTCTAGTTTTTTATCCAATTAAAATCTAAGAAATCTATTTCCGGGAACTGAGCGGTTGATATAATACCCCCTAACACCCGCGGGTTATCAAAGCTTCCCCCACCCCAACGCTGGAGGATCGGTAGGGGCCCCAATACATTGCTATGCCCAGGGGTCTACACTGCTGTTGACGCCCCTGTATGTATATATATATGTATATATATATATATATGTATGTATGTATGTATGTATGTATGTATATATATATATATATGTTTGTGTGTGTGTGTGCGTATATATATATATATATATATATATATATATATATATTATATACATTTGGTCTATCCATAATACTTTAACTGACCCGGCATATACTGGGTCACCTAAGTGTCCATCTCCGTGCTTTGCTCCGCCCCTCTGAAAACCCCCTTCTGAAAATCCTGCATTTGCCCATGAGCGGATGTGTTAGAAAGACACATCCCTTTGCATATTCCCGCAGCGGGATAATGATTTCTCCTGCCTCCGTAAATACACGTCAGTGGAGATGAAGACAGGGCGAGTGTTATGTGACATCAGCCACCCGCCCCCAGCGCACTTCATACCACTCGCATTCTTATGGGAACGACTAGTGTTTCATGGGGATGGTCATGAAACGCTGGGTGTCTCCATGGTCCAGTGCTGCCACCACCCTTGTCCCTCCTTCCCCTCTGTGAACAGCCAGGTGACACTGCGTCTGTTTGCAGTTGGGGTTTGCACATGTGCAGAAATGTTCATGCTCAAACCCCGACCATCGGGGCAGGGGACGAATTTGGTTCGCTAAGAGTGAACCAGAATCTTCCCTATGTGTATAAGCCTATAATGAAGTGGGGCAACACGGACGGTGTAATGGTTAGCATTACTGCCTCACAGCGCTGAGGTCATGGGTTCAATACCCACCATGGCCCTAACTGTGTGGAGTTTGTATATTCTCTGGTTTCCTCCGGGTACTCTGGTTTCCTCCCATTTGGCTTGCAGTCCATTTGGCTTATTATACATTTATTTATTTACTTATTAACAGTTTCTTATATAGCGCATACATATTCCGCAGCACTTTACAGAGGATATTTGAACATTCACATCAGTCCCTGCCCCAGTGGAGCTTACAATCCCAGGAGGGTCCCCTCTTTCCATGGGTACAAGAATTTTAAAAATTGGCCCTTGGGAACCGGAGATATCTGACTTCAAAGCAGTGGTCCCCATCCAAGCCTGTTAAATGCAATTCCCAATCAGATATTTCAGGTTCTGTCTGACATAGAGTTTTTCTGAGGATATATTCTAAAAGTTTGACGGACACTAGTAGCTTGTCTCTACTATTCCGAGAACCAGAGATATCAGCCTTCCAGCAACTGGTTACTGCTCCAGCTCCACACACCTGGTATGTAGTATTATATACTGTACTCGTGGGCAGATTGCTCTGCCTCCTGAACTCTGATCCCCTAGTCCCCAGTACCATTTGGTAGGTGGGATTCTCTAGTTTTTTATCCAATTAAAATCTAAGAAATCTATTTCCGGGAACTGAGCGGTTGATATAATACCCCCTAACACCCGCGGGTTATCAAAGCTTCCCCCACCCCACCGCTGGAGGATCGGTAGGGGCCCCAATACATTGCTATGCCCAGGGGTCTACACTGCTGTTGACGCCCCTGTATGTATATATATATGTATATGTATGTATGTATGTATGTATGTATGTATGTATATATATATATATATATATGTTTGTGTGTGTGTGTGCGTATATATATATATATATATATATATATATTATATACATTTGGTCTATCCATAATACTTTAACTGACCCGGCATATACTGGGTCACCTAAGTGTCCATCTCCGTGCTTTGCTCCGCCCCTCTGAAAACCCCCTTCTGAAAATCCTGCATTTGCCCATGGGCGGATGTGTTAGAAAGACACATCCCTTTGCATATTCCCGCAGCGGGATAATGATTTCTCCTGCCTCCGTAAATATACGTCAGTGGAGATGAAGACAGGGCGAGTGTTATGTGACATCAGCCACCCGCCCCCAGCGCACTTCATCCCACTCGCATTCTTATGGGAACGACTAGTGTTTCATGGGGATGGTCATGAAACGCTGGGTGTCCCCATGGTCTAGTGCTGCCACCACCCTTGTCCCTCCTTCCCCTCTGTGAACAGCCAGGTGACACTGCGGCCGTTTGCAGTTGGGGTTTGCACATGTGCAGAAATGTGCATGCGCAAACCCCAACCATCGGGGCAGGGGACGAATTTGGTTCGCTAAGAGTGAACCAGAATCTTCCCTATGTGTATAAGCCTATAATGAAGTGGGCCAACACGGACGGTGTAATGGTTAGCATTACTGCCTCACAGCGCTGAGGTCATGGGTTCCATTCCCACCGTGGCCCTAACTGTGTGGAGTTTGTATATTCTCTGGTTTCCTCCGGGTACTCCGGTTTCCTCCCACAATCCAAAAATATACGGGTAGGTCAATTGGCTTCCAACAAAATTAACCCTAGAATGTCTGTGTGTGCGTGTACATGTAGTAGGGAATATAGATTGTAAGCTACACTGGGGCAGGGACTGATGTGAGTGTTCAACTATACTCTGTACAGCGCTGCGGAATATGTGTGCGCTATATAAGAAACTGTTAATTAATAAATAAATAAATAAAGAATGAAGACATTGATTTAACTAAGAATATAATCATTATTAAAGCTCATACTTGAAGCCTAGTAAGTGCCAAATAGAGTAGGGTGGGGAGCGAGGAGGGTACATCCAAAAACATTTTTTAAAAAGTGCAAAAATAGACATTCCACCACCTTGAAAAAGCTGCTTTTAGCGGCGAAACGTGTTGGCCCAGGCACCCAGATCGCTCATCCACTTTTGCTGCCGTCCAGCTATCATCACCTGCCACCCACTAAGCCGACAGGAGACCCAGCTTTGCCATTTACCAACAGCCAATTGACCGGAGTGAGGTAAACATCTATCGGAAGGCAAGCCAGCCTATCTAAACACCCACCCGGGGTCACCCAGCGGACTCTCCACTGTTCACTTCTGATATTCCAACTGGGAGGACTGCTACCCCCATCACAAAATTGGAGGAAGTACCACCGAGATACCGCTTTGGCCAGGCATAGAGGTCATACCTCTCTAATCATCTCCTAGTCACACACTGAACTGTGGACTTTCAAAGGTGAATAAAATAAGTGGATGCAGCTTTCATATTCCCCCTTCCCTTCCCATACCATTGTGTGCCTTTTTATCATTTGTTTTTTATATATTCTAATGTATATTGTACAATTAAATTGCTTTTTATAATTGACCTTATTCTGTCATCAATGTAAGCGCTGTCTCCCCCCTTCTTCTAGTACATTCCACCCCCTGAAGTCAATTACTAAATAGTTGTGAAGATAGTCAATAAATAGCTTCAACGGTCCATTCCTAGAATCCATCAACCATTCACTAATTTCACTTCTGCCTGAGACTTGGCCGTACTATCGTTTCCTAATCAGCGCCTATATTCAGTATAACAGGTTTTTCTCATTTATTTTGTTATTCCAGTAATTTCAATGTATTTATTTTTATTCTCAGCTGTAAAATATTGCAAATGATGCCATATTATGTTTCCTAAAGTACCCAATGTCAGGCATTTAGGACATATTTTCTTTGGAAGAAATAGTTGTTTTCGTTACCTTAGGATCTTGGATCACTTGTGCAAAACGTTTATCCTGTTGTTTAAATTTTCCTTGTTAAAGGTAGAGGAAATTCAGTGACTTACTCCTAAAAGGCAATGTTGTGCTCAGTGGCAAAGGCAGATTATTGTTTAGACTGAAAAGGGCTTTATATACGGCCGCCAAATACAAATACTAATAGAAAAACATCCAGTCGCCCACGTCATCAGGAAATACAAATCCCGTAAATATGTCAGAATATTAAATCTGCCCTATTTGCGAGTCGGATTTCCCAGAAAATATGGTTGATGCCGGTCGTATGCAGTCATATACTGCTTTGGCCATATTCCTATTTATTAGTAAAGTTCCCTCAAAGTGGCAAGGCAAGGCTAAGGCCTTGACCTATGTTCATGACTGGTGGTTTAGCTTCTCATGAAGATGGAAGCCCTCCTCCCTCTTGAAAGATTAAATAAGAAAAAAATTAACAAGTTAAGGCACTGATATCACAAATACCCAAGGAGACTCCAAGTGTGTCCACGTTTAAGATGTCAAGGTCTGACCTTCCCAACACTGATCGGGAAGAGGAGGCTCCTTCCACCTCTTACATGCCCTCTGCCAGCCCAGTTGCTTACATTGTGGATGTCACAGAAGAAGCACACCAGGATGAGGAGGATATTGGTGTATCTGGAGCTGAGGAGGAAGTTGATGATGAGGCTTCTGATGGTAATGTAGTTTACTTAAATCGGGCACCGGTGGATCCAGTTTTTGGCCATGGGATGAAAAAGACCATGTCATGCCTGGGAAAAAGAGCAAAAAATTCACCAAATCCAGACAACAACTATCTTGCCACACTTAGGCCCTTATTCTGGTTGGTACGGATATGTCTGCGTGCGTTCGTTCCGCCGATGTTTTGTGTCTGCGCATGTGCAGAGGCATATCTGCGCATGTGCGAAAGGGACATACGTCCAAATTCCGCATGAATTGTTTACACTACGAACAGGGGGAGGAGAGGGGCGTGAAGGGCTGCTTGGCCTCATTATCATATGCATATGCCCCGCGTTTCATGGGCGTTCCCATGAAAACACTGGTCGTACGTATGGTAATGTGGCCGTGACGCACGTGTAGGGGGCGGACATATGACATTGCCGGATGTCAGCTGCCCGCCCAGATCCCTGCTTTTGCACGGAGAAATGCCCGAGTGGTCTGAGCTCGCGGGAGTTGCCTGACCGCTCGGTCCTGCATTCGATGGTATGCGACCATCGAATGATGGGGGAGGTTCCCAGAGATGGAGGAGGTGTATTCATGAGAAATCCACTCGTGCTCCGTGCGGTCAGCGGCTTACCGCATTCGGACGGAGTGAGCGATCCGTACTGATGGCGAGGTTTAGGACGCACGGTCCTGGCCGCATATTCGGCTCCGGCCGCACAGACCAGAATAAGGCTCTTAGTCTGTATAAAAGTATAATAAGTGGGGGTAGGGATGATAACCACCTAGTAACATCCTCCCTATTATGTCACTTGCAGCGCGTTCATCAGAAGTCATTGTCAAGTTCAGAAACTTTAGCTGAGAGTGTAAGCACTCCAGTGACACCTAAATCACTTTTTCCTGTTGTATCCAAACGCCTACAATCCAGACCACCAACACCCTCGTCGTCAATTTCCTCCTCAGTCAGGATTAGAAGTAGTCCTGCAGACCATGTCACTGGCATGGCAAACTCCTTTCCTATCTGGGATTCCTCCAGAGGATCCTTAAGTGCTACACCTTCTGCTGTCTTCATCCAAGAGAAAAAGTTGGAAGATCACTTCTACTACTTTAAATAAGCAATCGCGATGTGCCCCTGATGGGTCTGATTCTGAATCATCTTATGTTTTGCCAGGTCTAATCTTTGTCTCAGATCTGAGGCGCACGGGAATGCACACGGGATCGCCAAAAACCTGCCATTTGAAAATAGGCCAAATTGCACAAGTGTATGGGGGCCATAAAGGCTAACTTTTGGGGTAGTTTAGTGAGGGGGTGAAGATCAGCATTTAGCTATATGCATGTAATGCGACCGGTGTGAAATAGCCAGACTTGGTTGGGAAAGAGGCTCGCTAGTCTAAACCCTTTATCTCTCCTCTGATAGCAGCAAGATCGGAAAATGGATGAAGTCAATTGTTTTTTTTTTTGTGGCCCTGTCCCTGGTTGAAGTGAGCGGCATATGGGTGGGTGAACAAAATTTAGGTATGTTATGTTCTGGGGGAGTAGGCTGTTAAGCAAAGTGGTGCAATTTGAATTTATAAACATCCTAAGATAGGAGTTCTACTGTATTTCACATGGGAGGTGGCCATGTGCAACCAATCAGAATCTACTTAATTATTCAGTGGTGATTGATCGGCACCTGACCCTGGGAAGAGTGAGTAAAGCCAGGTCAGCATTCCTGCCATTACCAAAGCCCAGGACTCAGGTCCCTGTGGTTAAGCCATAGGCTCCGCCTCCCATGGAATGCTTTGAATGTGGTGAGTCTGGTCATGTATGGTGGGACTGCCCAAAACATGGATAACTGATGGATTGCAGTGCAGGAAAAGCAATTTGGCCATTGGTCAGCATGGTGGCTGTGTGGACATCCCACCACCCTGTTCCGAATGCTGGTACAGTTAGAAAGCCAGGAGATTTGGGCACTGGTGGATATTGGTAGTGAGCTTACCATTGTCGCTGCCAATGTGGCCCCTCCAGGAACTAACAAGGTCCTGCCTCCTGTAATGGTGTTGTGTACCATGGCAATGTTGAGGAGCACCTTGTGGTGGTCATTAAACAAAGACCGTATTGCATACGCAAAGCAAAATGTGCAGTGATAAAAGCAAGAGGTGGAAGAGATGCTACATTTAGTGGTCATAGAAGTGTCAGAGAGTGGAATAATCACATTGTCTTAGTACCTGAGCCTTCAGGTGCTTTAAGATTCTGCAATGACTTTCATTAATTAAATCATGTTTCTCACTTTGATTCATACCCTATGCCCCGGGTTGATGACTTGGTTGAAAATTTAGCCAAAAGTCAGTGTCTTACCACACTTAATTCGACAAAAGAATGTGATAAAGTTGCAGCCGCAAATTCAGACAACATTGTTATTTTCAGCTCTATCTGGCAATCACACCAACCAAAGGTAGAGGCCATCTTAAAGTCTCTATGTGCATACAAGTTTACCACCAACCCTAAAAAATGTGCCATTGGTATGGTGTAAGCCACGTATTTAGATACATTTTGGGCAGAGATAATGTTATACTGTACCACAGCCTATTTAGATAGAAGCGGTTCTCACTTGATCTAAACCAGTGGCAGATTCAGGGGGTACCCGGGCACGTGCCCCCCGTGTCATTTCATTTTATAACTGAAGACCAGGGCTTTCCAACGAGCCCAGCCCCGTGTCTCTAGCCCCTCGGGAACCGGAGATATCGCCTGGCAAAGCTGTCATGTTTTTTCCCCAGAGGATAATATGGGACCCGTCAATTCCAACCCCCACCTGGTTCTGATGGCTGCCAGTTCCCCCCTGGCATCACAGAAGCTTGTGGTTGATCTCATTCAATTCCAAATCGCTGGGACTTCAATATGATACCAGGCTGCTCCATATCGGTCAATCGGTTCCAGAGATATTGCGTGTAAACCGATTTTTTTATTTTTAAAATGTAATTTCATGGCTGTTCATGTTTTTTGAGGGCAGATTACCCTGGAACCAAACATTCCAGTTTCACTGAGCCAAAATCATTCAAAGCCCACTCAAAAGTTCTTCAATATGATATTTGTCTCATGTAAATGGGTCAGTTGGTTCCGAAGATATAGCCGGTTAAATGAGATAACTAGCTAAAGGGGGGAGGGGTGGTTTTCTCTCCCCCTCACACCAGAAAAAGCAGGGACTAGGCTGGTGTAAAAGGGACCAACCTGGGAATGCATTTTCAGGTGTGAAAGGGGTATTATTTCAAATAGCCGGGACCTGCAGTGCTCTGAATACAGCCAGGCTCTGCCAGTGTCAGTGGCTATCACGTCTGCCTGGCGGTGGCTGTCCCCCATTTACCGCGACCAAGTATTCCCCCTTGGCAATGAGCATGTAATCCCACATGGCAACGAGCATGGAACCTCTGGCAATGAGCATGGAACCCTTAGCAATGAGCATGTAGATAAGCAGCACTTATGTAGCATAATTTTTAAAAGGCATTATGGTGTTTGGCATAATACATAATGGACATAATGGCGTGTAACTTAACGTGTAATGGACATTATGGTGTAAATGTTTAATGCGCGCCTTTGGTGGACAATGTCCCTGTTTATGGAGCGTATTGTGAATTTTGGCTTAATCTGTGTGGCATTATGTGAATTCTAGCTCAATCCGTGTGGCATTATGTGAATTTTATCTCAATCCGTGTGGCATTATGTGAATTTTGTCTCAATCCGTGTGGCATTATGTGAATTTTGGCTCAATCCGTGTGGCATTATATGAATTTTGGCTCAATCCATGTGGCATTATGTGAATTTTGGCTCAATCCGTATGGCATTTTCTGAATTTGGCTCAATCAATGTGGCATTATGTGAATTTTGGCTCAATCCATGTGGCATTATGTGAATTTTGACACAATCCATGTGGCATTATTTGAATTTTGGCTCAATCCATGTGGCATTATGTGAATTTTGGCTTATTCCATTTGGCATCATGTGCAAGTATAATGGGGTCTAGTATTTTGTTGCATAATGTGTAGAAGTTTTATATAATGTTGTACACTACACTCAAGGACACGCCCCCTGTTGAGTGGCCACACCCCCTTTTCTGGAGCACGCCTTCAGCGCGCGCACAACTATTTTGTCGCCATGGTGGGCCTGCGTACTTTAAATGCCAAGGCCTATTTTTAATCCCATTACCACCCTCTCTCTGCTGCTCTCTTAGCATGTACACTGGCACCACTAACACCGCCCCGCTCCCACCTAAACCCTCTTTTATCATGGTGCCTCCCCTGTCATTTTATCCTGGATCCGCCCCTGGTCTAAACCCAAATGTTAGTCGCAATTTAGAACATTTTTCAGTCTGGTGGGTTATTACAAGACTTTGCCAGAGTGGCTCCACTAACATAATGTCTTTAAAAACAGTCTCCAGACAAATAACGTATTGTAGACAAATGGAAAACGCTTGGCAAGATTTAAGATGAGCTTTATGTACAGAGCTTGTCTTGCAAGCTCCTATTTAAAAAAAAAAAGTTTGTGTTGCAGGCAGATACCTCTGGGACAGGATTGGGGCAGTCCTTTCCCAGGAGCTAGATGGAGAGGAGAAGGCCATCCTCCACCTTAGCTGAAAATTACTGCCCAGAGAGCACAAGTGTTCAACTCGATCTGGAGTGCTTGCCAATTAAGTGGGCAGTTGAGTCCTTAAAATATTATATGTTGGGACAAAGGTTTTTGTTGGTCACAGACCATGCTCTCTTGCAATGGATACAAACAAACAAGGAGGTAAATGCTTGTGTGACCCATTTGTTTTTTACAGCCATATAAGTTTGAGTTGTGGCATTGTCCAGGGAAACAACACCTTAATGCAGATGCACTTTACAGGAAGTTTATATGTCCTGATCCTCCAAGCAACCATATGGCGAATCTAGGGGAGTAGGCAGAGGGCGAGGTGATCAACTTCTGGAAAGTGGTGGAGGGCTGTGTACCTGGGCAGATGACACAATTGGAGGTGGGCAAGTGGAAAGCTCATCTGAAAAATTGTTGAAGCTAGTGGGGTGGGGGGGGGAGTGTAGCTGGGACAGAATGCTTCCACATGAAGGTAATGTGGAGGATCCGGCCCAGGTTTAGATCAGCAACTGTGGCTTCCTAATACAAGTTTTTCCAGGGCAGAGGATCATTGGCCTTGATGTTTGAATAGCTACCCAAGTGATAGGCCTTGATGTGGGCTACAGCAGGGACCGCTGGAAATTTCAGAAGAGTTTGTGCTACTGTATGTTGTGACACCTGTATGCTGCAATGCTGTAACCATTCTTGGTTATTCTGATTACCTGGTATGCTGTGTACCTGCTGCAAAATAAAGATCAAGACTTCATCTTATTCAGTGTAGGTGATTCCTTGTCACAATACTTGCCAACTTTAAAATGTTATCCTCTGGGACAGTTACCAGAGAGATTTATTAGATGATCAATGTTGGTGCTTCTTGTGATTAGGCCCAGTGCCTTGTTGGGACTAACGATAAATGAGAATTGCATTCTCGTTCAGTGGGCAACTAGGGTACTGTATGTCCCAGATGATCTGGAATCTGGCAGTTCACGGCCTATTACACAGGGGTTAAAGTGAAGGGGGGATACTGAGTTCCACCACCCGTAATGGTAGATGGAACCACTGTAGGTCCATCTCCACCATGGCCCTGCACAGCAAAACACAATATTATGCAGAAGGTTCTAGTGCCATTGACAAGCTGCAGCCACATCCCCCTTCTTCAATCCTTGAAGCACCATTATTCTCTACAACTGGTGGACTGTGTCTTTTGGACAGAGTTCATCCTCTCCCATCAATACTGTACCAGGCCTTCCCCCGAATTACTGCTGATAGTCTCCTCTCCAGGCTATTCCCAGAGAGAAGTCTCTAAAAGTAGGTAAGGCTGTTGTATTCCCAGTGTAAAATCAGGCCCACAATGCTCTAGGCATACAGGGGGTTATTCTGATTCACTCAGAAAGGCACAATCACTCTCTAATGGTCAAAACCATTTGCACTGCAGGTGGGGCTGATGTAAACATGTGCAGAGAGAGTTAGATGCGGGTGTTTTATTGTTTCTGTGCAGGGTAAATACTGGTAGTTTTATTTTTATACTGCAATATAGATATCAGTTTGAAGTACCCCCCCCCCCCCCCCCCACACACACACACACACACACACACACACACATGATACATCAGCCCCACCTGCAGTGCACATGGTTTTGTCCATTAGAGAGTGATTGTGCCTTTCCGAGTGAATCAGGATAACCCCCACACTGTAGTCTTTTTATTTGTAATGTTAGCTAACTCACAATAAGTCTTTATTAAAGTAATGCGGTCCAAGGTCATAAACAGGTTTCCCAAGAAGCTGACAAAATGATTCTGAGTGCTTAAAAGTGGATTAAGTGTTATCCGAATATATAATCACTCTCTATGAACTATTAATTTGGAGGTACACTTAAGGGAAAATAGTTTGGAAGTGGGGAAAGTTTATCTTATTTGGAGGCGCTCCTAAACAAGAGTTTGTTTCATAAGAAAAATGATCCACAGAGATCATATAAAAATGAGCTTTTATTTCTCTGTGAACAAAACAGAGCAAAGCATTATGGGCCTATGGTGGATTGATGAATGCCGCGGTGAAATAAAAATATCCATTACAGTATCTCTAATACCATATAAATTTGGTAGACCTGTATTTTTCAGCAAAATTCATTTAAGTTGTTTAGAATTTAGTTGGTTTTCACCATGGAGACTAGAAAAAGACATTGCATTTAGAATGTGTACAGGACATTGTGAGTATTTGGTAAGGCCTTATGGACTGAGTCACATTCCGGCTGTTTTCCAACATCTCCTTAATGATGTGTTTGGGGAATATCTGCTGTTCATAGAGGACAGGTCAGGCAGGTACGGCAGAAGTTCCAGGTGAGCCAGATGTTTGCCGAACTTGAAAAATGTGTGCGCAACAAGGCCCTACAGAAGTCTTGGCGATTTTTCAATGATCATCGGCGACTTATTTATTTATTTTTATTTATTTAATAGTTGCTGCATTCACAGCTATTGCTATGAAAGGCAATGAGCGCACTAAAAGGGCCTCATTCTGGTTCACTCGCAAAAGCAAATTCTCTCTCTTTAATGGACAAAAAATGTGCACTGCAGGTGGAGCAGATGTAACATGTGCAGAGAGAGGTAAGGTCCCATACACTAGTCCGATTTGTCCTAAGGACAAGTCGGACCAGTTTGCCCTTGAAAGACCCAAGGCAGCTCCCCGGGAGGCTGCTTATGACTTGGCAATAAATTGCATGAATCTCAGCCAATCAGCATCTGCCCAGTGTTTTAAAATTCAGCAGCGCTTTCCGCGCTGCCGCCTGCCTAATAGAACTACTCAGTTTCCATCTGCCTCACGGACTCGCTGACTTAATGATCAGCGACGCAGGGACCCCACTGCCCGCCCCGCACAGATGCTGCTTCCCATCCACCGCTTCCTGGCCCCCACTGCTGCACATAGGTGTGTGACAGTGGTGTTGCACGCCGTCCGGGTGTCCCTGCACCCGGACGGACGGCGAGCTCAGTGTCATCTGACGCTGCAGACGCAGCGTCATCTGACGCGGCGGGGGACGCTGCCGAGCAGCGTCCCAAGCCTCGCTCGGAGGCTAAGCGTCGGGGCGTTGCTAGGCAACGTCCCCGAGCTTCCGCCCGGCAGCCAGCAACGCGCGCGCCTGACGTCAGTCAGGCGGCGCGAGATTTGAATAAATAGCCGGCGTCTGCTGGGCACAGACGCCGGTTATAGCTTATGCTTCTATAGCTATCGCTGCAGCTATCTTAGTACTCAGCTCCCCGGTCCCCTGGGTCCTTGGTCCCAGTTTCCTTTTCAGGTTAACCCTTGCCGCAGACTTCCTGGTCTCCCAGCCTGTCAGCTGGTGTCTGCCCTTGGATTTCTGTGTTCCTGTAATCCCTGGACTCCTCTGCTGTTCTCCATCCTCAGCCTGTGAGCCTGCAGTGGACCCACAGCCTCCATCTTCCGTGGGTCACGTAAGTGCTCCAGTGGAGCCCAGGTCTTATTCTTCTTTGGTCCTCCGTGGCCTCGCCCCTCCGTGGGATTATCCTTGTTTTCCTCTGTTGTGTCCTTGTCCCTGTCTTTTTGACGGGTATCACCTTTCCCCCTACTGTTGTTAGTGTTCCGGCTAGGCAGGAGTGTCACCATTTATCCGTATCCCTGCTTTGGGAGTCACGGTCCCTTTGGAGTGTTTTTGGGGACTCCCTTATACCCACTGGTGTCTGCGACTAGGTCGCACTCCCCGTCTTGGCCTGGTGCCGGCAGTCAGGGGCCCATTACCAGTTAGGTCCATTAGTCAGCTTATCCTCTTGAGTTCCCCGTGGCGATCGTTACCCCTTGTCCCCACATAAGACCTGGCTGCATCGGGGTCGGAGCGGGCCTAACTCGCTCCTTCGAACGCGGCGGCCACAGGTGAAGCCTAGCTCCGCAGGGGTTTGCCATCTGCCTCGGGGACTCAATAGAGAGAGTGTAGGATCCGCTGTGGCCGTCCTAACCGGCGGTCCCGGCTGTGGGCTCACGCCCTGTTCTCCCTCCGCCTGGAACCAGTGTTGTCCCTGGTGCCCAGACCAGAGCAGCGTAACATTATAACCGGCCAGAATTAAGACAGGTCTCCCCTGTCAAATACCTGGAGGGGTAGTTATTTGTGTCGTTTGTTATTATGAGTACCCCGTCTCAGACGTTTTGTGATCAGCTTCAAGGGCTAACTCAGATGGTCCGGGAATTGTCCCTGAAGGTAGCGTCCCAAGAGCAGAGGTCGCGACCTCCAGACTCAGGGGGTTCAGATCCCAAAATGAACTTGCCTGATCGGTTTTCTGGAGACCGCAAAACCTTTTTTAATTTTCGTGAGAGTTGCAAGTTGTATTTTCGGCTTAAAACACGCTCCTTCTCATCCGAGGCCCAGCGTATTGGACTAGTCATCTTTTTGCTCCAGGGTGACCCCCAGACCTGGGCCTTTGGATTGCCTTCAGACAGCCCAGCCCTGGCTTCCGTAGACAGTTTCTTTAGTTCCCTCGGGTTGTTGTATGATGATCCTGACCGTGAAGCCTCAGCAGAGACCCATCTTAGAGCCCTTAGGCAAGGGAAAGACCCAGCCGAGGTTTATTGTACCGAGTTCCGCCGATGGGCGAATGATTGCGGGTGGAACGACCCTGCATTACGCAGTCAGTTTCGTTGCGGTCTTTCCGACGAGATCAAAGATTGCCTCATTCAATACCCGGCACCTAAAACATTGGACAAATTAATGGAATTAGCCATTAAAATTGACCGTCGCCTCCGTGAGCGGAGGTCGGAACGGGGCTCGCTCACTCGGGTGGTTCCCTATGTTCCAATGACCCCTGAGGAAAGAGAGGAGCCCATGCAACTTGGGGCAGCTCGCATTTCCCCGGAAGAAAGGGCTCGTCGATTAAGTTCAGGTCTGTGTTTATATTGTGGCTGTAAGGGTCACATCTTAAGAAATTGCCCCAATAGGCCAGTAAAAGGCCGGGCCAAGTGAACGAAGAGAGGGTTCACTTTGGCCTCCAGCTCTTTTCCTCTCTAGATTCATTACTAATCCCGGGGCATATTTCTTTTCAAGGGGGTAATTTTTCGGGGTCAGTATTTATTGACAGCGGCGCAGCTGGTAATTTCTTGGACTCTTCCCTCGCCCAGAGTTTGGGGATTCCGCAACTCCAGCTTCCTATCCCCATTACCTTACGGGGCTTAGATGGTGGGGTTCTGTCCAATGGGGCCGTTACTTTTCAGACTCCACCCATGCAGTTGACCATTGGTCTATTTCACCAGGAGGAGATCACTTTCTTGTTAACCTCATGTCCTTCGGTACCCATCGTGTTGGGTTTCCCCTGGCTGAGAAAACACAATCTCATCATTGATTGGCGCCTAGGGGAGATCACCCAGTGGAACCCCAATTGTCACCAGAAG
Organism: Crinia signifera; assembly: GCF_055691185.1. Lineage (NCBI taxonomy): Eukaryota > Metazoa > Chordata > Amphibia > Anura > Myobatrachidae > Crinia > Crinia signifera. Next base: position 30,221,119 of record NC_139218.1, read on the forward strand.
TGCCTTCAGATTTCGCTCCCTGTGAAATCCGCCTCTTTAGCGGGGATTCCCATTCCCTACCGGGATTACGCAGACGTGTTTTCAAAGGGTAAGGCCGACAGTTTACCTCCACATCGGCCATACGACTGTGCCATCCAATTGGTCCCCAACGCGCCATTGCCCAAGAGTAGACTTTATGCATTGTCTCTCCCGGAGACAAAGGCCATGGATGACTACATCCAAGAAAGTTTGTCCAAGGGGTTTATTCGGCCCTCTAAATCTCCGCTCAGCGCCGGTTTCTTCTTTGTGGAAAAGAAGGATGGTTCGTTGAGGCCGTGCATAGATTTCCGTGCCCTTAATAAAATTACGGTGAAAAACACCTATCCCCTTCCGTTAATTACGGTGCTGTTTGACCAACTACGTTCCGCTACCATTTTTTCCAAAATCGACCTTAGGGGGGCTTATAACCTCATAAGAATCCTGGAAGGGGACGAGTGGAAAACGGCATTCAGTACTCAGACGGGGCACTATGAGTACCTGGTAATGCCGTTCGGGTTATCCAATGCCCCAGCCGTTTTTCAGGATTTTATTAACGATGTCCTTCGGGAATTCTTGGGCAAATTCGTAGTTGTCTATTTAGATGATATTTTAATTTTTTCCCAAGACTTGGACTCGCATAGGACACAAGTTCGTCAGGTTCTGCAAAAATTACGCGAGAATCAGTTATTCGCTAAATTAGAGAAATGCAAATTTGAGGTGACCCAGGTGTCTTTTTTGGGATATATAATTTCTTCACAAGGGTTCCAAATGGACCCCAAGAAATTACAAGCCATTTTAGATTGGGTGCGACCCACCAATTTAAAAGCAGTCCAGCGATTTCTTGGGTTCGCCAATTATTATAGGCGATTCATTCATGCCTTCTCTTCAATTGTGGCACCCTTGGTGGCGTTGACCAAGAAAGGTGCGGATCCATCAGCATGGTCTCCTCAGGTAGAACAGGCTTTCAAGACCTTGAAGCAAGCCTTCATCTCGGCTCCAGTTCTTAGACATCCCAACCCTGAGCTGCCATTTGTGGTAGAAGTCGACGCCTCCGAAGTTGGGGCCGGGGCGGTGCTCTCTCAGAGAGATCCGGAGTCTTCACAATTCCACCCCTGTGCCTACATGTCCAGAAAATTTTCTCAAGCTGAGTCCAATTATGATGTGGGCAACAGGGAGTTACTTGCCATCAAGTGGGCCTTTGATGAATGGCGTCAGTGGCTGGAAGGAGCTGTTCATCAGATTCTGGTCTTAACCGATCATAAGAATCTACAATACATTGAATCAGCCAAAAGGCTGAACGCTCGCCAAGCCCGGTGGGCACTCTTCTTTATGAGATTTATTTTCATTATTTCTTATGTCCCTGGATCAAAAAACATTAAGGCAGACGCCCTTTCCAGATGTTTTGTTCCTCAACAAGAAGGTGGGATCAAGTCTGGGTCCATCATTCCTTCATCCTGTATCCATGCCGGGGTTAGCCAGACCTTGGAGGGTCTTCTCCGGCAAGCTCAGGGGCAAGCTCCAGCCCAAACTCCGGAGAATAAACTGTTTGTTCCTCCTTCATTGAGACGCAGAGTGTTGGCAGAATGCCATGATACTAAAATTTCTGGTCACCCAGGAGTATATAAAACCCTTGCTTTATTATCCCGAGTGGTCTGGTGGCCAGGGATGGCCAGGGACAGCAAGGACTTTGTCTTGTCTTGTCCGGAGTGTGCCCGACATAAAGTTCCTCGTTCTCGACCATTGGGAGAGTTGTTGCCTTTGTCCGTCCCAGGCAGGCCTTGGTCCCATCTGGCCATGGATTTTATTGTAGGTCTTCCAGTCTCATCACACTGTCAAGTCATTTGGGTAGTCATCGATAGATTTTCTAAGATGGCGCATTTCGTGGCTTTAAGGCAGTTACCCTCGGCTAAAGAGCTGGCCACGCTATTCCTTCAACACATTTTTCGTCTGCACGGATTTCCCAGCGATATTGTGTCCGACCGGGGTCCACAGTTTGTGGCTCAGTTTTGGAGAATGTTCTGTGCTACCTTAAAGGTGAAGATCAGCCTTACCTCCGCATTCCATCCACAGGCCAATGGACAAACAGAACGCCTTAATCAGTCTCTTAAACAATATCTGAGGATTTTTGTTTCCAAACTTCAAAATGACTGGGTTAGTTTCTTGCCGTTAGCCGAATTTGCGTATAATAACGCACATCATTCGGCCTCTAAGACGTCGCCCTTTTTTGCAGTCTACGGATTCCATCCACGGGCTAATTCTCTGGGACCGAATGCCTCTGGCTCTTCTTCGTCAGCTGCCTCTCGCCTCAAAGTCGTATGGAGGAAAGTCCACTTGGCCCTTAAAGAAGCTGCTTTCAGAGAGAAGGTATTCTCTGACAAATCCAGACGGCCTTGCTCTTTCAAAGTTGGTGACTGGGTGTGGCTATCCACCCGTAATATAAAGCTTCACCAACCATCAGCAAGGTTAGGGCCTCGGTTCATTGGGCCTTTTCGGATTGTCAGGAGGGTTAATCCGGTAGCATTCCGTCTTGCTTTACCTAAGTCCCTCAGGATTTCGAGTACCTTTCATGCTTCGCTTCTTAAGCCGGTGGTGTTTTCACAGAGATTTCCTCGCAGACTGAGGAATGGCTCTGCCCCAGTGATGGTGCAGGGGCAACAGGAGTTCCGCGTGGAAAAAATCCTCGATTCTAGACTTATGAGAGGTTCCTTGCAGTTTCTGGTACACTGGAGGGGATTTGGTCCCGAAGAGAGGTCCTGGGTTTCCGATGTAGATTTGCATTCACCCAATCTTAGGAGGGCCTTTTTTCGTCAATTCCCAGATAAACCTGGTGGGAAAGGGTTGTTAACCCTTCCTCAAGGGGGGGGTATTGTTGCACGCCGTCCGGGTGTCCCTGCACCCGGACGGACGGCGAGCTCAGTGTCATCGCTCGGAGGCTAAGCGTCGGGGCGTTGCTAGGCAACGTCCCCGAGCTTCCGCCCGGCAGCCAGCAACGCGCGCGCCTGATGTCAGTCAGGCGGCGCGAGATTTGAATAAATAGCCGGCGTCTGCTGGGCACAGACGCCGGTTATAGCTTATGCTTCTATAGCTATCGCTGCAGCTATCTTAGTACTCAGCTCCCCGGTCCCCTGGGTCCTTGGTCCCAGTTTCCTTTTCAGGTTAACCCTTGCCGCAGACTTCCTGGTCTCCCAGCCTGTCAGCTGGTGTCTGCCCTTGGATTTCTGTGTTCCTGTAATCCCTGGACTCCTCTGCTGTTCTCCATCCTCAGCCTGTGAGCCTGCAGTGGACCCACAGCCTCCATCTTCCGTGGGTCACGTAAGTGCTCCAGTGGAGCCCAGGTCTTATTCTTCTTTGGTCCTCCGTGGCCTCGCCCCTCCGTGGGATTATCCTTGTTTTCCTCTGTTGTGTCCTTGTCCCTGTCTTTTTGACGGGTATCACCTTTCCCCCTACTGTTGTTAGTGTTCCGGCTAGGCAGGAGTGTCACCATTTATCCGTATCCCTGCTTTGGGAGTCACGGTCCCTTTGGAGTGTTTTTGGGGACTCCCTTATACCCACTGGTGTCTGCGACTAGGTCGCACTCCCCGTCTTGGCCTGGTGCCGGCAGTCAGGGGCCCATTACCAGTTAGGTCCATTAGTCAGCTTATCCTCTTGAGTTCCCCGTGGCGATCGCTTACCCCTTGTCCCCACATAAGACCTGGCTGCATCGGGGTCGGAGCGGGCCTAACTCGCTCCTTCGAACGCGGCGGCCACAGGTGAAGCCTAGCTCCGCAGGGGTTTGCCATCTGCCTCGGGGACTCAATAGAGAGAGTGTAGGATCCGCTGTGGCCGTCCTAACCGGCGGTCCCGGCTGTGGGCTCACGCCCTGTTCTCCCTCCGCCTGGAACCAGTGTTGTCCCTGGTGCCCAGACCAGAGCAGCGTAACAAGTGGTGCTTCACCGCCGTCACACACATAGGGATCAGACCAACACATCGTAGGTGCTAACAATCACCCGCGATGTGTCAATGATCTGACAGATTGAACCTGTAGCAGGTTCAATCTGTAGGGTGCAACCCAATGCCCACGAGACTGCATCATCGGGTTCGGTGGGGATGTCAAACACATCCCATTTAGGCCAATTTCTCTGCCCGATCCCATGCAAATTGCCCAGTGACGCGGTTGGGTCAGGACATCACTGGATGTCAGCTGCCCGCCCACTTCCTCCCGAGGGTGCACACATATCTAAGTGACCTGAGAGTCTCTTCACCATCATTTGATGGTCAGCAACCCCCATCGAATGATGGGGGTGGTTCCCCCTAGGCGTGCGGCCCGGCATTCACCGGATGGGGTTTGGTGGACTCTCAAGGCTACGAATTTGCAGCCTTGTGAATCAACCAGAATAACCCCCTTATTGTACAGATGGATCTATAGCATCAGATGTGGGAGCTGGGGAGATGTACTAAGCCTTGGAGGGAGATAAAGGGAGATTCAGGGGTAGATGTAGTAAGCCTGGAGAAGTGATAAGGTGGAAGGTGATAACTCACCAGCCGATCATCTAAATGTCAAGGCTGGATTTGAAAAATGACAGAAGCTGATTGGCTGGTCTGTTATCACCTTCCACTTTATCACTTCTCCAGGCTTAATACATCTGCCCCATAGTACCAGAAAAAAGGCATCATTGTGTCTCAGGCGCTCTTGATGGTTCTCATCTTTAATAATGATATCTAGGTAAATTTATATTAAGCTGCAGAAACATTATGCTGCTTTCACATTGCCTAAACGTTTGAGACCCGGTATTTTGAAACGGTATTTAAAATGGTATATTACCGTTTTAAACCCCTTTCACACCGCACATAAATACCGGGGGTGACATTTAATAGGATGCGATTTTTTCGCTCTTTCAAAATCACACATTATCGCACTTTTTTAAAATTGCATTTTTGTTGGGAATTTGCATATTTAATGAGGTGCGTATTCCGGAATGAAAAGTGCGATTAAGTGCGATAATGGGCGAATTTTAGGCATGAAAATGTGCGAATTTGAGCTAATGTGCGATTTTGTGTTTGTAAAAAAATAAAATAAAACACTGCTGGCTGTTGGAGCCCGGAGCTGGATTCAAAATACGGGGGACCCCCAGATTTTTTGTCCCCCGTATTTTTGGAACCAGGTCCGGCTCAATGAGCTCGGGGCTGGTTATGCTCAGGAGGGGGACCCCACACCATTTTTTCCCCAAAAAAATGGTGTGGGGTCCATATTTAATGAGGTGCGTATTCCGGAATGAAAAGTGCGATTAAGTGCGATAATGGGCGAATTTTAGGCATGAAAATGTGCGAATTTGAGCTAATGTGCGATTTTGTGTTTGTAAAAAAATAAAATGAAACACTGCTGGCTGTTGGAGCCCGGAGCTGGATTCAAAATACGGGGGACCCCCAGATTTTTTGTCCCCCGTATTTTTGGAACCAGGTCCGGCTCAATGAGCTCGGGGCTGGTTATGCTCAGGAGGGGGACCCCACACCATTTTTTCCCCAAAAAAACACTCTAACACATTTTTTAAGACAGGACCATGAACAGATCTCAATGATCTGTGCAGGGTTCTGGCCAATTCGCATATCAGAACCTGGTCTAAATTTTTGGCGATTTTTAGACACATTTTCCCAAATTTGCATCTCATTAAATATGCAAATTGTATACTTTTCAATGAGAAAACATCTGGATGCGAGTTCCGGCGCGAGTAAAAATCGCACTTTCAGAAAGTGCGATTTTGCGGCAAAATCAGCGTTTTTGCCGTTTTTAGCATCTCATTAAATATGCGAATTCGGGAAAAAGTGCGATTTTGGCCTTTTTTGGTTAAAATATCGCAAAAGTCACATTTTCGCATCTCATTAAATGTCACCCCGGGTCTCAAGCAGGTTTGCAGTGTGAAAGCAGGACATGTCGTAGCTATAAGACAGCGTAGTGCATATGTAATGAACCGCTCATTACATATGCGCATATGTAATGAGGGCAGTGCATGTGAATGAGCCGCTCATTACATGGCCCCAAGAATCTAGAAGCAGACCGCTTGGATAGAAGTATTTCTCCGCAGCATCCGATCCCCTCCACGTAGTGCTCTCATTCCTGCGGACAAAGTCGGGGTGGATCTCACTCATCATCCCATCTGTTCTTTTACATGATGCTCAGAGTCAGGCAGCTTCTAACACATAGGGGGAGGGGCCCTAAACTGCACACCCTGGACATATGAGGTGCTACCTGCTGAGACTTGTAGTGCAGCAAGCAGGAGGAGGAGTTTGCAGGTGCACACTAAATATATATGCTAGACCTTTTAATATCTTGCTATATTGCATTTGAGGTTATTAGCATAGTAATGGCCATTAGTATCGGCTTGTCCACCGCGTCCAGGTTACCTCATTAGGACAAGTCCCTAACACTACTCTGGGACAGGTCCAGGGCACAGGGCCCCCCAGGCCAGCCCAGCAGAACCACCCCATGGCATCACATTAGTGTGAAATTAAAGTGATAGTAAAAGGGATAGGGGAAATTATATGTGATAGGACTTACCAAGGTAAGAAGTAATAATAAATGTGAAGGGTGCTACATATATATTAAACAAACTAAAGGGGTGATTGAAAGTATACGATATGATGCCATGGAGCAGCCCAGCAACAGCAGCCCAAAGAGCCCTGAGCCCCAAACACGGTCCCACAGACTAACACTCAGCATATATGTATAGTAGGACTTACCCTCATAGTGCCAAGCTGAGGTGTGCAGTCTTGAATGTTGGGACTCCAACCTAATTAAAATCAATTTGGGACAGGTGGGTGGGGTGCAAGCTTAGGAGGAAGGCGTCTCTAGTTCCTTCCAGTGTGTATGAATACACAATATATAGTACATAGGGGGAGGGGCCCTAAACTGCACACCCTGGACATATGAGGTGCTACCTGCTGAGACTTGTAGTGCAGCAAGCAGGAGGAGGAGTTTGCAGGTGCACACTAAATATATATGCTAGACCTTTTAATATCTTGCTATATTGCATTTGAGGTTATTAGCATAGTAATGGCCATTAGTATCGGCTTGTCCACCGCGTCCAGGTTACCTCATTAGGACAAGTCCCTAACACTACTCTGGGACAGGTCCAGGGCACAGGGCCCCCCAGGCCAGCCCAGCAGAACCACCCCATGGCATCACATTAGTGTGAAATTAAAGTGATAGTAAAAGGGATAGGGGAAATTATATGTGATAGGACTTACCAAGGTAAGAAGTAATAATAAATGTGAAGGGTGCTACATATATATTAAACAAACTAAAGGGGTGATTGAAAGTATACGATATGATGCCATGGAGCAGCCCAGCAACAGCAGCCCAAAGAGCCCTGAGCCCCAAACACGGTCCCACAGACTAACACTCAGCATATATGTATAGTAGGACTTACCCTCATAGTGCCAAGCTGAGGTGTGCAGTCTTGAATGTTGGGACTCCAACCTAATTAAAATCAATTTGGGACAGGTGGGTGGGGTGCAAGCTTAGGAGGAAGGCGTCTCTAGTTCCTTCCAGTGTGTATGAATACACAATATATAGTACATAGGGGGAGGGGCCCTAAACTGCACACCCTGGACATATGAGGTGCTACCTGCTGAGACTTGTAGTGCAGCAAGCAGGAGGAGGAGTTTGCAGGTGCACACTAAATATATATGCTAGACCTTTTAATATCTTGCTATATTGCATTTGAGGTTATTAGCATAGTAATGGCCATTAGTATCGGCTTGTCCACCGCGTCCAGGTTACCTCATTAGGACAAGTCCCTAACACTACTACGGGACAGGTCCAGGGCACAGGGCCCCCCAGGCCAGCCCAGCAGAACCACCCCATGGCATCACATTAGTGTGAAATTAAAGTGATAGTAAAAGGGATAGGGGAAATTATATGTGATAGGACTTACCAAGGTAAGAAGTAATAATAAATGTGAAGGGTGCTACATATATATTAAACAAACTAAAGGGGTGATTGAAAGTATACGATATGATGCCATGGAGCAGCCCAGCAACAGCAGCCCAAAGAGCCCTGAGCCCCAAACACGGTCCCACAGACTAACACTCAGCATATATGTATAGTAGGACTTACCCTCATAGTGCCAAGCTGAGGTGTGCAGTCTTGAATGTTGGGACTCCAACCTAATTAAAATCAATTTGGGACAGGTGGGTGGGGTGCAAGCTTAGGAGGAAGGCGTCTCTAGTTCCTTCCAGTGTGTATGAATACACAATATATAGTACATAGGGGGAGGGGCCCTAAACTGCACACCCTGGACATATGAGGTGCTACCTGCTGAGACTTGTAGTGCAGCAAGCAGGAGGAGGAGTTTGCAGGTGCACACTAAATATATATGCTAGACCTTTTAATATCTTGCTATATTGCATTTGAGGTTATTAGCATAGTAATGGCCATTAGTATCGGCTTGTCCACCGCGTCCAGGTTACCTCATTAGGACAAGTCCCTAACACTACTCTGGGACAGGTCCAGGGCACAGGGCCCCCCAGGCCAGCCCAGCAGAACCACCCCATGGCATCACATTAGTGTGAAATTAAAGTGATAGTAAAAGGGATAGGGGAAATTATATGTGATAGGACTTACCAAGGTAAGAAGTAATAATAAATGTGAAGGGTGCTACATATATATTAAACAAACTAAAGGGGTGATTGAAAGTATACGATATGATGCCATGGAGCAGCCCAGCAACAGCAGCCCAAAGAGCCCTGAGCCCCAAACACGGTCCCACAGACTAACACTCAGCATATATGTATAGTAGGACTTACCCTCATAGTGCCAAGCTGAGGTGTGCAGTCTTGAATGTTGGGACTCCAACCTAATTAAAATCAATTTGGGACAGGTGGGTGGGGTGCAAGCTTAGGAGGAAGGCGTCTCTAGTTCCTTCCAGTGTGTATGAATACACAATATATAGTACATAGGGGGAGGGGCCCTAAACTGCACACCCTGGACATATGAGGTGCTACCTGCTGAGACTTGTAGTGCAGCAAGCAGGAGGAGGAGTTTGCAGGTGCACACTAAATATATATGCTAGACCTTTTAATATCTTGCTATATTGCATTTGAGGTTATTAGCATAGTAATGGCCATTAGTATCGGCTTGTCCACCGCGTCCAGGTTACCTCATTAGGACAAGTCCCTAACACTACTCTGGGACAGGTCCAGGGCACAGGGCCCCCCAGGCCAGCCCAGCAGAACCACCCCATGGCATCACATTAGTGTGAAATTAAAGTGATAGTAAAAGGGATAGGGGAAATTATATGTGATAGGACTTACCAAGGTAAGAAGTAATAATAAATGTGAAGGGTGCTACATATATATTAAACAAACTAAAGGGGTGATTGAAAGTATACGATATGATGCCATGGAGCAGCCCAGCAACAGCAGCCCAAAGAGCCCTGAGCCCCAAACACGGTCCCACAGACTAACACTCAGCATATATGTATAGTAGGACTTACCCTCATAGTGCCAAGCTGAGGTGTGCAGTCTTGAATGTTGGGACTCCAACCTAATTAAAATCAATTTGGGACAGGTGGGTGGGGTGCAAGCTTAGGAGGAAGGCGTCTCTAGTTCCTTCCAGTGTGTATGAATACACAATATATAGTACATAGGGGGAGGGGCCCTAAACTGCACACCCTGGACATATGAGGTGCTACCTGCTGAGACTTGTAGTGCAGCAAGCAGGAGGAGGAGTTTGCAGGTGCACACTAAATATATATGCTAGACCTTTTAATATCTTGCTATATTGCATTTGAGGTTATTAGCATAGTAATGGCCATTAGTATCGGCTTGTCCACCGCGTCCAGGTTACCTCATTAGGACAAGTCCCTAACACTACTCTGGGACAGGTCCAGGGCACAGGGCCCCCCAGGCCAGCCCAGCAGAACCACCCCATGGCATCACATTAGTGTGAAATTAAAGTGATAGTAAAAGGGATAGGGGAAATTATATGTGATAGGACTTACCAAGGTAAGAAGTAATAATAAATGTGAAGGGTGCTACATATATATTAAACAAACTAAAGGGGTGATTGAAAGTATACGATATGATGCCATGGAGCAGCCCAGCAACAGCAGCCCAAAGAGCCCTGAGCCCCAAACACGGTCCCACAGACTAACACTCAGCATATATGTATAGTAGGACTTACCCTCATAGTGCCAAGCTGAGGTGTGCAGTCTTGAATGTTGGGACTCCAACCTAATTAAAATCAATTTGGGACAGGTGGGTGGGGTGCAAGCTTAGGAGGAAGGCGTCTCTAGTTCCTTCCAGTGTGTATGAATACACAATATATAGTACATAGGGGGAGGGGCCCTAAACTGCACACCCTGGACATATGAGGTGCTACCTGCTGAGACTTGTAGTGCAGCAAGCAGGAGGAGGAGTTTGCAGGTGCACACTAAATATATATGCTAGACCTTTTAATATCTTGCTATATTGCATTTGAGGTTATTAGCATAGTAATGGCCATTAGTATCGGCTTGTCCACCGCGTCCAGGTTACCTCATTAGGACAAGTCCCTAACACTACTCTGGGACAGGTCCAGGGCACAGGGCCCCCCAGGCCAGCCCAGCAGAACCACCCCATGGCATCACATTAGTGTGAAATTAAAGTGATAGTAAAAGGGATAGGGGAAATTATATGTGATAGGACTTACCAAGGTAAGAAGTAATAATAAATGTGAAGGGTGCTACATATATATTAAACAAACTAAAGGGGTGATTGAAAGTATACGATATGATGCCATGGAGCAGCCCAGCAACAGCAGCCCAAAGAGCCCTGAGCCCCAAACACGGTCCCACAGACTAACACTCAGCATATATGTATAGTAGGACTTACCCTCATAGTGCCAAGCTGAGGTGTGCAGTCTTGAATGTTGGGACTCCAACCTAATTAAAATCAATTTGGGACAGGTGGGTGGGGTGCAAGCTTAGGAGGAAGGCGTCTCTAGTTCCTTCCAGTGTGTATGAATACACAATATATAGTACATAGGGGGAGGGGCCCTAAACTGCACACCCTGGACATATGAGGTGCTACCTGCTGAGACTTGTAGTGCAGCAAGCAGGAGGAGGAGTTTGCAGGTGCACACTAAATATATATGCTAGACCTTTTAATATCTTGCTATATTGCATTTGAGGTTATTAGCATAGTAATGGCCATTAGTATCGGCTTGTCCACCGCGTCCAGGTTACCTCATTAGGACAAGTCCCTAACACTACTCTGGGACAGGTCCAGGGCACAGGGCCCCCCAGGCCAGCCCAGCAGAACCACCCCATGGCATCACATTAGTGTGAAATTAAAGTGATAGTAAAAGGGATAGGGGAAATTATATGTGATAGGACTTACCAAGGTAAGAAGTAATAATAAATGTGAAGGGTGCTACATATATATTAAACAAACTAAAGGGGTGATTGAAAGTATACGATATGATGCCATGGAGCAGCCCAGCAACAGCAGCCCAAAGAGCCCTGAGCCCCAAACACGGTCCCACAGACTAACACTCAGCATATATGTATAGTAGGACTTACCCTCATAGTGCCAAGCTGAGGTGTGCAGTCTTGAATGTTGGGACTCCAACCTAATTAAAATCAATTTGGGACAGGTGGGTGGGGTGCAAGCTTAGGAGGAAGGCGTCTCTAGTTCCTTCCAGTGTGTATGAATACACAATATATAGTACATAGGGGGAGGGGCCCTAAACTGCACACCCTGGACATATGAGGTGCTACCTGCTGAGACTTGTAGTGCAGCAAGCAGGAGGAGGAGTTTGCAGGTGCACACTAAATATATATGCTAGACCTTTTAATATCTTGCTATATTGCATTTGAGGTTATTAGCATAGTAATGGCCATTAGTATCGGCTTGTCCACCGCGTCCAGGTTACCTCATTAGGACAAGTCCCTAACACTACTCTGGGACAGGTCCAGGGCACAGGGCCCCCCAGGCCAGCCCAGCAGAACCACCCCATGGCATCACATTAGTGTGAAATTAAAGTGATAGTAAAAGGGATAGGGGAAATTATATGTGATAGGACTTACCAAGGTAAGAAGTAATAATAAATGTGAAGGGTGCTACATATATATTAAACAAACTAAAGGGGTGATTGAAAGTATACGATATGATGCCATGGAGCAGCCCAGCAACAGCAGCCCAAAGAGCCCTGAGCCCCAAACACGGTCCCACAGACTAACACTCAGCATATATGTATAGTAGGACTTACCCTCATAGTGCCAAGCTGAGGTGTGCAGTCTTGAATGTTGGGACTCCAACCTAATTAAAATCAATTTGGGACAGGTGGGTGGGGTGCAAGCTTAGGAGGAAGGCGTCTCTAGTTCCTTCCAGTGTGTATGAATACACAATATATAGTACATAGGGGGAGGGGCCCTAAACTGCACACCCTGGACATATGAGGTGCTACCTGCTGAGACTTGTAGTGCAGCAAGCAGGAGGAGGAGTTTGCAGGTGCACACTAAATATATATGCTAGACCTTTTAATATCTTGCTATATTGCATTTGAGGTTATTAGCATAGTAATGGCCATTAGTATCGGCTTGTCCACCGCGTCCAGGTTACCTCATTAGGACAAGTCCCTAACACTACTCTGGGACAGGTCCAGGGCACAGGGCCCCCCAGGCCAGCCCAGCAGAACCACCCCATGGCATCACATTAGTGTGAAATTAAAGTGATAGTAAAAGGGATAGGGGAAATTATATGTGATAGGACTTACCAAGGTAAGAAGTAATAATAAATGTGAAGGGTGCTACATATATATTAAACAAACTAAAGGGGTGATTGAAAGTATACGATATGATGCCATGGAGCAGCCCAGCAACAGCAGCCCAAAGAGCCCTGAGCCCCAAACACGGTCCCACAGACTAACACTCAGCATATATGTATAGTAGGACTTACCCTCATAGTGCCAAGCTGAGGTGTGCAGTCTTGAATGTTGGGACTCCAACCTAATTAAAATCAATTTGGGACAGGTGGGTGGGGTGCAAGCTTAGGAGGAAGGCGTCTCTAGTTCCTTCCAGTGTGTATGAATACACAATATATAGTACATAGGGGGAGGGGCCCTAAACTGCACACCCTGGACATATGAGGTGCTACCTGCTGAGACTTGTAGTGCAGCAAGCAGGAGGAGGAGTTTGCAGGTGCACACTAAATATATATGCTAGACCTTTTAATATCTTGCTATATTGCATTTGAGGTTATTAGCATAGTAATGGCCATTAGTATCGGCTTGTCCACCGCGTCCAGGTTACCTCATTAGGACAAGTCCCTAACACTACTCTGGGACAGGTCCAGGGCACAGGGCCCCCCAGGCCAGCCCAGCAGAACCACCCCATGGCATCACATTAGTGTGAAATTAAAGTGATAGTAAAAGGGATAGGGGAAATTATATGTGATAGGACTTACCAAGGTAAGAAGTAATAATAAATGTGAAGGGTGCTACATATATATTAAACAAACTAAAGGGGTGATTGAAAGTATACGATATGATGCCATGGAGCAGCCCAGCAACAGCAGCCCAAAGAGCCCTGAGCCCCAAACACGGTCCCACAGACTAACACTCAGCATATATGTATAGTAGGACTTACCCTCATAGTGCCAAGCTGAGGTGTGCAGTCTTGAATGTTGGGACTCCAACCTAATTAAAATCAATTTGGGACAGGTGGGTGGGGTGCAAGCTTAGGAGGAAGGCGTCTCTAGTTCCTTCCAGTGTGTATGAATACACAATATATAGTACATAGGGGGAGGGGCCCTAAACTGCACACCCTGGACATATGAGGTGCTACCTGCTGAGACTTGTAGTGCAGCAAGCAGGAGGAGGAGTTTGCAGGTGCACACTAAATATATATGCTAGACCTTTTAATATCTTGCTATATTGCATTTGAGGTTATTAGCATAGTAATGGCCATTAGTATCGGCTTGTCCACCGCGTCCAGGTTACCTCATTAGGACAAGTCCCTAACACTACTCTGGGACAGGTCCAGGGCACAGGGCCCCCCAGGCCAGCCCAGCAGAACCACCCCATGGCATCACATTAGTGTGAAATTAAAGTGATAGTAAAAGGGATAGGGGAAATTATATGTGATAGGACTTACCAAGGTAAGAAGTAATAATAAATGTGAAGGGTGCTACATATATATTAAACAAACTAAAGGGGTGATTGAAAGTATACGATATGATGCCATGGAGCAGCCCAGCAACAGCAGCCCAAAGAGCCCTGAGCCCCAAACACGGTCCCACAGACTAACACTCAGCATATATGTATAGTAGGACTTACCCTCATAGTGCCAAGCTGAGGTGTGCAGTCTTGAATGTTGGGACTCCAACCTAATTAAAATCAATTTGGGACAGGTGGGTGGGGTGCAAGCTTAGGAGGAAGGCGTCTCTAGTTCCTTCCAGTGTGTATGAATACACAATATATAGTACATAGGGGGAGGGGCCCTAAACTGCACACCCTGGACATATGAGGTGCTACCTGCTGAGACTTGTAGTGCAGCAAGCAGGAGGAGGAGTTTGCAGGTGCACACTAAATATATATGCTAGACCTTTTAATATCTTGCTATATTGCATTTGAGGTTATTAGCATAGTAATGGCCATTAGTATCGGCTTGTCCACCGCGTCCAGGTTACCTCATTAGGACAAGTCCCTAACACTACTCTGGGACAGGTCCAGGGCACAGGGCCCCCCAGGCCAGCCCAGCAGAACCACCCCATGGCATCACATTAGTGTGAAATTAAAGTGATAGTAAAAGGGATAGGGGAAATTATATGTGATAGGACTTACCAAGGTAAGAAGTAATAATAAATGTGAAGGGTGCTACATATATATTAAACAAACTAAAGGGGTGATTGAAAGTATACGATATGATGCCATGGAGCAGCCCAGCAACAGCAGCCCAAAGAGCCCTGAGCCCCAAACACGGTCCCACAGACTAACACTCAGCATATATGTATAGTAGGACTTACCCTCATAGTGCCAAGCTGAGGTGTGCAGTCTTGAATGTTGGGACTCCAACCTAATTAAAATCAATTTGGGACAGGTGGGTGGGGTGCAAGCTTAGGAGGAAGGCGTCTCTAGTTCCTTCCAGTGTGTATGAATACACAATATATAGTACATAGGGGGAGGGGCCCTAAACTGCACACCCTGGACATATGAGGTGCTACCTGCTGAGACTTGTAGTGCAGCAAGCAGGAGGAGGAGTTTGCAGGTGCACACTAAATATATATGCTAGACCTTTTAATATCTTGCTATATTGCATTTGAGGTTATTAGCATAGTAATGGCCATTAGTATCGGCTTGTCCACCGCGTCCAGGTTACCTCATTAGGACAAGTCCCTAACACTACTCTGGGACAGGTCCAGGGCACAGGGCCCCCCAGGCCAGCCCAGCAGAACCACCCCATGGCATCACATTAGTGTGAAATTAAAGTGATAGTAAAAGGGATAGGGGAAATTATATGTGATAGGACTTACCAAGGTAAGAAGTAATAATAAATGTGAAGGGTGCTACATATATATTAAACAAACTAAAGGGGTGATTGAAAGTATACGATATGATGCCATGGAGCAGCCCAGCAACAGCAGCCCAAAGAGCCCTGAGCCCCAAACACGGTCCCACAGACTAACACTCAGCATATATGTATAGTAGGACTTACCCTCATAGTGCCAAGCTGAGGTGTGCAGTCTTGAATGTTGGGACTCCAACCTAATTAAAATCAATTTGGGACAGGTGGGTGGGGTGCAAGCTTAGGAGGAAGGCGTCTCTAGTTCCTTCCAGTGTGTATGAATACACAATATATAGTACATAGGGGGAGGGGCCCTAAACTGCACACCCTGGACATATGAGGTGCTACCTGCTGAGACTTGTAGTGCAGCAAGCAGGAGGAGGAGTTTGCAGGTGCACACTAAATATATATGCTAGACCTTTTAATATCTTGCTATATTGCATTTGAGGTTATTAGCATAGTAATGGCCATTAGTATCGGCTTGTCCACCGCGTCCAGGTTACCTCATTAGGACAAGTCCCTAACACTACTCTGGGACAGGTCCAGGGCACAGGGCCCCCCAGGCCAGCCCAGCAGAACCACCCCATGGCATCACATTAGTGTGAAATTAAAGTGATAGTAAAAGGGATAGGGGAAATTATATGTGATAGGACTTACCAAGGTAAGAAGTAATAATAAATGTGAAGGGTGCTACATATATATTAAACAAACTAAAGGGGTGATTGAAAGTATACGATATGATGCCATGGAGCAGCCCAGCAACAGCAGCCCAAAGAGCCCTGAGCCCCAAACACGGTCCCACAGACTAACACTCAGCATATATGTATAGTAGGACTTACCCTCATAGTGCCAAGCTGAGGTGTGCAGTCTTGAATGTTGGGACTCCAACCTAATTAAAATCAATTTGGGACAGGTGGGTGGGGTGCAAGCTTAGGAGGAAGGCGTCTCTAGTTCCTTCCAGTGTGTATGAATACACAATATATAGTACATAGGGGGAGGGGCCCTAAACTGCACACCCTGGACATATGAGGTGCTACCTGCTGAGACTTGTAGTGCAGCAAGCAGGAGGAGGAGTTTGCAGGTGCACACTAAATATATATGCTAGACCTTTTAATATCTTGCTATATTGCATTTGAGGTTATTAGCATAGTAATGGCCATTAGTATCGGCTTGTCCACCGCGTCCAGGTTACCTCATTAGGACAAGTCCCTAACACTACTCTGGGACAGGTCCAGGGCACAGGGCCCCCCAGGCCAGCCCAGCAGAACCACCCCATGGCATCACATTAGTGTGAAATTAAAGTGATAGTAAAAGGGATAGGGGAAATTATATGTGATAGGACTTACCAAGGTAAGAAGTAATAATAAATGTGAAGGGTGCTACATATATATTAAACAAACTAAAGGGGTGATTGAAAGTATACGATATGATGCCATGGAGCAGCCCAGCAACAGCAGCCCAAAGAGCCCTGAGCCCCAAACACGGTCCCACAGACTAACACTCAGCATATATGTATAGTAGGACTTACCCTCATAGTGCCAAGCTGAGGTGTGCAGTCTTGAATGTTGGGACTCCAACCTAATTAAAATCAATTTGGGACAGGTGGGTGGGGTGCAAGCTTAGGAGGAAGGCGTCTCTAGTTCCTTCCAGTGTGTATGAATACACAATATATAGTACATAGGGGGAGGGGCCCTAAACTGCACACCCTGGACATATGAGGTGCTACCTGCTGAGACTTGTAGTGCAGCAAGCAGGAGGAGGAGTTTGCAGGTGCACACTAAATATATATGCTAGACCTTTTAATATCTTGCTATATTGCATTTGAGGTTATTAGCATAGTAATGGCCATTAGTATCGGCTTGTCCACCGCGTCCAGGTTACCTCATTAGGACAAGTCCCTAACACTACTATGGGACAGGTCCAGGGCACAGGGCCCCCCAGGCCAGCCCAGCAGAACCACCCCATGGCATCACATTAGTGTGAAATTAAAGTGATAGTAAAAGGGATAGGGGAAATTATATGTGATAGGACTTACCAAGGTAAGAAGTAATAATAAATGTGAAGGGTGCTACATATATATTAAACAAACTAAAGGGGTGATTGAAAGTATACGATATGATGCCATGGAGCAGCCCAGCAACAGCAGCCCAAAGAGCCCTGAGCCCCAAACACGGTCCCACAGACTAACACTCAGCATATATGTATAGTAGGACTTACCCTCATAGTGCCAAGCTGAGGTGTGCAGTCTTGAATGTTGGGACTCCAACCTAATTAAAATCAATTTGGGACAGGTGGGTGGGGTGCAAGCTTAGGAGGAAGGCGTCTCTAGTTCCTTCCAGTGTGTATGAATACACAATATATAGTACATAGGGGGAGGGGCCCTAAACTGCACACCCTGGACATATGAGGTGCTACCTGCTGAGACTTGTAGTGCAGCAAGCAGGAGGAGGAGTTTGCAGGTGCACACTAAATATATATGCTAGACCTTTTAATATCTTGCTATATTGCATTTGAGGTTATTAGCATAGTAATGGCCATTAGTATCGGCTTGTCCACCGCGTCCAGGTTACCTCATTAGGACAAGTCCCTAACACTACTCTGGGACAGGTCCAGGGCACAGGGCCCCCCAGGCCAGCCCAGCAGAACCACCCCATGGCATCACATTAGTGTGAAATTAAAGTGATAGTAAAAGGGATAGGGGAAATTATATGTGATAGGACTTACCAAGGTAAGAAGTAATAATAAATGTGAAGGGTGCTACATATATATTAAACAAACTAAAGGGGTGATTGAAAGTATACGATATGATGCCATGGAGCAGCCCAGCAACAGCAGCCCAAAGAGCCCTGAGCCCCAAACACGGTCCCACAGACTAACACTCAGCATATATGTATAGTAGGACTTACCCTCATAGTGCCAAGCTGAGGTGTGCAGTCTTGAATGTTGGGACTCCAACCTAATTAAAATCAATTTGGGACAGGTGGGTGGGGTGCAAGCTTAGGAGGAAGGCGTCTCTAGTTCCTTCCAGTGTGTATGAATACACAATATATAGTACATAGGGGGAGGGGCCCTAAACTGCACACCCTGGACATATGAGGTGCTACCTGCTGAGACTTGTAGTGCAGCAAGCAGGAGGAGGAGTTTGCAGGTGCACACTAAATATATATGCTAGACCTTTTAATATCTTGCTATATTGCATTTGAGGTTATTAGCATAGTAATGGCCATTAGTATCGGCTTGTCCACCGCGTCCAGGTTACCTCATTAGGACAAGTCCCTAACACTACTCTGGGACAGGTCCAGGGCACAGGGCCCCCCAGGCCAGCCCAGCAGAACCACCCCATGGCATCACATTAGTGTGAAATTAAAGTGATAGTAAAAGGGATAGGGGAAATTATATGTGATAGGACTTACCAAGGTAAGAAGTAATAATAAATGTGAAGGGTGCTACATATATATTAAACAAACTAAAGGGGTGATTGAAAGTATACGATATGATGCCATGGAGCAGCCCAGCAACAGCAGCCCAAAGAGCCCTGAGCCCCAAACACGGTCCCACAGACTAACACTCAGCATATATGTATAGTAGGACTTACCCTCATAGTGCCAAGCTGAGGTGTGCAGTCTTGAATGTTGGGACTCCAACCTAATTAAAATCAATTTGGGACAGGTGGGTGGGGTGCAAGCTTAGGAGGAAGGCGTCTCTAGTTCCTTCCAGTGTGTATGAATACACAATATATAGTACATAGGGGGAGGGGCCCTAAACTGCACACCCTGGACATATGAGGTGCTACCTGCTGAGACTTGTAGTGCAGCAAGCAGGAGGAGGAGTTTGCAGGTGCACACTAAATATATATGCTAGACCTTTTAATATCTTGCTATATCTTCCCCACCCACCTGTCCCAAATTGATTTTAATTAGGTTGGAGTCCCAACATTCAAGACTGCACACCTCAGCTTGGCACTATGAGGGTAAGTCCTACTATACATATATGCTGAGTGTTAGTCTGTGGGACCGTGTTTGGGGCTCAGGGCTCTTTGGGCTGCTGTTGCTGGGCTGCTCCATGGCATCATATCGTATACTTTCAATCACCCCTTTAGTTTGTTTAATATATATGTAGCACCCTTCACATTTATTATTACTTCTTACCTTGGTAAGTCCTATCACATATAATTTCCCCTATCCCTTTTACTATCACTTTAATTTCACACTAATGTGATGCCATGGGGTGGTTCTGCTGGGCTGGCCTGGGGGGCCCTGTGCCCTGGACCTGTCCCAGAGTAGTGTTAGGGACTTGTCCTAATGAGGTAACCTGTACGCGGTGGACAAGCCGATACTAATGGCCATTACTATGCTAATAACCTCAAATGCAATATAGCAAGATATTAAAAGGTCTAGCATATATATTTAGTGTGCACCTGCAAACTCCTCCTCCTGCTTGCTGCACTACAAGTCTCAGCAGGTAGCACCTCATATGTCCAGGGTGTGCAGTTTAGGGCCCCTCCCCCTATGTACTATATATTGTGTATTCATACACACTGGAAGGAACTAGAGACGCCTTCCTCCTAAGCTTGCACCCCACCCACCTGTCCCAAATTGATTTTAATTAGGTTGGAGTCCCAACATTCAAGACTGCACACCTCAGCTTGGCACTATGAGGGTAAGTCCTACTATACATATATGCTGAGTGTTAGTCTGTGGGACCGTGTTTGGGGCTCAGGGCTCTTTGGGCTGCTGTTGCTGGGCTGCTCCATGGCATCATATCGTATACTTTCAATCACCCCTTTAGTTTGTTTAATATATATGTAGCACCCTTCACATTTATTATTACTTCTTACCTTGGTAAGTCCTATCACATATAATTTCCCCTATCCCTTTTACTATCACTTTAATTTCACACTAATGTGATGCCATGGGGTGGTTCTGCTGGGCTGGCCTGGGGGGCCCTGTGCCCTGGACCTGTCCCAGAGTAGTGTTAGGGACTTGTCCTAATGAGGTAACCTGGACGCGGTGGACAAGCCGATACTAATGGCCATTACTATGCTAATAACCTCAAATGCAATATAGCAAGATATTAAAAGGTCTAGCATATATATTTAGTGTGCACCTGCAAACTCCTCCTCCTGCTTGCTGCACTACAAGTCTCAGCAGGTAGCACCTCATATGTCCAGGGTGTGCAGTTTAGGGCCCCTCCCCCTATGTACTATATATTGTGTATTCATACACACTGGAAGGAACTAGAGACGCCTTCCTCCTAAGCTTGCACCCCACCCACCTGTCCCAAATTGATTTTAATTAGGTTGGAGTCCCAACATTCAAGACTGCACACCTCAGCTTGGCACTATGAGGGTAAGTCCTACTATACATATATGCTGAGTGTTAGTCTGTGGGACCGTGTTTGGGGCTCAGGGCTCTTTGGGCTGCTGTTGCTGGGCTGCTCCATGGCATCATATCGTATACTTTCAATCACCCCTTTAGTTTGTTTAATATATATGTAGCACCCTTCACATTTATTATTACTTCTTACCTTGGTAAGTCCTATCACATATAATTTCCCCTATCCCTTTTACTATCACTTTAATTTCACACTAATGTGATGCCATGGGGTGGTTCTGCTGGGCTGGCCTGGGGGGCCCTGTGCCCTGGACCTGTCCCAGAGTAGTGTTAGGGACTTGTCCTAATGAGGTAACCTGGACGCGGTGGACAAGCCGATACTAATGGCCATTACTATGCTAATAACCTCAAATGCAATATAGCAAGATATTAAAAGGTCTAGCATATATATTTAGTGTGCACCTGCAAACTCCTCCTCCTGCTTGCTGCACTACAAGTCTCAGCAGGTAGCACCTCATATGTCCAGGGTGTGCAGTTTAGGGCCCCTCCCCCTATGTACTATATATTGTGTATTCATACACACTGGAAGGAACTAGAGACGCCTTCCTCCTAAGCTTGCACCCCACCCACCTGTCCCAAATTGATTTTAATTAGGTTGGAGTCCCAACATTCAAGACTGCACACCTCAGCTTGGCACTATGAGGGTAAGTCCTACTATACATATATGCTGAGTGTTAGTCTGTGGGACCGTGTTTGGGGCTCAGGGCTCTTTGGGCTGCTGTTGCTGGGCTGCTCCATGGCATCATATCGTATACTTTCAATCACCCCTTTAGTTTGTTTAATATATATGTAGCACCCTTCACATTTATTATTA
This sequence comes from Crinia signifera, assembly GCF_055691185.1. Classification (NCBI taxonomy): domain Eukaryota; kingdom Metazoa; phylum Chordata; class Amphibia; order Anura; family Myobatrachidae; genus Crinia; species Crinia signifera. The sequence continues at coordinate 30,242,865 of NC_139218.1, forward strand.
CTTCTTACCTTGGTAAGTCCTATCACATATAATTTCCCCTATCCCTTTTACTATCACTTTAATTTCACACTAATGTGATGCCATGGGGTGGTTCTGCTGGGCTGGCCTGGGGGGCCCTGTGCCCTGGACCTGTCCCAGAGTAGTGTTAGGGACTTGTCCTAATGAGGTAACCTGGACGCGGTGGACAAGCCGATACTAATGGCCATTACTATGCTAATAACCTCAAATGCAATATAGCAAGATATTAAAAGGTCTAGCATATATATTTAGTGTGCACCTGCAAACTCCTCCTCCTGCTTGCTGCACTACAAGTCTCAGCAGGTAGCACCTCATATGTCCAGGGTGTGCAGTTTAGGGCCCCTCCCCCTATGTACTATATATTGTGTATTCATACACACTGGAAGGAACTAGAGACGCCTTCCTCCTAAGCTTGCACCCCACCCACCTGTCCCAAATTGATTTTAATTAGGTTGGAGTCCCAACATTCAAGACTGCACACCTCAGCTTGGCACTATGAGGGTAAGTCCTACTATACATATATGCTGAGTGTTAGTCTGTGGGACCGTGTTTGGGGCTCAGGGCTCTTTGGGCTGCTGTTGCTGGGCTGCTCCATGGCATCATATCGTATACTTTCAATCACCCCTTTAGTTTGTTTAATATATATGTAGCACCCTTCACATTTATTATTACTTCTTACCTTGGTAAGTCCTATCACATATAATTTCCCCTATCCCTTTTACTATCACTTTAATTTCACACTAATGTGATGCCATGGGGTGGTTCTGCTGGGCTGGCCTGGGGGGCCCTGTGCCCTGGACCTGTCCCAGAGTAGTGTTAGGGACTTGTCCTAATGAGGTAACCTGGACGCGGTGGACAAGCCGATACTAATGGCCATTACTATGCTAATAACCTCAAATGCAATATAGCAAGATATTAAAAGGTCTAGCATATATATTTAGTGTGCACCTGCAAACTCCTCCTCCTGCTTGCTGCACTACAAGTCTCAGCAGGTAGCACCTCATATGTCCAGGGTGTGCAGTTTAGGGCCCCTCCCCCTATGTACTATATATTGTGTATTCATACACACTGGAAGGAACTAGAGACGCCTTCCTCCTAAGCTTGCACCCCACCCACCTGTCCCAAATTGATTTTAATTAGGTTGGAGTCCCAACATTCAAGACTGCACACCTCAGCTTGGCACTATGAGGGTAAGTCCTACTATACATATATGCTGAGTGTTAGTCTGTGGGACCGTGTTTGGGGCTCAGGGCTCTTTGGGCTGCTGTTGCTGGGCTGCTCCATGGCATCATATCGTATACTTTCAATCACCCCTTTAGTTTGTTTAATATATATGTAGCACCCTTCACATTTATTATTACTTCTTACCTTGGTAAGTCCTATCACATATAATTTCCCCTATCCCTTTTACTATCACTTTAATTTCACACTAATGTGATGCCATGGGGTGGTTCTGCTGGGCTGGCCTGGGGGGCCCTGTGCCCTGGACCTGTCCCAGAGTAGTGTTAGGGACTTGTCCTAATGAGGTAACCTGGACGCGGTGGACAAGCCGATACTAATGGCCATTACTATGCTAATAACCTCAAATGCAATATAGCAAGATATTAAAAGGTCTAGCATATATATTTAGTGTGCACCTGCAAACTCCTCCTCCTGCTTGCTGCACTACAAGTCTCAGCAGGTAGCACCTCATATGTCCAGGGTGTGCAGTTTAGGGCCCCTCCCCCTATGTACTATATATTGTGTATTCATACACACTGGAAGGAACTAGAGACGCCTTCCTCCTAAGCTTGCACCCCACCCACCTGTCCCAAATTGATTTTAATTAGGTTGGAGTCCCAACATTCAAGACTGCACACCTCAGCTTGGCACTATGAGGGTAAGTCCTACTATACATATATGCTGAGTGTTAGTCTGTGGGACCGTGTTTGGGGCTCAGGGCTCTTTGGGCTGCTGTTGCTGGGCTGCTCCATGGCATCATATCGTATACTTTCAATCACCCCTTTAGTTTGTTTAATATATATGTAGCACCCTTCACATTTATTATTACTTCTTACCTTGGTAAGTCCTATCACATATAATTTCCCCTATCCCTTTTACTATCACTTTAATTTCACACTAATGTGATGCCATGGGGTGGTTCTGCTGGGCTGGCCTGGGGGGCCCTGTGCCCTGGACCTGTCCCAGAGTAGTGTTAGGGACTTGTCCTAATGAGGTAACCTGGACGCGGTGGACAAGCCGATACTAATGGCCATTACTATGCTAATAACCTCAAATGCAATATAGCAAGATATTAAAAGGTCTAGCATATATATATAGCAAGATATTAAAAGGTCTAGCATATATATTTAGTGTGCACCTGCAAACTCCTCCTCCTGCTTGCTGCACTACAAGTCTCAGCAGGTAGCACCTCATATGTCCAGGGTGTGCAGTTTAGGGCCCCTCCCCCTATGTACTATATATTGTGTATTCATACACACTGGAAGGAACTAGAGACGCCTTCCTCCTAAGCTTGCACCCCACCCACCTGTCCCAAATTGATTTTAATTAGGTTGGAGTCCCAACATTCAAGACTGCACACCTCAGCTTGGCACTATGAGGGTAAGTCCTACTATACATATATGCTGAGTGTTAGTCTGTGGGACCGTGTTTGGGGCTCAGGGCTCTTTGGGCTGCTGTTGCTGGGCTGCTCCATGGCATCATATCGTATACTTTCAATCACCCCTTTAGTTTGTTTAATATATATGTAGCACCCTTCACATTTATTATTACTTCTTACCTTGGTAAGTCCTATCACATATAATTTCCCCTATCCCTTTTACTATCACTTTAATTTCACACTAATGTGATGCCATGGGGTGGTTCTGCTGGGCTGGCCTGGGGGGCCCTGTGCCCTGGACCTGTCCCAGAGTAGTGTTAGGGACTTGTCCTAATGAGGTAACCTGGACGCGGTGGACAAGCCGATACTAATGGCCATTACTATGCTAATAACCTCAAATGCAATATAGCAAGATATTAAAAGGTCTAGCATATATATTTAGTGTGCACCTGCAAACTCCTCCTCCTGCTTGCTGCACTACAAGTCTCAGCAGGTAGCACCTCATATGTCCAGGGTGTGCAGTTTAGGGCCCCTCCCCCTATGTACTATATATTGTGTATTCATACACACTGGAAGGAACTAGAGACGCCTTCCTCCTAAGCTTGCACCCCACCCACCTGTCCCAAATTGATTTTAATTAGGTTGGAGTCCCAACATTCAAGACTGCACACCTCAGCTTGGCACTATGAGGGTAAGTCCTACTATACATATATGCTGAGTGTTAGTCTGTGGGACCGTGTTTGGGGCTCAGGGCTCTTTGGGCTGCTGTTGCTGGGCTGCTCCATGGCATCATATCGTATACTTTCAATCACCCCTTTAGTTTGTTTAATATATATGTAGCACCCTTCACATTTATTATTACTTCTTACCTTGGTAAGTCCTATCACATATAATTTCCCCTATCCCTTTTACTATCACTTTAATTTCACACTAATGTGATGCCATGGGGTGGTTCTGCTGGGCTGGCCTGGGGGGCCCTGTGCCCTGGACCTGTCCCAGAGTAGTGTTAGGGACTTGTCCTAATGAGGTAACCTGGACGCGGTGGACAAGCCGATACTAATGGCCATTACTATGCTAATAACCTCAAATGCAATATAGCAAGATATTAAAAGGTCTAGCATATATATTTAGTGTGCACCTGCAAACTCCTCCTCCTGCTTGCTGCACTACAAGTCTCAGCAGGTAGCACCTCATATGTCCAGGGTGTGCAGTTTAGGGCCCCTCCCCCTATGTACTATATATTGTGTATTCATACACACTGGAAGGAACTAGAGACGCCTTCCTCCTAAGCTTGCACCCCACCCACCTGTCCCAAATTGATTTTAATTAGGTTGGAGTCCCAACATTCAAGACTGCACACCTCAGCTTGGCACTATGAGGGTAAGTCCTACTATACATATATGCTGAGTGTTAGTCTGTGGGACCGTGTTTGGGGCTCAGGGCTCTTTGGGCTGCTGTTGCTGGGCTGCTCCATGGCATCATATCGTATACTTTCAATCACCCCTTTAGTTTGTTTAATATATATGTAGCACCCTTCACATTTATTATTACTTCTTACCTTGGTAAGTCCTATCACATATAATTTCCCCTATCCCTTTTACTATCACTTTAATTTCACACTAATGTGATGCCATGGGGTGGTTCTGCTGGGCTGGCCTGGGGGGCCCTGTGCCCTGGACCTGTCCCAGAGTAGTGTTAGGGACTTGTCCTAATGAGGTAACCTGGACGCGGTGGACAAGCCGATACTAATGGCCATTACTATGCTAATAACCTCAAATGCAATATAGCAAGATATTAAAAGGTCTAGCATATATATTTAGTGTGCACCTGCAAACTCCTCCTCCTGCTTGCTGCACTACAAGTCTCAGCAGGTAGCACCTCATATGTCCAGGGTGTGCAGTTTAGGGCCCCTCCCCCTATGTACTATATATTGTGTATTCATACACACTGGAAGGAACTAGAGACGCCTTCCTCCTAAGCTTGCACCCCACCCACCTGTCCCAAATTGATTTTAATTAGGTTGGAGTCCCAACATTCAAGACTGCACACCTCAGCTTGGCACTATGAGGGTAAGTCCTACTATACATATATGCTGAGTGTTAGTCTGTGGGACCGTGTTTGGGGCTCAGGGCTCTTTGGGCTGCTGTTGCTGGGCTGCTCCATGGCATCATATCGTATACTTTCAATCACCCCTTTAGTTTGTTTAATATATATGTAGCACCCTTCACATTTATTATTACTTCTTACCTTGGTAAGTCCTATCACATATAATTTCCCCTATCCCTTTTACTATCACTTTAATTTCACACTAATGTGATGCCATGGGGTGGTTCTGCTGGGCTGGCCTGGGGGGCCCTGTGCCCTGGACCTGTCCCAGAGTAGTGTTAGGGACTTGTCCTAATGAGGTAACCTGGACGCGGTGGACAAGCCGATACTAATGGCCATTACTATGCTAATAACCTCAAATGCAATATAGCAAGATATTAAAAGGTCTAGCATATATATTTAGTGTGCACCTGCAAACTCCTCCTCCTGCTTGCTGCACTACAAGTCTCAGCAGGTAGCACCTCATATGTCCAGGGTGTGCAGTTTAGGGCCCCTCCCCCTATGTACTATATATTGTGTATTCATACACACTGGAAGGAACTAGAGACGCCTTCCTCCTAAGCTTGCACCCCACCCACCTGTCCCAAATTGATTTTAATTAGGTTGGAGTCCCAACATTCAAGACTGCACACCTCAGCTTGGCACTATGAGGGTAAGTCCTACTATACATATATGCTGAGTGTTAGTCTGTGGGACCGTGTTTGGGGCTCAGGGCTCTTTGGGCTGCTGTTGCTGGGCTGCTCCATGGCATCATATCGTATACTTTCAATCACCCCTTTAGTTTGTTTAATATATATGTAGCACCCTTCACATTTATTATTACTTCTTACCTTGGTAAGTCCTATCACATATAATTTCCCCTATCCCTTTTACTATCACTTTAATTTCACACTAATGTGATGCCATGGGGTGGTTCTGCTGGGCTGGCCTGGGGGGCCCTGTGCCCTGGACCTGTCCCAGAGTAGTGTTAGGGACTTGTCCTAATGAGGTAACCTGGACGCGGTGGACAAGCCGATACTAATGGCCATTACTATGCTAATAACCTCAAATGCAATATAGCAAGATATTAAAAGGTCTAGCATATATATTTAGTGTGCACCTGCAAACTCCTCCTCCTGCTTGCTGCACTACAAGTCTCAGCAGGTAGCACCTCATATGTCCAGGGTGTGCAGTTTAGGGCCCCTCCCCCTATGTACTATATATTGTGTATTCATACACACTGGAAGGAACTAGAGACGCCTTCCTCCTAAGCTTGCACCCCACCCACCTGTCCCAAATTGATTTTAATTAGGTTGGAGTCCCAACATTCAAGACTGCACACCTCAGCTTGGCACTATGAGGGTAAGTCCTACTATACATATATGCTGAGTGTTAGTCTGTGGGACCGTGTTTGGGGCTCAGGGCTCTTTGGGCTGCTGTTGCTGGGCTGCTCCATGGCATCATATCGTATACTTTCAATCACCCCTTTAGTTTGTTTAATATATATGTAGCACCCTTCACATTTATTATTACTTCTTACCTTGGTAAGTCCTATCACATATAATTTCCCCTATCCCTTTTACTATCACTTTAATTTCACACTAATGTGATGCCATGGGGTGGTTCTGCTGGGCTGGCCTGGGGGGCCCTGTGCCCTGGACCTGTCCCAGAGTAGTGTTAGGGACTTGTCCTAATGAGGTAACCTGGACGCGGTGGACAAGCCGATACTAATGGCCATTACTATGCTAATAACCTCAAATGCAATATAGCAAGATATTAAAAGGTCTAGCATATATATTTAGTGTGCACCTGCAAACTCCTCCTCCTGCTTGCTGCACTACAAGTCTCAGCAGGTAGCACCTCATATGTCCAGGGTGTGCAGTTTAGGGCCCCTCCCCCTATGTACTATATATTGTGTATTCATACACACTGGAAGGAACTAGAGACGCCTTCCTCCTAAGCTTGCACCCCACCCACCTGTCCCAAATTGATTTTAATTAGGTTGGAGTCCCAACATTCAAGACTGCACACCTCAGCTTGGCACTATGAGGGTAAGTCCTACTATACATATATGCTGAGTGTTAGTCTGTGGGACCGTGTTTGGGGCTCAGGGCTCTTTGGGCTGCTGTTGCTGGGCTGCTCCATGGCATCATATCGTATACTTTCAATCACCCCTTTAGTTTGTTTAATATATATGTAGCACCCTTCACATTTATTATTACTTCTTACCTTGGTAAGTCCTATCACATATAATTTCCCCTATCCCTTTTACTATCACTTTAATTTCACACTAATGTGATGCCATGGGGTGGTTCTGCTGGGCTGGCCTGGGGGGCCCTGTGCCCTGGACCTGTCCCAGAGTAGTGTTAGGGACTTGTCCTAATGAGGTAACCTGGACGCGGTGGACAAGCCGATACTAATGGCCATTACTATGCTAATAACCTCAAATGCAATATAGCAAGATATTAAAAGGTCTAGCATATATATTTAGTGTGCACCTGCAAACTCCTCCTCCTGCTTGCTGCACTACAAGTCTCAGCAGGTAGCACCTCATATGTCCAGGGTGTGCAGTTTAGGGCCCCTCCCCCTATGTACTATATATTGTGTATTCATACACACTGGAAGGAACTAGAGACGCCTTCCTCCTAAGCTTGCACCCCACCCACCTGTCCCAAATTGATTTTAATTAGGTTGGAGTCCCAACATTCAAGACTGCACACCTCAGCTTGGCACTATGAGGGTAAGTCCTACTATACATATATGCTGAGTGTTAGTCTGTGGGACCGTGTTTGGGGCTCAGGGCTCTTTGGGCTGCTGTTGCTGGGCTGCTCCATGGCATCATATCGTATACTTTCAATCACCCCTTTAGTTTGTTTAATATATATGTAGCACCCTTCACATTTATTATTACTTCTTACCTTGGTAAGTCCTATCACATATAATTTCCCCTATCCCTTTTACTATCACTTTAATTTCACACTAATGTGATGCCATGGGGTGGTTCTGCTGGGCTGGCCTGGGGGGCCCTGTGCCCTGGACCTGTCCCAGAGTAGTGTTAGGGACTTGTCCTAATGAGGTAACCTGGACGCGGTGGACAAGCCGATACTAATGGCCATTACTATGCTAATAACCTCAAATGCAATATAGCAAGATATTAAAAGGTCTAGCATATATATTTAGTGTGCACCTGCAAACTCCTCCTCCTGCTTGCTGCACTACAAGTCTCAGCAGGTAGCACCTCATATGTCCAGGGTGTGCAGTTTAGGGCCCCTCCCCCTATGTACTATATATTGTGTATTCATACACACTGGAAGGAACTAGAGACGCCTTCCTCCTAAGCTTGCACCCCACCCACCTGTCCCAAATTGATTTTAATTAGGTTGGAGTCCCAACATTCAAGACTGCACACCTCAGCTTGGCACTATGAGGGTAAGTCCTACTATACATATATGCTGAGTGTTAGTCTGTGGGACCGTGTTTGGGGCTCAGGGCTCTTTGGGCTGCTGTTGCTGGGCTGCTCCATGGCATCATATCGTATACTTTCAATCACCCCTTTAGTTTGTTTAATATATATGTAGCACCCTTCACATTTATTATTACTTCTTACCTTGGTAAGTCCTATCACATATAATTTCCCCTATCCCTTTTACTATCACTTTAATTTCACACTAATGTGATGCCATGGGGTGGTTCTGCTGGGCTGGCCTGGGGGGCCCTGTGCCCTGGACCTGTCCCAGAGTAGTGTTAGGGACTTGTCCTAATGAGGTAACCTGGACGCGGTGGACAAGCCGATACTAATGGCCATTACTATGCTAATAACCTCAAATGCAATATAGCAAGATATTAAAAGGTCTAGCATATATATTTAGTGTGCACCTGCAAACTCCTCCTCCTGCTTGCTGCACTACAAGTCTCAGCAGGTAGCACCTCATATGTCCAGGGTGTGCAGTTTAGGGCCCCTCCCCCTATGTACTATATATTGTGTATTCATACACACTGGAAGGAACTAGAGACGCCTTCCTCCTAAGCTTGCACCCCACCCACCTGTCCCAAATTGATTTTAATTAGGTTGGAGTCCCAACATTCAAGACTGCACACCTCAGCTTGGCACTATGAGGGTAAGTCCTACTATACATATATGCTGAGTGTTAGTCTGTGGGACCGTGTTTGGGGCTCAGGGCTCTTTGGGCTGCTGTTGCTGGGCTGCTCCATGGCATCATATCGTATACTTTCAATCACCCCTTTAGTTTGTTTAATATATATGTAGCACCCTTCACATTTATTATTACTTCTTACCTTGGTAAGTCCTATCACATATAATTTCCCCTATCCCTTTTACTATCACTTTAATTTCACACTAATGTGATGCCATGGGGTGGTTCTGCTGGGCTGGCCTGGGGGGCCCTGTGCCCTGGACCTGTCCCAGAGTAGTGTTAGGGACTTGTCCTAATGAGGTAACCTGGACGCGGTGGACAAGCCGATACTAATGGCCATTACTATGCTAATAACCTCAAATGCAATATAGCAAGATATTAAAAGGTCTAGCATATATATTTAGTGTGCACCTGCAAACTCCTCCTCCTGCTTGCTGCACTACAAGTCTCAGCAGGTAGCACCTCATATGTCCAGGGTGTGCAGTTTAGGGCCCCTCCCCCTATGTACTATATATTGTGTATTCATACACACTGGAAGGAACTAGAGACGCCTTCCTCCTAAGCTTGCACCCCACCCACCTGTCCCAAATTGATTTTAATTAGGTTGGAGTCCCAACATTCAAGACTGCACACCTCAGCTTGGCACTATGAGGGTAAGTCCTACTATACATATATGCTGAGTGTTAGTCTGTGGGACCGTGTTTGGGGCTCAGGGCTCTTTGGGCTGCTGTTGCTGGGCTGCTCCATGGCATCATATCGTATACTTTCAATCACCCCTTTAGTTTGTTTAATATATATGTAGCACCCTTCACATTTATTATTACTTCTTACCTTGGTAAGTCCTATCACATATAATTTCCCCTATCCCTTTTACTATCACTTTAATTTCACACTAATGTGATGCCATGGGGTGGTTCTGCTGGGCTGGCCTGGGGGGCCCTGTGCCCTGGACCTGTCCCAGAGTAGTGTTAGGGACTTGTCCTAATGAGGTAACCTGGACGCGGTGGACAAGCCGATACTAATGGCCATTACTATGCTAATAACCTCAAATGCAATATAGCAAGATATTAAAAGGTCTAGCATATATATTTAGTGTGCACCTGCAGCTTCTAACACATCAGGGGGCAAATTATTTCTTTCCCGAAAATCTCAAAGCAGCTGTGTTGATGGAGACCCACGAGGGAGGGTTTTCAGGTCACCATATCATATCAATAAAACTGTTAAAATGTTGTTTTGTTCTGTATGGTGGCCATCTGTTATCGAAGATGTAAGAGAATATGTAAAAGTACAGAGGTAGCCCCGCTCATCTATCTGGATTGCCACAGCTCGCTCCCATTTGTCACACCAAATTCGTACCCGCGTGCTGTGGGAGAAAATTAGATGCACGTGCACGGCAATGGGATTGCGCAAATCGGATTGTTAAAAATCCTGACGCTGGAATTCCGACCGCCGAAATCCTGACACTTTCTCCCTCTATGGGTGTCCATGAATAAATTAGCGTGCCGATCCCCCCCCCCCCCCCCCCCCTTCCCCTGTTGGGATTTTGGCGGTCGGGATGCCGGCGTCGGGATTTTGAACTCTGGAATTCTGCCCGCTGGTATTTAGTACTAATCCTCTTAATACATATGCCCTATTATTTCTAATTGTTCTGAAAATTTTGCAATAATAATAATAATAATAATAAGTCGGTGGCGAAGAAGTCTCCTGTTGCAGTCGAGATGTACCATGTTGCGTCGCTTCCGGTCCCATCTGCAGTGTCATCAGCATCTCCTCCTGATGTTGCCCGACCAGCAGTCCACCGGGAGCTACCCACACTGCCCTCAGACATTAGCAATCATCTGCCCCGCACTGAAATGGGTGGAGGAGGCAGCCACATTAATCCTACAGGTGCTAGCTTGAACACAGGAGACAGTACATAGTCAGCGGCCAGACACAGAGGGACCTGATTCCTGACCGCACCCCAGGGCCATCTTAACGTATGGGCTTAATGGGCAGCTGCCCAAGGGACCCCCAATTCTAGGGGTCTTCAAGCAGGGGTGTATTGGACTTTTTGGCAACTGCCTCCTGTGCATTTTGGGAGGCTGTAGAGAATGCTGCCTGGTTGCTTTGATTGTGAATTACATACAGCCAGGCATTATGCTATTTCTGCTTCCCTGCCTGCAGCCAGACAGTGAAAGGCTATCAGTCTACTGATTGGTGGCTGGCTGGGTGTATCCACCAATCAGAGTGCAACATCCTTTTCCTTTACAATTTTTCCCAGTGAATGGGTGTGAAGGGGCCACAGTGCATTGCTTTGCCCAGGGCCTACAATTCTGTTAAGACAGCCCTGCCGCACACTACTCCTTCTCTACTTCTTAATATAAGGATACGGATACCGCTCACTTCCACTCCACTCGTACGGTGGCTATTTCAGATTGAGAGGAGGGGGTACTCATAAATAAAAAGCCTAAGCAAGGGTTAATGCAGTGCCGGATTATGGTCTGTGGGGGCCCTGGACAACAAAATCGTGGGGCCCCCCACAGACACCCCCTCCCCCCCCCAGACACAGCACATACACTGCCGGGGTCCCTGCAGTGTATGAGAAGTCAGCTTTCGGGTACCTGCAGCAGATGGGAACTAGTAGCGGTATTGGCTACTAGTTTCCATCTGCCGCATGGACCCCCGCCGCTGACTTCCCATTCACGGCAGTGACCCCGGCCGGCACTGACTGTCCAGACAGCTGCAAGGACCCCCTGCCCACCTGCCCTGCGCTACCCAAGCACGGGGTGACAGGAGCCCTACACTGGCAGCAGTGCTGGTGTGGGGGCCCCCAAATGTGTGGGGGCCCTGGGGCGACCGCCCCTGTCGCCCCGTGCTTAATCCGTCACTGGGTTAATGGAGAGAAAATGGTTGGGAACTGCTGGTCTACAATGTATAAAAGATCTGCATTGTGGATGCCCAAGACAGAAATCGATATACAACACAAATGAAGTCCTATTTTTCATCCCAGACCAAATTTTGCACAATGAAACAAACAATACATATTTTAGGAAAATATAACACAATATCTGTGGTTGACTACAAAGGTTGCTGTGACTTATCCCACTGACAGCTTCTTATCTAGTGTATTGTTTACACCAAGTCTGGAAAAAGTAATGTGCTGAAGCTTTTATCTTCTCCTAAATTTCCATTTCTAACACATCATTTCATTCCACGTAGGTCAGAAAAATGTTTTCGACCCCAATCACTCCTGCGCTGAAGATCGTCTACTAATGTCTGACTACAAAAATTCTGAAATCATTACACAGTATCTCTTTTATTTATAAGCTGAGAGCCACCGAGGACGATCTACAAAAATGATGCCGGTCAGCTTTGCCTTTGTTACGCTGTAATACTTACACATTGTATGAGGCAACTGGATATTTGTGAGCTCAGCTGAATGATCTATTTGTTCACATTCCTTTTGTTTTATGTCATCTTTATTGACTGCTAAAATATGTAGGCATGTCCTCCCTTCCACTCTCTGAGACATTACATATTGAAATCCGTAAAAAAAAACAAAAAAAAAACATTTTATATATATATATATATATATATATATCTGGCAGAGGTGCGGCATTCGAAGCTTGTAATAAGGAACCAAACAGAGTTGTATCTATAAAGATACGACTTTGTTTGGTACCTTATTACAAGCTTCAAGTGCCGCACCTCTGCCAGATGTACCTCCTATTTCTGTGAAGGCACCAGCTGAAGTACTCATCTATATTGGGAGTGCCGAACCCCACCAACAATATATATATGCTCCTGAGGATGGTGATAACACATCGAAACGGCCGTCGGGCATCAGTGACCTTCCAGGTGGACCACCATGTGTACCCTTGATGGATATGGTAACGCCTGTACATGGACTGTGTAATATATTTATCTGGTGTGTCCACCTGTTACCCTTTTTTATGGAGTTACTCCATTAAAAATCACGCTTTTTTTTATACTCTATTTGGTTGTGCTGGCTTCTAATTCTACGTTCTAACTACATTTATATGGCTGCAGCACTTCCCCAGTTGACTTATTTTTGTGTGCTAACTGCTCAGCATTACCCTATAAATATATATATATATATATATATATATATATATATATATATATATGGTACTTGTGTAGTATCACGGCGCCCATCGCATCGCAGACCATAAGGCATGCGATGGTGTGCGATGGTGTGCGATGGTGTGCGATGTTCCCCAATGTCAAACAATTTTAAATTGTATGGCATTGTATATGGCATACAATGCCATACAATGCGATGGGATGCGATTATAACTTGTATAAGTACCCTAATGGGTGCTTACAATGTTAAATGCACCCCCACGCCACCCCTCAGTATAAACGTGAACCCAAAGCGTGGCGAGCGCAGCGAGCCCGTGAGGGGCGGCGGTACGCGTCCTCCGACCTTTTCATACCCCCACTATCCACGTCGGTGTGGAGTTGATTTTACAAAGTGTGGCGAGCCACGAGCCCGAAGCGTGGTGAGCGCAGCGAGCCCCGCGAGGGGACACGCATATCTAGCTTTTGCTGTGGGGCCTACGAATATCTAGTTACGCCCCTGGGACTAGGACTGTAGTCTATCTTTATATATATATATATATATATAATGTGAGCTACTCCTCAGCTCTATGAGGTGAACTACCGCCAGAAACCACTAGAGGCCACCAGGCGAACTAAAATGTCATAACAGGAAATGAAAACTATTTTTGCACAGAAACTGATCTGTTTCAAACTTGCTGGATATGGAGAAAGGGAGCCGTGAAGACAGAGACTGGAGTAGGAGCGGATAGGGACTGACGCTGGGATGGAGAGTTTGTGGGCTAAAAACTGTCACAGCTCAAGGTGAAAGTAAAAACTGTCACAGCTTAAAGTGAAGGCACACTGCAGAAGCCGTCATTCTGACAGTCTTTTAACTAGTCACGTATCATTTTTCATAAAAATACAGTAGTTCACATTTCTCTTAAAGTAGTAGTGTGGCCCGTGCCGTGGGCATCGGCGGTCTCACCAGACACTCCGAGAGTTCTGGAAGGGGCACTGCGTATTTTGGGGATATATGCAAAATTGGGTTTGTCCTTCATCGGATTGTGCCATTTATAGAAAATAATGGTAGATCATCTGTTTTGCTTGCTCTTTAAAAAATCAATATATTGAAGTGACATTTGCCGCCGTCACTAGTGATTTTTTTAAAAATGAATATTTTTATGGAAATAAGAAATATAACACGCTGCTCAAAAGGAACACTAATAAATATTTTTATAACAATCTTTTTCTGCCTAAACTTTGAATAAAAGAACAATTCATTTGCCTTAGATCAAAATACAAAACATCTGTTGCAGATTGAACTAAAGCCACAGACGTATAATTCACTAAGAAGCCGCATAACATCTCCCTTGTGCATGAGCTGTGTTTGAGTCTGGTTTGGTGCTTCTGAATACAGTCGTGTTGCCTATCTGTCCCAATCAGATGTAGGTTTCTTTTACTTTCACATAGGGATGGTCATCAATGTGATCGCAATAGTAAGTGCCATTGATGGCAATAGTACAAATGGTCATCGATGGCAGTGATTCTAATTGACTCGGTAAGCTGCGAAGCTTGCAGCTTACCGAGTCCTTGTGAATCCGCCCTGCCGCCAAGCTGAATACACACCCCTCCACCGCCGTATTAGGATGTGTTAGGAAGACACATCCCCTCACATGTGCCCGCACCAGGAGAAATTATTCGATGGGAAGTGGAGATTGACTTATATTTGTGGGTTCCGGGATGAATACAGGGTGGACGGCTAATGTCATGTGACGCCAGCCGCCTGCCGCGGTAGACTTCATCCCGCTTGCATTCTCCTGGGAACCCCCAGCATTTTCATGGGGACGCCTATGAAACACTGGTCATTCCCATGGCCCAGCGCTGCCACCCCTCTCTAGTCCCTCTCTCCCCATCAATCCCTCCCCACTGCGAATGGCCTGATGACATTGTAAATTGCTGAGGCTGTTCACAGCCTGTGGCCAATCAGAACCTGTGGTAGGTGTTTCATGCATGGTGGGGGTGGAGCTATTCGGTTATGCAGTGCCATCGATGAAGGGGATCCAACCGGTACCTCCCCATCGAGCCTCCCTTTCTAAGATAAATCTTACACCATTATTCATATTGGATGGTTTTAAGGTTCCTCTGTCCTTAGCTTAAATTAGTGCACTGCTTAGATACTCTCCATCTTTATACTGCAGAAGCAATATCTTACTCTGAAGATCTCTAATTAGATTAACACAAGTTGGTGCTTTTTGACCCTACATACTTGGTTATATAATGCTACAAAGCTAATGGTGCAGGGCTAGGAAGCAAGAAGCAATGGGGTGTGATTTAGGTGCTGACAGAGTTGACCGCTGCTGCTTTCTTAGAAGTTGATCAACTGCGGTTCCATGGGCAGAATAAGAGACCCTAAGCATATGCTGGCCAGCCACCAGCACTCCATTGCTGAGACCCGAAGATCTCTGTTGAAAGGAGGAGACCCTGGCCTCTGCTGTCCAATAAAAAAGAGGCAACATGGACACGCGTCTCTTTTGTGAAACAGACACCACCGCCCTGCATCTAAACAGTAGCAAACTGTCAATCCCCAGACTTCTGCGGCCTCAGAATGCAGAACTATCACTGTTCAATATACCAAACATCATTAGACTGGGTCCAACAAGGCTTAAAAACCAGACTTGGCTCAGGCTTCGTGTTCAGATATCTATCCAGAACCGTTTTGATGAGCTTGTATAATTTGTTTCTTTGGATTTAATACCATGGGGACATATGTGCGGACCAGCTCCCAACTGTCACTTTTGAAACACAACAGTGGCATTTAGGAGCTGATTGGTACTTTATATCTCCCGAAGGCTACGTACATCCCCCCATGTGAATTATTGTCTCATGTATACATTTACTGGTATTGCTGATAATAAAATACTGTACACCGCTTACTTTAGCCATCTATGACATGTTTTTCTATTCTAACTGGTATATTAAGCCTTCTTCCAAGTTGGAAAGTGAACAAGTACTGTACGTAAGAGACTTTCCCTTTTTCCACAAGACAATTTGCAGTATTGATCCAATTATTTTATTTTTTTGCAACCACTTGAAATGTCTTTAATTAATTGTTCAAACACAATGTTGTTAAAAAATAATTTGAAGGGATGAAAAAGTCTTCTAAATGTAATATGTTATTTTATTTAAAAACTTTTTTTTTTGCACAGAATTTAATATTAAAAACAGCAAAATTCCTGGAACTGATACTCCAGCTGTGGATATCGACAATTCTTAGAAGTTTGAAATTCACAGAAAAAATGAGCTCATCTCTAGCGGCTTTTTGGTGTTCTTTTAGATTCGATCTATGGCACCAGAGACTGGTACTTAAGCAGACACTTAAGGCCAAATGCAGTAGCTATCGGGTTTCTAAAAGCGCAGACATTTCTTCGAGTTAGCAGTCACATTTAAAATATGTATATAAATATAATATTATATATAATTATATATACGTGTGTACATATACCGTATATACAAAGCAAGTCATACGGCACTCCCAGTGTATATATATATATATATATATATGGTACTTGTGTAGTTTCACGGCGCTTCGCTCGCCCACGCTATCTAAAATCAACTCCATACCAACATGGATAGTGGGGGTATGAACTATCCATGTTGGTATGGAGTTAAGTTAGTTTATTTTAGATAGTTGTGGCGAGCGTAGAACCCAAAAGTAGCACAGCGCCATGCTGGCGTCGTGAAACTACACAAGTACCATATATATATATATATATATATATATATATATATATATATATATATATATATATATATATATATATATAGTAAGTCAATACCAGCCCACTTTGCCCTTTACATTTTAATGCTAGCTCACCGAAAACAATGAACTTTCAGAATCCCAATAGCTATTACATTTGGCCCTAAATGATCTATAACAGTGATTCCTACACTGTGTGCCGTGACTCCT
Source organism: Crinia signifera (assembly GCF_055691185.1). NCBI lineage: Eukaryota > Metazoa > Chordata > Amphibia > Anura > Myobatrachidae > Crinia > Crinia signifera. The sequence continues at coordinate 30,259,729 of NC_139218.1, forward strand.
TGGGGTGTCTTGGGGAACTTGAAGGGAGCCACCGGTTGGTGGTCCAGGGCTAATTCAAAACCATTATGGTCACTGTAATAGGCAAAACCAGCGAATGATAAACTACAGTATGTGGACAATCAAAAGTGAATATTGTGAAGTTAAGAAACTTCTGGCCTAGGGGGGGCCGTAAACACATTTCTGATACTCTAGGGTACCATGATCCAAAAAAAGTTTGGGAACCACTGATCTATAACATTGTTTAAACATCAAAACTGTAAGCCAACAAGGTATAGGCATGTAGCAGTTTTGTCAAGACAAAAGAAATAATGTTGATCTGGGCGTTGGAAGTCGGTATACCCACTAATGCCTTTAATAGAAATCTCTTCTCAGTAGATGCTCATTAAAGGGGGAATAGAGAAAGGGAGAAAAAATCACTAAGGATTCAAATGAGTGATATTCAGAGATGGACAAAGGGATACCAGGAGCGTACCCTCACTCACACTGTGGCAGGAGCATGAAAACACATAAAGGTATCTTTATAGGTTCACCACTTGCAAGAAACCGGAAATCCCCTTGTATTTCTATAGGATCACCATAATCTTGAGATGGATCGTACCATACTCACAATTTTGAGGGACATGACTTCCACATAAAGGTATCTTTCATTCAATCTGTCAATGGAGTGGTTGCTCCAAATCCATACAACTCCATTGACATTGAATGAAAGATACCTTTATGTGGAAGTCACGTCCCTCAAAATTTTGAGTACGGTACGATCACATCTCAAGCAAGAGATTGCTATTAAAGGCATCAGTGGATATAAAGACTTCCAGCACATTATTTATTTTGTCTTGATTAGTCTTCTGGAGGACTGTTGAGGTGGCTGCCCTCATTTTAATGTTTGGCTGCAGGAAGTAAATTTTGCGCTTTGGGACTATTTCCAAGTCTTTCTTGTTATATGTAGCAGTTTTGTGTCAAAGACGGGCACACACATTTGCAGATAACGCCAAGTCATTATGGCAAATTCTTAACAACGCCCAGTTTTACCCAGTGAATCACAAGCGATGCACGTACCCGAAGGTCGTCAGGTCAGTGACATCCTCTCAAATGTAACATGGCCCTGCATTGCAATGATGGCAGGTAAGAATTAATATACAAATAATGACATTACTGTACTTAAAAATGTAAAGTCTACTTTACTCATACTGCAGAACATGTAAATATCCACATGTTATGACTTTCACACTGTTTTGAGAGAATTTTCTACTTAATCCAAGAAAAACAGAGTTTCTTTTTTTTTATTTGCTGAATGGATGGCTGGAGTTCAGTAAACACACTTTATCAGGGTGAGAGTTTTCAATAAACTTACATTACAGAGAAGAAGTATTAAACTTCATCAGGAGCTAAAAGTAGACAGATAATACACAGATTATTATAATTATTATTATTATTTTCATTTTGCCAAAAAATGTAAAGCAGGTAAAACTTTGTGACAATGGAGCCCATTTATTAAGCCCAAGATTGCGCTAAATATTAAAAATGTTGCCGGGTCTTTTTTCTATTGAGAGTAGTGAGGAACGAGCATCAGGAGTTATCAGAGATATCAAGATGCAATCCCAAACATGGTGACTGCGAAAATACTCCGGGTGAAATTTAATAGGATGAGAGATTCAGAAAGTGAGAGAAACCAGTTTGATTTTGCAGTGTAAATGATTTCTTACCAAATCTCTCACTTTCTGAATCTCTCATCCTATTACATTTCCCCCTATACAGTATGTAGCTCATCAGATCTTGGCTCAATTTTTTAACCGGTGTAATCCCGCTGTGGTTCAAATGTTTGCACCAGAGATTAATTTATTGAGCATTTATTAGGAAAATTTAGACCCACATGCAAAAAATAGGTTTTGCTTGATAACATGAATAAAATGAAATAAAAGGATGGAAGGGATTTCAAGAAAAAACCCCATTAGTGACTTGGGGGGAGATTTATCAAGGCTTGTAAAGAAATAGTGGGGAGAGAGCTAAACGCACCATGTACTACAAATTTCTTTTCTTCATTTCACACCATAGCGTTTTCTCCAAAGGAATTAACTCCTTCATTCTCCAGGCAACTCACCCAACTGTACACATTGCAATCTCAAATAGCCATTGTCCCTGTTATTAAAACTCTGGAGCTTTTTACTTAGCTTTGTTCATTGACAATAACATATACAACTTATAACCATAAAAAATTCCTCAAACCTCCTACAAGTTGGTCCTCCAACCACTTGGCCCATTTCGTCTGCCCCTTTTTTAAACATGTTACCTCAAACCATATTTTATCCTTATTTTTTTATAAGGATATGAATATGCCTATGTCAAGTATGTTTAAATTGCTCTACTGTATTTGCCTCTACCACCTCTGATGGGAGGCTATTCCACTTATCCACTACTCTTTCTGTGAAGTAATTCTTCCTCACATTTCCCCTGAATCTTCCTCCATCTAGTTTCAGTGCATGTCCTCATGTTCTGCTGCTCCTCTTCCTGTGAAGAATGTCTCCACCCTTGATATATTTTAATATGTCATTTTCATCAGCAAGAGCTGATTGTGTTAGGATGCTATATAGAAATGATAGACAGAATCTGATTGGAATTTAATTTATAAAGATCTGTATTAGCAGAATAGCAAAAATTGAGTTCATGGAGTCAAGCAAGAAACTACTGTATCATAGGTGCAGGGGGTGCAGCTGCTATAGATCCCAGAGTTGAGCCGGGCTCCCTCTTGCTGGCAAATCGCCAGACTGTCTCCGCTGGTGATCCGCCAGCAGCCCGGCGTCCATCTGACTGAGACGCGCGAGCGTTTCACGCGCACGCGCGTCTCAGTTTCCGGGCGGCGGGGCGACGGGAACCCTGTCCGTCTCCGCTTCAGGGAGATGGACAGGGTTAGGGGAGGCTGTCGGGGAGGCGTTGGGGACTCCGGGTGACCGCCGGCAATCCACCGGGGACCCGGGGGAATGGCCGTCGGAAGTGGACGCGCGCGTCCCCTTTCGCAGAGCATATGGCGGCTGGGGGGGATGGCGGCTGGCGATTCTGCCGCCATCCCCTGCAAAGACAACGCCGGCTCCATCTGTACATAAATTTTTACCATTAGGTGGTACATAGGGGCCCTTACTTTCGCTATGGGGTCCTACAAATATCTAGTTACGCCATTGGTGGCGTGGTAGTAATAATTCACTATTTAACATTTTAAAGTCATCCTTACTTATAAATATCATACTGTATTTTGATTTCCAGATGGAACCTTATACAGATTGAATTTTATTCTGCACAAACTTTTAATCAAATGTTTTGGAATAACCATGATTTCAAAACTTTGCAATAATTTTTTTTTCATTGTTTTAATGGATTAGTGTTATTTGTTGTATATCATTTCATCCACTTTTTTTTATTACATTAACATCAGAAAAGACCTTTGGGATGCTTGATTAAGCAAGCGCGTGGCTCTTAAGTAATTGCAAAGTCTACAATTCTGTGAGCCCAGTAATATGACTTATTATATGGTATTGCGGCAGTGGTATTATGGGATTCTGATCGAGGCCAAAAATAACATCTGCAAGCTCTTTGCTTCAAAATGAGTCAGCATTCTGCATTCTGCATACATGTATACTGTACTGAACTTCTCGGGCCTGGTGCTGTATTGGACAGATATTTGGAGTATACACTCCCGCATTACATGCCCAGAAATAGATGTGCATTATTCCCCTGTGCAATTTGGGACAATGGCACCTAGAGAACTTAATGATAATCTGGAACTGCATTGTTTTATTTGATCAACACCAGTACACTGTGCTAGTGCTGTGCACAGGGCCTTCTTAATGGCATTGTGGGCCCTAGGCAAAGCAATGCACTGGGGCCCCTACTTAAGTAAAAAAAAAATAATAACTTCCTGCGGTGTCTCGCCACCTGCTATCAGCCATCCAGCAATTAGCAGCTTACAGCCATTAGCTGATTGACTGCAGGCTGGTAGAGTATAGCTGGCCATACATGTAGAGATCGATTGCCAAATTGGGCTGGTTGGAACAAAAATCTGGTAATGGATGAGAGTAAATAACAATTGACCATTTGCTTTGAAATGCGGGAAAACTGCCAAAAACTGTCACTCATCCATTACCAGGTTTTTGTTCCAACCAGACAGATCTGACAATAGATCTGTAGATGTATGGCCACCTTAAGTTTCCCAGCAGCTCTGTGTAATTCACAACCAATGCACCTGTGCACTCTCTACTAGCCTCAAAAGAAAGTCCAGAGCAGCGGCGGCTCGTACCTTATTGGGGGAGGGGGGCTGCCTCTGTCCGCAGCAGGGGTGCCGCGATTCAGGCACCCCCTCCCCTTGTCGCCGCCGCCGCTGCTGCTGCCTCCTCTCCCGTCCCGGGACCTGTGCTGTGATGAGTGATAGGCGCCGGGACTGGCGCATGCGCAGTACACACGTGTACTGCGCATGCAACCAACTTCTATGGACTGCTTGGGCAACAGCCCATAGAAGCAATCTTGGTCCCGGTGCCTGTACAATGTAAGTTACAAGAACTTGGACCAGCGCGTACACCGTACCTATTTAGGTACTGCGCATGCGCATCCAGGGCCGCCGACAAGGTGGTGCCCTGGGTACAGCTGTCCCGGGCCCCGGACTCTGGAGGGGCCTGGGCAGCTGCCCAGAGCCCCCTACCCCCGCACCCAGAGTTCCTCACCCGGCAGCCAGCCATGCACAATACACAGTGCAGCCTGGACACAGAGGGGCTCGGCGCTCTGCAGGCTGCACTGTGCAGTGTGCGCTCGGACCATGGAGACTGAAGGAGCCGGAGGACGCGTCTGCGACATGATGCTAAGTAATTGGGACGGAGTAGGGGGAGGCAGGGTGCTGGCAGTGGCAGGCAGGGTGCTGGCAGGTGAGGGTGGGTGGGCGCACCTGGGGGGGGGGTTGTTTAGGAGGTATGGTGCTGTGCCGCCGGGGGCCCGGACTGTAGGTCATTCCCGGGCCCCAGCATTTCTAGTGGCGGCCCTGTGCGCATCTGCAGTTTTGCACGGCAGCCCACACAAATGCTTCCAGGAGGGAGGGAACACCTCCCAATGGGACTGCCTTTGTGACTGGCAGGTCCAACTTCCAATAGGAAGTCATTGCCAGTCACAGTGAATCCAGTGCAGTCTCACAGACTGCATCTGGCTTCACTACAGTGGCAGATTTTACCTGGGGGGGGGGGCTGCAGCCCTGCAGCCCATAGGTAAAAACCGCCACTGGTCCAGAGGCACCAGAAAACCCCTGCTCGAAGGTCCCTAGAATTGTGGGGCCCCAGGGCAGCTGCACAGTAAGCCCATGTGTTAAGATGGTCTTGGCTATGCAATATGTTTTCTTAAAAACATATACATAAATATATACTATATACATATTATAGAGAGACAGCTGTCAGTGTCTGTGTTATACATCAAAATGAGATACAGGTTGAGTATCCCGTATCCAAAATGCTCGGGACCAGGAGAATTTTGGATAACGGATTATTCCGTATTTCGGAATATTTTTATATTTCAATGATGTATTTTGAAGTATCTTGCATTTATGCTGTATAAACACATAATATACACACAAATATATTTTATTACCACATAAAATACACACAAACATATTTTAATTGTTCAAAAAACAAGGTTTCAAAACGTGAAACAAAATGTGTGTACTATCTCAGCACTGAATTTGAATGCCAAGCAATCATTGTCTTGCACATATATAGTGCCAGTTACATATCATGTCCCCAGTGATGCTGTTACATATGTCCCCAGTGAGTTTTTAGCAAAAAAAAATTTTTTTTTCACTTTCTGGAATGTCCGTATTTCGGAATAATTCGGATAACGGATATTCGGATACGGGATACTCGACCTGTATAGCTTAACAATACAACTTAAATATCATTATATGTTGGAGGATGTATAAGAGATATTGATAAGGAATTGAACATTAATTTACAACATACAATATAAAATTAGGGGGGTTACAATTGTTTCTCTGAATATCACCTATTTAAACATCATTACTAGGAATATTCCAAAAAATATAGGGCCTTATTCTAGTTCACTCCTTCTGGCAAATTCCTTCTTAGATGGACAAAACCATGTGCACTGCAGGTGGGGCAGATGTAACATATACAGAGATAATTAGATTTGGGTGAGTTATTTTGTTTCTGTGCAGGAAAAATACTGACTGCTTTATTTTTACACTGCAATATAGATCTCACTTTGAAGTAAAACCCCACCTAAATCACTCTATCTGCACAAGTAACATCTGCCCCACCTGCAGTGCACATGGTTTTGTCCATCTAAGAAGGAATTTGCCAGAATGAGTGAACCAGAATAAGGCCCATAGGGTGACATTCTATGGGATGCGATTTGCGATTTGCGTTTTTTGGCGTTAAATAGACAACAAAATGGCGATATCGCATTTTCCCGTCAAATCGCCAATTTAATGGGATGCGCTAAGGGACTGAAATCGCATATTATGTGCGTTAACACATGCGGACCAAAAGTGCTAAAATAATTTGCATTTTTATCGCATCCAGATGTTTTCGTATAGAAAAGTATACAACTCGCTTATTTAATGCAATGCGCATTCGCAAATCGCACTTTTTAGGTGTCTAATAATCGCACTTATTTCAGACCAGGTTCTGTTTGGCGATAGGAGGAGGTCAGGGTGCCGGACAGCTCCCCGACAGTCGGGATTCCGACAGTCATTACTCCGATGTCGGTATCCCGACTGCTCCCTCGTGGGGGTCCACGACCCCCATAGAGGGAGAATAAAATAGGGGGCGAGCGCAGCTCGCCACCACGCCGCAGCATGGAGAGCGCAGCATGGCGAGCGCAGCGAGCCCGCAAGGGGCTTCATTGAGCTTCCCCCGCTGTGCAGTCGGGATTCCGACGTCTGAGTAATGACTGTCGGAATACCGACTGTTGGTGAAATATACCACACCCGGAGGTTACTGGTCCGATAACAGGAGTTTTACCGCATTTTTGCTTTAGTGCATCCCACCCTGAATGTATATACATATCCTATATAATAAAAGGCTGAGGCTGCGGCTCCATTTTATGGAGGGAATTCATGTGTTTTTCTGCCAGCAGCCAATAGGAGCTTCTATTCGGATTCCTATAGGACATGGGTTGGACCGTGGACCGAGAGCCTGCTGTGCCTTGTCCTGGAGGTATTTCCCGGGTAAATCCTCCTTGTAATAAGCGCAGATGAGAGCTGCTGACCCCAGTTCTCCACCATCCGGGTAATTGGCCACTATCTTACTCATGTCCTTTTTGTTTTACGTGTGTGTACTGTATATGGTTTTATGTGAATAAAGTGGTACTGCACCATATACCTGTGTTTCCATCTGTTTTGGGTCATTCGTTGGAGATTGGATTGGTGAATTCATATGAATACCCATATCTGTGAGGAGTGAAAAGTTATCCTATATTTTTACTGAGAAGAGGATACGCTACTAGATTTGGGGGGAAGTGAAGTATTTTGGTATAGTCTTCTCTCAAGTGACCCCTTTACAGAGAAGAGGATCGCCCATTCACATACAGGGTGGTACTCTTTCTCTTTTTGGGGTCATAGGCATCTGTGGAAGGGAACACTCACATCTCTTTTTGAGCCAATAGGTGGCGCCCAACAGGGCAATTAAAGTGTTGCTCACTTCGGGCACACACAGCCGTCAGTGCTGACATAACCATTATGTTGTTCCGTCATTTTGACATGCTGGTAATTAATTAGTATACTATACAGCACAATTTTAATGTACGTGCATAACAATTTGTAAATAAAGTTTCACCTGCGGAACATCTTGTTACCCGGCAACATATTATTCCCCATTTTTCCAATAAATTTAAACTTTTTAAGACAATATTGAAAAGGGAATGGTTTGCTGGGCGGCTGGCCATGCCTCTGCATTGTTAACCTCACTTGGCTACAGAAGATACTTAAGTTTTGCTATGTGACTGGCCTATATCAGCCAAGTTCAGAGTTGTGTGAGCTATCAAAGCTGACAGGATATTGGCAAAGACCTTTGCCTCTTTTGCCAAAATCTTTTCCTGGTCCAGCTGGGATCAATTATACTAAATATTCAACCCTGCACGACCAGCTTTAAAGCTTTCCTCTGACACTGAATTTCATGGAGTTGCAGGTTTAGTTAAGCACCTACAGTACCTGCCCCAAGAGAAATTTAGAATGAGCGCAAGATCGGCAGACATTAACTGTAGTGCCCCAGAGGTGCATGTCTGGACTTCGTCGGTCATGTACCGGCGCTCCAACCGGTACTGAGAACGTGTTTTGCTTTTCAAAAACTTGTTGATTTAATAAAAATGTTTCATTTTTTATATTCCTATGAAATGGATTTCAGACATTCCATGGGAACACTGACAGGGAAGTGAGTGCACTAATTTTTTAATATACAGCAGTGTTTTTCAACCACTGTGCCGTGGCACACTAGTGTGCCTTGAGCTGTTCTCAAGTGTGCCCCCAGATTTAGAGATGCCCAAACCAGTTTACAGCCACCACTAGTTCAACTGTTATTTACTGGTCTTTTCTTTTCATGTAAAGGGCCAATGTATTTTATTTCTGTTACCTGTGGGGACCAGTGTGATTGTTTTTTATATGGGGCCAATAGGATTGTTTTTTTCCCCTTTGGGGGCCTATGTGTTTTGCCCTGTGGGGATCTCATGGTGTGCCTTGGCAATTTTAAAATCTTATTTAGTGTGCCGCAAGGTAAAAAGGTTGAAAATCACTGATATACAGTATATATATATACTGTATATGATCAAAACAGTATGGCCTCCGTTATGCGCTAAGTTTTACACTCACCGGGGGAAATTTACGGTACTTGTTTCAAAGAGCGGCGCCCAGTACACATTTAGCGTACTGGGCTATTCTCCTTAGTAAAATCGCATCGGATCGCACAGCGTCTATAGTGGTATGCGATGCGAAGCAATATTTCTTTGTATAAGCACCATTAAGTGTACAGGCGTGCTTATACAATGAAATATCGCATAGGATCGAGTAGAAATATCGCATAGAAACATAGGATACAGTGGGTGCAATCCGATGCGATGCGATATTTCCTTGTATAAGCACCCATATGCCATGTAATGGGTGCTTACAATTATACCCGTATGATATGTCATAGATGATTACAATGGCATATGGGTACAATTGTAAGCACACCACCACTATCCACGGCAGCCCGAAGTGTGGCAAGGGCAGCAAGTGGCGGAACGCGTCCTCCGACCTTTTTATACCCCCACTATCCATGTCGGCATGGAGTTGAATTTATAAAGTGTGGCGAGCGCAGCGAGCCCGAAGCGCGGTGAGCGCAGCGAGCCCCGCTCGGATTACATGACGTGTTCCGTGTCCCCTCGCGGGGCTCTCTGCGCTCGCCACACCTTATACGATCAACTTCACACCGACGTGGATAGTGGGGGTATGAAAAGGTCGAAGGATGCGTTCCGCTGCCACACGCGGGGCTCGCTTCGGACTGCCGTGGATAGTGGTGGTGTTTTATGAACACATTCACAACTGCAAAATCATGCAACTGACACAGTAATGACGACATGTGTTAACTAGGAACTATAATTTACTGAAATAATTAAAAAGCATAATGTAAATGGTAATACGAAGAAAGAATCAATTTAAAACATTTAAAGATTAATTAAGAACATGGAATCAATTGTAAACTGTGACAAATTAATTAGGAAAAAAATTATTTAGTTGTCCTTAGGGAGAAGTGTCATGGCGTGCAGGATACGATTACATGGGTTATCCCCACCCAATGTTTTTCGCCACATAAACTCCTGCAGGTAGGATTGGAGCATGTGTCTTGCGGTGCCCCGTTGGCATTTATTGCGCCATTTATGTTTTGGGTATGAACCCCTGTGGATGAGTCTATGAAATTATACCAGTGGTTAACCTGGGTGTGCTGATATCCTGCCAATTGGAGCTGGTCAGTGCTATACGCCCTCCAGCAGTCTGTGTAAATTGTAGATCCAGGCCCAACATTATCAATGATAGCCATCATCAACGTGCTGGCATCGCGGGTAGGCACCATTGTGAGGAAACACTGTCCGGTTTCTCTGCATATTCCCCAAAAAAACCACTGCTGGGGTAACCTCCGGCCAACATTACTCTTTCTCCTCACAAACATGCTTTCATCCACCTCGACGATGTGATCCATCGAGCAAGCCTCCCGCATCCACTTATTGTATAACACAGCGTTTTTTTTCCGACATATCCAGCTGTTGCTGACTAGTCGATGGATGTCAGCTCCTGCGCCCATGAATATATGAACCTCACCAAGGTGAGAAAGGGTAAGCGTCACCCTGGAAACCAGTGTGCCGCTCTGAGGCTCACCTTTACGCGGCAAACCTTGACATGGCACCGCCACATACCTTCCTTCACACTCAGCCGCATAATGTGTCCATTGGCGCAATTCTGCGCCACCGGTAGGAGATTATGGCGCTGAAAAAACTCAATAGCCTCCTCCTCCATCTGAGGCAACGTGAACATATTCAGCGAAGCAGCCGTATCGTCACCTTTCACAAAATACGAAAACTCTCTCACCGTAAAACAGCAGCTCAGAAATACACTTACACCCCTCTCAGAAAATCACCTCAGAATGATTTCTGAGATGATGTGACAGGGGTCGGGAATCACAGTGAGCCAGGGAGCGGGAGCCAGGGAGTGGGAATGGGAGCGGTACTGAAATTGCATCGCACGCATCGCATGCCACTATAATGCGGCATGCGATGCAATGCGATTTCACTACGGTACCGTACGTACAGAAATTGGGCGCCGTGCTAGGAAACAAGTACCAAATTTACTAAGATGTGCATTCTACATGACATGTGATGTTGCTATGGGCAACCAATCAGATCCTGTCTAGTATCTTCTATAGGGTGCTAAATAAATAAGAAGTAGATTCTGATTGGTTGCCCATAGCAACATTACATGTGAAAGGAATACAAATCTTAGTCAATTTCCCCCACAATGCAGTGCTTCCCCTCTCTCACCACTAGGGAAGCCAATCACGGGGCATTTTTTCAATCCCGGGTATCCGGATTGGCTTCCCTGATTAAAACAAATGCCCCGGCCGCCCCGCATATTCACTTACATGTGTGGTGGGTGGGTGGGCGACTCCTCCGGGAGCTGGGCAGGCAGCAGGTAGGGTGGGCTGCTCCTCCGGGAGCTGGGCAGGCGGAGGGTAGGGTGGGTTGCCCCTCCGGGAGCTGAGCTAGGCAGGCGACGGGTAGGGTGGGCTGCTCCTCCGGGAGCTGGGCAAGCATGCGATCACGTGGTGGGCTGTGCGACCTGCGCAGCATGACCTCTGACATAGTCACGCTGCGCAGAGACGCTCTGCCGGGCACGGGAGAAGCCGGGCAGTGTCTGAGCAGGGTCTCAGACGCTGCACGGCATTAGACTGCGCATGCGCAGTCTAATCCTGAAATCCCAGGGTTGGAGAGTCCAATCCCGGCATTGAAATCCCAGTGTTTTTAGAGCCAAATCCCGGGATCCTGCCGATCCTGATCCCGGGATTGGCCACCCTACTCACCACCACTCGCCCGGGTCCTTGAGGGTAGGTGAAAGTCCTCCAGATGGAAAACAATGAGAGGACAAAGAGAAGGTCTGCAATTCCAACGCGTTTCGGACCTTTGATGGTCCTTTTTTTGTAACCTTTTTTTACCGGTGCCTGTCCTTGTGTTTCCCTCCTATATCCCTATAGATTGTAAGCTTGCAGCAGGGCCCTCTAACCCCCAATTCTGTCTGTTGTTACCCAGTTTGTTTTATCACTGTCTGCTGTTGTAAAGCGCAACGAAATCTGCTGCACTATATAAGAAACTGTAAATAAATAATAAATTACACGAATAAAAGATATTACAGCAAAAGTATCATATATATATATAGCTGTAATAAAAGTAACACTGTTGGCAACAGTGTTACTTTTACTCCAGAGATACCCCCATACATTATATCCACATTCTCCCCTTTTCTGTGTAAAACTGCACAGTCAACACCTAAGATAACTATTTCAACTTAAACGTACAGACTGTTGCTTTATGGAATTCACTTTATCTTGAAGGTCTAATCATGGTAACAGTTTTCTAGTTCTGCTACGCTTAATTACAAATAGTTATCTTAGGTGCTGACTGCGCAGTTTTTCACCCACCGCAGCGTACACGCGGTAACGGAGCCGTAGCCAGCAGGCAACGGGAGTGACACAGTCATTTTGTTGTCCATAATTATTAATTAGTCTTACTTTGTTTGTGGTGATTTAATTGAAACCTGCTTTATCATTATTACATTCATGATTCAGGGCTGTTGGCCTCTGTTCATCTGGTGGAAGATTGCTATAATCTCTCTGCATTACTCAGGCTTCGAGTGGAGGTTAGGGGTGTTGTATGACTGGCTGATGGGCGGGACATGAAGATCAGTATATCGACAGCGGAATCCTGGCCACCGGTATTCCGACAGGGGGTGACTGCAAATAAAGTCCCTTGCAGGCTTCATACGCTCACCACGCTGCAGGCTTGGAGGCTCACTGCACTCGCCACAGGTTTTATTCTCCCTCTGTGGGGTCGTGCCCCCCCAAGAGGGAGGATAGCCCTTGTTGATCAGGATCCTAACTGTCTGGAATTGAACAGTCGGTATTCCGATGTCGACTGTCAGCAAGTCATCCGTCACCTGAGGATCAATGGATAATGTACCTTCCTAGAGGGGCATGGCCCAGCACTATGTCCCCTATCCAGCTGCATGTCCCCCATCCAGCTGCATGTCCCCCATCTAGTTGCATGTCCCCCATCCAGCTGGGGTAACACCTCTGGTATGTGTATAAATTACATAGTGTAATAGGATCCAGGTTGGGGGAAAACATTCTATGAATGATTAGATGTTAAAACCTCCCAAACAACTTGATTCCTAATTTTAATAAGACTATCCTAGGTTTTGGGATCTGTAATTTAGTGGGAGTGGATAATTAGGAGGTATTCCTCTACCTAATTGTTGGCAGCTAAAGTATTATCTATTTACTCAGTTAACCAAATGACAGTCTGTTCTGTGTTCAGACAGCAGGCAGATTTTTATTCCTCTCTACAGTACTGTATGTTTTTTTTTTTAAGTTTAGACCCCACCAAAGCAGTGCACAGATGTATGAGTGTAAGTGGCCTTTTTGAAATGCACATTTTTTTCCTTATATACAGTATTATGCTAGGTGGTAACTATAATGACTAGCCACTCCTATCTGGTCAGGTGGCCATACCCCTTCCAGCAAATGAGCACGGATCTCGGCAGTGTCCCACGGTGTGGGGGGGCTGTTGGGAGTCCCCCCTGTCGGCTGCTAAGCAGCGGGGAATAAACGCTGTGCGCATGCGCACAGCGTCTATTCCCGCAGCCAGTGGTCTGGGGGCATGGCTAGAGGCTCACAGAGCCTCTGGGTCATGCCCCCATAGCATCAAAATAGGGGCGTAGCCTCGTGGGAGAGCCGCGAGTATAGGCCATGCCCAGAAATTAGGCCACCCTCCTGCCTGCGGCGCGCATCAACTATGTCCCGACTCCAGCGCCCTGAAAGTTGGGAGGTATGGAACATGCAAATAAAGTCAAAAACATATATGGATGATGCAGGTATGTAGGGATATGACAATGGTCTAGTAGAGGGGTGGCCAAACCTGTCCTCAAGATCTACCAACGTTGCATATTTTCCAGGCAACCTGTGGATCTATAGTAGGAATGAATGCAGCATGTTTTAAAATGTGACAGTTAGTAATGACTACAGCTGTGCACCAGTGAGGTGACCTGGAAAATGTGGACCGTTGGTAGATCTCAAGGACCGGTTTGGCCACCCCCTGGTCCATTGATTGGGCGCTTCTTTTAATGAAATACAGTTCTAAAAAGCACAAGTCTTTGAGAAAAGGTATTGCTAGCATCAGGGAGGTGCGTGTTCATTAGGGTGGGCACAGCATTATGGGGTGCCTGTGTACCCCTAACACTCAATGTCTGCACGCCTATGCCTATAAAATGGTTGCTTCCTGGACTTGTAAAGCATAGACTATTGTAGGGAAGTTCTTCAGAATTGCTTCAATCCATCATACAATTGAGGCTGTAATATTGCTGGCGTACAGTATGTTCTCCGAGATTTAGGCACATTTCTGGACTAGCAAGGTCTGGCCATTACTGTGAGCTCAGACATTTATACTGCCAGCATTCATTTCTTTGGTTTCAGAATATAAATCCTTAGGTGAATTATACAGTATAAACCCGTTACTATGTATCCCAAATTCCTGCTGAGACGTAAAGTAACATGATACAGTATTTATACAATGTATTATTTTCTGTTCACTGTGTTGGGTAAATTGCCATGAAGATAGAATTAGTCGCAGAGTCCTAATGGCATTCTCATTGCATTTGCAGTACATGACCATTTCATGCAGGGGCAAATGCAGGATTTCTGGAGGGGGGTTTCACATGTTATATTTTAGAGTGATTGTGACTGGCTGTCAGTGTCCCGTGGTTGGGGGGGGGACAAATGGGAGTCCCCCCTGCCAGTTGCTGCAGAGGAGTGCATAGATGTCGAAAAAGGGGTGTGCACTCATGATCACGGGCATTTTGGCTAAGCCACACCCCCTTCCTCCGGAGGCCATGCCCCCTTATCGGGAATGAGTGAGCTAGGCCGCACAGGGGTCCAACTTCGGGACATTAGAATGTTGGGAGTTATGGGAAAACCTTTTGTCATTGGCCATGTGGAGATGCTCCTTTCCACCCTTTATACTGCAAGTAGTGACCTGTGGCCAGGCTGAGGGAAAGGGGGGTTTAGGGCAACTGGAAACCCCCCTGGTTTGTCTATTTAAAATGTGATACTTTATCTACATTAGCAATCCACATCAATGTGCTTTATGGAGCTGGATTGAATTTAAATATACATTTGTTTTCAAATTTGTAGCCTCAAAGGACCTAATCCAAATCCTTAAAGAGTATATCATCTCTTTTTCTCATTAAAGTGATGATTTTGACTTGTGAGGAAAGCAAACAAGAGCCAGTAACTTCAGCACGTTCATTTGGAATACTATAGATAAAATATACCATTATATTCATACTTGCCCACTTTTAGTCTCCTCTGCGGGAGAAGCCCAGAAAAGAGCCTCTCTGCAGCTTTGTATATTGGTGTAAAATTAATGTGTGTATGCGTGTGTAATAAACTTGTACTGTGTGTCTGTGTTTTTTTTAAACATTCTTTTTTTGTACAGGTGGACTACAAGTCCCAGCTGGCCCATTAATGCCCTGCATGCTGGGACTTGTAGTTCACCTGTATAAAGCAATGTTTTGTATGGCTGATTTAACCCTATCAGGCCGGCGTCCACAGCCCACGGACGCCGGTGACAGCCCCGGCTTCAGCCCTGGACAGCTGATGCCTGGAGGGGGACCCCTTTATTTGGGGGTCCCCACTCCCCCAGGTACCCCGTCCAAGGCTGACCAGCCACGGTGAGTATGATGCGGCCGTGGGACCTTATGTAGAAAGTGGCATGTGGCTGTGGCATGACACCGCAGGCTGTTGGAGCCCGGTGCTGGTTCCAAAATATAGGGAAACCCCAGTTTTTTGCCCCCCCCCCCCGTATTTTTGGAACCAGGAGCGGTTCAAGAGTCCAGGCCTGGTTTCAGAAATACGGGGGACCCCTACACTTTTTGTCACCCGTATTTTTGGAACCAGGTCCGGCTCAATGAGCCCGGTGCTGGTTATGCTCAAGAGGGGGGACCCCACGCCATTTCATGAGTAAAAATCACAAATTTTCTCAAATTCACACATTTTCATGACAATTTATGGCACTATTTTTGCTGGAATTTGCATCTCATTTAATATGCGCATTCTGTGAAAATGCGATTTTAAAAGGTGAGATAATGTGCGATTTTGGAAAGTGACAAAAAATCTCATCCCATGAAAAGTCACCCTCTGTGTCCCAGTGCCCAATTGAAGCTTACACCAGTCTGTTTTTGGACCTTAGTACTCATTTCTTAGTGATTAGCGAATGTTGAGCTGAAACTCAGCCAAATCACAGAATGTTTCTGGCTTTATACACCTGTTGTCAAAATGTGCTTCCCGAAACCAGTAAAGACAGCTGCATAAATATTGCTGAATGCTAAAATCATCCAAAATTCCAGTCAACCAGTCTTGTATGTTTCAGTTAAGAACACACAGTAATCTACATTACTGTATTGTTGTTATTTTCTATCTATCTATCTATCTATCTATCTATCTATCTAGGATCGGTATAAAATCCCGGCGGTCTGAATCCCGGCGGTCATAATCCTAACGCCGGAATCCCGACCGCCGAAATCCCGACAAGGGGGGGACGTGCATCGCCCCCCCTTGCGGGCTCGCTGTGCTCACCACGCAGCGGGCCCGGTGCCTCGCTACACTTGGCACACTTATTTATTATCCCTCTATGGGTGTCATGGACACCCATAGAGGGATAAAGTGCCGGGATTCCGGCGTCGGAATTTCGACCGCAGGGATTCCGAGCGTTGGGATCAGTGCCAGATTAAGGTCTAAATGGGCCTGGAGCTGAAAATGATCAAGGGCCTATTATGCGCAATAATAGGGGTAGTAGCCAGCATATTATAATGTGAGGGGCATGACCAGTGTTCTGTTTGGGTGGTCTGCTCATGGGTTTGTCTCTATTTGTGTAAATACTTTCAAATAGTTATATATGCCTGGAAAAGGCAGGGGACTGGCATAGGAAAAATGCAAAGGGTTTAGTATAGGGTGGAAAATGGCAAAGAGGTTGGCATATGCAAGGGCCTGGCACAGAAAAGAGGGAAAATAGAAGCTGCCATATATTGCTGGTTGCCCTCCAAAGGTGCACCCGCAGGACGCCGATGTCCTAAGATACTTGCGGGGTGAGGCGGCACTCCAGTCATAAAAAAAATACTGAAAGCCAAAACTTGGTAGACAACATTTCAGCACCTTTCATTTGGTCGACTAAGTTTACCACACCATATACCCCTTATACAAATCATGTAACTCAATAGTAACCCCCTTATACTGTACTTGCCTCTTACATATTATGCCACATGGAATGAGTCAAAATTCACTTTGTGCCACAGAGATTAAGGCAAAATTCACATTTTGCCACATGTATTGAGCAAAGATGCACACTATACCAAACATATTGAACAAACATTCACAATATGCTTCATAAACAGGGACATTGCACGCCAAAAGCGCGTATTAATTAACATTTACACCATAATACCAATTACATGTTAAGCCACACACCATGCCTATTAAAAATTATGGTACATAAGTGCTGCTTACCTACGTGCTCATTGCCAAGGGTTCCATGCTCATTGCCATGTGGGATCACATGCTCATTGCCAAGGGGGAATACATGCTCGTGGCAACTGGGCGACAGCCGCCGCCAGACAGAAGTGACAGCCATTGACAGCCAGGCAGAGAGCAGGGGCCTGCCAGGCTGTATTCAGAGCACTGCAGTTCCCAGCTATTTATTTCTTTTATTTACAGTTTCTTATATAGCGCACACATATTCCGCAGCGCTTTACAGAGAATATTTGAACATTCACATCAGTCCCTGCCCCAGTGGAGCTTACAATCTATATTCCCTACCACATGTATACGCACGCACACACAGACATTCTAGGGTTAATTTTATTGGGAGCCAATTAACCTACCAGTATATTTTTGGATTGTGGGAGGAAACTGGGGTACCCGGAGAAAACGGGGAGAATATACAAACTCTGCACAGTTATGGCCATGATGGGAATGGAACCCATGACCTCAGTGCTGTGAGGCAGTAATGCTAACCATTACACCATCCGTATTTGAAATAATAACCCTTTCACACCAGAAAATGCAGTGACTTACCCGGGAATATGGTCCCAGGATCAGTGGCGGATTCAGGGGGGGGGCACCCGGGCACGTGCCCCCCCTGTCATTTTATTTTGTAGCTGAGGACTAGGGCTTTCCAACGAGCCCAGCCCCGTGTCTCTAGCTCCCCGGGAACCGGAGATATCGCCTGGCAAAGCTGTAACGTTTTTTTTCCCATAGGATAATATGGGACCCGTCAATTCCTTCCCCCACCCGGTTCCGACGGCTACCAGTTCCCCCCCTGGCATTACAGAAAATTGTGGTTGATCTCATTCAATTCCAAATCGCTGGGCCTTCAATCTGATACCAGGCTGGTCCATATCGGTCAATCGGTTCCAGAGATATTGCATGTAAACCGATTTTTTTTTTTTATGTAATTTCATGGCTGTTCATGTTGTTTGAGGGCAGATTACTCTGGAACCAAACGTTTCAGATTCACTGGACCAAAATCATTCAAAGCCTACTCAAAAGTTCTTAAATATGATACTTGTCTCATGTAAATGGGTCAGTGGGTTCCGAAGATATAGCCGGTTGAATGAGATAACTGCTTAAAGCGGGGGAGGGGTGTTTTTCTCTCCCCCTCACACCAGAAAATGCAGGGACTAGGCTGGTGTTAAAGGGGCCAACCTGGTAATGCCTTTTCTGGTGTGGGTATTATTCCAAATAGCCAGGACCTGTAGTGCTCTGAATACAGCCAGGCTCTGCCACTGTCAGTGGCTATCACTTCTGCCTGGTGGCTGTCCACCATATACCACGAGCATGTATTCCCCCTTGGCAATGAGCATGTAATCCCACATGGCAACGAGCATGGAACTTCTGGCAATGAGTATGGAACCCTTGGCAATGAGCATGTAGATAAGCAGCACTTATGTAGCATCATTTTTAATAGGCATTATGGTGTTTGGCATAATACATAATGGACATAATGGCGTGTAACTTAACGTTTAATGGACATTATGGTGTAAATGTTTAATGCGCGCCTTTGGTGGACAATGTCACTGTTTATGAAGCGTATTGTGAATTTTGGCTTAATCTGTGTGGCATTATATGAATTCTGCATCAATCCGTATGGCATTATGTGAATTTTGTCTCAATCCATGTGGCATTATGTGAATTTTGTCTCAATCCGTGTGGCATTATGTGAATTTTGGCTCAATCCGTATAGCATTTTCTGAATTTTGGCTCAATTTGTGTGGCATTATGTGAATTTTGACACAATCCATGTGGCATTATGTGAATTTTGACACAATCCATGTGGCATTATGTGAATTTTGGCTCAATCCATTTGGCATTATGTGAATTTTGGCTCAATCCGTGTCTTATGATGTATATTTTGGCTCAATCAGTGAGGAATTATGTGAATTTTGGCTCAATCCGTATGGCATTTTCTGAATTTTGGCTCAATTTGTGTGGCATTATGTGAATTTTGGCTCAATCCGTATGGCATTTTCTGAATTTTGGCTCAATTTGTGTGGCATTATGTGAATTTTGACACAATCCATGTGGCATTATGTGAATTTTGACACAATCCATGTGGCATTATGTGAATTTTGGCTCAATCCATTTGGCATTATGTGAATTTTGGCTCAATCCGTGTCTTATGATGTATATTTTGGCTCAATCCGTGAGGAATTATGTGAATTTTGGCTCAATCCATGTGGCATTATGTGAATTTTGGCTCATTCCATTTGGCATCATGTGTAAGGGTCAAGTATAATGGGGTCTATTTTTTTGTTGCATAATGTGTAGAGGTTGTATATGGTGTTGTACACTACACTCAAGGACACTACTGTTGAGTGGCCACACCCCCTATTCCGGAGTGTGCCTTTGGCGCGCGCACAATTACATCCTTCACTTTTGTCGCCATGGTGGGCCTGCGTACTTTAAATGCCAGGGCCTATTTTTAATCCCATTCCCACCCTCTGTCTGCCACTCTCTTAGCATGTACACTGGCACCACTAACATCACCCCTCCCCCACCTAAACCCTCTTTTATCATGGTGCCCCCCCTGTCATTTTATCCTGGATCCGCCCCTGCCCAGGATCATGCAGGGACATTCCCGAGCTGGCCCCTTTTAACCAGCCTAGTCCCTGCATTTTCCGATGTGAGGGGGAGAGAATACCACCCCCCTCCCCCCCCCCCCCCTTTAACCAACCGGCTATGTCTTCGGAATCAACTGACCTATTTGCATGTGACCAGTATCATATTGAAGAACTTTTGAGTGGGCTTTGAATGATTTTGGTCCCGTGAAACTGGGCCATTTTGTTCCAGAGAAATCTGCCCTCAAACAACATGAGCAGCCATGAAATTACATTTCAGAAATGAATAAATCGGTTTACCCGCAATATCTCTGAAACCAATTAACCCATATGGACCTGTCTGATATCAGATTGAAGGCCCAGCGATTTGGGTTTGATCAACCTCCAGCTTCTGTGATGCCGGAGGGGGAACTGGCAGCTGTTGGAACCGGGTGGGGGTCGGAATTAGTGGGTCCTAGACTCCTATGGGGAAAACATTCCAGCTTTGCCCGGCGGTATCTCCAGTTCCCGAGGGCCTAGCGACAAAAGGCCGGGCTCATTGGAAAGCCCTGGACCTTAGCTACCAAATGGGCATATTTGGAGAGTGGGCCCGGAGCTATAGCTCCATCAGGCCCATTGTTAATCCGCCCCTGGTTGGGATACTAACTGCATCCCATCTATCTATATATAGTATACATTATATTAAATATATATGTATATAGCAGAACAGCATTGGTAGGGGCATTAACACTGTGTTGGGGGGGGGGTGTGCCCGGGCCTTTGCGGGGCGGGTCGTGGCGGCTGTGTAATGTCACAAGCAGCTGATGTGATGGTAAAAATGACTGCCTGGCGACTGCCTTTGCAGCTATGCCGCGCAGGTAGGGGGCTACCCTGAAGCACTTCAATATTCAGTGTGTAGGCAGTGGTCTCACCTCATTTCATCACCCAGTTAGTCCGTTGTATGCCTTCTCCATTCTCTTTGGATGGCACTCTATGGATTCTCTTTGGATGGCACTGGGGCAATTTTCCGATCATCGTTAACGATACCCTGCCCCCCTCGTCAGGAACATGCAGGTCAACCTTGGCCTCATAGCCAACGACTCGCATGTTCAGCAGGTCCCAGTGACGTAACTGAATTATATAATTTACCGTTATGTTCTGGGTGTAGGCTCAATTTGTTCACCCACGGCCGTTATCTTTAACGATATCATTCAGCGGCCACATCCAGGAGTTGTCAAAGATGGTACAGTCAGGATTGAGCTGCATGTACAGATGACAGAGGGGGTCGCTAATGAACCCTAAAAGGGGCAGACTAGATGGGCCAAGTGGTTCTTATCAAATTCTATGTTCTATGGGAGCATGCATCGTTCATGATATAGTACGTATACACTAGACTATATACAGGAAAATATTGTTAACTGTGGTCATAATCTTGCATATCATTTAGGGCGAGATTCTATATAGCAGAGATGCGGTAAAAACCCTGTTTTCGGGGTTTCTACCGCATCTCTATATGCTATATTGTGCCTCCGCAGTGTCAGCGCTGCGGAGGGAATCGCCAGCAAAAGCTGGCGAATCCCTGCAGAAGCCTATGGGCTTCTTACCGCAGCGCTGTTTGAGGGATCCGTCACGGATCCCTCCCAGCGTGCCCTGCGGCCGGCGCCGGGGTCTGCGCATGCGCAGATGGACTCCCGGGTCACAGACCCGGAAGTCCAGCACCGGCACCGCATCGCAAGGGACAGCTCTTACCGCAAGAGCTGTCCCTTGCGTTAATAACGGCATATGTTACAGCATATGCCGTTATTAAAAATGCGATGTCCGGCGAAGGGGGGCCACGGATGTTATAACATCCCGCCCTTAGAATATTGTGTACGCACCTATAGAATGGTTCTCCCACGTAACAGGTTAATCAGGAATTATTGCAGAACAAATTGAAGCCAGCGGTATACAGTCTTCCCGCATCACTAACGATCTGGAAAAGTAGAACATTATGGCATTCTGAAGACAGTTAATTTTTCTGCTGAGTTTTCCACCTCCGAAGACTTCGTCCCAGTTGATTTGGTGTGTAGTGATAGCCTTAACAGATTGAAATTAGAATTTCTAAAATTTAAATTCCTACTTTATCCCTGTAATAGAGTATTGTCACGACTGGCTCAGGAATATGTATTTACCACCTGTGGACAGACAAGGCCAGATTGGAGGAGCTGCTGCGATCTTGTTTGCAGAACTGTATCAGCCCCCTCGAGAGACTTGCAACTAATTATCTGTTAATAAAATTCTGCTGGCTTTAACAGGCGGAGAGATTTGGAGGAGAAGACTGAGCGCTGCTCGCTGATTTTCGCATTTTCCTTCCACTTCTGAGTCTTTCGGGAATATACCCCACAGAAAACGTAACTGCTGACTCAGTAATTTGCCTTGGCACACACTCCGTAGATCCCCGGTGCGATAGTTTTATACTGCAATTATTTTAAATTAATGTGACAGTTTATATGCACAAGTGTTTCTTTATTTAACAACTCACCAAGGTCTGACATATTACAGCATAATTAGGTTACCTTAGTGGATCAGGTTGTTTTGAATGCGGAAATTGTCTTCTATTTGCTGCCTGAATTTATTTCTTTATTGGGAAAGAATAGTGTAAAGCAGGGTAGATATATGGGTATGTAATTACCCAAGAGCCTTTTTAGCGAGATGCAAATAGTCGATCACCAATGTAGCCAAGAGAAAACATAAATATTTCTCTAACAGTAGAACACAGTTTAAGCTATACACATGTATGCATAGTGGATACCCCAACTTACTGACCTGTTTCAAGTGCCCTATATACACATATAGGTTTCTTTAAATCTTCTATGGCTCAGGACAATGTGCTGTGTTCAGTGCACCCAGAGTAAAAACGGGGGTCCCCAGATAGGTGGCCCTTGTTCGTAACGCTCACCAAGGGTAAGGTCCCTATGTTCCTTGAAAGGTTTCTTTGCCAGGCCGTCTCCCAACTGGTAAACAAGAGAAGTAGTCCGGTCTAATCCTTCATAAAAAAAAGATATTATTTCCAATATGGCGGCCATCATACATTCAACAATAAAAAAATTCTTACTTAAAACATGATAAAAGCAAAAACAAGGAAGCAAAAATACCTGGTACTTGGAGACCGAGGAGATTCCCCACCATATGCCATATTAAGCAGTGGTGCAGCTGTGGCACCACAGACCAAGGTGGGGGGGTGCTGAGCCGGTTTACTCTCTGCAGATTCCATGCGGTCTCGCCATCCACATGCAATCTGTCAAAATTACCCTGCAAAAATTAGCGCCACCTTGGAGTCAGATTCTTACGTTTATCAGGTTTGCGCAGCATGTACAGGGCTACCCGGAAGTGCCTGTGAGCATAGAACACCCTGGCGATGAGCGTGTAACCCCATGGCAATGAACATAGAAACCACCGGAAACTAGCATGTAACCCCTGGCAAGGAGCATAGAATCACCTGGCAATGAGCATGTTACCTTCTGGCAATAAGCATGTAAACCCCAGGCAATGAGCTCGTAACCCCTCTCAACAGGCATATAACCCCCTGGCAATGAGCATAGAAACCCCTGGTAATGAGCATGTAACCCCCTAGCAATGAGCATGTAACCCCCTGGCAACTAGCATGTAGCCTCCTGGCAACAAGCTGGTAACCCCCTGGCAACTAGCATGTAGCCTCCTAGAAATGAGCAGGTAAATCCCTGGCAATGAGCATGTAATGCCACTGATATTATGGCTAGGCATTGGAGGACTTATCTCTATGGTACCTGAATTACTTTTTACGCAGTTATACTGTAGCTTTGTGATATTACTGTGTTATTTAAGCCACATACTATAAAAAAGCATTAAAAATAATTAACATTTAAATGCAAAATGTGAAGAACAAAATTGACATACTGCATGCAATATGTATTTTACCAGACGGTTAATGTTGGATCAGTCATGGTCTAGGTTAAGGATTGTCCATTAGAACTAGGAAGTATATGGGCTACAATGTCTTCTGTCAGCTTGTCAGGTTACCCAACTGGAGAGTATCAGATTAATATGTATTTGAAAGTTTCTCTGACAGGGTCACCATTAACATTAAGCAGACTCAGACAACATTAGATTAATGATGTTTCTCGCCACCCGGAAAGTTCACAGAACTTTAAAAAAAAGACGAATCACAAACATAATGGGGGAAATTTACCAAAATGGATTCGTAGAAAAAAGGTGTATTCGTAGGGAGAAATACACCTTTTTTTTACGAATTTGTATTTTTGGGATTTACAATCCCAAAAATACAACAATTCGTAGTCCTAAAGATGGAACATTCGTATTTGTATTTACAAATACGAATGTCTACACCATCGATAGGATACGACAGAAATCACCATTCAAAAGAATGGTGGTTTCTGATTTACTAAGCAGCCGTACTGACAATACGGCTGCTTAGTGGTGTGAAACACCCACGCAAATACGACAGGAAAATAGAACACCATTTTCCTGTTCTATTTGCGTTTTAGCCTGCACGGATCAGTCAGATCCGTGCAGGCTACAGTGTAAAAAAATAGAAAAATAAATAAATAAATAAAAAAAACGGCGTGGGGTCCCCCCCACAGCCATAACCAGCACCAGGCTGAAGGAGCCGGGGCCGGTAATTAAAAATCAGGGAGCCCGACAAATAGGGGCTCCCCGATTTTTAACAACCAGCCCCAGGCTCCAGGTCCGGGGCTGGTTCCCAAAATACGGGGGACAAAATGACTAGGGGTCCCCCGTATTTCAAGAACCAGCCCCAGGCACAACCAGCCGGCAGGCTAATGCCACAGCCGGGGGGAGACTTTTTATGCAAGTCCCCCCGGCCAAAGCATTAACCCTACCGACCAGTCAGCCTGGCCAGGGGCCCTGGGGGAGTGGGGACCCCCCCAATAAAGGGGTCCCCCCCCTCCAGGACTTACCTGACCAGGCTGAAGCCTGGTGCTGTCCTCGATGCCCCTGGGCGGTGGGCATCGAGCTGATAGTGTTGTAAAAAATAGAAAAAACAAACCGACACCCCGAAACCAGACCGGACTGACGGAGACGCACGTGTGTTTGTTTACATCGTGCGGCTCCGCCTCCCGAATGCCGCTATTGGCCGCCTTGCGGCCTAGCGGCTCCTGATTGGCCGCTAGGCCGCAAGGCGGCCAATAGCGGCATTCGGGAGGCGGAGCCGCACGATGTAAACACCGTGCGTCTCCGTCAGTCCGGTCTGGTTTCGGGGTGTCGGTTTGTTTTTTTGCAAAGACCCTTACCTGGACTACGTCGCGCTGGGACAGGTGAGTATGGTTTCCTTCCACAGCTTCCCAAATGGATTTCGTCGGATCCGGACGGCGACAGCGACGGTCGACATGGAGGAAGAAGACGACACAGGACCAGAAGACGCCGACACAGGACATCAGGGCTACCTACGGAGAGAAGATAGGTAAGTATTAGTATGTGTGGGCTTTGTGTGTAATAAAGTTTTATTTTAAAAGTGTATCAGTGTGTTTTGTGCACTATTTTTTTAACTGTAGAACTACAAGTGCCAGCGGGCCCTTTAATGCCCAGCAGGCTGGGACTTGTGGTTCTCCAAGTCCCAGCTTGCTGGGGAGGCTTGCTGGCACTTGTAGTGCCACAGTAAAAAACAATAGTTTTTTCTATTTTTTACAACACTATCAGCTCGATGCCCACCGCCCAGGGTTAATGCTTTGGCCGGGGGGACTTGCATAAAAAGTCTCCCCCCGGCTGTGGCATTAGCCTGCCGGCTGGTTGTGCCTGGGGCTGGTTCTTGAAATACGGGGGACCCCTAGTCATTTTGTCCCCCGTATTTTGGGAACCAGCCCCGGACCTGGAGCCTGGGGCTGGTTGTTAAAAATCGGGGAGCCCCTATTTGTCGGGCTCCCTGATTTTTAATTACCGGCCCCGGCTCCTTCAGCCTGGTGCTGGTTATGGCTGTGGGGGGACCCCACGCCGTTTCTTTATTTTTTTTATTTTTTTTTCTATTTTTTTTACACACCGCAGCCTGCACGGATCTGACTTGATCCGTGCAGACTGCTAGAAATAATTCGTATTAGCAGCCGTATATACGGCCGCTAATACGAATTGTTACACCATCGGAGGGTTACAAAGCAGTCGTATCTGACTGCTTTGTAAATCCCCCTCCGGAACACGAGTTTGCATACGACTTAAACAGTCGTATGCAACCGTAGGGAAAATACGAATACGAAAAACTAGGTTTTTCATATTGGTAAATTTCCCCCAATGTGTACAACAGGAGTAAAGTCTTAATTAATTTTAATGACTTTTCTCCAAATGCCTTCTGTTTTTTTGATTGAAAAAGCAGGTCTTTATTGTACATAAAGAATGCAAAAAACAGACGATAACAAATATCACACATATACCGTGTCGCAGCACAGCCAAAACACAGTACACATGCAGACAGTATAGTACATATTATAAAATACAGTACAAGATAAACTCACACTATAGACTATACTATGCACTATGCATTCTAACGGTAACATTTACACAACAGTATACAAGACTATGGGTGTGGAGGGTGGGGGGTGGGGGAGGAGGAATCACATGCCCGAAGCTTTATTGACCAGACAGACATATATAAGGGGAGGGCAATAAATAGAAATACATCAACAAAACAACAGACATTGTGAAGTGAGGGGGAAGGGGCCACGGTCCCAAAGTCTTATAAAACAGTCCAAACAAGGGGAAAGGACCAGAAGAAAAGGGGTTTAGTCCTCTTCTTCCTCAGGGCTATCCTGAATGGAATAGTCTCTGAGCAGGCTGTGAACCAGCCTGCGGCAGTCCTGAACGGACATTCTCTCCCTCCTCAATATGAGTCGATTTCTGGCAAACCACAAAGCGTCCTTAACACAGTTTATAAGGCGCCAGGCTTCCTGGGTCGTCCCATACGTGTGGGTGCCCGGGAATAGTCCATACAATACCGAAAGGTATGAAAGACAGTTCCTGGGCACGGAGTCCTTGAATTCAGTCTCTAGGGCATCCAACAACAACTGTGCGTAGGTGCAGTCCCAGAAGATGTGCATGGAGGTTTCTTCATGCACAAAGCACCAGGGACAATGTCTATACCTACACAAGTTTCGGGAGTGCATGAATGACCGGTGAGGTAAGCCCCCCTGAATGGCCATCCATGACAAGTCTTTGTGTCTATTTGTGAGCCTTTTGGAGGCCACATACTCCCAGACAAACTTGGCAGTTGCTGAAGGGAGCCCTGAAATCGGTTCCATGACGTCTTTGGCTCTGATGAGCTTGTGGACAGTTTTAGGTTTCCACAAGTCGGGTTTCAATCCCTCCAGTTGGTGCTCCCTCACAAACTTGGACACATCCAGGTAGAACCATGGAGTAGTCCAGTTGTAAGGGATGGAGCTGTCCCACTTGTCCCATTTAAGGGTCCTCCACATTGGTAGGAGGAAGAAGCGGGACATGGAGTTCCCCGCAGAGCCGGCACAATTGTCTATCAAAGTTCTGCGGATACAGTTACATGCAAAGAAGGCTCTCAGCATAGTTGGAATGTCTGGAATGCCTTTGCCACCTTTGAGGGGATCTTTGTACATAACAATCCGCTTGACTCTGTCCATTTTGGAGCCCCAGATGAAGTGGAACACAGCCCGTGTGATGGCCTTGCAGATCGCCGCCAGAGGTGGCCAGGCCTGGGCGGTGTACTGAAGAACAGGAAGAATCTCATTCCGCAGCACAAGTGTTTTCCCTTCGATGGTAAGGTCTCTGAGACTCCACAATCCCAGTTTCTGACGCATTGTCGCAAGTCTTTCATCCCAGCACTTCAGGGCCGCTCCATCTCCTCCGAACCAGACACCAAGGATCTTGATGAGGTCTGGCTTTACCGTGAAGGGAAATGGGGCGGAGGATGACAGGTGCCACTTTCCGAAGAGCATAGCCTCTGACTTCCCAAGGTTAACCTTTGCTCCTGAAGCACGGCCGAAGTCCTCGCAGGTCTGGACGAGAGCTGTCACTGATCTCTGGTCTGCGCAGAACACAGTGACGTCATCCATGTACAGCGAACACTTGGCCTCTGGGTGGTCTGGACCCGGTGCGGTGATCCCTCTGATCTCTTGATTTTGCCTGATGGATACAGCGAAGAGCTCTATAACACAAACAAAAAGAAGAGGTGAAAGAGGGCAGCCTTGTCTGACCCCAGACATGACAGAGAAGGGGTCAGTCTTCCAGCCGTTCACCAACACCGAGCTGTAAATGTCAAGGTACATCAGGTTAACATACGAACAGAATAGCTCACCAAGACCAAATTTACGCAGTACCTTGCCCATCAGCTCATGGGAGACACGGTCAAAGGCCTTTTCCTGATCAAGACTGATCAGGGCTGTGCACACATTACGGTCTTTCACGTAATGGACCGTGTCTCTGAGGAGGGCAAGGCTGTCTGCGATTCTGCGGCCGGGAATGGCGCAGGTTTGGTCTGGGTGAACGATCTGCCCAATGACAGCCTTCAGCCGGTTGGCCAGTACCTTGGCGAGGATTTTGTAGTCCACGTTCAGAAGAGAGATGGGACGCCAATTTTTCAGGTCACATCTCTCCCCCTTACGCTTATACAAGATCGTGATCATTCCTTCCCTCAGCGAAGAAGGCATTTTGCCCTCCACCACCATCTCCTCGTACAGCTCAAGCAGGTCCGGGCCAATGAGATCCCACAGCGCAACATAAAGCTCTGCTGGGAGACCATCACTGCCCGGAGTCCTGCCCTGCCTAAAGGATTTAGCGGCAGAGAGCACCTCCTCCAACGCCAAGGGAGCATCCATGGCTGATTTACCTGCAGGATCAATAGTGTTAGTGATACCTGACAGGAACTTATCCGCCTCATCTGTGTCTGTAGTCTTAGGGGAGTAGAGGTCGCTGTAGTAGTCGCGAACGACCTTCATCACGCCCTCCTTCCCCTGTCTGGGGATGCCATTCTCATCACGCAGCTCTGTCAGGGGCGTATGGCCAGAGTGGAGTTTCCTGAAAAAGAAGGAAGAACACGTCTCACCCTTCTCCAGATTCTCCACCTTGGAACGGAAGACGATGCGTCTGGACTCTTCCTCAAAGTGCCTTTTCAGGCTCTTTTTGGTCTCGTCCAGGTCGTCCTTCACGTCCCAGCCGCACCGCTGGAGGTCCACCAGGGACTGGAGCTCACGCTGCAGTTTTCTGAGGTTCCTCTTACGGTCGCATGCCTGGATACGTCCTTTAGCCTGAAAGAAACTGCGGATGTTAGATTTGGCATATTCCCACCAATCAGACATACAGTCAAAATAACATTTGTCATTCTTCCATGTGATGTAGGCATCCTTAAGCTCAGCCAGTACTTCCTCCCTTTCCAGTAAGGCACAGTTCAACTTCCAGGAGCCTGGGCCAGATGGAAAACCATGGCCCAGAACCCCTTGGAAGAGAATGGCCCTGTGGTCAGAGAAGAAGCAGGGAACCATAGAATGCCTAACCTGCTGCACTGCCCGGGATGTGAACACAAAGTCAATGCGGGAACGCACGGAGCCATCGGGACGGCTCCACGTGAAATTCACGGAGCCAGCCCCCATGGAGCCCACAGCGTCCCGCAGTGATGCTTCGGCCACCATTTCCCTGAGCAGATTGGACGTGACGTCCAGCTTCGCAGAGTTGCAGGTGCTTCGTCCATCCCCTTCAATCGGGCAGTTGAAGTCCCCGGCCATCACTACAGCCCTGGTGGTGGCGAGCTGGGTCCGCAGAGTCTGGAATAATTCCAAACGCACATTCTTAAAAGGTGAAGCATACACGCAGATAAGCCTGATGGGCTCGCCTGCCCAGGAGCCGTCTACGACGATTAATCTGCCGCAGACAAGCTCCTGAACAGAATCCAACGTGAAGAGGCTACCCCTGATAAGAATGGCTACCCCTGCAGACCTGCACTCACCTCCACCGGACCAGTAGGACGGACCATGGGACCACTGCCGAGCCAGATGCCTATAGGACCTGGAGAAAGGGAGAGAGCATTCCTGCAACATATACACATCACATTTCTGAGTGTCAAGAAAGGTAAAAATAGATTGACGTCTGTTCTTATCCTTAACGCTCCTTACATTTATGGTAAAAAGATTAAAAGCTACCATTTGTTAAGAGGAAAAGGCAGGGTCATTGTACGTTTACATTACCACTCCCATCGGGAGGCGTTTCATCAGGATCTGCAGCCGGATCTCCTTGTTGGGGTGTCTGGATGCAGTCAAGTATTTCGTCGATCTCACACAGGCTGTTGAGCTCAGGTACTCCGCTCTCCTCCAAGACCTCTACATAGGCCTCCATCTCCTCCTCGAGGGTGAGGGAGCCCTGGACTGGCTCGATCGATTCCACTGCTGCTTTTTCCAAATGCCTTCTGTACTGTATGCAATATTCAAATTATAACTGTGTCATAACCTCAAATGGTACTGTTATTTCAATAGGAAGATCACAAAGGCCGGAAGATAATTAGAGTGGATTTTATTGGTCGGAAAAAAGTTGCATGAAGTCCAACATTATAATGTCCAACTGTAAGCGGGTAGGTTAGATACGGGCAAAACCAGTGGATCCGACTTTTTGACGGTTGCTCTCATTTGGAGCCAAAAGGATTCGACTTTTCATGAACTGGGACAGGGGCACCGATTTCCATTTTCTCTGGTGGGTGCTATTACGTCACATCCGGTCTCTGAAAGTTTCCAACTCGTGTCCTCCTGCAGCGTTACCGCACGCTTGTCCTTCTGCCAGCTGGGATGTCGCCAAACAACATCAGAGGCGAGCCGGACAGCCCTCATTATCGGCACAGCGCTTCCATGGTGAGGAATTTCAAACCTCCAACAGCGTGACCCATCTACGCCGATTACCCGCGGCCGAGAACTGCTACTTGAAACCGGCCTTCTCACACCAGCTACCCGCTGTCGCAGACCGCTGCCTATAACTGGCCTACAAGTGAGGTGACTATCAAAACTGTCCCCCTCAGCCTGCTATAACACTGCAAATACTAAACCTACGTTTATACGGCTTATTGCTTACCCACTATACGGGTCCTTTTGCTTACTAACTGAGCTTTAACTAACAAATTGGATACAAGGATAAACCACCCCCCCTGTGTCTCAGTTGATGAACTAACAAAACCATAAGTGCTTATTAACCCCTCGCCTGCTGCTCAACTGAACTGTGCTTCGTGCTTGTATGCCCTCAAGCTAATACAGCAAAGAAGGGGATTTTAAGCAACTCAGTTCCTGTTTTTCCTTTCCTATTGAGCTGAATAATATTGGAGGCAATATCTTATTGTGGAAACCTTATACCGGATGAGATAATTTTATTGATTCGAATATTGTAGATTGATTGTAATTTGTTTACATGTGTGCCTTTTAAATCATAAAGTGTTTTTTTTTAGAATATATTTGCATATATAAATCATTATAGTAAAATTCAAACAGTGTGTCCGGTGTCTTTGTGCACAGCAGGATAGTACTTACTTTATGCAGCGCAACGTAACTGTTCATAGTGCTCCCACAGACCAGCCCAATGCCCAGACCCAAAACCCCCCCCACGGGACTCATCCGCTCCTCGCCGTCGGGGTACGGGATCCTAGCAACAGCAGCGCCACAGCGGGGTCCAAGCAGCGGATATGCCGTCAGCAGCAGGGTCCCTTCTGAAGATGGGAACTGGCAGCGGTATTAATCCGCCGCAGGAACCCCCAATGCTGACAGCATATCCGCTGCTGGGACCCCGCTGCCGTGGCCCGTGCCGTGGGTGCTCCTCACTTTCCGTGGGTGCCCGGGCCCCGGAGCACCCACAGTTTTGGTGCCTATGAACTGGGATGCCATCATGTTGGCTGACTTTGCCAAATATTTCCCAAAATTGGACTAACATCGACTCCCATTACATCACGGCCAAAGAGTTTTCAGAATGGAACATGTAAATAGCATCAAAATAGTGCGAATCTATATATTAATCGCAGAGAAGACGACTTTTATGAGTGATAGATTTCTATGATGCTGTTGACTGACCAGGGCACATCATATGCCACATTAAAGGTATTGGTATGTAGAAAAATATTGGCGGTGTAATTGGTTGCGTACTTATGTAGAAAAACGTCCACCTACCGTTTACAATTGTGCTCTGGAAACGTGACAGTAAACTGTCCCTGTTCACCTGCTTGGTGACCTGCAACATGTCACCTGCTGGGTGGTCTGGAAATTGTGACAGTTATTTGCAGCCACCTACCAAGCAGGGATTTTTTTTTTAATTGACTCCTAAGGGGTTGAAAAGGGGTAAAATATTCGGCCCAGTAGACTTTTGCCCAGTTGATACCAGGAACATCAGCTAGTACAGTATATATTTATAAGTGCCTGATTCAGAATTGCATGTAATTCCATCTGAGGGCATGCGGATGTCAGTTCTATGCGTACAGGGTCTATTCCTACAGACAGAGGGGCTGGGGCGTGGCCAGCAGCTCACACAGTGCTGGCCATGACCTCAGAGCGGCAAAACAGGGGCGTGGCCTCACGGGGGTGATCAAATTTGAAGGCCATGCCCCTCATTGCTAAACCATGACCCCAAATGTTTGCACAGTTGGAAGGTATGCCTGTCAGGTTCCAGTTCCAGGGGCTCACGCTTCCGGGTTCTTGTTGTCCTGACAATACACGCATGCAAGAGAAGAGATGGGAATCTTGCGGGAGCGAACCTACAGCGTGGGACACACGAACTGCAAAAAAGAAAGGTGTGTCCTGCAGCCCCCACCCATTTTTGCCACTGTTGGGGGCACAGCCAGTGCTGTGATATGCCCTATGCAACCAAGTCAGATGCTTGGTTGCATAGGGAGAGGTATCAGCAGTAGAAAGAAAGAAGTAATAATGCCACTGTATAGGTCATTGGTACGACCTCACCTAGAGTATTGTGTTCAGTTCTGGAGGCCATATCTCCAGAAGGATATAAATACATTAGAGACTGTACAAAGAAGGGCAACTAAAATGGTGCATGGCCTACATCACAAAACGTACCAGGAAAGACTAAAAGATCTTAATATGTATACTTTAGAGCAGAGAAGGGAAAGGGGGGACATGATAGAAACTTTCAAATATATCAAGGGTTTTAACAAGGTACAGGTGGGAGACATTCTTCACAGGAAGAGGAGCAGCAGAACACGAGGACATGCACTGAAACTAGAGGGAGGAAGATTCAGGGGAAATGTGAGGAAGAATTACTTCACAGAAAGAGTAGTAGATAAGTGGAATAGCCTCCCATCAGAGGTGGTAGAGGCAAATACAGTAGTACAATTAAAACATCCCCTTTCTGCAGTGAAGAGACACAGCATCTATTCTAGCAGGCAGCAGCTGGGGACTCTCAACTGCCCAACCACATCCACTGCAGGACACAGCCAGGATGCAGGACCGACCCAAAAAACGGAACGGTCCGGCGAAAATCGGAACAGTTGGAAGGTACGGTACAACCAATAACTTTTTAAACTTTTTGAACAACTCTACTTCTGAGCACAATTTGGTTGGAAAAAAGCTGAATCTGCCGCCATACAAGAGTGAGATTCCTAGAAACCTGGACTTTGAGTGATCTCTGCCGGTAAATGACCTTTTATACACTGTCCATGGAATACCGCACTCTGCGCAAGATTAAAGAAGAGCTTTAAGGCCATTTATCAAACCACAACACGGAAAAGGAAATCAGAACTGATTCTGTTTCAAGTCAATCTGATTATTTTGTATCGCAGAGGAAAAAGTGGTTTTTGAACTGAGATTGTTTCATTTTTGCTACGTGTATGGACGGACAGGACACAAAGCATCCTCTACGAAAATGACTAATCTTCAGGAGATAATAGATTTGTAATATCTGAAGCAAATCCTGAACAGCGTTACTGCATCCTGCAGGGTTCATGGGCAATAAATCACTCTGGTCTTTGTAAGCCAGTATTTGTATAAGGATACAGTATATATTGTATGGGGGAAGAGTGTGACGTACCATGGCCCTTATTCAGATCTGATCGCAGTACAAATTTGTTCTCAAAATGGGCAAAACCATGTGCACTGCAGGTGGGGCAGATGTAACATGTGCAGAGAGAGTTAGATTTGTGTGAGTTATATTGTTTCTGACCCGGGTAAATACTGGCTGCTTTATTTGTACACTGCAATTTAGATTTCAATTTCAACAAACCCCACCCAAAATGTAACTCTCTTTGCACACGTTACATCTGCCCCACCTGCAGTGCACATGGTTTTGCCCATTTTGAGAACAAATTTGGACTGCGATCAGATCTGAATAAGGGCCAATAAACATATAAGTGTACATTGTTTGGAGGCCTGGAAAAAAAGAAAGGAAGTGAAGATATTGTAACTAGGGCCCTTATTCTGGTCTGTGCGGTACGGCCCGCGTGCGGCCGTACCGCCGATGTTTTCACTCTGCACATGCGCAGAGGTCAATCTGCGCATGTGCAGGCGAAATCGCCGCACATAAAGTTTCTACGCCGCAAAGGGGGCGTATAGGGGCGTGAGGGGCTTCATACCCTCATTTCCCTATGCATACGCCCCGCGTTTCATGGGCGTTCCCATGCAAACGCGGGGCGTATGCATGGTAATGAGGCTATGACGCCAGTGATGGGGGCGGAAAGCTGACATCGCCGGATGTCAGTTCTCCGCCCCCATACAAGCTTTCACACGGACGATTGTCCGTGTGGTCTCAGCTTGCGGGAGCTGGTGGGGCGTGCGGCCCTGCCTTCGATGGTCGCAGACCATCGAATGCAGGGGGCAGCTCCCACCATGGTGGAGGCGTACGCCCCACCATTTTCATGCGGATCGCCAGCCGTCCGTGTACGGACGGCCGTGGCGATCCGTATTGTGGGCGGGGATTGGTTTGTGCGGCCGGAGCACCGTATGCGGCTCCGGCCGCACAGATCTGAATAAGGGCCTAGATTAGGTGAAAAAAGAAAATTATATTAAAACAATTTCCACAAACTAACTTGGAATAGGATATAAAGACTTGGTTGCCTACTTTTAAAGTCTCCTTTCCGAGAGAAGCCCGCTCAAACCCAAAACATTGGACAGGGGAGCGAGTCTGAATCACCCCCATCATGCACACTGACACAGACCGACCCACATAGAGCCAGATGCACCACATCAGTCTTTCACTCTGACCTGGTTCATCTCACATTTTAACAACTCCTATCGACCTCACTACTGCATGCTTGCCTACCCTCACGGATTTTGCGGGAGTTTCACGTTTTTTCCCCCATTCTCCCGGTCTCACGGAAATACCCAGGATCCTCCCTTATTGACTTTTTTGACCGGGTGACTAAAGTAATAGATCAAGGTGGGGCTGTAGATGTAGCTTATCTAGACTTTAGTAAAGCTTTTGACACTGTCCCCCATCGCAGACTGTTAAATAAACTTGAAAGCTTGGGATTGGATTCTAAGATAGTTGAATGGATAAGAGCGTGGTTGCAGGACAGAAAACAGAGTTGTAGTAAACGGAGTACAGTCAAAGGAGGGAAAGGTTACAAGTGGAGTACCCCAGGGATCTGTACTTGGACCGGTGCTTTTTAATATCTTTATTGGTGATATTGCAAATGGAATTGAGGGTAAAATGTGCCTTTTTGCAGATGACACAAAGGTATGCAGCAGGGTAGACACACCAGGAGGAGTAAAACAAATGATTTATGATCTAGGCAGATTAGAGAAATGGTCAAGAGAATGGCAACTACAGTTTAATGCCAAAAATGCAAAATCATGCACTTGGGTCTCAGAAATCCAAAGACTCAATATAGTATAAATGGCACTATAATGGAAACTACTGAGGAAGAGAGGGATCTAGGTGTCACTATTTCAGGGGACTTAAAAGCAGGTAGGCAATGTAACAAAGCAATGAAGAAGGCAAGTCAGATGCTTGGTTGCATAGGGAGAGGTATCAGCAGTAGAAAGAAAGAAGTAATAATGCCACTGTATAGGTCATTGGTACGACCTCACCTAGAGTATTGTGTTCAGTTCTGGAGGCCATATCTCCAGAAGGATATAAATACATTAGAGACTGTACAAAGAAGGGCAACTAAAATGGTGCATGGCCTACATCACAAAACGTACCAGGAAAGACTAAAAGATCCTAATATGTATACTTTAGAGCAGAGAAGGGAAAGGGGGGACATGATAGAAACTTTCAAATATATCAAGGGCTTTAACAAGGTACAGGTGGGAGACATTCTTCACAGGAAGAGGAGCAACAGAACACGAGGACATGCACTGAAACTAGAGGGAGGAAGATTCAGGGGAAATGCGAGGAAGAATTTTTTCACAGAAAGAGTAGTAGATAAGTGGAATAGCCTCCCAACAGAGGTGGTAGACGCAAATACAGTAGTACAATTTAAACATGCTTGGGATAAGCATATTGATATCCTTACAAAAAAATAAGGATCAAATATGGTTTGAGGTAACATGTTTAAAAAAAGGGGCAGACTAGATGGGCCAAGTGGTTCTTATCTGCCGTCAAATTCTATGTTTCTATGTTTCTCCCGGGTTTTCAGCTTGCAAGCTGAAAAGTCGGACTGCGCATGTGCAAGTAATGAAGCGCTGGGTCCTCCAAGCGTGATGTCATGACCTGTTATGTAAATGAAAGCCATAGCGGGGCTCTGTGAGTAGTGCTGGATGCAACATACAGCAACTACTCATTACACAGTGCCCTGCAGTATGGAGAGCAGGAGCAGCGGCAGCGGGAGAAGTGGCACAAGCAGCGGTGAGTGTATTCTGTTCAAATGACATGGTTTTTTTTTGTTGAGATCCGCCTCTGGCCCCGCCCCTTTTCCATCACAGCAGTCAGCCCCGCCCCCAACCTCCTGGTGCTGGCTGTCCTCTCACAGAGAGAGCAGTCCAAAAGTCGGCAACCCTGCACTACTGATCTGCTATGTAATATACTTTATTTGTACTTCTCCTTATGGTCACCAATTATTGTTTCAGCTTTATATAAATCTCCCACCAACATCTCACCAAACACTAGCATTTTTACACAATTAATAACAATTAATTGAAATTCACTGGGTGCTCACTGCCAGGGCAGACTCCAGTCCCAGGCCCAGACAGAAAGGGGGCCCAGGACTTGAGATTATAACAGGGTTGCTGACTTTTGTAATGTCCTCTCTGGGAGAAGCCTGGAGAGAAGACTCTCAGCAGAAGTTTGGGGGTGGGGGCTTAAGCGTGCCGTCATTAAACCCCGCTCCCATGATGGAAACTGACCCGATTTGCTGATTTCCTTGGAGGGGAAGGGCTAAAATGACGCAATTATGCCACTTTAGCCCCGCCCCCTCCACAGAGATCAGCAGATCTGGTTATTTAAACGGTGAGGTGAGGAAGCCACGATCTGGGGGAGCGGGGGTTCCCCAGAAACTGGGAGGGCCGCTGAGGGGCCGGGAGGGTGACCCGATTTTAGGCAACCCTGGTTTATAAAGTATAATTTATAATTTGTCATAAGTTTGTCAAAGTTTCCGTTTCCCTTGAAGCAATGCAGAGGTTAAATAGTGCAGCCAGTGCAGGATACAGGGGAGTCCCCGGTAGGCACCACTATTTGCGGGCCCACCTCCTCCTCTAGGGATGATGCACTAGCAATATTTTATATATATGTTAGGGCGGAGTGAAAAAAATTGAAATTGAGAAATTCAAAATCGTCTAGTGTGGAAAAGTTATGACGACCTGAGTAAGAAACGTGCAAAAGCATTTTGATCTGAGTCAACATCTTCTGTTCTGGCAAGAGGCCTAAAGTTTCACTTTTTAGGTGAAAATAATGAAACCTATGAAGATGCTCCGATCTAGTTAAAATTATGTCAGGATGTCTTAGAGTGGTTCATTGATGTACTTTAGCATAGTAAAAAGAGTATGAGATTGTCCTAGTGCAAAGTTACTGACTTTGGCGGTAGAAAAAAAACCCTGATAACTGACTCATTTTCATGGTCACAATTGTGAATATTGTGTTTTCTCCTGAATGTTTTTTTTTTTTTTTTTTTTGGGGGGGGGGGAGGATACTCTGTAATTGAAGTGACCAAGAAAAAGAACTTGGGGCAAAAAATCACACCTGTGTCTTCGAATGTCCAACAAACTCTTTACTGAATGCTACAGTAAGTTCAGTAAACTGCATTACACTCTGGCCCTTTTTCTAGTTCACTCTTTCTGACAAATTCCTTCTTAGATGGACAAAACCAGGGCCCTTATTCTGATCGGTGCGGATATTCCCGCATTCTTACGGTGCGGTCCGTACGCCACGGTGTTTTGCCGCGTGCGGCCATCGTCCGTAGAAACGCCCACGTGTCCTCCGCATTCGGACGGACTCACTCTTTAAGAACAGGGCGTGTTTACGGACGACATACAAACCATGCGTGTGCGGGAGAAACACTCCGATTCGGCACGGTATTACAGAGTATTACAGAGTATGCTCGGGAATACCGCATCCGAACGGGAGCCAAGCGGTGCTACCGCACGTAAGCGGAGTATTTACGCCAAACAACCCACTATGAAGTATCTTCTGCAATACATCACATGACCCACTTATTATACATGTCTAATACACATGTGTATTGCTAGTATTAATATTCTGTCATGTCCATTGTTAGCAGTTTGAAAGTGTCTGACAAGTACAGCATATGTGGGTGTTTAGTACGGGTTCCTTGAAGCAGCAATGGTTTCAATTAAAGCACTGACAAGCGTCCTATTAGTGAGTAATGAGTAAAGGAGTAGATTCTATTGGGTTCAGGTGTTAATGGTTGTAGTCATTAGGCGTACGTTCGCCTACCGCATGAACGAGTGGTGTACGCAAAGCAATAGTACACTTGTGGACACCGCACATTTCTGCCCTTTTTGATCGCGTGCATTCGGAGTGGTTTCCGAATGTACGCCCCCCAACATAAGTGTACTCCCCCGTGTCCGCCCATGTTTCCGCCCCGTTTTGCCCACTTTGAAACTACGCCCATGTGCCATTCCGCATGACGCCCATAATACGCCCATATTTCCCGACTGATTGCGGGCAACAGTTTTGGACGGGATTTTGCCGAACTGGTACGGAGTCTAGGCGTGGCACATGCGCGTTGCGTTCTCCACGCATGCGCAGACGGCGAAAAGACGCGATCCGTAAGAATGCGGTAAAGTCCGCGTCAATCAGAATAAGGGCACATGTGCACTGCAGGGGGGCAGATGTTACTTGTGCAGAGAGAATTAGATTTGGGTGGGGTTTTACTTCAAAGTGAGATCTATATTGCAGTGTAAAACTAAAGCAGTCAGTATTTTCCCTGCACAGAAACAAAATAACTCACCCAAATCTAATTCTCTCTGCACATGTTACATCTGCCCCCTTCAATGCACATGGTTTTGTCATTCTAAGAAGGAATTTGTCAGAAAGAGTGAACTAGAATAAGGCCCTCTGTTCTTTAGGTGCAGTATTTAAAACACTTCTGTTTATTGTCTTTACTTGTGGCAGTTTATTTTAAACATGAATTGGTCTGAAAAACAGTTTTGTATCCCCTATATTTTGAACATGAATGGGCTGCATTAGAGCATATAATTATGCCAAAGATAATAAAGAACAATGATCCAAAAATAACAGGTTAATCATTCTATGAGTGGTTTCCAGCAGTACATATATGCCAATCACTGTGTTAATTACTAGGCAGGATTGATCAGCAATACTTTATTTCCTTTTTATGTGCTTATTGACCCAATTTAACAGTCTAATAATAGCGGACATCAATCACAATTGGTTTGTATAAACCAACTCAAAACAGTACATAAAAAATAAGAAGACAATACTGTATGTGCAACATCTCTGAAACCTGTTATTATTAATAAAAGTAATCAATTTTATTTGTCTGATGGGGTCCCAGAACAAAATAGTTTGAGGACCTCTGCATTAGACAGTTTACACCAGGCATGTCCAAACCATGGTTCTCCAGCTGGAAGTGAAAAATGACTTCTAGCGTCTGTCTCTCTGTGCGCAGGGGAAAGCAGGGTAAGGCAGGGGCAGCTGCAGCTGATGGGCGGGTGGCCGGACACACGGGCACATATTAACCCCTTGGCAACGAGCTAGAACCCCTGGCAACGGAAATCCCCCTTGGCAACGAGCATTAGCCCCTGGCAAAAAATATTAACCCCTTGGCAACATCCAATAACCCCTGGCAACGCATATTAACCCCTTGGCAATGAGCAAGAACCCCTGGAAACGGACATCAACCCCCTTGGCAATGAGCAAGAACCCCTGGAAGCGGACATTAACCCCCCTTGGCAATGAGCATTAACCCCTGGGAACAAATATAAACCCGTTGGCAACAAGCAATAACCCCAGGCAATGCATATTAATCCATTGGCAACGAGCAAGAACGCTGCAACGGGCAACGCACATTAACCCCCCCCCCTTGGCAACGAGCAAGAACCCCTGGCAACGCACATTAACCCTCCCTTGGCAACGAGCAAGAACCCCTGGCAACGGACATTAACCCCCCTTGGCAACGGACATTAACCACCTTGGCAACGGACATTAACCCCCTTGGCAACGGACATTAACCCCCTTGGCAACAAGCAGGTAATTTATAATTTATTAGAATCCTTACTGTGGGGGGCAATGTGGTGTGGCATAGTCAGTGTGTATCGACTTTTGTGTGACATCCTATTTTTTTGGGACGTCCTGCGGGAATTAGACACTGCATGCGTCTAATGAGGCAGGCAGGGAGGCTGAGGGCATGACCAGCAGTTCACACAGCACTGGCCATGCCCTCACAGTGACAAAACGGCCCCCAAATTTTTGCCTCTGGCACGCAAATATATTCCTTTCTCCACTGCCAAAGTTGGGAGGTATGCATTAGGTGTGAGGGGCATTGCAATGTGTGGCATAATGTGTCAGGGGCATTACAGTGTGCAGCATAGTATCATAGGCATTGTGGTGAGCTGCATCATGTTTCAGAGAAATGGCGGTGTGTGGCATAATGTATCGCTCGCTCAGACACTCCCCGGCTGTTCCCGACCCGGCGTGCGGCCTGCGCTGCGTGTCTCGATCATAGGTCACGCTGCGCAGGCCGCAGCGCTGACCACCAGCGCCGGAACCTGCTTGCTGCCGGGCCTCCCACATCCTCCCACATCATACCCGACACCGGAACCTGCTCGCCGCCGGGCCTCCCACATCCTCCCACATCATACCCTACGCCGGAACCTGCTCGCCGCCGGGCCTCCCACGTCGCACATGTCTACCCGACGCCTGCCTCTGCACTGCGGCCGCCTGCCCCCCTCCGCAGCTCAGAAAAAGTAAGTCAGTGTGGGGGCACAGGGGGCACTTTTCTTTTAGGGATGCCAGTCCCGGAATTGAGCATTCTTCAATCCCAGTGATATTGGTGTACCGGCCCCAAGATTTCTGTTGCCATCCCTTACATAGAAATGACCTTCTAGACCTAATTAGTCTCTGTCTCTGCGTCCCCACCATCTCTGTCCCCACCCTCTGGCCCTTCGTCACCACCGTCTCTGTCCCTGCATCCCGCCATCCCGCTCTATGCACCTTTGTCCCCGCCATCTCTCTCCCTGCATCCCCACCATTCCTCTCACTGTCCCTGAATTTTGCCACAATCTGTGTGGCATAATGTGAATTTTGGCACAATCCATGTGGAATAATTTGAATTTTGTGTCATTCCATGTGGCATAATGTGAATTTTACGACATTCCATGTGAATTTTGGCTCATTCTGTGTAGCATAATGTGTAAGGGGCAAGTATAAGGAGTCTACTATTGTGTTGCATAAAGGGTATATGGTGTGGTACACACCCCTATATCCTTTTAATGGCCACACCTCTTTTCTGTAGCTCGTCACTCCAGGGGGGCCCCGTGACACTGTTGTACCGGGGCCCAGGATTTCTCTTGCACTGCACCTCGCACTGTGATGCCCATTACACATTACGTCACACACCATATTGTCCATTATATGTTGCGCCTCACACCGTGATGCTCATTACACGTTATGCTTCACATTGTGATGCCCATTGGAGAGGGGGCAGGAGGGGAGCACACTAACTGTCCTGATCCGGCGAAGGTATCTGATGGGGGCGGGCATTTTGCGGCATTAAGCCCCGCCCCCTTTATACCCGCTGTTGAAATGGGAATTATTATAGACTCCATTTTCCTTAATTATGTGATTCGTTTATTCAAATACAGAGAGATAAGATTATATTAGTAAATATTATGGAGGAATATCTTATAACTCTTAATGACACATGCTATCTTGGAATGCATGGATGTTTATGTAAGCCCCTTTTATTACCATTCATTGTAGTAGGGGGGTTGGGATTGGGTGGGGAAAGTCCAATTAATGAGTGTAGATGCATTTAAAGATCATTACATAGGCTGTGGCCGAATAGGCTGTGTGCATGGTTTAGCTGTGTGCATAATAGTTTTGAAGTGCATCATTTTTAAAGTGCGGCATAATTTAAATATAACTGTGGCGTTATACTGGCGTTACACTGAAGTGAAACAGAAGGACAGAAGCAACAAGTGAGAAAACCAAAGACTGCTTTGAGTGAGTTCAATTTATTCTCACAACATACTACTCCTGGCTACTTAATCTGGCTATTCAACCATAACATCATCATTTTTACATCTGCAAACAACTTTTACTATCACTGTTAATGCTTGTATATTCAGTTTTGAAAATGCCCTGCTGTACCACTAATGACTTCACCTGTCCTGCTCTTCCATTGATTTTAGGTGTCCACCAAAATTTTATTCTTGGCCCTCTTCTTCTCTATCTCTATACGTCCTCTCTGGGTGAGCATATTTGCTCACTCGACTTCCACTATCACATCTATGCTGATAACACTGAAATCTACCGCTCCTTTCCTGACCGCTCTCCCTCTATCCTCACTCATATCTCCAACTGTCTCTCTGCTGTCTACTCTTGGATGACCCAGCTCTTTTTTAGACTTAAAATATCAAGGACTAAGCTGACCTCTTCCCACCCTCCTGCATAAAACCCGACCATCTTTCATCCTTACCTACTGTTTATGCCCACCTCTTTCCCTTCTGTGTCACCCCTGTCTGTCTAACCCTCCCTTTTTAGAATGTAAGCTCTCACGGGCAGGGCCCTCTCTCCTCATGTGCCTTTCTTAGAATATATAAACCTCTGCCACCCTGATAATTGCTTCAGTGTCCTGTCCCCTGATGCAACTATCCATATTTACCATGTACTTGTCCTAAACTGTCTTGTGCTGTAATTCGTTATGTGTTTTTGCTCATAATTATGCTCTGTAAAGCGCTGCGTAATATGTATGCCCTATATAAGAAACTGTTAATAAATAAATAATAAATAAATAAATATTATATTAGACATGCCACATGGGGGACTGAGCTGATGTGGGCGATCCTCATCGTGTGCTTCTCCGTCTCAGCTAGCCAGCCCTCTCTCAGCCCAGCCCCCTCCCCTCAGCTCAGCTTCCAGTCCAATTTATATCCTAACTATGGCCACAAATAACATGGGCTGGTTTCATATAAGGAAACATTCTAACTATAATATATACCTACATGGTAGAATGTATTTTAGCACTTCTGTCAGCAATTCTAGTCGACTCTGACGTAAGACATTTTGTAAATAGAATATACATTTAAGCTATACATTCAATTCACGATCCCTTATATTGACAGCAACAGGTGATGAGGCTTCAGAATAGATTGAGCTGGTAGTCTTTGATGACAACAGGTGATAGTAGCTTGCAATAGCTTATGTCACATTGATAAGTCCTTGGATACGTATACAGGTCGGGTATCCTGTATCCGGGCATCCCGTATCCAAATTATTCCAAAAACCGTGTTTTTTTGGAATAATTCAAATTTTTTTTTGTTCCCCCCCCCCCCCCTAACCCTCTTTTAATACTTACCAAGTCCTCCGGCGTCCACGGCAGGCCTTCAGCATCCTCTCCGGCGTCTCCAGCGGTCCCAGAAGTGCTTTGCGCGAGTACGTCACCGAGTACGTCACCGGCGCGCCTGGGAACTTGCGCAAAGCACTCCTGTGACCGCTGGAGACTGTGCTGGTGGCCTGCCGTGGACGCCGGAGGACTCCA
Source organism: Crinia signifera (assembly GCF_055691185.1). Classification (NCBI taxonomy): domain Eukaryota; kingdom Metazoa; phylum Chordata; class Amphibia; order Anura; family Myobatrachidae; genus Crinia; species Crinia signifera. The sequence goes on from NC_139218.1 coordinate 30,303,747, forward strand.
TGGATGCCGAGGGACCATCGGAGACCCACCAGGGGCAGGTAAGTATGACTAAAATAAAAATATTCCAAAAACCGGAATATTCCCTTATCCGGAATGCTCGTGGTCCCGAGCATTTTGGAAAAGGGATACTCAACCTGTACTGAATATATATATATATTGTTTATTAACTTGAAATCTTCAACTTGTGTGGAAATATAATTTTGTCCCATCCCAACACCGCGAATCGTGGAACTCCCCCTCCCCCCCCTCTGACTGAGTCACAGCATCCTTGTGCTTACTGGGAACGTCTTCCTATAGACCAGTGGTCACAAGGTGCTGCAATCGTGTGAGGGCAGGGCGCACACCTATGGGTGAAGGGGTGATGAATATAGTGTGCGGGAGGTGCAGACAGTTTGCTGAGAGGGGACGGCGTCCCATCAGCTCCTGCGCACCGCTCTCTTCAGCACGCAGCGCAGAAGGGGGAGTGGCTACCACATGGGAAGGGCGGCGCCGTCGGCCAGGCTGCTGTAGCTTACAGCCACACAGGACTCTTGCATCAAGCTCCTTTAGAGCACCATGATCCTGCGCCCCGGAGGCGCTGACTCCCCCCGCCACCGCTAGGGCTGCCGAGCCCTAATTACGCCACTGTTTTAGATCCAATTCCAATCCAATGCGCGTCCCCACTGGAAGTTTGGTCATTTTGCAGATCCTACCTGCTGCAGTCAGGATTTAAAAATGATCCCTTCACCTGGGTTTAGATCGGGATCGGATTGTGATCGCATGCAGATCATGAGCAGATCGTGTGCTCCAACAGATCGTGCGACCATCATTATCATCTGCTCATGATCATAATCGTTCTGGTGTGTGCCCTACATAAGAATAACAACCTCTTTAATTCATCTCAATACACTATAAAGGGGATACAGTTATTAGGTCAACATACATTGGTTCGACCATTGATGGTCCACATGGCTCAGGTCGACACCTGAAATAGGTCGACATGCCTAAGGTCGACATGGATGGAAGGTCAACACAAGCATTAGGTCAACAATGGCTCAGTGAAAAGGTCAACATGGGTTTTTCACTTTTCCTTCAGCCGACATGGGCCGACAGGCAGTATTTCATGGCCTACCATCCACTAGGGCAATGAGGGGGAATAGAATAGTGCCAGAAGCATGGTGAGGCACTGCGCACGAAGCATGGGACATTCGGGGCAAAAAAAGTGAAAAAGCCATGTTGACATTTTTACTGTCAACCTAGCCATTGTCGACCTAATGCTTAAGTCGACCTTCCATCCATGTCAATCATGTTGACCTTAGGCATGTCCACCTATTTTGGGTGTCGACCAAGGACTTTCAGTGGTAGACCCAATGTATGTCCTATGTTTGGTTTTTAGAAATAAGTTAATGCGCTTGGTGCTGCCTCGCACTAGTCAGTTGATATGTCACCACATATACAAATATAGGCGAGCAAAAAGAAAAGTACTGACAGTTTTTCAAGGCGCTCCAGACTCTCAATCCCGTTCCAGATCATGTACTTCTTGATCCCAAGGTACATGTGGAATTGAGAAAAAAGATATACATAGGGTGATACCCAATATATTAGGGTTGATGAGAAAAAAGTAGCCCCAAGTGGGGAACCGTACCCTTTGATGTTGTCCACTATTTGAGTGAACACTTAGCGCTCAAATAGGAGAGGAGTCACCTCCACGTGGCATTCATCTGTCTCTCAGTATGTCGGTTAAACATGTGGGAGAGAATTGAAAATAGACCTCCAATAGTGAAATACCGTTTTTATTCAATCATTAAAATAACACAATAAAAGATAGGTGCATGTCATGGACTCTCACCAGATTCATATGTCCACAGAAATGTAGACACAAACAGCATAGAATGGAATGACACAGGCGTCCCTGGATGCTGCAAACGAGATGGTGTTTCCTGGTGAAGGGTCCAAAACGATGCCAGTCCCTGCTTCCAACGCGTTTCGAACAAATCGTCCTTTTTCAAGGCATAGAGACTGTCCCACGTAAGGGTATTTATACCCCTCCTTCTATTGCACAGAGTATGGCCTAATCCCAGACAAGGAATTCCTAACCTTCTAAAATACATGTAAAACATATTGATGAAGACCGATCCGGTTCCTGGTCTTGGATGTTTGCTTGCACCTTTGGCGCCAAGGGGAGAACACTCCTTCCAGGAAGTGCCTTCTCTCCGTTTGTCACGCTGCCGGATGAACATCATCGCGTCCCGTGCGTGAGCCGCCGTCTCTGTGGCGCCGGAAGTGATCTGCGTGCCAAACACCGGAAGTCTCTTCTTATGCGCCGTCGAAAGCGGCGTGCGTTTCACTGGTGTCCAAGACAGGAAGTCTTTTTGCGTTCCACCACCAATTGGTTGGTGGTTGTGGATTAAATGTAGAAGTCCAAAGATTTTTATGTAAAAAACCAGAGAGAAAAAGGGGAAATGATATTATTGCCATGGATCACATCTCAGATAAACATAATTATGTAAACTGACACACTTGATAAAAATTTGCATGATGAAAGCATGGTATCACGGAATTAATTAAAAATATTTAAAATGGTAAAAAGTATTAAAAATTCACAGTGGTGATCTAAAATGTATGTCGACTAAAGTTGGTCGATCCAATGCCACTGTAAAGACACTGTAATGACATGACAATAAATTCCATAAGACAGGTTCTAATAATCTACTCACCCATAAGTAAGCTGTTGGGTGTGTGTCTGCCGTGCAGCTCTCAGGCAGGTGATTGGTGAGATGTCCTTTTAATCTTTTTATTTTTTAAAGGTTTGTGTTTGTGATTTCTGGACCTGGACACTGTATGTGTTTTGTCAGGACAGGAGAAAGGGTTATTCGTTGAGGTGGCCTCCCTTTAATGTAGCACACTGAGAGTTATGCCAGACACACTATTCTCTTGGGGGGGATCACATACCCAATGAGAGTAGCCAGGGTTCCCAATGCCACCCAGGAACAAACCCACATCCCCATGTGTTGTGCAGTCACAAAGCCCAATACACGTTCATCAATGCCATCTTCACTCAACAACAATATACTCATCAAAGTTTAGTCAACGTCATCAGTATTTATCAACATAATAAATATAGATGATTCCATGGGCAAAATAGTTTGTTTTAGCCTGTGGCCTGTTTAGCCGCTTTTTAAAGGATAGTGCAATTATATTAACCTTGTGGGTCACATATCATAGATAGAGAGTAGAGTTGTAACATATCAGCGGATTCAGTTTCAGCACTGAATACAAAACTCTACTAGAACTGGCACAACTTTAGATATTAGGAGGGGAGATGGAAGGATAACGTATTAGAGTTGCTACCGTGCTGAGACTTGTAGTTCCACATGGCAAAAAAATATATATATTTTGGCCAAAAATATGGGCCCACCAGCCATGATCAGGTGACCCTATTTTGTGGGTTCCTAACATTCTTAAGGTTCGTTCCAGAGCATTAGAACCCCCCCAGGCCAGCACTAGCCAACCGCCCCAAGGCATTGCACTCTTGATGGGTAAGGACACCTTTTTAGTGTTCCATTACAAAGAAGTAGTCACTATGGGGTACATTTACTAAGATGGGAGTAAAGATGAGCATGATACCCCCGTGGCAACGAGCATTTAACGCCCCCTGGCATCGAACATGTAATTCCCTGTGTAAACCCCATGGCGATGAGCATGTAATCTCCCAAGGCAATGAGCAATTAACTCCTCCTAGCAACAAGCATGAAACCCCTGGCATCAAGCATTAAACCCGTCATTGAGCAAGAAAGTCCAATCAATGAGCATGTAGGTAAGTGGCACTTATGTGGCATAATATGTAATGGGCATAATGTCGTGTTGCATAATTTGAAATAGTCAGCCTGGTGTGTGGCATAATGTGTAATAGGCATTACGGTGTGTTGCTCAATGTATAGGGCATTACAGTGTGTGGCACAATGTATAGGGCATTACAGTGTGTGGCACAATGTATAATGAGCATTACGGTGTGCAGAATGCTGTCAAACTGTTCTAATGGGCTCTAGTGATCTTGGTGGCCATCTTGGCATGGGGCATAATGCCACCCCTGAAAAAGTACCTGATATGTGTTCAAATTACCTATAGTTGCTTAAAGTTGTGTAAAGAGGCTCTAATCAGTTTAATTTTGTCCAAAAGTGAAATTGGTTCTCCCTGAATTGGCCTCTTTGATTAGGAGCTGATATTAATAAAATCAATATCTGGCATTGTCCTCCTGGATCGACAAGCGATGATGCTACCTGCACTACTGCATCATGTGTGGCAAGCGTATACTACTTCACATAAACTAGAAGTATGGAGTCTCCAACAAATATAGTTTTGATATTACTATTGCATAATCTACCCAGGGTTGTATATGGCATAGCATCATTCTCTATATTCCTAGACAATAATGTAATGATCTGCAAAGTATTAGCAAGAAAAGTGAAAGGGTTGTTCTGCAGGAGGGAAGATTGTCCACAATAGTCACATGGGCATCATTCTAAACTTTCAGAGTAAAAACAGAAAAGTGTTTTTTTTCATTTATTCCTAACCCCCATCCATTTTATCTATGCGTTAGATCGATGTTCAGCAGATGTTGGAAAATTGCTGTGGTTTGAAGATGAGTAAGATTTAAAGTAAAGAAAGAGACATGACTGAGATCTGCGAGGTGAGGTCTGTTGATGTAATTACAGCAGCGCAACTGAGGGTCAACTTATCCGAAAATCCCATCTCCTCTACGTCTTGTGATCAATGTTCTTTAAACCATGTACGATGGTGATTTCTCAACATCTGTTGCTCTGTTTGACATCTTTCAGGCGCATTCTGTAAGCAATCTGTAGTATTCTGCTGGGGATAATTATTTGCAGGTATATGGGACAATAGTTTAGGAGAATACATCATAGAAGAGAAAACACATTTATTATCAAACAAAACTTAACGAAAAATCCTGGATCTCGTTGCTTCTGGCCGCTAAAGACTCAACAATAACATTAAATATTCATGCAGAGGTGCATTCAGTAATAATGATAATTATCCTCATCATCATCACTGATATGCTATAAAATGACATATCTGTTGAATCTGATGGGAGTAGTGATTGCTGAATTTACCAGTGGATGATAACAAGGCAGCATGACATCACAGCCAATACGATGTCCTGTTTAACTGTAATATTGATTTAAAACAAACACGCAACACTTTAAAACTAACACCCAGGGTTTGATTAAGGTCTGTGGGGGCCCTGGACAACAAAATTGTCGGGGATCTGTGCAGCGACCCTCCCCCGGATACCAGGGCAGTGGTGATCCGGGCAGCGTGGATGCTAGGATCTAGCTCTACTAGTTCCCATCTGCCACAGGGACCCTGCCGCTGACTTCCCATCTACTGCAGGCACCCCGCCGCTGACTGCAGTGCCCAGCTGCCTCAGGGACCCCCTGCCCGCTGCCTGCCACCCACCTGCCACCACAACAGTTAAACCAATAGAGAGTGCTCGCGCTAGATACCAATGGTTGCGAGGGGGCTGCCAGGCTGGAGTGGTCCAGGCTCCTAAACGGTAATATTAATAGGTAGGTAACCTTGCGCTCAACCTCTATATGTGACACTGATGCATGTGGTTGGATATAATGAGAGAAGTGACACGTGATATTCCTTTTAAAGGATTTATTGTGCTACACAAACTTTAAACAAAAATGCAATATGAGTCTGTTTGCACACACCCAGTGCTGCAAGGTGGTGTTGATGCACAGTGGTGGGTACGGGTTGAAGTATTGCAGTGGTGGTGGTGGATAGGGGTATGGGGGTGACTCTGTGATATAGTCTCACAGAGTGAATGTTCCGGTGGGTAAAGTAAATGACAGTCTGTGGAGTGAGGTCAAGGTGAGAGTGTAAATGTCACCGGGGGCTGGCGTCCCTAACCTCCCGGTGATGCACTCAACTCTTACCCGATACCTGATCTTCTGAGATTCCGAGTCCCTCGCCGCGGTCTGTCTGTCTTCACCGGTGCGTGCACTTGCAGCCGGCAGTTGTTCCACACTGCTCTACGGCGTCTCCCGTCACTTCCGGGTTCAGCTGGTGGGCGTGCGCCCAGAGTGCAGGTTCTGACGGAGCTGTGTGCGCTCTACTCCTGTGTATGGAGGAGACTAGGAGATGGATGTCTGTGATGTGGTGGAGCTCTGTCCAACCCGTTTCGGCCGCCTTCGGCCTTTTTCAAGGATGTGTTTGGTCAGTCACGGTGTGGGCTTTATTGGGTGACGGGTCCCGCCTCCAATTGTCTGATAGGTGGAAGCGTGCTGTCATTCAGGTTTCATTCTGCTGGTGTCAAGATGGGTGTGTCTTGTACTTAATGTAGAGAGCTACAGGTTATCTGTGTGTTATCACTCCTGCTGTGCATTGGTCAGTCTGTAATTGTTATAGCAAATAAAAGATGCTTATGTGCATCTTCATCCTAAATGACCATTGTGAAACTCAATATTTAGGCCATTAGGTTGCAGGGTTTTTAAGGTAAAGATCCAATATAACTCTCTTCTGTTTAGGACATCTACATGGTCTCCACCTCTCCAATTGATGCTAGGTGCTTCAATGGCTTGGAATGTCAGTCCCTTGGGGTTGGACCCATGTGATTCTAGGAAGTGAATGGAAACACTGTGTTTTCTGTACCCAATTTTTATGTTTCGGATATGTTCATAGATTCTACTTTTTAAAGGTCTTACTGTCCTCCCAACATATTCTAGCCCGCAGGGGCATCTCAACAGATAGATAACCCCTTTGGTTTCACAAGAGAGGTGTTGTGTAAGTTGGTATGTGTCATTTGTGGTGCTGGATGTCCATGTGTCATTGGCTCTGGTGGTGATCTTTGTGTGGTTTTTACATCCTGCACATTTGCCACAATAAAAAAATCCCTTACTGTCAACAAGTCTGGTTTGTGTGAGTTCTTTGGGTTGACAGTAAGGGATTCTTTTATTGTGGCAAATGTGCAGGATGTAAAAACCTCACAAAGATCACCACCAGAGGCAATGACACATGGACATCCGGCACCACAAATGACACATACCAACTTACACAACACCTCTCTTGTGAAACCAAAGGGGTTATCTATCTGTTGAGATGCCCCTGCGGGCTAGAATATGTTGGGAGGACAGTAAGACCTTTAAAAAGTAGAATATATGAACATATCCGAAACATAAAAATTGGGTACAGAAAACACAGTGTTTCCATTAACTTCCTAGAATCACATGGGTCCAACCCCAAGGGACTGACATTCCAAGCCATTGAAGCACCTAGCATCAATTGGAGAGGGGGAGACCATGTAGATGTCCTAAACAGAAGAGAGTTATATTGGATCTTTACCTTAAAAACCCTGCAACCTAATGGCCTAAATATTGAGTTTCACAATGGTCATTTAGGATGAAGATGCACATAAGCATCTTTTATTTGCTATAACACTTACAGACTGACCAATGCACAGCAGGAGTGATAACACACAGATAACCTGTAGCTCTCTACATTAAGTTCAAGACACACCCATCTTGACACCAGCAGAATATGAAACCTGAATGACAGCACGCTTCCACCTATCAGGCAATTGGAGGCGGGACCCGTCACCCAATAAAGCCCACACCGTGACTGACCAAACACATCCTTGAAAAACAAAAAAGAATAAGGATATATTCCAAGCGCTGTCTGTATAGGAATTTTCTCCTTCTCCCGTTCTCACAGATGGTGAATATGTGAAACAAAGAGAAGGGTTAAATGTGTAGGACTATTTATTCGTCTTGAAACATGAATATATGACAGGGGTAAGACGTACCACACTCACAGAGAGAGTGTGTTTTTGAAGCTCAAAAAGGTATCTTTTTCTGGTGATGAGATACGACCTTCACCAGACTTCACCACAGTATCCAAATTATTAAATTAAGCGTACATTTCCACTCACTAGAGTTTAATGCTGTAACACATGTAAAGGTTTCTTTTTAGGTAAGCGTACCAATAACTCACAATTCGCCGGGATTTTTAAAGCACATCTGGGTTTCTTTCACTTGGAAAATACTTTTATTGCCACATAGAAAAACAATATAAAAAAAGAACCACAAGTACACTGAAGAAATAGATCCAATGGTGAGTGAGTGATGTTTTGTAGGATTCTCATTAGCAAAAATCGGAAACTTTCCGGATAAGTCTGAGATGTTTGGTGAATGAACACCCAGTACCTTGGTTCAATGTCCAACAGTGACAAGATGGTCCAATATAAAAGGAAAAAACTCTTTGTGCAAGTCCAGAAAGCTGGCTTTAAAAAGGATTTTTAAATATAAAAGTATTTTATAAGGCAGAGAGAGAAAAAGTACTAGCCAATCAGCTTCTTACTGCCATGTGTCCAGCTGTATTTGAAAAATGACAGTTTTGAGTTGGTTGGTTCTTACCTCTGCACACTTTATCTCTCTCCAAGGCTTTGTACATCAGCCCCATAATGTTTATTATGACGCAGTCTACACCTTCTCTATTACTAAAGACAGCAGAGATAAAGAGGATAAAAAGTAGAAGGTAATAAAGCACCACCCATTCAACTCCCAACTGCCATTGTTCAAACACAGCTGATTGGCTTAGGCGTAATCACCTTCTACTTTTTTACAGCTTTGTCACTTTACCAGACTTTATACATCTGCCCCAAAGAGATACTGTACAGTATGTACAGTGGCCCTTATTCAGATCTGATCGCAGTACAATTTTTTTCTCAAAATGGGCAAAACCATGTGCACTGCAGGTGGGGCAGATGTGACATGTGCAGAGAGTTAAATTTGGGTGGGATGTGTTGAAACGGAAATCTAAATTGCAGTGTAAACATAATGCATCCAGTATTTACCCTGCAAAGAAACAAAATAACTCACACAAATCTAACTCTCTCTATACATGTTACATCTGCCCCACCTGCAGTGCACATGTCCGTTTTGAGAACAAATTTGTACTGTGATCAGATCTGAATAAGGGCCAATATCAAGCCATGGTCCAAAGCAACCAATAAGCTTCTGTCATTTCAAAGAAAGCGCTAGACACAGAAGCTGATTGGTGGCTTTTGGCATCTTCTCCACAGTGAGACAAAAAGGACGCGGCCATGACTCAGTACATTTTTCTTAATATTGGTAATTGAAATCTAAAAGATTAAATTGAATGATTTTTTTTTTGGGGGGGGGGGGGGGATTTAGAGTCTTTTGCATTTAATTATTTGTTTATTAAAAAGTATAAAGACAAATGAACAAGACAGGAAGTCCCATATCACTTGGATGTAGCATGCTGGATTCCGAAGTGTAGCGCATTGCAGAGAGCCTTCCTCAAGCCTTCAAGCGAGCGATCGCAGCAACTGCAAAACCTCAAAAATAAACTTTTACTTCCAAAAGCTGAGCTGTTAGATGCCTTTTGTAAGGGAACCCAGCTGTGAAGGTTCGCCTGCTCCAAAGCCTTCCAGTAATGCTTGTTCTTCAGCGTAAACTGCTAAGACATTGCATTACATTACAAAACGTGTCCAATGCTATACCTTCCTGTTACACAGAACTTTCAAAAATGTACATTCAGCTGACCTGACGTTTGTCAGGGATATTCGTGTCCAGGGGCGAATTTAGGGGTCAGGCCGCCCCTAGGCACAACATTTTTGTGCCCCCCCCCCACCCCCATTTTAATGTAATCATATGTATATACATTGTTATTTATATATTCCATTAAAATTGTACTGTAGCCCACCTTAATATTTTTTTAAGCACTCTGGACTGCTCACTGCACGGAGGACCCGGAGGGAGGGAGGCACTTATTAGTACAGTGATTAGAACAGTGTCTCCGTCAGTCTCTCTCCGGCTCACACACTGTGACTAACAACTGAGCGCAGGGGGGATCTGCGCGCCACTCAACTCAGCTGTTGGATACACAGCAGCCAATAGACTGTGTGTGTAGAGTAGCCAATGGGCAGGAGCCGGCAGCAGTGAGCCTGAGCCATTTCTGGAAGCGCAGGGGGACCATCGGACCCAGCCACTAAGCGGTGATGTAATGTGCATGGCAGAGTGGGTGGGCAGTGGCGAGTGACGAGCGGTGCTGCCGCCGACATATGATAATTCATGTCTGCGGCGGCGTCACTCGCCGCTGCCCTCCTGCTGTGCCATGCTGCTATTTAACTGAATGTCAGCCTGCCTGCCGCCCTTAATTGGTGCCGCCCTGAGGCCGGTGCCTCACGGGCCTAGGCACAAATCCAGCCCTGTTCGTGTCCATGGAACAGAAAAAACAATGTTTAAGTGAGATGTTACTGTAGCAGATTAGGGTGGTGAGTCTAGTCCCTTTGGAACGGGGCGAATTCGGCCCAATTCCGATAGTTGGAGGACTGTGCATGCATATGGCCTTTTATGCGCATGTGTAGGTTCCCTTTGTGAATGGTGACTTGCATATCCGGATGGCGGCGGGGTTGGGTGTCGCCCATGGGAACACCAAGAATTTCATGGGTGTCCCCAGTGTTTCATGGGTGTCCCCAGTGTATCATGGCCCTCCCCATGAAAATGCAGGGCATTCCCATGGGGACGCAGGCAGATGTGTGCTAGGGGCCTTTGCTCGCTGCTTTCGGTCAGGCGACTCGCGCATGGGCACTGCCTACCGCGCACATACGCGGTCATTCTTTTATCGCTGGGTCTGTGAATTCGCAGCCCATGCAAGTAAACCTGAATCGGACCCAATGTGCCAATATATCTTTATCTATATCGGGCATCAATCAGTTGAACTGCCTTTACGGTATATCGGCAATTGTGGACCCAGCATGTGAACAGGTTTATCTAGTGACCCTTCCTTCAAGTTATTTGAGCATTTTCCCACCACAGTCAAACCCATTTGCTTTCTCATATACAGGGCGGGGTGTACTAAAAAAGAAATGCGGTTTCCTGCATTTCCAAATGTATTAATGCCACACAGCCCTGTGTGTGGAACCCAACATGGATCCCTCCCAGAATGCCCTGCGGCCGATGACATTGCTTTGCACTGGAGATGAGCGGGTTCGGATCCTAGAGATCCGAACCCCCCAGAACTTACCTGATCCGAGGCCGGATCCGAGGAGTTCGCCGGTTCCCGCCATCTTTCCGGGTCCAAAACGAGGGTGAAACGTCATCACCCTGCGTCGGATTCGGATCTCTATACAAGATCCGGCTCCGGCGCCATCTTTATTCTGCAAGTGGAAGTCAGACAGCACGGATGTGTCCGTGCTGTCTGCACAGGGAAAAAACCCTGTCTGCTTATGTAAGTGTATACTTATATAAAAATATAATTTTAAAGAAGATATTTGCACTATCTTCTGCCTGTCTCCATCTCCCTGGTATGTTTCTACTGTGGGAGAATATTCATACAGGTGCTCCCTCACTACTGATCCATTTGAATAGTCTGCCATGTACCGTGGATACTTGTCATGCTGAGGCATACCCAAGGTGCAACAGCTATAATAATACTAGTTACTTATCACTACTAAAAGCAATACATGAAAGGATGTATGCACAATGGAGAATAAATTGCAATCCCAACAAGTGTCAGTCATCTGGCATCTTAATTCTGTGTAGATATTGGGGGCATCGTGCATCAGAATGGGTCAGAGAGCCGCTGTCTGGAAATGGCAGAGATTCCTGGATGCATGTTGTGCAGACGGTCCATCCCCAGACAAAAATGAGGTTTCCCTGCTAATGTCCCCAGTAAATCAGCATAAGTACAGGCAGACATTTGGTGTCACCGCTGCTGCGGCTGAATCATATTCGGGACCAGCATCATTGCAAATAGGAAACTGGGAGCATAACCTGGGGCTCTTGTAAGGCCTGACCAAAATAAAGGTTACTACCCTGGCAGTAGGGTGTTGAGTTATCACCATATACCACTGCATTTACTCTGGTTGCTATGGGCAACACTATATTTAATAGAATTTTTATTTTTATTTTTTTATTACAGGGCTGCCCCGAATTAGTCCAGCTGTGCTGCCCAGTATCCCGTATCAGTCCAGGGGAGCTACCCCCATTTTTTAATTGAAATAAAAAAGGTGTTTTTTTTTTCCTTAACCTGCAAGGGGTGTTAAGTGTGCCGTATCAGTCCAGCTGTGCTGCCCAGTGTCCCGTATCAGTCCAGGGGTGCCTGCATTTGTGCCGTATAATTCCAGGGGTGCCCAGTGTCCCGTATCAGTCCAGGGGTGCGCCCATGTGTGCCGTATAATTATATGGGTGCCCCCATGTGTTCCGTATCAGTCCAGGGGTGCCCCCATGTGCCCTGTATCAAACCAGGGGAGCTGCCTTTTTTTTATGAAAATAATAAAAAGGTGTTTTTTTTTTTAATTTTTACTGCAAGGGCTGTTAAATGTGCTGTATCAGTCCAGGCAGGGGCGTAACTACCATAGGTGCAGGGGGTGCAGCTGCTATGGGGCCCAGAGCTGAAGGGGGCCCATCTTTGCTGTCAAACTAATATGTTTTGCATACATTTATCACCATCAGTTGTTAAACAGGGGGCCCTTACAAACCTTTGCTATGGGGCCTACGAATATCTAGTTACGCCTCTGAGTCCAGGGGTGAGCCAAGAGTGCCGTATAATTCAAGTCTGCCATATTCAAGTCTGCCATATTATTCCAGGTGTGCTGCTCTTTTTTTTAATTAAAAGAATAAAAGTTTTTCTTTTTTTCACTGCAGGAATGTTGCCATGTCTGCCGTATAATACTATGTCTGCCGCCATGTGTGCTGTATCTGTCCAGCGGTGCCGCCATCTGTGCCGTATAATTCCATGTGTGCTGTATCAGGTATGGGGTGCCACCATCTGTGCCGTATAATTCCTGGGGTAAGCCAAGTCTGCCAATTCATAGGGTGCTGTCAAGTGTGCCTTATCAGTCCAGGGGTGATGCTACCTGTGCCATATCAGTCCAGGGGTAATTCTAGGTGTGCAGTATCAGCCTAGAGGGGATGCTAAGTGTACCATATCAGTCTAGTGTTTGTGCCGCACACTTGTGTGGCTTATCATAGTTATCCAGCTACCTCGGTGCAACCTTTTGCCCTAAAAACAATATTGTAAGGTGTGAGCTGTTCAGAATAGACTGGAAATGAGTGGAAATTAATGTTATTGAGGTTAATATAGCGTAGGAGCAAAAAATAAAAACCAAAATTCTGCGATTTTAGCAGTTTTTATGCTTTTTTAACAAAAAATCAGAACCCAAAACCCAAAAAATCCAAACACAAAACACTTAGGAGGTGTTTTGCCAAAACCCATTAGAACCCAAAACCTCAAGGTAATCAGAATCCCAAACCCAAAACCCGAAAAGTGGCCGGTGCACATCCCTACTTTACACATGCTCAGAGGGACTCCTGGGTCACAGACAAGGAAGTCCAGCAACCATCAGGGCATCTCTTTTTGGAAGAACTTCCCTCAGGGTTACTAGTCGCACTGGGTTCATTTTTCCTTATGGCCAAATTAATTTAAGGTCAACTCCTTCAACGATTTTATTTTATTTAATACAAACTCAGAACAGAAGAAGTAAAAAATATGTGAACACAATTTCTCTTCTGAAAGTTTATCGAGTGCACACATTGTGGTTTCTGTCACCAGCTGATGACTGTTACACATATACAGCTCGGTAATGGTTACATATTATAGCAATAATGGAAAAACACTGTTTAATTGAATCTTGGCCCAGATGACATTTTCGTCCATGTTTCACGGTTTGTAAATTTTGGTATGAAGCAATGTCCATGGCACGTCTTGCAAAATAAGCGTATTTTCGGTATTATGTAACCGACCCCGCTCGTAGAAAGAGTGCCCCTGACATTTAATGAGGAGTCTAATATCTAATGCTGGCAGAGGGAACACAACTTTCTGGCATTTTGAGACATTCTTCAGATGCTTAGAATAACTGCACATAGTATGGGTTGTTGTGCTCTGGACACTTCCCAAAGTGCACAGAAACATTATCATTAAGAAAACATCAAGCCGAGGCGAATTGTTGTTTGTCTGTAGTTCTACTGACTAGCGCTGAGCCCAGGGACTATTCACGTTACCCAATGTACGGTCAATGGCAGTATCCCATAACACAGGGCTAACCTGCTATTACATTTCAAACAATTCTGAGTGCAGTCAGATTGCGTGACCTTTAAACTGCACCTGTGTTGCAGCATTTATTTATTGTTTGGAATGATGATGGAGAAGTTGTAGAGTTATATAGGCACTCACCATCTGATGACTCAAACTATGAACAGCCCAATTACTTAACCAGAGGTGTTGGTTTATTGATAGATAACTGGTACAGTCGTACTCACTGTTACATGCACACTAGTGATGGAGTGGAGCTTGAATGTGGTGGGGTTTCATACTGATCACCAGCTGGTGGGTATCTACTACAAATGGGTAATTGTGCTGGGATGCTGCAACAGCTTTATAGTAATACCCAGGTCTCTCATAGGAGCTTAGCCGGAGAATTCGGTCTCCCACCAATTCTGTCTAGACTGAGCAACCATCAAATGATTTTTCAATCAGGCGGCCACGTGCAAGGGGATGTGTTAGCGTACACATTCCTTTGCATGTTAGAGAGGGTGTGGTATGGGACTCCGACAGTCGGGATCCCGACAGTCATTATTCCGACGTCGGGATCCCGACTGGCCAGAGTCAGACAGCATGGCGAGTGCAAAAAAGTCGGGCACCCGGCTGTCAGCGTTTTGACAGTCGGGATCCCGATGTCGGGTAAATGATTGTCGGGATCCCGACTGTCGGGAACCCGTCCGGCACCCGTTAGAGATCGGCGCCGGGGCTCACCAGTAGGCCCCCGCTGGCGATCGCCTGCAGAGAGGCTCTCCATTTGACAGGGACACGCGAGCGTCTGACACGCATGTGCGTTCCAGTTTTCAGGCGGCGGGGGAATGGAACCCTGCCCGTCTCTGCTTCAGGGAGAATGGAAGGTTTAGGTGGGTGTGCGGGGAGGTGGTAGGGATCGGCAGACAGCAACGGGGAGGCGGCGGGGACCGATGTTGAGCGCCGTCCGGCGCTTGCGGGGGCTGGTGGTTGGTGGTCTGACCGCCAGACCCCCGCTGAATGAGAAGGGCTCCATCTTTACTGAGTATGCAGTATTCTTGCAGTTGATGAATGATTGGTTGCTATGGGCAACATCCCATCTTTAAAAGAACTCCCAACTTAGTAAATTTACCCCATAATGTCCTTGAATTAAATAATGACAGAGACGGACAAAAGTTCCTTAGCTTGTTATGCATAAACATTGAAGGAATATTAATGAACCAGCAAAGAATGCTGGGACAAGACACACTTAAAAGGCAGGTGTAGAGTGCAAACCACATAGGTGATGATTAGCACTAACCACAGAACAGACTGGAAAAGAAGCACATCTGTAACTTTCCAGAACTGCAGCTCACATAACCAGAGGTCTAGCGACTCCTAGTGGCTGGGATTTATACTGCAGGAAGACAAAGCAAGACAGCGTTCTACAATCATGCCTCTCCGTAAGGTCAATTTCAGTTGTCCTAAATGTCATTGTTTCATTTTGCCTTGGTGGTCACAAGGCATTGAATGAAATATTTGAAGCATTGTACCAGATCATGAAGCACTGGGTCACCAGATTACACAACCAGATTTTCCAACTTCTATGCTTCTTCTCTGAAGGCCCAGTGAAGAAAGCTCACAATTTGATCTGGAGTGGCAGAAGACCAAGTTGTAGCCTGATAGCACTTGGTGCATTTTGTAGCACAGTGTCAGAGTTTACGTTGAAATAGATTGAGGAATGGCCATCACCTGGAGAATATGAAGGCTGGACCACAGACTCCGAAAATACCAAATTGATGTCATATCTCTCATGGACACTGGACTGGACAGACATAGAATCACTGCACTAGTGGCAGATGAAATAAGACTAGACCTCTAGCAAGGTGACAACCACCTCTTACAACTCTGGCAACATGGGCAGCTCTCAGACCATTGACAAGGCAGCAGACACATCTTTGCCCTTTGGCAATGCGGTCATCTTTCAGACCTCTGGAAAGTTGGGTAGCCTTTGGACCTCTGGCATGGCAGCAGGCACATCTCAGACCTTTGGCAAGGTGAGCACCTCTCAGACATGTGGCAAGGTGTCAGACACCTCTCTGACCTCTGGCAAGGCAACAAATACTGTTTGGATCACTGGCAATGAGGCATCTCACAGATCTTTGGGGAGGTAGATACCTGCAGGACCTCTGACACAGAAGGAGGCACCTCTCAGACCTCCTACAAGGTGGGAACCTTTTGGACCTCTGGCACAGTGGAAGCATTGAGTGAATGAGCAGTACTCAGAATGGAGGCCAACACAGCAGTACTTGAAGTGGCAGGTGACACAGCGGCACTTGGACTGGCGGTTGAGGACTCGGCACTAGAGCTCATACAACACCACTCAGACTGCTGGCTGACGTATTGCACTCAGACAGGCAACACTATGAGGCATGTAGAGCACAACAGCAGGCTGCGAGGATGGCACCCTCTCAGGAACTAGTTGGCTGCAGTCCCCCAATGAGACCACAAGGCTGGAGTTTCCCACTGTGATGGCAAGTTTGAAGTATGGGACTGGCACCAGAGACTGGGGATATAAAAAGGTAACACATAGTAGCATAATGTTTATTAACCAGTGAATAGCAAAATACTAACCTGATTAAGGAAAGAAGCTCCTTGGCCAGGCAGGCACAGAATACAGAGCTAACAGGAAACAGGTCGAGACAAAAGTTCCTTAGCTTGACAGGCAGAAACATTAAGGAACCATCAAGGAATCCATACTAAAAACTTTAGTTTATGTTGTGGAAACTACTGCATTGTGGCCACAGAATAGTACAATTCACATAGGAAACACAGACCATCTTCTGTGCCCTAAATGTTGATGCACAAACTAGGTCTAATTGTTTGTCAGGAACCAGTTAACCCAAAAAGTATATTTTTGGATTGTAGGGAAAAAATGTAGCAACCAGCGCAGGGCTGGGCAACACCGACCCTCCAGATGTTGATTAACTACACATCCCAGCATGCCTTGCATCAGTTTCAGCATGACCACATAGCAAAACTAATGCAAAGCATCCTGGGATGTGTAGTTCATTAACATCTGGAGGGCCGGTGTTGCCCAGCCCTGACCCAGCGGAAGCCTCACAAACATAGTGGCAATCAAACCCACAACTTTATTGCTGTGAGGTAGTAATGCTAACCATTAGACCGCCCATGCTGCCCTACTGTACATTATTCACATTACATCACACAGTAGTACCCTTTGTACACATTACACCACACAGTAGTGCTTCTTATACATGTTATGCCACATAGTAGAGTTCCTGATACACATTGCACAACTGAGTAGCACCCCTTATATAATTTATGTCACACAGTAGAGTTCCTAATACACATTACACCACAGAGTAGTACCCCTTATATACATTATACCAGACAGGAGTAACCGTTATTATGTTAGGCCACACCATAGAGCCCCTTATACCCTTTACACCACACAGTAGAGTTACCTTGTACATGTTATGTCACTGTAGAGTGCGGAAAGTTGAGATACTAGCCCACCTTTCCAGGGTGGGATCACAAAAATGTTATTTGCCTTTTTCATTACTATCCTATCTTGACGAGCTTGTTGGATTTAGCTGTCAAAGGTTAATAAACATGTTGCAATGGAAGAGGATTCCATCAACAGTTTGTCAGCTCGAAGCTCCTGTAAAGCCTGTGTATCTGAGACCGGTGTTGATGGGATAAGTGTTCAGTGTATTTCAGGGCAGGATTGCTGACATGTGAATTGCATAACATGTATGCACCACTCTCCATACATCTACATTCCTGACTGTTGCTGTAATATGCTGCGGCCTTTTCTACCCCCTTCAGATTATTGGCCACCTCCATACGTGACTGGGTCTATTACGATAAAACATATTGCTGTTCAATGTAAAGAAATACAATGACATGATTGACTGAGGGGGCGAGACAAAAGAATGCCACCCCACATACAGCACTGCGGGCTCACATGCATAGTACACAGCTCTATACAAGCTCTCACATGTGTTGTGAATTAATGAGCTGACCATACTGGTGAGGATTATGCCGTTTCCAACACGTTTCTAATGCCCCTTTCACATCGCACTTTTAAAACGGTATATTGCCGTTTTTTTTCCATTTTAAAACGTTTAAGGCTGCAATGTGAAAGTGCCAGAGTTGATTTACCGGTTAAAGTTAACCGGTATTTCAACACGGTTAAAAAGCAGAGTCCTACACGGTTCAAAGCCGTTTTTTTGGCAGTTTGAACAGCTCTATTTCAATGGCTTGAAACGTGTCCCTTGGGGGTTAAACGGGTTGAATGTTTGAATGGTATTAAATGATTTTTAAAACGGTTTTCACCTGCAATGTGAAAAGTCTCAAGGCTCAGACCCGTTTTAAAGTCCCATTTAAGAATACCGTGTCATTACCCATTTCTGCAATGTGAAAGCAGTATAACTGTCAGCATTGCGGTATTATTAGAATACTATCATTTTGTTTACAGATCTGTACAGTACTAAAATGTCCATTCTCATCTCCCATATGGCAACATACAATAGTATATGCTTTTTCTGTTGCCAGAAGTATTGTCTGTGGACATTGGGTGGGATGCATGAACAGGGCTGCCGTCAGGAATTTTGGGGCCGGGACTCATTTCCAGTCCGGGACCCGCCCCTCCCCATCTCACTTGATTTACCGTAACCCGGATCCTGCTCCCCCATCTCCTCTTCCGCTGAGCTGAAGCCCAGAGGTCCTGGAGCACAGACTTCTTCAATTAAAATGCAGCACCGGCTGGTGAGCCCAACAAAGCTCGCGTACTGGCAGCCGGTCTAATTGGCTGCCCGTAGGCGAGCTCTGATTGGCTTAAAAGCTGGTGTAGTATTTTAATTGGTCGCCAGCATCCGGGGTTTGAATAAGCCTGTGCTCCAGGACCTGCTTTGTTCAGCTCACTGAGCACTGCAGAGGCAGTCAGGATGGGGGGGTGGTATTGGGCAAAATGAGCAGGGGAGCCTTCTGCGCATTTGTCTAGTGATGCACACATCGTAAAGGGTGCTAGAAGGTATCCCATTGGATCCTTCTGGGGGAATGACTGGTATAGAACATTACAGTGTAATGGAATAACACGCTGAGGTGTTGATTTCCCCCTTTCCCAATGTAATTCCTAGGTCAGTGTGGGGAGTAGAGAAAAGGCCAACAAAGAAGACTTGCTGGGAAAAATAGGGATATGCACAAATATAGGGATAAATGCAACCTTGATTTTATACGTGGTTTAGCAATTTTTTTGCCACTTTGCATGCATAAGTGAGACCAATGTTATTTACAGTAAACCAGTAAGTACTGTAAATTGCCTGCGCTTGTATCTGAGTTGCTGACCATTGTAGTCTACAGCAAACCAGTAAAACAGATGTAACATAAACAGGGCCGCCACTAATAATGCAGGGTTGCCGACCCTCCCGGAATTTGCTGGAGCCTCCCGAACGCGGCATTTAAATGCCGCAATCCGTTGGTCTCAGAGGAAGGGGCGGAGCTAAATTGGCACAATCGTGTCATTTTAGCCGCGCCCCCTCAATGAAGATCAGTTATTTCGGCTATTTGCCGTAATGGGGGCAGGGCTTAATGACGTCACCGTTAAGCCCCACCCCCCAAACTTGTAATGAAAGATTCCTCTCCGGGCTTCTCCCGGAGAGGATTTTGTGCAAGTCGGCAACCCTGTAATAATGTTGGGGCCTGGGACTGACCTTCAGCTAGGGCCCCCAGCGGCACCCCCCCCCCCTCCTCGCGCGCCAGCACCTCACCCCCCCCCCCCCATTACTATTACTTACCAGCAGTGGCGGCGGTGCAGCATCTTCTCCCTCTGGGACTCGGGGCTCAGAGCACTCACTGCACAGTGCAGCCTGCAGAGCGCCAAGCCCCTCTGTATCCTAGGCTCGGCGCTCTGCAGGCTGCACTGTGTATTGTGCGCGCCTGGCCGCCGGGTGGGGGATACTATGCAGTTGCAGGGGGGGTGGTGCCATGCCACTGTGGGCAGCTGCCCGGCCCCTGCAGAGGCCGGGGCCTGGGACTGCTGTACCCCTGGCACACCCCTGTCGGCGGCCCTGAACATAAATACCTCCAAGAGTATTCAGTGACTTCCAAGTTTGCAGCTTGCGTTTAAAAAGTTCTAGTGTTAATTTACCCTATATCGGGAAAGCACAAAACATCTGTAATAACTTTCTCCTAAATGTAATGCAAATGTATGAAAGCCATGAAAAATGTATGCGATCGACACCAAAAACTACACCACAAAGAAGAAAAAAAAAAGATACTCCACACTGTTCTTTAACTAATCCACCATGTAAACTTTACACAAAAGGATGAGAACATGATAATACATGTGACTTGGATTTATCTGACCTCCTGTGACAGCTGCTTCTGCTCAGAGATTACCACTATCTGTCTTAATGTGTGTCATCCCGCTCTGATGAAGAGACTGTCAGACTTGTCATCTCAGCCATCATTTTATACCCGTTCAAAATCCGCTTTAGAAAATATTTTTTGAATAAAATCGTTTTCAGTGCAGCCTGTGTCTGCTTAATACCGGCCTATTAAGAATACTTAGGGGAGGTAGCTTTTTTCTGTAATCTTTGCTTACATCCTGTATATGATTAAGTAGCATAATCTTGATCATTTTATACTTAAAAATAATGTTCTTGATTATTCCATTTCTTTTCTGAAGTCAGAGAAATAATTGAGTTATTATTTTATTAAAAAGATTGTTCAGTAAAATTGAAACCGGAAACGGGAATGATGCCGTGGATATAGCTGAAAGGGGTGTTTTGAGGGGATGCAGTCAACACCCCAACGGTCAAAATCCCAACAGGGTCAAAATCCCAAATGGGTCATAATACAGACAAGGACAAAATCCCAACAAGGACAAAATCCCGACATTTAAAATCCCGACAAGGTCAAAATACCGACATATAGAATGTACAGGTGAAACTGTCAATATGACTTTGGGTCAACAGGTTGCGAAGTCGACGTGGGTTTTTTCAGTGTTTTTTGACCCGACATGTGCCGACAGGTGGTATTTCATGCCCTACCATCCACGAGGGCGTGGTGGGAGAATAAAATAGTGTGCCTGAAACATTGCGAGCGATGCGAGGGTCTGCGGTTCACCTCCAACTGTGTCCATGTCGACTGTGACGACATTCTGGTCAAAAAACAGTGAAAAAACCATGTCGACCTCGCGACCTGTTGACCCAAAGTCATGTTGACAGTTTCACCTGCACATTCTATAAGTCGGTATTTTGACCATGTTGGGATTTTAAATGTCGGGATTTTGTCCTTGTCTGTATTTTAAATGTCGGTATTTTGTCCTTGTTGGTATTATGACCCATTCAGGATTATGACCCTGTCGGGATTTTAACCGTTGGGATTTCATACCGAATCCGTTTTGAGGCAGTTTGGGTCTAAGAGTTGTCATTTCCTTTTCTGCTGATCCTGCACAGAACCTTAGTGCGGTGTCAGATGCTTATTGATGCAGTAGCATAGACACTGCACCTCCGTAGTTGCATGTGATATAAATGCCCAGTACAATGCAAACTTGCCTACTTTTGAAAACTTGTTTCATGGAGATTACAATTGGTAATAGAATAGAGACTGTGAAAAGAGATTGTGAACGTGGCACCTAGAAGCGTGGGTGTGTAATTTAAAATTACTTATATCCAAATGTAGATGAGCCCCAAAGCAGTTAGTAAGCGCTACTATAAGTGCTGGGATATGGTGCTGATGATTCAATGTAAATGTAACTGTCTCTCATTTCTTTTTCCCCAAAAAATTTAACAGTTTCATTTTGATTAGGTAAAATAAGGGAGATTGCTAGACTAATGAGGGAGTGAGGGAGATTGCTGCTATTTCAGGGAGTCTCCTGCAGTATGCAGGAGGGTAGGCAGCTATGGTACAATGACTTGCAACCCAGGGCTTAACTAGAACTTTGTGGACCCCACAGCAAAATACTGAAATACCCCCCTTTATGTCACTACAGTGCTCCGTAGGTGAGTAAGGGGAATAAGTGACAAAGAGAGTGTCTGGGGGAGAAAGAGAGAGAGAAAGCGAGAGAGAGGGTGAGAGAGTTTCAGAGAGAGAGAGAAGGAGAGACAGTGTTAGAAAGAGATAAAGAGGAAGAGAGTGACAGTGTTTGAGAGACAGTCAGGGAGAGAAAGGGAGAAAGACAGTGTCAGAGAGGCAGAGAGAGACAGTGTCATAGAGAAAGAGACAATGTTAGGGAGAGATAAAGGGAGAAGTGAGGATAGAGAGTCCCAGAGAGATAGAGACAGTGTCAGGGATAGAGTGAAAGAGTGTAAGTGGGAGAGAAAAAAGACAGAGACGGAGAGAGCCAATGATAGAGAAGGTGGGAGAGAGAGAGACAGTGAAAAAGAGAGAAAGAGACCCAAGCAAGTGTCAAGGAGAGAAAGAGATGGAGGGAAGTTAGCACAGGTCTCTAATGGTGCCAGCCACACAGGTCAAAGATGGAAGCTTCACCAGATGTTTGGGGTGTACAAGCATGTACTGTAGGTCTGAATAAAGATGGATGCTCCCGAACCTCAACCCAGCCTCTGCTGCAACAACAGTCCAAAGCTCTTTTGTGTGTCCTTTCTGGGTTGTGTACTGGGCTTATCTTAAATGGATGAGAAAGGAACCTTGATAGGTTCCTTTTATCTAAATCACTGTCAGACTGTCTTGCTTTGTAAATATATGGATATGTATGAATTATGGATCACTTCAGGAAACAAATAGACAGTCAATACTGTAGGTCCACACCGTATGGTTAACATGATCGACATGGTCAACTTAAAAAAGGTTGAAACATGTGCCCCTTTCACAGTCTGTGACCACAATTAGTGCCATTGTAGACCTCCGCGGGCTTGCTTTGCTACCCACACTTTTGGCAGGTGTCCCACTCTGCTACCGCTGCACCTGCTATAGGTACCGTAGTGAGTCCCAACAGTTGGCATGAAGGGACAATAGTTGTTAGTTTCTTGGTACGTCACCTTCTTTCGTTTGCACGGGGGACCGATGTTGTGCTCCTGCGTGGGGCGGCGATGGGGGTACGCTCAGTATTTCATGGGCGTTCCCATGAAAATACTGGACCTTCCCATGCAAATCGCCCAACGACGCGGGCGTCAGCGGATGTCAGCTGCCCACCTGCTTCACACACAGGTTGCTTACAGATAAGAGACACCATAGAGGTGTCTCAAATGATTTCTCCCCCACATGAAAGGCTGCGATTGGATGCAAATCATCCATTCGCATCTATGTGGGGAATCGCGTGGGGGGACGACGACGACACTGCAGCCATGCGGGCAGCAGGCAGCGTCTGGGGGACTGACAAGGCTGTGAATTTTGCAGCCTTATTATTTACAGTTTCTTATATAGCGCAGCAGATTCCGTCACACTTTACAATAGTAGACAGCGATAAAACAAACTGGGTAACAACAGACAGACTTGGAGGTAGGAGGGCCCTGCTGCAAGCTTACAATCTATAGGGATATAGGAGGGAAACACAAGGACAGGCACCAGTAATAGCATAGCAGTCCCACCAAGTTACAAGTCCAGAAGGGAAGCTATATACGAGTCAACCAGGATAAGGGCCTTAGTTTGTGTGCAACCCAAAATCAGGCCCTAAGAGTACAATGGACATCGCACCTGAAAGTTCTCTTTTCAGACGACCGTTATGCACCAATGCTATTTGTATAGAGTGCCAAACATATCATCAGGATTATAACACTAAGATTTGACTAGATTACGTGTTACAATCACATTTTAGGCGCACCATTTTATCCAAGCTCTCCCCTTTTTTCTCCCGTATTTTACTTCTGCCCCCACCACAGGGCAGAATAAACAATCCCAGATATCTTTTTAGACAATAGAAAAGCTGAATTTACATCACAGAGTCCGGCTCGGTAAACTCTATGCTGATGGATCCGCCCACCGCCAGATCTACCTACAGAGCAGCCACAACTGGGCAAGCATTTCAGTTTTCCCACGCAGCTGTGACATCATTGTTGGCGGTTGTTGCAGCTGGCATATGGGACGGTTGGCCACGCACACAGACAGACATGCCGACAGGGCCGGCGCCACCACTAGGCAGCTCTAGGCATTTGCCTAGGGCGCCGGCACCTGGAGGGCGGCAGTTCGCCCCTCACCCTCAGCGAACTGTGTCAAAAAATTGCTGCCCTGGCGTCCCTGCAGTGCTGGGGCGGTCAGGGGTGTCCGTGCCGTAGGGGTACCTACGGCACGGACACCCCTGACTGCCCCAGCACTGCAGGGATGCCGGGGCAGCAATTTTTTTACACAGGTATCACCCCATTCCCTCCCTCCCACTGACAACGGGGCGCCCCCACCCCGACTCGCCTGGGGCGCTCCGGTGCCTTGCACCGGCCCTGCATGCCGACATATTAGCATTGGCTGCACTGCATGGGTGACCTGATACTATAGGGAAAATTTACAAAGATGGGAGTTCTATTTAACATGATATGTTGCTATGGGCAACCATTCAGAATCGACTTATTTATTTAGCACCTTCTAGAAGATAATAGATAGTAGCTGATTGGTTGCCCGTAGCAACATCCCATCTTCAAAAAAACTCCCATCTTATTAAATCCCCTCTTTATGTAATTCACAGGCATATCAGGTGTTCGCACCCGCCAATGACCTCCTGTACTAATATAATGTTATATTCTGCTACATCTCCTGTCCCGCTATAAAACATATTTTCAGGGGAGGATTGGCCATAGGGCTAATAGAGAAGGGGCCGGATGCACTAAGCTTCAAAAGTGATAAAAAGGAGAGTGATAAACAACCAGCCAATCAGCTCCCGCCCGACATTTTTCAAACACAGTCTGTGACATGGCAGGTAGGAGCTGATTGGCTGGCTGTTTATCACTCTCCATTGTATCACTTTTGAAGCTTATTGCATCTGGCCCAAGATTCCCAGTGGTCCAACATGTATATGGGGCCTGTTCAGCAACATTGCCAGCCAGTGATACTGCCTTGGCTACACTGCATGTTATAGTTCTGGTGCTGCCCATATTGGGCCAAATCTATACAAATTTTCACAGACACTTTTAGATCCCAAACAGCCCTGCATGTGTACAGCTTTAGCATTCAAATTAACTTATCTAAACCTAAAATAAAAACCCGGAGAATTAGGTTTGGCAGAAAGTGTTAGCTGATTTATTTATGGCACTTTAAGCTAATCAATTGTATTAAAATGAATTAATTAATGGTGGCCAAGAAAGAGTGGCTACTTATCTAAGCTCCACCCCACAATCAGGGCAGTCGACGGGGGGGTCTGGGGGTACTTGAGTCCCTGGCCCCACCGGCTCTGGGGGCCCGGGCAACTCTCCGGGATCCAGGTGAGCAGCACCAGCCGCCTATGGTAGGAGCATAGCCCGCCCAGGAAGGGCAGCACAGAGCCGTCATAGTCCAGCAGCAGCACATTGTACCGGGAGCCCGTCTGGGCTGGAGATGCTGGCGCTGCGGAGAGCTCCTCCGGTGCGGGGATGGCTGAGCTGGAGGCCGGCAGCACGGAGCCATTCTCCTCTATAGACATAATGCTGCCTCCTCCCCGGGACAGCAGTGGGCTAGAAGCAGCAGCATGCAGCGGCCAGGAGGGCTCGGTCCTGCTGCTGCTATCCCCGTTCTGCAGCCTGATTCACAGCGGCGCCTCTGCCGCCCTGATCCTCTCTCCAAGCCCGGGCTGGGAGACTCGCCGGGGCTGTTGTGGGCTGCGGACCCCCCCCCCGGATGGAGGCCTTGTGGTGGGGTGTCCGTGCTCCTGGTGACGGAGGACAGTGGTCAGTGCGCTGCCGATCTAGGACAGAGCACAGGGATGCAGGCACTGGCAAATGCTGATGCACAGGTGATCACTATGGTGCGCAGCACACGACTCCCCACTGCCCACTGCCCACCAATGTGTTTTTTTTTGGGGGGGGGTGGGGGGGGGGCAGTCTGTCTGGCCTGTCCTGGGCCCCACAATATGTAGTGGTAGCCCTGCCCACAATTGATATACGTAACCAAACATTCCCTAATAACAAGCGGTATCCACTCAACCTTCTACGTTGACTGCCCTTCCGGGTGGTGTTGCTGTCCCCGATCGGGTGATCCTTTGAATGGCCTATAGTGAACAAAGGTGAGTGCACCGAAAACAAACCATGTACAGACATTCCTCACTTAACTACCTACCTTTTTACCGACCACCCGGACTTAGGACCTGGACCTTCGTTTAGCGTCCATGCTGTGACTCCTCAGACTTATGACCCCGCCTGCTCAGATTTACGACCTGCCCGCCTACCCTCTCGCAGTTACGTCCTGCCCTGCCTGTTTAGCGACTCAGAAGTCTTAAGGGGTTTTATATATGTTCGTTTAACAACCAATTCGCTTAACGACCGGGACGTAGGAACGGATCCTGGTCGTTAAGTGAGGAATGTCTGTACACGGAATCATCACTTAATGAAGACCTAAACCAATGAACCTTCCGTTCTTTCCCGCCTATCAGCCAACGCAATTAAACACCCACCCATTGATAAGTCAAAAGGAAAGGAAGACTCCTCCCTTTCCTGTCCCTAATATCCCAGCTAACTCTGCCATCCCCTGCATCCTTATTGGATCCGAGTCACATGTTTTCCCTAGGTGCACACAGCCTTGGATGTTTAACCCACTACATGCTCCTTACCTCTCTTCACTGATCTCTAGCCACACTCCCCCGTCCTCTTCGCTCCATCGCTGACCACCGACTGACCTCTCACCTAATCACCTCCTCCCACTCCCGTGTCCAAGACTTCTCTCGCGCTGCCCCCCTGCACTGGAACAACCAACAGACTTTCTGATTCCCTTACCTCCTTCAAGCGCTCCCTCAAAACCAACTTTTTTTAAGTCCATAAATGTATGTATGTAGAAAATGTATGCATGTAAGTCCTGACACATCATATGTACTGTAATAAATGTTTGTATAAGTTATGTAAGATTGATATATGTAGACATGTATGGAATACCAACATGTCTGATGTATGTTTTCTGGAAAATTAAATAAAATAAATGATTGTTAAAAAAAAAAAAAAAAAAAAAAACACTTTTTTCGACTAGCCTATCCCTCCTCCTAACCTCTTTTGATCCTCCTATCCTCCGTTCCCCTCTGTTCCTACTTATCCTGTTGTTTTTCGTTCGTCCACCCACCTATTTTTAGTATGTTAACTCTTATGAGTAGGGCCCTCCTTCCTCACGTACTCACTCTACCTCTTTACCTCACCTGTCCTGCTGTCCTGTTCTTCCCTTCCTCTACTTCATCTTCAGTCTCCTCGACAATTTTGACACCTACTTCTGAACTGATGCTGATTTTATTTCTACCAGCTATACCCCTATTTATACTGTATTTTTCAACACACCCTGTACGTTACCTTGTCATTTGTTTTTTGTTTGCTATGTACGGCGCTGCGGACACTTTGCGGCGCCTTATAAATAAACGTACTACTCCTACTACTACTAGGGCAGTCATTCCGTTATTCAACCCATATACAGTACTTCCTGCACAATGCAAAAAGAAATGTTCAGCAGAGAGTGGGCCCAGGATTTCATCAACAAAAAGAAATGTTTTCCACTGTATAAAGCAGTGGACCGTACAGTATGTTGCTGATAATACAAATGCTTTGAATACACAATAATGTACAGTGTTATTAGCCTTTGATCCAATGTACTGTATGTATCTGGTTTGAATAATGTGTAAATGATTCGCATAATCCACTTACAAATGGATGAGCCATCTGCAAAATATAATTTAATTGAAATCCATTCTTCTGTACATAAAGTATGAAAGCTTAGCGCTGCTTGAGACTAGATTATGTTAGTATGCCTGGTAATAGCAGTTGTGTAGGCGGTCTGAAGCTAGAACCCGTATGGATTCGGTTTGTCCGGTTAGTTAGAAATGAACCCCACGCTGATTACCGGCCTGATTCAGAAATCCATTCCCAGCTGAGGAAAGAGTCGCAATGCTCCAGTGTTTCTGCCGTCACTCTTCTGCAAATAAATCCTTTCATAGGGCCTAGCAAACAGATAAACGCCTCCTGACAGCCAATCGTACCCCCCACCCCGCTGCACAAATCCCCGCATGCAGACGAACAAGTGAAAAACCATCCGATTGTCTCTCACCATCAAATGATATTTCACCAGTTTCATAAAAGTCAGTCTAGACTAGAGATGGAAGAATTCGGGGAGCAAAACAAGGGGGGAAAGGAGGAGTGTCTCGGTGTGGTGCACCTACAAAGTTTTAATAAAATATAACCTTTAATTGTTATTTTCTAAAAGCTGCGAAATATACAACACAAATACGAATACAAATATGACACGGACAGTGAGATTAAAAGGAATAATCCTCACACCGTGGGGCCCCCAGGATCTGTATCCCTTCTTTTTATCTGGGTTTGTTTGTAGTGGTGCTTGTGAACATTGGTACCATTAGCGCTTGGTTTTATCTGCACTGTGACAGTTGAAACAGGGATGGTAATAATCACAACAGTATCCAAATGCCAATTAATAAAGGGAGAGGTCTCCTGTCAATTAGTGAGGGCAATGAATCTTGCTAGCAATATTAGTTACTGTTGGAGCAATCTAACAGATCTATGTCTGTTGTCCCGGTGCCAGGCAGCCCCTGTATATAATAAACAGTGAGGTACCTGTCTATCATAAGCACAGCAGCGGCAGTTATCTGCCCCGTCCTCACCGTGGCTACAAAGACAGCCAGTTGGGTAGTGACGGTAGTAGGCAGCAGCCGCGGCTAGTCGGCTTGGAGTGACAGCGGTAACGTACACCCGCTTCACTCCCGATAAGCCGCCTGCCTGCTTGTCAGCACTGAGCGGTGTTCAGTGTTACACACCGTGTCTCAGGCTGGAGGCAGGTGGGAGAGCCGGCAGCGGGACCGCACCATTTAAACTAAACAGATCAAAATTACATTTCAGAGGGAGGAGAAGACTGGGAGCACACACTAAGTGTGTCAGGTCTGCGTACGCTTCGCAGAGAGCTTCAAGCGTACGCAGACCTGACACACTTAGTGTGTGCTCCCAGTCTTCCCCTCCCTCTGAAATGTAATTTTGATCTGTTTAGTTTAAATGGTGCGGTCCCACAGCCGGCTCTCCCACCTGCCTCCAGCCTGAGACACGGTGTGTAACACTGAACACCACTCAGTGCTGACAAGCAGGCAGACGGCTTATCGGGAGTGAAGCGGGTGTACTTTACCGCTGTCACTCCAAGCCGACTAGCCGCGGCTGCTGCCTACTACCGTCACTACCCAACTGGCTGTCTTTGTAGCCACAGGGAGGACGGGGCAGATAACTGCCGCTGCTGTGCTTATGATAGACAGGTACTTCA
Organism: Crinia signifera; assembly: GCF_055691185.1. Lineage (NCBI taxonomy): Eukaryota > Metazoa > Chordata > Amphibia > Anura > Myobatrachidae > Crinia > Crinia signifera. The sequence continues at coordinate 30,333,162 of NC_139218.1, forward strand.
CTGTTTATTATATACAGGGGCTGCCTGGCACCGGGACAACAGACATAGATCGGTTAGATTGCTCCAACAGTAACTAATATTGCTAGCAAGATTCATTGCCCTCACTAATTGACAGGAGACCTCTCCCTTTATTAATTGGCATTTGGATACTGTTGTGATTATTACCATCCCTGTTTCAACTGTCACAGTGCAGATAAAACCAAGCCTTAATGGTACCAATGTTCACAAGCACCACTACAGACAAACCCAGATAAAAAGAAGGGATATAGATCCTGGGGGCCCCACGGTGTGAGGATTATTCCTTTTAATCTCACTGTCCGTGTCATATTTGTATTTGTATTTGTGTTGTATATTTCGCAGCTTTTAGAAAATAACAATTAAAGGTTATATTTTATTAAAACTTTGTAGGTGCACCACACCGAGACACTCCTCCTTTCCCCCCTTGTTTTGCAACTCTGCTGTGTCCAGTGGTAGCACACCCCTAATTGACATATGTCTGATTAACCGTCAATGCTTATTTAGGGGGCCGCTTTAAATACTCCTCGATAATTTCTGTGCGACCAGTCACCCCAAAAAAACCCTCTTCCAAGAATTCAGGGAGGTCGCTGATGTCATGTGACGTCAGCTGCCCGACCCATGCACGCATCGACACTCGTTCCCCTGCAGTCGCCCCCTGCCTGCCCCCTTCCCTCCTTTGCAGCTGCAAACACCTTGGCGAGTGTGATACTGGCTGAAGGCCAGGGTCGCCACTAGTAATGTTGGGGCCCGGGACTGACCTTCAGCCCGGGCCTCCGCCGGCACCCCCCTCGCTCGCCGGCACCACGCCCCCCCCCCATTACTATTCCTTACCAGCGGTGGCGGCGCAGCATCTTCTACCTCCAGGACTCAGAGCACTCACTGCACAGTACAGCCTGCATCCTAGGCTCGGCACTCTGCAGGCTGCACTGTGTATTGTGCGTGCCTGGCCGCCGGCATCCGGTGGGCAATACTGTGCGGGGGGGTGCCATATCACTGTGGGCAGCTGCCTGGGCCCCGGCAGAGGCCGAGACCTGGGCCAGCTGTGCCCCTGGCATCCCTCTGTCGGCGGCCCTGCTGAAGGCGTTCGCACAGTGGGTCTGCACATTCGCAATCAGCAATTTAATTTATTTGATCCAATATCGGCATCGGCGTGTGCCCCGTTATTGGCTGAATCCTTACACCTTTGGCCAAACTTGGCAGGACTTTCCTTAAGCGCCACTACAACACTGACATTTACCAACATCCGTTTCTGCAAACTCTTCCCTGAATTCAGCTCAAAATGTGCTTTTCAAATACTGCTTTTGGCTGGAATATTTGGAGAAGCGTGCGCGGATCAGTGAGATCCATGTAGGGCACGCCCAGCGATGCCAGGCCATTGCTGGCTTTGTTTGCAGGGGGACCCCACACATGCACGCTGCGTACCATGCACATGCGCAGCTGCTCGATAATTCTTAGGGCTGCAGATATTTCTGAATCAGGCCCATAGGCATTTGCCCAACGCAGCACGATTCTTATGCCTACTCTCTAGTACTATGGCACAAGAACTCATGGTGTCCCTGCACCCAGTGGCATACTATGTACAAATCCTGCACTGGTATTTAATAAATATTTAACTCTTTCACTTCATTACTTTCAGTATATCTATATAGGATATCGCTGCACTCTGAATTGCTTAGTTACACTATATTATAATCAGTTGCGTAACAATAGCCCCGCAGACCCCGCGGTCGCGGGGAGGTGCTGAGTAGGTGTGGGCGCCGGGGGTTTGCGGGGCTATTGATGCACTTCCCTAGCCCTGCCTTACCCTGCTGGCACTGCTTGCTGTTGATGCCGCCGGTGGCGGCTGTGTGGCCGGGACCCGTAGATATACTTGGCTGGCACCTGATAATGGCAAAAATAACTCTAACAAAATGTCCGCCCCCTTACAGCAGACACTTATTGAGGATGCTAAAGGAAGCTCCTCAAAAAGTGTCTGCTGTAAAGGGGCAGACATTTTGTGAGAGCTATTTTTGCCATTATCAGGAGCTGGGACTGCAGACAAGGAGATCGCAGGTCCCGGCCACACACCCGGCGGCGGCGGCAGCACCAGCAGGGTAAGGCAGGGATTAGGGAGGGTGGGCTTTATTTTAAGGGGGGGGGGGCGCTGCGGATATTAACGTCGGGGGGAGGGGCGCAGTATTTATAGTTATAGTATTTATAGTTACGCCATTGATTATAATCATCTAACTTTTCATGTTCCCAAATTATATTCCCACTTATTACATATTACATTGTTACCACCACAATTCTTCCATAAATCCCCATAGTTTAGAGATCTACTCGAACACTGACAGGTTTGAGGATGTAATTATATGTGTGGCAGAAAACTCTGTCTACAAGGCTGCAATCGTGTCTTTCGTTGCATATTTGAGGCAAAAAATGACCACATCTGTAGTCAGCTCCAGCATATTTGTGGTGACCACAAGGAAATGTGATACAGTCTGGAGGTCATTGCACCTCTGTATTTTTTTATACACATAGCAATTACTAAAAATGTCATACAGGCAGAACAGATATAGCTCTGGCATTTACAAAGTTAATTTATTGCTTCCAATTGGTTCTCACAGTCACTGGGCCAGATGCACTAAGCTTCAAGAGAGATACAACGTTGTGGTAAACAACCAGCCAATCAGCTCCTACCTCACAAACACAGTCTGTGACATGACAGGTAGGAGCTGATTGGCTGTCTTTTTATCACTATCCATTTAAAACTGAGGGCTGCCTAAGCCTGAAGCCACATAAGAGCCTGATCTTTTTGGGTCAGGTGAAGTTCAGGAAAGGGTGAAACCTAGGTTAATTTGCAGGCCCAGTGATGTCCTGCTGACAGGCTAGGTGGGCCAATCAGAAGAGCAATGGGTGTATACCTGGATAGGGGTATAAATAGCTTAGTCAGGTGATCCTCTGCCTCTCGCCTTCTTGGAAGCCCTCCCTGGATTTTGATTTTGTGTTTCATTCGATTTTTGGGGACTCTTTGTTCCTTAGGTGCGCAGTATTTGTTTTTGGCTTTCCAGCCAGATTGGCGGGAAATCGCTACCAGCCAGTGGTCAAAGAAGGCCACAAGCTGTCATTGTGGGGCACCCCCTTTTCGTAGGACGGCGAGTGTGTCCTTACCATGTGGGTGGACAAGGGTCGTTCCCCTGCGGGAGCGTCCATTTTGCTCTGCCAGGTTAACGGCAGGTGAATCCCGCACGATGCAGGTTATGCAGGTAGGAGGCGGTGGTGAGCCCTTCCTGGAGTCTTTGAGTTGTTTGTGATCAAGGTGACTGGGCTGGCGTTTTGGTAGCGACTTGTTTTTCTGCCATCCTCCAATTTAGTTTAAAAATAGAGAAATTTAGTTTAAATTCAACCACCAAATTTAGTTAATTTATTTAACACGGTCACCAAACAATAAATGATTGTTGACCTTTTAAACTTAGCACTTGGTTGTCCGTGTCTTTATTTCTGGTCCGTGTTAATTATTTTAGTTAAGCTAGTTTAACTTAAGGTTAAGGTATGGCACAATAAGTTATGGGCACCTTAATACTTTTGTGAGACTGCTCTGGCTTTAATGTGACTGGCAGTGACTTCCTATTGGCCAGTCACTCAAGGCAGTCCCATTGGGAGGTGTTCCCTCCCTCCGGGATGCCTCTCTTTGCGCAACTGCGGGGCAGCCCCAAAAACGGGTTATGCGCATGCACAGTACCGCGAACGATACTGCGCATGCACCGGACCCGGAAACCTGAATAGGCCTCCGCGGGCCGCTGCAAAGGCAGCCCATGGAGGTTTGGGCCAGCACATGAGCAGTATGTATGAAGTAACTGCGCATGCGCTGGCCCATGCAGGGGACCAGTGGCTGGAACCGGCAGCAGCAGGGAGCACAGCAGCTGTAGCGGCAGCGGAGGGGGGCCCCCATCGTGGCATCCCCCACCTCCACAAGGGTAAGAGCCACCACTGATTGGTAGTCTTCACCAGGAACCTCCACCAGGTGGTTTGGGCTTTGCTGATATAGGTCACGGCCCTCTGACTTGGTTCCTACGTATGAGATTGGTGAACATGAAAGCAGATATGGTGATGGGATATGGTGAAACATAATTGCCTACTTTAAGTGTCTCCTCTCTGGAGGAAACCCAGAGAAGAGACTTCTGCAGCTTTTCCGGGGGTTGAGGGCGGGGCTTGACATATGTAAGCCCTGCCCACTTTCCTGTAAATGCTGTGATTGGCAGCTCTTCGGGGGAGGAGATGGAACTAAATGACAAGTTTTGCGAAATTTTAGCCTCGCCTCCTGCCAAAAGAATTGCTGGGACAACAACCTAGCTATTAGAACAGAATTATTCCAGAATATTTAAGAACATTTGAAAGTGAATATTATTATTATTATTATTACATCATAATTAAGTTTTACATATTTGAATGCTTTTTGCTTCCTCCAATTTTTTCCCAAACTTGCATTCACCCACATGGTCCCCATATGTTCCTAGCATGGTATTTGACCAGCAGAGGGAGGGTGTACAAGGGCCAGGAGGGGGACCCATTTTTGGGACCCTTTCGGCCATTCCGGGAGGGTAGGTAAGTATGAGGTAGCAATACTGATCACCCTGAGACATATAGGATTGCAGTGGACATAAATGAATAAGAACAAGAGAGGCAATATGGCACCAAGGTATGGGCAGAGTCAAGTCAGAAGAGAAGCCAAGCTCTGAGCAAAAAAGTCACTTTTTCAGGCGTTCTTTTATTTATTATTATAGTATATATTATCAGCTTCTTGTATAGCGCACACATATTCCGCAACGCTTTACAGAGTATATTTGAACATTCAAATCAGTCCCTGCCCCAGTGGTGCTTACAATCTATATTCCCTACCACATGTACACACACACACATTCATTCTAGGGTTAATTTGTTGGGAGCCAAATAACCTACCAGTATATTTTTGGAATTTGGGAGGAAACCGGAATACCTGGAGGAAACCCACGCAAGTACGGGGAGAATATACAAACTCTGCACAGTTAGGGCGATGGTGGCAATCAAACCCATGGCCTCAGTGCTGTGAGGCAGTAATGCTAACCATTACACCGTCCATAATGCCCCGTAATGAAAATATAGATATTGTATTACAATTATGCTGAGACGGACAGCGGATATAGGTTGTACTACATGTAAAATTAAAATGGCTCCTATGCAAAGCTGGCACGGATCCCAACTATTTAATTAAGCATACATTAACCATGGGCAGGGGCGCAACTAGATATTCATAGGCCCCATAGCAAATGTTACCTTCCTGGCTGTTGCAGCGACCAGTGGCGCCGCTGATGGCTGCCTAGGCGCTGTGCAGCTCGGCGGGTATGTGTTCCCCACATGTAATGTCTTAATGTAATATATGTAATGCCTTCACCCCCCCCACCTCATCCCTGCTTGATGCTGCACTGTAAATCCACAAAAAATTCCTAGTGTGCGCAAGCATACATGGCCAATAAAGTTGATTCTGATTCTGATTCTGATTCTGATAAGTTTGTAAGGGCCCCCTATTTAGCAACTGATGGTGATAAATATATGTAAAACATATTACTATGACCGCAAAGATGGGCCCCCTTCTTCTCTAGGCCCCATAGCAGCTGCACCCCTTGCACCTATGGTAGTTACGCCCTTGACCATGGGTAACCCTTTAATGGGTTACATATACATACAGTAGGGATAAGTAATTAATTTACTGAGCATGGTGATTATAGTAAAATGAAGGCGTAACTGAAATACTGTAATAGTAACAGAACCCAGAGCAAAGGATTATCTGTTCCTTTTCATGTTCCTTTATCTTTTAGAAACAAACAAATTACAGGAAGAAGGAAGGAAACTGGGTCTTCTGTATTCAGTGGAAAGTTCTTCCCTTCATCAGATGGAGAATCATTTAAGCTGGGACAACAACCTAGCTATTAGAACATAATTATTCCAGAATAATTAAGAACATTTGAAAGTGAATATTATTATTATTACATCATAATTAAGTTTTACATATTTGAATGCTTTTTGCTTCCTCCAATTTTTTCCCAAACTTGCATTCACCCACATGGTCCCCATATGTTCCTAGCATGTACTTATCATACACAGGGCGAGATTCTCTATTACAGAAATGCGGTAAAAACCCCGTTATCGGGTTTTTACCGCATTTCTGTATTCTCTAACCTCCCTCCGCAGTGTCACCGCTGCGGAGGGAATCGCCAGCAAAAGCTGGCGGTTCCCTGCAGAAGCCTATGGGCTTCTTACCGCAGCAGTGTGTGAGGGATCCGTCACGGATCCCTCCCAGCATGCCCTGCGGCCGGCGCGTCAGTCTGCGCATGCGCAGACGGACTCCCGGGTCATAGACCCGGAAGTCCAGCAACGGCGCCGCATCGCAAGGGACAGCTCTTACCGCAAGAGCTGTCCCTTGCGTTAATGACTGCATATTTTAGAGAATATGCGGTCATTAGAAATGCGGTGGCCGGCGAAGAGGGCTGCGGATTTTAGAGAATCCCGCCCACAATCACTTATTGGTTCTTCACTTATGTAAGTGTAACTCATGTAGCAATTTTCACCCCCCGCCGGATGGTTCTCAGTGATATGGTTCTCAGCTTATGGAAACAAAGATTTGTGAGTGAAAGAGCGCAATAAATTGGAAGGGTGCAGCCTACCACACAAGAAAAGGGGATACACCGTCCCCAATGGACACTGGATACAATACAAATTTGTGTGGCGTGGCGCAACTCTTCCAAAAAATGTTCAAAAACACTTTTGCATCAATAGCAAAAAATTGTATTTACATCAAGCAGAACAAACACATGAATTCCTAAAAAGTAACATACAATCGGGTGTGACAGACACTTCACTTCTGGGTGCACTTTTACGCTGGGTGCAGATATATATGCATAGGTCACCATGTATGTGGACTGTGGTGGGCTATGTTGGTGGTGCAAATCTGCGGCACCACCGCAGTAGGCTTTAGAAGATGGATATCTCCAATGGATAAAGTGCAAGTGCGTCCAAAAGTGTCCGTGCGTCCAAATAAAGTGATCCTGTGCCAAGGTGCTCCAAGTTCATAGTGCAGAAGGCATGGATTTAGCAGCAACGCGTTTCGGAGGTCTTACTACCTCCTTCCTCAAGCTGGGTATAGATTCTAACGCGGCTCTGCGCATGTGCAGGGCCACAGTACCGACGCCTTTGGCGACTTGCACAGTTTATGAGGTGTTCGCATGGGGAGGGGGTGGGCGGAGACAGATATTGGTCCTGGGCAGGAGAACAGAGTGTCTTATAGGGAACCACATGAAAAAACTGGGCGTTCCACTGGGAACATGGGTGGGCCAATGCCTGCCGGGGGCGGGCTACTGACATCACATAATATCATATGATGTCAGCGCCCACCCACAATTCAGAGATGTGCGGCCAGGATAAAAGTATGAACAAGATTACTTTTATCTATGAAGGAGAAGGAAAATCATTCCACGGTGAGCGACCATCGAATGTTGTTTCTTCTATTAGCTGCATGCGAGGGGATGTGTTATCTTACAAATCCCGTTGCATCATACCGAGGAGACTCTGCTGTGCTGCGGGCGGCGTTAAGCAGCTAATGATCGCTGCTGAGCTAGCAGTGATGAATCACCCCCTTAGTGCATAGTCCCCACACTGTTGTTAGATTCATGTTAATTAGAGAGATGAGCATGGAGGGATCCGATACGTAATCCCGGCGGTCGGAATCCCGACACTGGAATCCCGACCGCCGAAATCCCGACATGGGGGGGACGTGGATCGCCCCCCCTTGCGGGCTCGCTGCGCTCGCCACGCAGCAGGCCCGGTGCCTCGCTACGCTCGGCACGCTATTTTATTCTCCCTCTATGGGTGTCGTGGACACCCACGGAGGGAGAAAGTTTCGGGATTTCGGCGGTCGGGATTCCAGTGTCGGGATTCTGAACGCCGGGATCCCGACCGCCAGCAAATTGACCGCATCCCGCATGGAGTGTCATGTTTTGGTTCTAATTAGATACTCCTCTTTTGGATTTGCAAAATCCCAAAATGTTTTGGTTCGGATTCAGATTTTGGTTTGGTTTACAAATGAATTTTTAAAAAAAATCCATAACCATTGATAAAAAAATAAACAGCTAAAATCATCTGATTTTTGCAATACCAAAACCTGAAATCTGGTTTTAAAATTTGAATTCTGAACCCCGCGAAGATCTGAACTGGGGCTATGTTCAGATCTCCATGGGAGATCTGGACTTGTTTTTGGTTTGGTTCGGATCCACAAAATTCAAATGATTTTGGAATGCTGGATAACCGAACCGCAGATCTCTAATATTAATGCCTAGTGTTTTGACCACTCGTTTTAAACTCAGGAACACAATTTTACTATGTCACCTTGTAATTTGTAGTTATATCTCTGGGTGCAGCATCAATATTCTGAAATGACGTACTATACAACACCAGAGTTCCTGCAGGCTTGATATACTTCTCAGTAACAGACAACTAACGCCCCCCTCTATCTAGGACCCCTGTGGTCAGCATGTTTTTTTTTTTTTTTAGCTAAAGGTTTTGTGCATGGGAGTGGGGTAGTGCTACAGCTTCACCTATCTGCCAATGTGACAATTATTAATGGTGTTGAGCATCGGGAGCCAAGGCAAACTGACTGCATAAGTGTGCAGTGCATTACAGGGAGTTGACCCATGAGACTGCACAATAGGTAAGAGGCTGAGAAGATTGTGCTCTCTGATTGATGGAGCTTATCACATGATTCTCAGGTCCATGGAATAAAGCAGCAGCAGCGGCCTCATCATGGGAGGGATTTTAATCAAAAGCAGCGCTGAGCCTGTGAGGTCTCCTATGGAGCAATGTACTGAGGGACAAACACAGGCTTTTCATGTGGTATATATAAGTATTAATCCCCCATTGACCAAGTTTATACTGCCTTTACCCTGTGTTTTGACATTGTAATATTCTCCCATGCAGTTTGCGGCCAGTAATGACAAGTGGGAGGGAGCACCCCTGTCTAAAGTGACCCGGGCCCCAAAAAACACTTAATCCGCCCCTGATTGTACTCATCATGATGTCTCCACAGAAGATTTCCCTCCTGAGTGAACATATACAGCAGCCCCCTAACCTATGTTTTTGCAGCTGATTAAATCATAGGGGTCCACGTATTAAACTGTCAAGAGAGATAAAGTGAGCAGAGAAAAGGTATCAACCAACCGACGCCTAACTCTCAGTTTTCAAACACAGCCTGTGACATGACAGTTAGGGGCTGGTTGGTCGGTACATTTTCTCCGGCCACATTATCTCTCTCCAAAGCTTAGACCATAGACTCCATAGTGTTGCTTTGAACTGTTCTTGTTCTGATGAATGGTTCTTGAACGTTTCACAGTCGTCGCCCTTAAATTTTAGAAGTAGACTTTGGAAAAACCGTCTGCAGGCGATATATGAAGTTGATATGCTCACTTTCTAGCAACGCAATTCTTCAAGCATCCCAGGAGACCCCTTCACTGCTAGGTGACTTGTGAAAAATAGCCGCACTAGCACATATTTGTACAGTGAGATCCCTGTGTTTCCATACTTGCTGGATGATGTCATACTCTGAAATATTGACTTGCTGCCTAGTTTTCCCTTCTACATCGTCTTGAGGAGCCACGGGTTCTTGCCATGTCAGAATGATGTTTACAGAAACATGGGCTTAGCTGAAAATTTTAATAAGTGAAAAGTGCAGAGTGTTTAAGAATTCTGTCATTGAATCATCTGACCAACACATTCCAAGGAATATCATTATTTGTTTCCAAATGACACATACAACACCAGAACAGAACAAGCATTCGGGGAGTTGTATTTGGAGCCCTACTCTGTAAGTGTCTATTGGTCCCTCTATAATGAAATAATCCAAAAAAATGCGTTATTGGCCATAGCCTAAAAGTCACAAATGTTTTTTAAAGGACACGTAGGATTTGTAGGATTACTTTTATGTCATTCGGATATGAAAGGGGATTGAACACATTGATTTAAAAAAATAATAATAATAATGATTAATGCAAAGTAATTTGGAAAAAAAGCTTCATATCTGACTTAAATCCTTGGAACAAGTCACATCTTCTGGACCAATCATTATGCACAGAGAACAAAGAACACAATCATAGCAAAGAAAATCAGGTATCTATAGACTTATTACATTTTATTGTGCCCTGTCTAACAGTTATTCTTGCACAGAGGAAATGTCTGTGTATGCCACGTGCCTAGGGGCAATACAGCTTTCCCACGAGCATGAGAGCCCTGATAGGCCAACGGACAGGCGATTGTTTTTTATTTAAATTTTTTTATTTAATAATTGAATATACTCAATGGTCAGTAAATTGTGATGGTAAAGGAGGGGTGAGGTTGGTGCTTGTAGACGCAGTCAGCATCGCCGCGGTGAGGATGACAGCTGGCGTCCTGATCGGTAAATATGCGGGTGGGCAAGTGTGCGGCCAGATATGGGGCAGCTAGATTTGGGCACTAGTGGGGGGCTAGTGTTAGGCAGCAGGGGGAGGGGGAGGATAGTGTTAGGCAGCAGGGGGAGGGGGAGGCTAGCATTAAGCTGCAGGGAGAGTGGGTTAGGTTTAGAAACTCTCAAGGGGGTTAGGGTTAGGCTGCAGGGTGGTTGGGTTAGATTTAGGCAGTGGGGTATGGTAATTAGGTTTAATTACTAGTGGCACAAATGTAGGTAGGGTCATGCTTGGGGGGGCGGGCGGAGGGTTCGGAAGGGACGTTTAGGATGAGAGGAGCAGTGGGAGAGTGTTCATATATTAACAGAGCCCCTGTAAAAGGCCTGTAACGGGATTCCAGAGCTGGTAGTTTGACCACTGGCTTGCTGACCGTCAGGATTTCGAATGTATCCCAACACCTGCATTTAAGAAGGGGCACCTGAAATCGAAATATTTCTCAATGTTAAAGAAAACATCACCTTTAATCAGAAAGGAAACGTTTACTACAGAAAAATGCCAAGATGCCATGTACCAGACTCAATGGCAATTAAAGGTTTAGGTCAAGGCCTCTGTTTGTGATTGGTTGTCCAAGTAGTGCTAGTGTTCAAGAAGTATTCTTATTGCAGATAAGGAGTGTCCATGTTATATAATTCCCGAAAAGAAAAAACCTAAAGACCAATTATAGTGCATTATGTTTTCACAGTGAAAGATTCAGAAAAATAATTCACCCGCCTTTCGGGTGTCTACTAGTTTGGTAGTCAGTATGAGCTTGTGGGAGGAGGAACACCGCTTCTGGTGAATTCCTGGAATATCTATTGTCGATCCACTCATATGTTATGTCACCAAAAAGTAAAGGAAACTCTAATATAGGGTATTACCATTAAAAGAGTAAACATTTAGTGGTACTTGTATACCTTCACGGCTCCCATCTCAGGCCATCGCATGCCATATGTAGTGGCATGCGATGCCATGCCATGTGATGCGATGGCATGCGATTTTGATCACAAATGCATCCAAATGCATTTAAATTAGTAGCAAACATGTTAAATGCACCCCAAATGTCTTTTTTCACACTGTAACACCCCCACTATCAACGCCAAACCGAAGCGTGGCGAGCGCAGCGAGCCCGCGAGGGGCGGCAGTACTCTCCTACGATATTTTCATACCCCCACTATCCACGTCGGCGTGGAGTTGAGAATAGAAAGTGTGGCGAGCGCACCGAGCCCGAAGCGTGGCGAGCGGACGCGGATACCATCACAAGTATCCGTGTTCCCTCGCGGGATTCACAGCTATCCGTGTCCCTTCGCGGGGCTCACTGCGCTCGCCACGCTTCGGGCTCGGTGGCTCGCTGCGCTCGCCACACTTTCTATTCTCGACTCCATGCCGACGTGGATAGTGGGGGTATGAAAAGGTCGTAGGATGCGTACCGCCGCCCCACGCGGGCTCGCTGCGCTCGCCACGCTTAGGTTTGGCGTTCATAGTGGGGGTGGTACATTAACAAATGCCCTTTGGGGTGCATTTAACATGATTTTAACACATGTCAATGATTTCAGTGAAAAATGGCATCGCATCGCATCACATCGCATGCGATGCGATGCGATTTTTTCCTATACGATGCCCATCGTGGGAGCCGTGATACTACACAAGTACCCATTTAGTATTTATGGGGTAAATTTGAACCGTATAGATGTGGCCACTAGGGACACTCAAAAGCGCTGGTTCCTACAGTAGATAAATGTAAACAAAATTATTATTTTTTTAGTCCTTTAACCAAGCTGCAGCCTCCTATTCAGAGGAATTGTGTACCTCTCAGAGAGCAAGATAGATAAATAATGGGCACCAGCGAACTGGTATCCCTAGGTGGCGCTGCTTAGTCAAAGAACACAATTATTCATTCAGATCCAATTGGAATAAGCATAAATTTATTAAAAATACACAATTCATCATAAGAAAAACATTTACCTAGACACACATAACATACTACACATAACATACAATATCAATATTTAGGCAAAGCTGATAATTAGCTTTCTGAGGCTTAATTTTTCAGATTGAGTCATATCATAGAGGCAATTTCGAATGTTGAGGCTTATATAGTTACCAGTCCCAAGGGCCGTTGGTAGTGAACAGATTTTTCACAGGTTTATACTGCAGTGTCCTATTGGACTTCCTCCCTTTATCTGAGCCAGATGTTGAATTGTAATCCTTTGGATGGTCGACCTTTAATGAAAAAGGGACCGGTTCCAGGTGGTGTCCGTCCAATGGAACTTTAAGCTGTTTACACAGTTAATACCGTGTGTACACTCACTGCGGTGCTGGGCTGGATTGCTTCCGGGCTGCTATATGCGAGGCTCCCAAGTACGCGTTTCTCCGCCTGTTTACTCGGTCAGCGGCTTCATCAGCTGGGTGCCTCCATAGCGTCTGCCTCTGTCCTTTTATGCGGTGTCCGTTCGCGCGGTTTCCCAGCGCGAACTTCCGCATATGCGTGTCACGCCTCGTTTTCGTGACTCTTATTTATCAAGTCCGGCGGCCATCTTTAATTTTACATCCAAGCCTCATTCTGGATGTCCAATCCCTTTCAAGTTGGCGGCCATCTTTTTAAGTATAGGAAATCATATCTCTCACGTATATATTTGCGTTTCAAGCCTCAGTTTATTTTCCAAGCCTCGTATTACAACCCGGATTTTTTATTTATTTATTTTATAGCCTCATTGCCTCATATTCATTTTCGATCTTTACTCATTTCAAAAAGCCTCATTTATCATTTATATATATCTCAGCTCGCCAATTTCAACAATTATATTTATTCACAATTTTATACAAACATACATAAAACTAAATTATATAAGAAAATAATATATAATATAATTAAAACATATATAATTACTAAATTCATATACATATTACACAGTCATTATATTCAATTATGCCAATTCCCATTATTGGGTTAGGCATATTTTGATGAATTTATATATGTTAAAAAAATCTTTTTAAAAAATATTTAAAAAATATATATATTAATTCATGCACTGCTACTGGTGTTATATTTCCTTAAATCTCTACAATTGGATATCCCACCCTCCCCCACCCTCTTAAAGACACCCACCCCCATCTCCCCCTCCTCCCTTCCCCCCCCCCCCCTTTCTGGTGGTACCCTAGAGCTCATAATCAGTTACAGACAGTATTTTTCTAGATATTATTCATTTCAATAGTGTCATTTAGACCCTGGGGTACCAGACTTCTTAGTCTGAATATCCAAAAAGCTTCGCGTCTACATAACTGTACATATCTATCTCCTCCTCTATCTGTACGAAGTACATGTTCAATGCCAATCATGGTCATTCCCCTTATATCTCCTTTTTGACATTTTGCAAAATGTTTATATAAACTGTTACCAAGCATCATTTTGGAGATATTTCTTTTATGCTCCATATATCTTACATGCAGATTGCGAATTGTTCGACCTACATATTGTAGGCCACATTTGCACGTTAATAGGTATATAATATATTCAGTTTTGCAGTTAATAAATTCTTTAATGGGGAATTTTTCCCCAGAGGGATAGGATAGAAACTCAGTGGTTTTCCTTACATTATATTTACAGGATGTACATTTGTCCCCTCCACATGTGTAATACCCCTTAGGTTTTTCTGGTAACCACGTGGGTTTTTGAACTTGTTTATCTTTATTCTTAAAGAAACTGGGAGCCAGTCTATTTTTCAGGTTATTGAATCTTCTAAACACTACAGTATTTTTTATCCTTGTCTCGGTTTTCATAATCTCGTCTAATTCTAAAAGGTGAAGATTTTTCTTAACTATCCTTTTAATTCCCATGGCTTCTGTATTATATTGGGTCACAAACACTGCTCCCTTCTCCTTCCTTTGTTCCTCGTCATCTTTTTTGTTCTTAATTTTTGACCTCAATAGATCCCCCCTATCCATTCTCCTAACTACTTCAAGGGAGTCATCCAAGATTTTCTCAGGGTAACCCTGATCTAGAAAAGACTGGTAGATGTTGCCACTCTGTTTTTCAAAAGCTTCCTGTGTAGAGCAATTCCTTTTGATTCTCATGAACTGACTCTTGGGAATATTGTTTTTCCACTTAACATGATGATTGCTCGTATATTCGAGATATCTTTTTTGATCCACAGACTTCACATAAGTCTTGGTCGTTATTTTTCCATTCTCTATCACGAGAGCAATATCCAAGAAGTTCACACTTTCCTGGTGAAATGTGCTAGTAAACTTCAAACCATATAAATTATTATTTAACTCTTCAATAAAATTTAGTACCAACTCTTGATCCCCCTCCCAAACAAAAATAAGATCGTCTATGTACCTACCATAGAGGACCAGGTTCCCCCCATATCCGCCGCCCCACACATGGTGTTCCTCAAAACATCCCATGAGCAGGTTGGCGAAGCTGGGGGCGAACCTGGTCCCCATGGCGGTACCCTTAGACTGTAAATAAAAACTTGAATCAAAAACAAAATAATTATGTGTAAGTATAAATTGAATTGACTGTAAAATAAATTGACAAAGTTCTTGTGCTATCTCTGGATCTTTAACAAGGTAATTTTCTACTGCTTTAACCCCTAAATTGTGCTCTATATTAGAATATAGTGATTCCACATCACTAGTGATGAAATAATAACTGTCCTTCCATTGAATTTCATAAATTTTTTGTAAAAAATTTGTCGTGTCCTTTATATGTGAATCTAACTGTAAAACATATTTTTGAAGATAATTATCAACAAAAAAAGATAAATTATTAGTCATTGATCCAATACCGGCTATGATAGGCCTGCCCGGAGGGCAGGTAAGTGTCTTATGTATTTTCGGTAAAAAATAATAAGTGGGTATAATTGGTTGTGGGGTGAAAAGAAAAGTGCGAACCTCTTTGGATATTGCTCCCGTGTACAGGCCTTCTTCCAATAGATCTTTAAATTCATTTTGAAATTTCAGAGTGGGATCACCCACCAGTTTAACATAATATTCTGTATTGTCCAATTGCCTATGGGCCTCTTTTAAATATTCCGTAGTGTCCATAATGACTACCCCCCCCCTTTGTCTGCCTGTTTTATTGTTATACTTTTATCATCACATAAAGTTTTTAACGCTTTCCGTTCTTTTTTTGTGAGATTATCTCTTAATGGCTTCTTCTCTGATTTATCACACAACTCCCTGAATTCTTCCATAGTTTTTTTATAGAAACTTTCTATATACGGTCCTCGATGTTGAAGAGGATAGAATTCTGATTTATTCCTGAATCTCATTCTATTAGTCTCCTGATTAGCATCATATAAATATGTGCTTTCTGGGACAATGGTGTCATCTGTAGAAAGAGATTCCAAAATCTCAACCAGAATTTCATCCTCTGAATTAAGGGTAACTGTGTATTCCTGTTCTTTTTGTTTTTTGAGGGCAAAATATCTCGTTTGACTAAGGGACCTGACATACCTGTTTAAATCGATAAAAAGTGAGAACAAGTTGGGTTTATTTGCCGGGGCGTAGTTTAGCCCCTTTTCCAATAGGTTCATTTCCTCCTCACTCAGAATTTTTGTTGATATGTTAAATACACCCTTTCCTACTATTTTCTTTTTGGGTCTCTTCTGTTTCCTCCCTCCTCGTTTTCCTCTAGGTCGTACTCTCTTGATCTTTTTAGTCGGACACTTTTGTCTCCGTTTTTGTATGGCGGATAATTTGTTCTGGGAGTCTCCCCTAAAAAATCCTGATTCCTATATCTTGTTGGTGTGATATATTCTCCTTCTCTCTTTTTATTTTTGTCCTCTGATCTCCAATACTCTGGGGTCTCCTGAGTTTCTAATACTTCATACCTATTTTTCACTGGTATTGAGTAGTCTCGTTTTTCTCTCCACTCTCTCTGCGAATTTTGACGGGGTCCATAATTTTTACTATTAATCTGTCTAGTATTTCGTTGTTCTTGATAATTTCTATATACTCCCCTATAGTTATTCATCTGTGGGGGGTATTTGTTTTCCCATTTTTTTCTATTATAAGTATGGACTTCTCCCTGTTCATAGTCTGCCTTATCCCTGTTCATTTTGCTGTTCTTTCTGCATATTAAAGAGTTCTCGAAATCTTCCACATTCTTGTTGACCTGTTGGTCTCTTTTTGAAAAATCAGGGTCTCCCACATGTTTTTTCAATAATTCCTGAGTTGATTCTATTTCTTTCTGAAGTTCTAAGACTTTCGTCTCTCTGAATCTAATGAGTAATCTCATTAGGTTCTTGGAACAATTGTCCAATATACTATCCCACTCTTCGGTGAATTTTTTCTCATCCCTGAATGTGGAGGTTTTCAGAACTCTTAGGCCTCTAGGTATCAGGTTTGAGTCTAAATACTTCTGTAATGACACTTGGTCCCACCAGTGGCGGGTTTCGCTTATGCATAAATTTTCCAATTTATTAAAAAGACTATGCATACTCCCATTGTCTCCATTTACTACTGTCTGTTGAATTCTTATAGGGTCCTTAATATAATTATTTCGTCTTTCTAACCTTTCAGTGAGACATTTTAAACTAGACATTTTTATAAAACCTGCTGCTTCTGTTCACAATAAGAAACTAAAACAATATAGATGTGGCCACTAGGGACACTCAAAAGCGCTGGTTCCTACAGTAGATAAATGTAAACAAAATTATTATTTTTTTAGTCCTTTAACCAAGCTGCAGCCTCCTATTCAGAGGAATTGTGTACCTCTCAGAGAGCAAGATAGATAAATAATGGGCACCAGCGAACTGGTATCCCTAGGTGGCGCTGCTTAGTCAAAGAACACAATTATTCATTCAGATCCAATTGGAATAAGCATAAATTTATTAAAAATACACAATTCATCATAAGAAAAACATTTACCTAGACACACATAACATACTACACATAACATACAATATCAATATTTAGGCAAAGCTGATAATTAGCTTTCTGAGGCTTAATTTTTCAGATTGAGTCATATCATAGAGGCAATTTCGAATGTTGAGGCTTATATAGTTACCAGTCCCAAGGGCCGTTGGTAGTGAACAGATTTTTCACAGGTTTATACTGCAGTGTCCTATTGGACTTCCTCCCTTTATCTGAGCCAGATGTTGAATTGTAATCCTTTGGATGGTCGACCTTTAATGAAAAAGGGACCGGCTCCAGGTGGTGTCCGTCCAATGGAACTTTAAGCTGTTTACACAGTTAATACCGTGTGTACACTCACTGCGGCGCTGGGCTGGATTGCTTCCGGGCTGCTATATGCGAGGCTCCCAAGTACGCGTTTCTCCGCCATGCTTACTTGGTCAGCGGCTTCATCAGCTGGGTGCCTCCATAGCGTCTGCCTCTGTCCTTTTATGCGGTGTCCGTTCGCGCGGTTTCCCAGCGCGAACTTCCGCATATGCGTGTCACGCCTCGTTTTCGTGACTCTTATTTATCAAGTCCGGCGGCCATCTTTAATTTTACATCCAAGCCTCATTCTGGATGTCCAATCCCTTTCAAGTTGGCGGCCATCTTTTTAAGTATAGGAAATCATATCTCTCACGTATATATTTGCGTTTCAAGCCTCAGTTTATTTTCCAAGCCTCGTATTACAACCCGGATTTTTTATTTATTTATTTTATAGCCTCATTGCCTCATATTCATTTTCGATCTTTACTCATTTCAAAAAGCCTCATTTATCATTTATATATATCTCAGCTCGCCAATTTCAACAATTATATTTATTCACAATTTTATACAAACATACATAAAACTAAATTATATAAGAAAATAATATATAATATAATTAAAACATATATAATTACTAAATTCATATACATATTACACAGTCATTATATTCAATTATGCCAATTCCCATTATTGGGTTAGGCATATTTTGATGAATTTATATATGTTAAAAAAATCTTTTTAAAAAATATTTAAAAAATATATATATTAATTCATGCACTGCTACTGGTGTTATATTTCCTTAAATCTCTACAATTGGATATCCCACCCTCCCCCACCCTCTTAAATTTCGCAGAGAGAGTGGAGAGAAAAACGAGACTACTCAATACCAGTGAAAAATAGGTATGAAGTATTAGAAACTCAGGAGACCCCAGAGTATTGGAGATCAGAGGACAAAAATAAAAAGAGAGAAGGAGAATATATCACACCAACAAGATATAGGAATCAGGATTTTTTAGGGGAGACTCCCAGAACAAATTATCCGCCATACAAAAACGGAGACCAAAGTGGCCGACTAAAAAGATCAAGAGAGTACGACCTAGAGGAAAACAAAAATAAATAGTAGGAAAGGGTGTATTTAACATATCAACAAAAATTCTGAGTGAGGAGGAAATTAACCTATTGGAAAAGGGGCTAAACTACGCCCCGGCAAATAAACCCAACTTGTTCTCACTTTTTATCGATTTAAACAGGTATGTCTGGTCCCTTAGTCAAACGAGATATTTTGCCCTCAAAAAACAAAAAGAACAGGAATACACAGTTACCCTTAATTCAGAGGATGAAATTCTGGTTGAGATTTTGGAATCTCTTTCTACAGATGACACCATTGTCCCAGAAAGCACATATTTATATGATGCTAATCAGGAGACTAATAGAATGAGATTCAGGAATAAATCAGAATTCTATCCTCTTCAACATCGAGGACCGTATATAGAAAGTTTCTATAAAAAAACTATGGAAGAATTCAGGGAGTTGTGTGATAAATCAGAGAAGAAGCCATTAAGAGATAATCTCACAAAAAAAGAACGGAAAGCGTTAAAAACTTTATGTGATGATAAAAGTATAACAATAAAACAGGCAGACAAAGGGGGGGGGGTAGTCATTATGGACACTACGGAATATTTAAAAGAGGCCCATAGGCAATTGGACAATACAGAATATTATGTTAAACTGGTGGGTGATCCCACTCTGAAATTTCAAAATGAATTTAAAGATCTATTGGAAGAAGGCCTGTACACGGGAGCAATATCCAAAGAGGTTCGCACTTTTCTTTTCACCCCACAACCAATTATACCCACTTATTATTTTTTACCGAAAATACATAAGACACTTACCTGCCCTCCGGGCAGGCCTATCATAGCCGGTATTGGATCAATGACTAATAATTTATCTTTTTTTGTTGATAATTATCTTCAAAAATATGTTTTACAGTTAGATTCACATATAAAGGACACAACACATTTTTTACAAAAAATTAATGAAATTCAATGGAAGGACAGTTATTATTTCATCACTAGTGATGTGGAATCACTATATTCTAATATAGAGCACAATTTAGGGGTTAAAGCAGTAGAAAATTACCTTGTTAAAGATCCAGAGATAGCACAAGAACTTTGTCAATTTATTTTACAGTCAATTCAATTTATACTTACACATAATTATTTTGTTTTTGATTCAAGTTTTTATTTACAGTCTAAGGGTACCGCCATGGGGACCAGGTTCGCCCCCAGCTTCGCCAACCTGCTCATGGGATGTTTTGAGGAACACCATGTGTGGGGCGGCGGATATGGGGGGAACCTGGTCCTCTATGGTAGGTACATAGACGATCTTATTTTTGTTTGGGAGGGGGATCAAGAGTCGGTACTAAATTTTATTGAAGAGTTAAATAATAATTTATATGGTTTGAAGTTTACTAGCACATTTCACCAGGAAAGTGTGAACTTCTTGGATATTGCTCTCGTGATAGAGAATGGAAAAATAACGACCAAGACTTATGTGAAGTCTGTGGATCAAAATAGATATCTCGAATATACGAGCAATCATCATGTTAAGTGGAAAAACAATATTCCCAAGAGTCAGTTCATGAGAATCAAAAGGAATTGCTCTACACAGGAAGCTTTTGAAAAACAGAGTGGCAACATCTACCAGTCTTTTCTAGATCAGGGTTACCCTGAGAAAATCTTGGATGACTCCCTTGAAGTAGTTAGGAGAATGGATAGGGGGGATCTATTGAGGTCAAAAATTAAGAACAAAAAAGATGACGAGGAACAAAGGAAGGAGAAGGGAGCAGTGTTTGTGACCCAATATAATACAGAAGCCATGGGAATTAAAAGGATAGTTAAGAAAAATCTTCACCTTTTAGAATTAGACGAGATTATGAAAACCGAGACAAGGATAAAAAATACTGTAGTGTTTAGAAGATCCAATAACCTGAAAAATAGACTGGCTCCCAGTTTCTTTAAGAATAAAGATAAACAAGTTCAAAAACCCACGTGGTTACCAGAAAAACCTAAGGGGTATTACACATGTGGAGGGGACAAATGTACATCCTGTAAATATAATGTAAGGAAAACCACTGAGTTTCTATCCTATCCCTCTGGGGAAAAATTCCCCATTAAAGAATTTATTAACTGCAAAACTGAATATATTATATACCTATTAACGTGCAAATGTGGCCTACAATATGTAGGTCGAACAATTCGCAATCTGCATGTAAGATATATGGAGCATAAAAGAAATATCTCCAAAATGATGCTTGGTAACAGTTTATATAAACATTTTGCAAAATGTCAAAAAGGAGATATAAGGGGAATAACCATGATTGGCAT
The DNA here is from genome assembly GCF_055691185.1 of Crinia signifera. NCBI lineage: Eukaryota > Metazoa > Chordata > Amphibia > Anura > Myobatrachidae > Crinia > Crinia signifera. The sequence continues at coordinate 30,354,214 of NC_139218.1, forward strand.
TGAACATGTACTTCGTACAGATAGAGGAGGAGATAGATATGTACAGTTATGTAGACGCGAAGCTTTTTGGATATTCAGACTAAGAAGTCTGGTACCCCAGGGTCTAAATGACACTATTGAAATGAATAATATCTAGAAAAATACTGTCTGTAACTGATTATGAGCTCTAGGGTACCACCAGAAAGGGGGGGGGGAAGGGAGGAGGGGGAGATGGGGGTGGGTGTCTTTAAGAGGGTGGGGGAGGGTGGGATATCCAATTGTAGATATTTAAGGAAATATAACACCAGTAGCAGTGCATGAATTAATATATATATTTTTTAAATATTTTTTAAAAAGATTTTTTTAACATATATAAATTCATCAAAATATGCCTAACCCAATAATGGGAATTGGCATAATTGAATATAATGACTGTGTAATATGTATATGAATTTAGTAATTATATATGTTTTAATTATATTATATATTATTTTCTTATATAATTTAGTTTTATGTATGTTTGTATAAAATTGTGAATAAATATAATTGTTGAAATTGGCGAGCTGAGATATATATAAATGATAAATGAGGCTTTTTGAAATGAGTAAAGATCGAAAATGAATATGAGGCAATGAGGCTATAAAATAAATAAATAAAAAATCCGGGTTGTAATACGAGGCTTGGAAAATAAACTGAGGCTTGAAACGCAAATATATACGTGAGAGATATGATTTCCTATACTTAAAAAGATGGCCGCCAACTTGAAAGGGATTGGACATCCAGAATGAGGCTTGGATGTAAAATTAAAGATGGCCGCCGGACTTGATAAATAAGAGTCACGAAAACGAGGCGTGACACGCATATGCGGAAGTTCGCGCTGGGAAACCGCGCGAACGGACACCGCATAAAAGGACAGAGGCAGACGCTATGGAGGCACCCAGCTGATGAAGCCGCTGACCGAGTAAACAGGCGGAGAAACGCGTACTTGGGAGCCTCGCATATAGCAGCCCGGAAGCAATCCAGCCCAGCGCCGCAGTGAGTGTACACACGGTATTAACTGTGTAAACAGCTTAAAGTTCCATTGGACGGACACCACCTGGAGCCGGTCCCTTTTTCATTAAAGGTCGACCATCCAAAGGATTACAATTCAACATCTGGCTCAGATAAAGGGAGGAAGTCCAATAGGACACTGCAGTATAAACCTGTGAAAAATCTGTTCACTACCAACGGCCCTTGGGACTGGTAACTATATAAGCCTCAACATTCGAAATTGCCTCTATGATATGACTCAATCTGAAAAATTAAGCCTCAGAAAGCTAATTATCAGCTTTGCCTAAATATTGATATTGTATGTTATGTGTAGTATGTTATGTGTGTCTAGGTAAATGTTTTTCTTATGATGAATTGTGTATTTTTAATAAATTTATGCTTATTCCAATTGGATCTGAATGAATAATTGTGTTCTTTGACTAAGCAGCGCCACCTAGGGATACCAGTTCGCTGGTGCCCATTATTTATCTAAATTTGAACCGTACCACAATAAAGCGTCTACTATTGCATAGGTAAACAACAAACGCATAAAAGGAATAACTCCTTTTTGAACTAATAGGAAATTCCTCAATGACGGACCCCAAACGGAATGTCTGTACTTCCAATATTCCAGAAAACAGCTTTATTGGAACCAACAATACAGAAGACAAATATATAAGAATGGACTCTCACCAATGGGCGTAGTCTACATGATAAAATGAAAATAAATACAGCTTAAGATGGTTATAACAGGCATCCCCAGAAGCTGTAAATCAACCCACCGGATCATGTCCAAAAAGGTCTCTGAGCAAAACTAAAAACAACTCAGCCAATGTACCCAAAGGCATCACAATAGTACAGAAAGTAAAGTATTAAACAAATGTTAGATAGGTAGCAGATACTGCATGTGTTAGTGTTAAGGTGCACATACACTGTACAATTTTTTTGACCACTTTGGTTGAAAGACATTTCCATTGAAAGATGTTGACGAAAGATATTGACGGCAGATGAAAGATGAAATATCTAGCTACAGTTTATAGGCTCTTTTTGAAAGATATCCAAATTGAGCTGCATGCACAGTTGACGAACAATCTTGATGAACAACTGGCGGGTATGCGCATCATCATTCATCGTTCGTCTGTCGTCAATATATTTTGTCAACTTCTTTCGTCCAGGACACTGGGTTCAATGGAAATGTCTATCAAACAAATTGGTCAAAAAAATTGTACAGTGTGTATGCACCTTTAGATAGATAGCAGCTACTGCATGTGTTAGTGTTAAGGCCCCCACACACTAGAACGATTTTTTGTCCGATTTCCGACCGATCGTCCGATATATCGGCCAATTTTTGCCGACAATTGTCAATAATTGGCCGATTATTGACGGTTATCTGTAAAAATCGGTCGATATATCGGACGATCGGTCGGAAATCGGACAATCGGAAAAAAAATTGTTCTAGTGTAAACGGGGCCTTTAGTTAGATAGCAGCTACTGCATGTGTTAGATATATAGCAGCTACTACATGTGTTAGTGTTAGATAGAGAGCAGCTACTGCATGTGTTAGTGTCAGATAGATAGCAGCTACTGCAGGTGTTAGTGTCACTGTGTCAGGATATATAGCAGCTACTGCATGTGTTACTGTCAGATAGATAGCAGCTACTACATGTGTTAGTGTTAGATAGATAGCAGCTACTGCATGTGTTAGTGTCAGATAGATAGCAGCTACTGCATGTGTTACTGTCAGATAGATAGCAGCTACTACATGTGTTAGTGTTAGATAGATAGCAGCTACTGCATGTGTTAGTGTCAGATAGATAGCAGCTACTGCATGTGTTACTGTCAGATAGATATCAGCTACTGCATGTGTTAGTGTTAGATAGATAGCAGCTACTGCATGTGTTAGTGTCAGATAGATAGCAGCTACTGCATGTGTTAGTGTTAGATAGCAGCTACTGCATGTGTTACTGTCAGATAGATAGCAGCTACTGCATGTGTTAGTGTCAGATAGATAGCAGCTACTGCATGTGTTAGTGTCAGATAGATAGCAGCTACTGCATGTGTTAGTGTCAGATAGATAGCAGCTACTGCATGTGTTACTGTCAGATAGATAGCAGCTACTGCATGTGTTAGTGTCAGATAGATAGCAGCTACTGCATGTGTTAGTGTCAGATAGATAGCAGCTACTGCATGTGTTAGTATAAGATAGATAGCAGCTACTACATGTGTCAGTTAGACAGCAGCTACTGCATGTGTTAGTGTTAGATAGCAGCTACTGCATGTGTTATGGTGCCCACACACTAGAAAGATCTGCGATCATAAGATGTGCGCATAAATTAGCCTTGATATCTTTTGCTCGTCCTGGACAAAAGATTTCAGGCAAGTGCACATCTTCACCAAAGATTTTTCTTAAGATCCCATGTGCGTTCCTATGGATCTTTTGTTAAATCTTCTGATCTTTCATGCAGCACGTAAGATCAGAAGATTCAGCTAAAGATCCCCGGGAGCGTGCATCAGACCGATATCGGCCGATTTTCGGTAAACATCGGACGATATATCAGCCGATTTATCGGAAATCGACCAATCGGCCCAAAAATCGTTCTAGTGTGTGGGCACCTTTAGTGTCAGAAAGATAGCAGCTACTGAGGATTGTTATAGTGGGTTAAAGATAATTGTATAAACAGTGTGTCATATATAAAATCAAGCAATATTGCTTGAATTTATATATATTCAATTATTTGGGCCATACTTCTATAGACCTGTGCATGACCAGTCTATAGATCCGGGGACTCACACAGAGGGCCTGATTCAGATCTGATAGCTGGGCTGCGAATATTTGCAGCCCAGCAATCAGGTTCGCACCCCGCCAGAGGGAAAACCCACCCCTGTGAACAGCTGTGAATGCGATCGCAGCAAACAGGGGGAAATTCATTCGTAATCACAAACCATCGATTAAATCCCCCACCACCACCACCACCACGGCCATGGGCAGTGGCCAAGTAAGTCTAGACTTACGCCTGCATTTTCCTGGGCACTCCCAGAAAACATCAGAGTTCCGCCCCCAAACGCCCGGCTCCTGTCAATCAACTTGCGAACAACCAGCGATGGCTAGCCATGGCTGTATTCATTCGTATGGACGGCTTGGGCATGCGCTCTATGAAATGTACACATGCACGGTCATTCAGTAATCGCTCAGGCTACAAATTTGCAGCTCAGCGAGTGGGTCTGAATCGGGCACAGAGTGTGCACACCTCCTTTAAACTTCCCCGGTATCCATAATTATAACTTTAGATTCATTTTTACTGGTCATTTATATATTTTGACATGACCAAAATTTACTGTGTACTAAATAAAAATTCAAATAATAATGCTAATAATAATAATGATGATAATAATAATAATAATAATAGGGCTTCCGGTTCCGGCTTCATGCGGTGAGCAGCACCTCCGTGAAGCTCCCGGAGTAACCCGCTCATCTCAGCATTAAACGGTCGTCAGCGGCCTCCAGATACCGGCATCCCGCCTCCCCATCACTCTGAGCTGCAGATGGAGCACTTTGTAGCTCCGGCAACACCGTCTAAGGTCCCGACGCTGAGACAGGAGAAGCGCCGCGCTGAAACTAACATGGCGCCCGGCATCAATACGCCGCCTTCCTCGCCAGCTTCCAAGAAGGCAGCAGCTGCATCTCCCCGAGGGGATACCCCGCAGGTACGCAGAGCCCTTGACTCACCCCTCACATACAGCGATATGGTGGATGCCATCAAATCCACTGTGGGACCCCTTCTGACCCAGGCTGTGGCAGACATTACCACTCAGCTCCAGCAGCTCACCCACAGAGTCACTGACTCTGAACACCACATTAGCGGCCTCTCTCATGATATGGCACAGACGCAGACAGACATAATCAGACTGCAGAAAGAAAACCACCAATTATGGAATAACTTGGACAGTATTGAAAATAGGTCCCGCAGGAATAATATCAGGGTAGTGGGAATCCCTGAATCTGTGAAGGATCAGGAGCTTTTAACCTTTGCCAAAACCTCACTCCCCATGATCTTGGGCATCTCAGACCAATGCACCGACATTGTTATAGAAAGGATACACAGAATAGGGCCATTGAAGTCACATGATACTCGCCCCAGGGTTGTGATCTTCAGGTGCATGAATTATTTGCACAAACAAGCAATTTGGACAGCGTCCAGAAAAATCCGCCCCCTCCTGTGGGAAAACAACAAGATTTTGTTGTTCCAAGACTTTTCAGTTGAGCTTACTAGGGCCAGGAAAGCTTTCTCGCCTATCTGCTCTGATCTAGTGAAAAATAAAAAGAAGTTTTCCCTCCTGTATCCCGCGAGACTGCGCATATATGAGGGAGATAAATTCTATGATTTCAATGACGCCCGTGATGCAGAGGCTTTCCTGAAAGAACGTGAAGCAGCTGATACAGGAGACATTACAGATCCTTGAAATAACTTAAAATAACTTCAAGAAATAATATCTTGACGAGACATAGTTTATTCCGATATCTTGATTTATCCCGCTTGGACATTCGGACTTGAATGATATAGGCACTATTCTGATAACCTACATTTATAAGGTTTATAAAAACGCATAGTAATGCCAATCTCTACAGCTATTGGACATACTATTTGATATGTAGTGGTTAAGTTTACTCATGTTTATGTCGTTAGACTAGTTACCCCCGATAACAGCAATACCCTTCTCTCCTAGACGGACTAGGCCATCTCCGGCATCATACCTGATAATAATAACATGGGTTTACTCCGGAGCCATCGCCTCCTTAATAAAACCCTCACTAGCTTGTCAAATTCCTCTATTGACGAGCACCCCCACCTCTCTCCCCCCTGAGACCCTGATCTCAGCGCAACTCCCCCATCAGCCCACCGCAGTCGGCAGTATTATGGAAGCTACAGCTTCCATCCCCAGTTCAACCTGTTTTCTCCCCCTGAAGCTCATTCTATTAATATTCATCCCCCCCCCCTTAAGGCTAGGGTAACAACGCTACGCAACTCCATATTCCCCCCCCCCCCCCCCCCAGTTTACTTGGAATGTTATTATTCTCTATTCAGGAGTACGGCTACTTTTGTATGTATAGAAAATCATCTTCTTTGCAAATCGTTTACTACCACCACCCGAAATGGGCTCCATAGATTATCACATTGGATCCCTCAATGTGGGAGGGTTCCATTCCCCTGCTAAGAGACGCAAGATCCTGCAGTACCTACAGAAGCAGAGAATGGAGATTGTTTGTCTCCAGGAAACTCACTTAACCCACACAGAAACCCTTGAGCTTAACCTTTTTGGCTGGACGGTCCTCGCAGCCGCCCCCTATAATTCTAAATCAAGGGGAGTGGCTATTATTGCAAGAAAATCTCTACTACTATCTCCCTCAGACATCTACTCTGACCCAGAGGGCAGAATTGTCATGGTGTCTATAGAACTTTCTAAACAAATCTTCAAAATCTGTAATGTTTACGCCCCTAACGCCTATAAAAAGACCTTTTTCAAACAGGTACTAACACTCCTTCTCCCACATGTTAATGAAAATCTAATTATATGTGGTGACTTCAACCTGATTTCCTCTGTTTACCTTGACCGCTCCTAACCCCCCAACAGATCTATCACTCTCCCTGCCTTGGGAATTCCTGCTCTGGCTGCCCAGCTCCAGGCAGTGGACATATGGAGAACGTTACACCCCACAGATAAAGAGTACACATGCCTCTCGGCTGCCCATTCAACTCTCTCAAGAATTGACTACATCTTGCTGTCCTCTCACCTTCTCCCTAAAATATCACATACCGACATTGAAACTATAGCTATGTCCGATCACGCTCTTGTCTGGATGGTCATAGCCACACATCCAACTACCCCAACCACCAGTAGGCTATGGCGATTCCCGACACAGCTATCTGCTTCCTCCCCCTTTCGTTCTAAACAAACAGCTGCTTGGCCGTCTTATAAGAAAGACAACCTGATGCATGCAGAAACAAGCCCTACCTTATTCTGGCAGACTGCAAAAACGGTCTTACGAGGAGATATAATATCATATACCTCTTCTCTACACAAATCTCAGTCCTCCTCCTACATTAGTACACAACAAACACTAACTGACGCATACACTCTCTACAAATCAAACCCATCTGCTGAAAACAAATTGTCTTACCTCTCAGCTAAAGACGAATTTGACGAATTAGTACAAAATATGAGCAACAAACATTTATTTGCAGTTGACTATCGCTACCACAAGTTTGGTAACAAAACCGGCAAACTACTCACAAATTTACTCCGCGGCACACGCCCTCCCATGATTGTCCACCCCTTACAAGTACCAGACGGATCACTAACCAATGACCCTAAACGCATATCACAAATTATGTCCTCCTTCTATGAGACACTCTACTCTACTCCCACCTCTATTCCCACGGAGAACATACTCCCCCCTAACCCTGAGACCGACTCCTACTCATCTCTCGCCAATGAAACTTCAAACAGACCACTACTACCCCCAAATTCAGTAGAAGAAACATGCGACCACAATTACCCTCACATTTCCCCATTAAGTTCCTCAGCCCTGATTGCACCTATCTCCAATAAAGAAGTAATTCAAGCTATACGCCAGATGAAACCCTTCAAAGCCCCAGGCCCAGATGGTTACACAGTAGAATTCTATAAGATATTACTTCCTCACATAACAGATAGCTTAGTTGCAGCTTACAATCAGATGCTTAGCACTCAATTGTTTCCCCTCTATTTTAATTCGGCCATAATCAAATTAATACCTAAACCAGGAAGGGACCTATCCTCACCCAGCTCTTATCGCCCGATATCTCTATTAAATATAGACTACAAGATCCTCACCAAGATTTTATCCGAACGCCTAAAACACATTCTCCCCTCCATCATCCACCCCGACCAGACAGGTTTTATCACTGGTCGACACTCAGTAGTAAACGTCCGCAAAGTCCTTTCAGTAATCCAACACACTTCCACATTAGCAACATCCGATAACTTTGTCATCCTAGCATTAGACGCTGAAAAGGCTTTCGACATGATTCTCTGGCCCCACCTCTACAAAACCTTAGAAATATTTGGATTCCCTCCCCAATTTGTATCCCTCATAACAGCTATGTACACAGATTTCTCATCCCAAGTTTACTGCAATGGTCATATGTCAACGCCTTTCCCTATATCCAGAGGCACAAGGCAAGGGTGCCCACTATCGCCACTTCTCTTCGCCATAGCGATTGAGCCACTGGCAATAGCGATACGCACGCACCCCCAGATACATGGAATTGCAATAAAAAACTCCATTTTAAAAGTTTCACTCTTTGCAGACGACATGCTGCTTTTCATAAAAGACCCAATCTCTAGTATTCCGGTATTAATGGATTTAATCCACAAATTTGGCAAAGTCTCGGGATATAAAATCAATATCAATAAATCTGAACTTCTACCCCTCACAACACTCCCTGACCAGTTACATAGCTCTCCTGCCATCGTATCCTTCAAAATAGTATCCGAAAAAATTAAATACTTGGGCATAAATATCCCTCCAAAATTATCAGAACTCTATAGGCTGAACTTCACCCCAGTACTAGCAAAGCTAAATAACTCTATCACCAATTGGCTTCTTTTACCATTATCCATATTAGGCCGTATAGCAGTAGTGAAAACCATTTTATTCCCCAAAATTTTCTATATCATCCAGATGCTTCCTGTCACCCTATCCAGAGCAGATCTCACATACTTTGACAAAATAATTTTGAGGTTCATTTGGTCTGGTAAACGCCCTAGATTCTCCCTTTCAAAATTACAACTGCCTAGAGTAAACGGAGGAATGCAGGTACCTAATCTTGAACAATACACATTATCAGTCTTTTTCAGATATATTAGCGACTGGCTTCTTAGCAAATCAACATATACATCATCCCAACTAGATCAAGACCTATTTCACCCATATTCCCCAGCGGGTCTGCTACATTCTGACTCTAAAGCAATACCTACAAACGTACGCAGTAACATTATGTTTCATGACACCTATTCTGTGTGGCTAACCTTGAATAAAAAACTCCATAGGGATCATCATAGCTCTCCATGTGTCCCTGCCTGGGGCAACCCGGCCTTTCCTCCCTCCCTATCTAACCATAACTTCTACACCTGGAAAGAAAAAGGTCTCACTAACATATCCAAAGTTTTCGACCCTGGGGGACAGATATATCCATTCTCTGCTCTTCAGGAAAAATATGCTCTTCCATCTCAACAATTTTATATGTATTTACAGCTTAGACATTATGCTTTGTCTCTTAACAAGTCATGCACCGTTACGAATTCTCCCGACATATTAAATGCATTGTTGAGATCAGTATCTCTTGAACCCTACCACACAAAGCAGCTCTACTCTCAACTGATACAACTTGACTCCCGCAAACTATGGACAGGAATAGCTACTCCATGGAAGGAGTGTATTCCCAATATCGAAGATATGGACTATCTCTTGAAATCTTATAACAAGGCATACAAACACCTCCATTCAGCATATCTGCAAGAAGTCCTCTTCAGATTCCTACACAGAACTTATATCTCACCTGCACAGAGAAAACACTGGGTTCAGGAAGAAACAGGTATCTGTCAGAAATGCCACTATCACTCCGCCTCATTCCAACATTGCGTATGGGACTGCAGTAAAATAAAACGCTTCTGGAACAAAATTGGTCTCTTCATCTACAACCTCCTAGGAATCCGCTATCCACCTGAAATTGTTTCCAATATATTCCTCCATTTCGGTACTTTGAATCTTCAAAACAGCGCCCACACCATAATCCCATTATTGGTCAAAATCCTCACAGTTGCAAAGAAACTTATTCTAATACATTGGACTTCCAGAGTACCCCCTTCTCTCAGTGATCTAACTCAGAAACTCTTACATCTCTTATTGTTAGAACGCCGTTCCACCATGGATATGCACTCCGACGCCTCTTCACTACAGTTCTACAACATATGGAAACCATTCATCTCTTACCTGCCAGAAGCCTCGCGCAAAGACATCTTGAAACCATTTCTCAACGCTTCCTGGTACCCAAGGAATACCTAGCTACCCTAAGACCCACACTAAGCAACAAAATTACCTCATCCTAATGCACCTGTCAGTACCTTAAGCATGACTTGTGGAGACAAAGCTGACAAATATAGTGTTTTATTGTGACTTATCTAACCTTAAGCTGCATTTTTACGTGTACCCATTGACTCTTCTTTTCCTAGAATACTTGTAAAGAAGTATCGCTACTTCCAACATATCTCGTAATAGCCGTATACCTCTCTCTCTTTATTCCATTATAACCACTCTCACCCATCATTCTCTACCTTCACCCCCCCCCCCCCCTCCACTTGTACTGTTGTTACTCCTAACCTCACCCCAAACCTCTAACCCGCTCACCCCAGTTCACTACCCTCCCTTACTCCTCCTCCCCCCCTCCATTTCCTCTTTTTTTATATTCTAATACTTCATATTATCACCTTAAGGTAAAAAATCTACCTTCTCACCACCTAGTCTTTATTCCTCTCAACATTCTCTTTGTACCTCAGTATTCTCTCGCTCCGCCTCCGGCCAAGCAGGCCGCCTATAATACATATGTCATATTTTATGTTTAGCTATGGGCTCCCACGGAGCAAAGTTTCTATAACAGAACTGTACTCTAGAACGCCGAAACCTGCTTGCAATGTCTACATAGGATTACTAGGTGCATAACACCTTAGTGAGAAGCCTTTCTAATATCAGATGCTAAACTGTTCACTTATTGTATTGTTTTGTTTGAAGAATAGACAATAAAACGAATATAAAAAAAAAAAAAAAATAATAATAATAATAGTAATAATGATGATGATAATAATAATGCTAATAATAATAATGATGATGATAATAATAATAATGATAATAATAATAATAGGGTACTTGTTTCCTAGCACGGCCACACCGATTCTAATCGGGGGCATCGCAGGTAAAAAAATCTCATCGGTCGCATCGCATGCGTGCTAAAAAATCGCATGCGATGGTCCCGACGCGATGGCCCCGATTTCCCATAGGGAACAATGTTAAATGGCTCAATTTACCCAAATCAACAGGGAACAATGTTAAATGGTCCAGAAACCCCCCAAAACACCCCAGAACAGTGAAATGGCCCCCCAAAATTAGTTAACGCCACCCCACGATCAACGTGAACCCGAAGCGTGGGTGCGCTCGCTGTGCTCGCCACGCTTCGGGTTCGGTGGCTCACTGCGCTCGCCACACTATTCTATTCTCAACTCCACGCCGACGTGGATAGTGGGGGTATGAAAAGGTCGGAGGACGCGTACCGCCGCCCCTCGCGGGCTCGCTGCGCTCGCCACGCTTCGGGTTCACGTTGATCGTGGGGTGGCGTTAACTAATTTTGGGGGGCCATTTCACTGTTCTGGGGTGTTTTGGGGGGTTTCTGGACCATTTAACATTGTTCCCTGTTGATTTGGGTAAATTGAGCCATTTAACATTGTTCCCTATGGGAAATCGGGGCCATCGCGTCGGGACCATTTAATGCTTATTTAGCCGCATGCGACGCGACCGACGCGATTTTTTAACTTTTCAATGCATTTCAATGGGAAATCGGGTCCATTGCGTCGGGGGCCATCGCATACCACTATTAAGGGCACAAGATCAATGCGATTGTGGCCAAGCTAGGAAACAAGTACCAATAATAGTAATAATAATGATTATAATAATGATAATAATAATAATAATAATAATAATAATAATAATGATGATGATGATGATGATGATGATGATGATGATAATAATGATAATAATAGTAATAATAATGATTATAATAATGATAATGATGTTAATAATAATAGTAATAATAATGATGATAATAATAATAATAATAATAATAATAATAATAATAATGATGATGCTGATGATAATAATAATAATAATAATAATAATAATAATAGTAAAGATGCTGATGATAATAATGATAATAATAATAATAATAATAATAATAATAATAATAAAGATGCTGAGATGATAATAATGATAATAATGATAATAATGATAATAATGATAATAATAATAATAATAATAATAATAATAATAATAATAATAATAATAATAATAATAATAATAATATTGAAGCTATTCTTTCTAGCAGTAACTGTCAGAGGATTTTCTTTTGTAAAAAGAATAAAAGTTCAAGGGTACCCAGACAACAGTGCTACTGTATAGAGGGAAAAAAAACCCGAGAGCTCCTGGGATGAAAGGAATTATTATATGACACAATTATAACACAGGAAGGATATTCAGCAAATGGATTTATCTACAATGAGATTGCCGCCAAAAGATAAACCTGTGAATTGACACTTCTAATTTGTTCCTAATATATTGTACAAACGGGAGGACAAAGCACAATGAGGAAGGTGAGCAAAGTCTTTGAATCCTTTATCAAATGGACTATTTGCTGACGGACGGATACTAATGTAATCCTTTAAAGATTTGCTATTACCAGTGGGGAACAAAAAACTCTCAGTTGCAGAGACCTTTTTTTTGTTTTTCTCTAATTATACGGAAGATATGAAATGTAACTTGGGGAACTGTATTTTTCATGTAGTAAGCCCATTGTTTATTGTAGTTGTAATGTGACATGGGGAGTTAGTAGATGGAATATAATGTTTATTTGCAGCAAAGGTAACCTATATTATTTAATATACAATTGGGGAACAGGTCATTAGACTAGGTATCAGTGCCGACTTTCCCATTGGGCTTAATGGGCAGTTGCTCAGGGGCCCAATGCTTCTAGGGGCCAACCCCAATGGGGAAGACGGGATCTGCTGCGGAGGGTGGTGGCAGCGGCAGCTAGAAGCTTGGAGCGCTGCGCTATTTGTGGGTGGTAGGCGGGAAGCTGATTTTGAAAAAAGTGTCCGTACACTGATTGGCTGAATTCTCTCAGACAATCAGCATATGGCCAGTCTTTTCAAAATCAGTAGCGCTTTCTGCCCTGCCGCCTGGCAAATGCCGCTACAGGCTCCAAGTCGCCGCTGCCTGGACACCGCCGAGGGGTTTGGTCAGCGGCAGCTGGAAGCTTGTAGCGTTATTTGCTGGGCAGCAGGAAGCGCTTCTGATTTTGAAAAGACTGGCCGGACGCTGATTGGCTTAACTCTATCAGCCAATCAGCGTCCGGACAGTCTTTTCAAAATCAGCAGCGCTTCCCACCCGGCAAATAGCACAGCTCTAAAAGCTTCCAACCAACGCTAATGTTATGCCCAGGTGCCCCTCGCGAGTGCTCAGACGCTGCCCAGCATTAGACTGCACATGCGCAGTCTAAACCTGAGATCCTGGGATTGGCCAACCTACATTAAATGCAAATGGAACACAGTGCTAAATACCGCTATCAGGCAGCGGGGACGTTGTAATGGTTAGCAATATGGCATCACTGCACTGAGTTCACGGGTTTGATTCTCACCAGAACCCGAGATGTGTTGTTTGTATATTCTCACGGTGCTTGTTGGGTTCTGCCAATCCCAAAATATACCTGGAGGTTAATTGGTTACATGGGGAGGGGTTTGGGAAAACTAGAAGTTTTGTGATAGTTGAGAATCCCTGCTACACTGGTGAGGTTTGGGAAGATGTTGGAATGTCATCCCGGGAGTGGCAAGGCTAAGGGCTGCATCAGTAATGCAGTTTCCTTGGTCTCACAAGGCCCCATGTGACTTCAAATCTGTGTAAGTTCAGATCTACTCAGGCTGTATGATGACCAGTGGCCGTGATGTTCCTCATGACCTGGGATGCTATTGCAGTATTAGCGATAGCAAAAACAGTCAGGGGTGCCTCAGCATCTGGAAGCAGGCAGTCAGTCAGCTCAGTACACAGCAGCAAAGGATGCGTCACACAGGCCACTACCCTACGCGTTTCGTCATAGGACAGTGGGGAGACCGGGGAGACCCCGCTGACGAAGTCCTATGACGGAACGCGTAGTGGCGTAGGAGCGTGGCCTTTGTGAAGCATCCTTTGCTGCTGTGTACTGAGCTGACTTACTGTCTGCTTCCAGACGCTGAGGCACCGGTGTCTGGGAGAATTTCTGCCTGCTTAGCAGTTTGAAGGTCCCGTGAGTCACATTGCATCTGTGTCTGTAGCTTTTGCCAGTGGTTGATATTTGCACCTTGTGGTAGCCAGCCCACACCGGAGGAGCACTTCGGTACGGGCTCCACTATTGTAACAAAGTTTTTTTCAACTTCATGTTTTTTAATAAACGATACTACACTATTGTTATTATTATTATTATAATTTTATTTATAAGGCGCCACAAGTGTTTCGCAGTGCCGTACAAAGGAACAATACAGGGAGACAAAGCTTGGCATAACATTGAATAAATATCAAAAATACGGTACAAATAAAGAGCGCCACAGATCAATACACATTACAGCTTAAATGTAAGTAGTGAGGACTCAATCAACATACAACTAGAGGCTTGAGGCCAATGATGGAGATGAGTATGCAGACGAAGATGGTCACTGAGTGTTGGAGTATAGGAGAGCTGTGAGTGACATGTGAAGAGAAGTGGGCTTTGACAACAGGAGGGAAGATGGCCCTACTCGGAGGAGCTTACAATCTAGTAGGAAGGGGAGACAAACAGATTACAAGAGGTGCAAGCGAGTGGGTGGTGGTTAGATAGCAGGATGTAAACAGGCAAGGGATCGGAGAACCAGCTGGTTTATGCAGTGGAAGGGTATGCTTTGATGAATAGGTGAGTTTTCAGTGCCCGTTTGAAACTTTGCAAGGTCGGGGAGAGTCTAATGGAGCGAGGGAATGCGTTCCACTGAAGGGGTGCAGCACGGGCAAAGTCCTGCACTCTAGCAGCCGACCGTAGAGGGCGGAAGGGTGTATGAATGGAGATGAGGTTAGACATATATGGAGCAATGGAATTAGAGATGGCCCTGTATGTGAGTGTGAGGTGTTTGAAAATGATTCTGTAGGGGAATGGAAGCCAGTGCAGATTTTGTTGAAGGGGAGTGGCAGAATTAGAGCGGCGGGAGAGGAAGATAAGCCTGGCTGCAGCATTGAGGACAGATTGGAAAGGAGCCAGTTGGGATTGAGCGAGGCCGGTGAGGAGAGCATTACAGTAGTCAAGCCGTGAGATGACCAATGAGTGGATGATCAGCTTAGTTGCACTCTGTGAGAGAAAGGGCCTGATGCGAGCAATGTTGCGTAACTGGAACCGACAAGAATGGGCCAGGGCTTGGATGTGGGGTGCAAAGGAGAGGGAGGAGTCAAGAGTGACACCCAGGCAGTGGATTTGGGGAACGGGAGAGATGATGGTGTTGTTAACAGTGACAGAGATATTAGTAGGGGGCATAGCTCTGGGTGGGGGAAAGATAATAAGTTCGGTTTTGTCCATATTCAGCTTCAGAAATCGCTCAGACACTATGAGGCTATTTGTTTTAGGTGGAGATGTTGTAAAGTACCAGTGGGAATCAGGATCGTTTATAGGGGAGCTGCAGGCCTTAAATATCCATTGGACTAGTGTGTGTGTAGGATCACTAAGGAAGAGTGTTTCCTTTTTAAAAATGGACTGGAGGTGTCAGCGCACCTATGTAATTTGTATATATATATTGTGTTGCTGGCTATCAGTTTGTATATCTACAAATTTACCATATCTGTGCCGGGCACTCAGGAGTTGAACTCAGTACGTGTGTGCAGCTTATCCCTCATCCCTATATATATATATATATATATATACATTGCAGCTTTATTGTGATGCTACAGTAGTTAGGTTTTGTCTATCGCCACAGTATATATATTAATGTTAATCTGTTCCTACCATGGAGAACAGCCCAGCACTAGAGCATCCCTTTCCATACTATTAGTCCTACAGTCTGTCTGTTGTATGATATCCAGGACTAGTAGTCTCTCTCAAGCTACTTGAGAGTCTGATGCTGTCATGTCAGTTTATAAGTAGGTACTATAGATTGGCAGGAATATCGTAATTGAGCAAATAAAGCACACACAGGTCTGTTATACAGTAACTGGGTTATTCTAGAATTGTACACCAGCAGCTAATGACAGCGTTCACTCTGTGGTACAGCCGCATTGAACAAGCCCCCTGTGTGTGTCTGTGTGCACTGTACGACCTTTTGCAGAATGATATCAGGATCAGACCACTCACTGGTTATACTGTACTAGCAGATGTTAGCTTTCCGGGTGTAGCCACTGGTACCATGTAAGCACCCTAAGGTAATGTATTCTGACTATATAGTCTGTGATTCACAGATATCTCCTTGTCCACCGTGTGTTTGCTTTGGGTAAACTCAGGCCACAAAAAACTTAAATATCTAGTGTTATTGGTCGTATGTACGAGGAATCAGATTTTTAAGAGGTCGATTTTGATTTAGAAGCTTAATGTTTAATAATGGTTTTCTCGGTACTTGTTTCCTAGCACGGCCACACCGATTTGTATCGGGGTGATCGGGTCGGAAAAATCGCGTGCGACCGATTTGACCCGATTTTTACATTGAATCTAATGTGAATAGGGCCCCTGGGACCCTATTTTACATTGGATTCAATGTAAAGTAGTCCTCAGACCCCAAATTTTACCCCCTCAACGGCACCCCACGATTGACGCCAACCCGAAGCGTGGCAAGCGCAGCGAGCCCGCGAGGGCCTTATTCTGACCCGTTCACAGCAGGGCTGCATTCGCACGGGGCCCGGTGTTTTTGTACTGCACATGCGCATTTCTGTGCATACGCAGGACAGCGGGCGGGGGGTGGAGTGGGACGGTGGGAGGCACCATTAGCATATGGGAACGCCCAAGGGTTTCATGGGTGTTCCCATGAGAACGCTCGGCGTTCTCATGCTAAAGAGGCCATGACACCGGATGTCAGCTGCCCGTCCATATCCTTCCCAGCATGCACGCATTTGTAAGGTTGCTACATATGTGTGCACCTTCCACACCTTTCGATGGTCGGCATCCATCGAAAGATGTGGGAGGTCCCCCCTGGCCTGCGAATGGATGTTACTGTGTAACATCATTCGCATACCCTGCTTGTGAATCACACTTGCAAATGGGTGGCACTAGCCAGCCATTCACGAGGTGGACTTGCAAGGCTGCGAATTCGACCAGAATAACCCCAAAATTGTCTACTTTGTGCTGAGGCCACAAACCTTACTCGGACATACAGTCAAGAAAATGCTATCCAATGAAATTTCCGCTGACTGATGGAGAACACGTTTGTCAAAGTTGCTTATGGCTCCGGGCCACCAGATCACTGTACATGTGCTATACCTTTGTGATGTGCACAGGAAGTCCGGTGACATCACAATGTTTAATAACCTCAGGGTTTACACTAATGAGGTTTACATCGCTAATAAATGTCTACTGTATATCTGCAGGGGTACGCCCAGGGTTCTCATGGGCACGCCCATAAAACGCTGGCTGTTCACCCGCTTCCATCCCCTTACCCCCCCCCCCCCCCCCTCCTGGAGTCAACGGCCTGGCAAGTGCGAAACTTGCCGAAGCCGTTTGCTCCCTTGTTTGCACATGCTCGCGCATGTAAAAAACCCTGTCCATCAGGGACAGGACCAAATTTGGCCCACTATGGATGGGTCTGAATCAATCCCAAAGTGTACAGAGATAAAGTTCCAACCAAATTCTTCCTGTCATGTTACAGGCTGTGCTTGAAAAATGACAGGAGCTGCCTGGCTGGTGCTTTAACATTTCCCACACTCCCCAAGGCTTAGTACATAGACCCTGAAGTCATGGAGAGAGATAAAGTGGAAAGAGATAAAGTACCAACCAAGTTTTGTACCCAGCTTAAGACGGAGAGAGATAAAGTGGACAGAAATAAAGAACCAACCACACCTAACTGTCATTTTCAAACACAGCCTGTATCATGGCAGTTAGGGGCTATTGGCTGGTAGTTTATCTTTGTCCACCTTACCTATATCCACAGATTCTAATTTGCTTATAATGAGGGGCATATGTAGAATCTGTACCTAGCAATGGGCAGGAGTACGTTTTCTAAGGCGCGTCCGATGGTTGGTATTATTATGTGGTAAGAATTATGGGCCGGATGTAATGTCGCCTCAGTTCACCAGCCGTGCAAGATGACGGCAAAACTCCAATGTTTTTTAAAGGGGCAATCATTTAACCGTACGTTTACATTTAATGTTCTTGTTTTCCTTCTATAAATACATTTTGACGTTTCATGAGGACATGTACTAAGACAATAACTGAAAGTCAACTGAAGCGGGAAAGGGACCTACGATTTAACTTTGGCCTTACAATCTATAGAACACCCACTCATGTTATCACTTGCACAGAATGACAACATAAAATAAGATCTCTCTTCCCCTTTGAAAACTACAGAACGTGTTATTATTTCTGAGGGTGAAACGAAAATGTAGCGGGTCAAATGACAGTTACATGAATAGTTTCAGGCTGCGGAGATTTACAAACCACTTCCAGGCAATCTGAGCCATCTACTAGGTTTTATATATAAAGTTAAACATTTAAGGTGAACAGAAATAAACACAATTATATATTATATAATGATCAATCGTGTTTTGGGGGTTTTCAATCATGAATTCCGACTGTCGGAAATGTTTCCGACAGTCGGAATCCTGCTCTTTCTTTATGACAGTCATAATCATATTAAACCTTCTACCGCACAGGTTCTCAAATACTGTCCTCAGTACCCCACACAGTTTGTTTCCAAGTCACCTGTGGATTTAAAAATTGTGGCAGTTGGTGATACAAAGCGCACACTGCTGGGTGACCTGGAAATTGTGAACTGTGTGGGATATTCAGGGTGGTTTGTATGGGGAGGTTTGAGGGTGCAGGACCCTATCTATGAGGTTAACTTGACGTTTGATAGGAAGGCAAATAATACTTTCCAAATTTATACCAAAAACCTTGCATATGGTGTATCATTATTCCATTATTTAACATTGCAATGGCTGTCTTGTTTCTGTGTTGTAGCATTAAGGTCCAGATGTATCAAGTTTCAAAAGTGATAAAATGGAGAGTGATAAACAGTCAGCCAATCAGCTCCTACCTGTCATGTCACAGGCTGGGTTTGAAAAATGACAGATAGGAGCTGATTGGCTGGCTGTTTATCACTCTCCATTTTATCACTTTTGAAGCTTGATACATCTGGCCCCTACTCCCAGCTAGATATCACATCCATTAATACAAGTAGCTAGGGTGTGCAGTCCAGCCCCCCCCTGCCCTCAATAAAGTTAAAATGTCAACATCATTGATGTCAACACCAGCAAAAGTGTTGACACCATACATGTTGACATTGTCATAATGTCAACATATCTAATAGGGTTAGTGTTAGGATCACCATTAGGTGTTAGGGTTAGCATTATGGTTACCATTAGGGTAATCGTTGAGTTTACCAATAGTTTTAGGGTTATCATTGGGGTTCACAGTAGGATTAACATTAGCGTTACACCGCCCATTCGGGTTATGGGATAACATTAGGGTTAGGTAAATAATGAAACAAAAACTCCACAGAATGATACTGAGCGCTGATTAGCTATTCAGTGCTGCTGCTGTGCTAATAGGGGGATTACCATAAACCCCTAATTAAAGTTGAGAACAAGAAAAAAGGAAGTACAGCGCTGCACTGAATAAATGAGAAATATTTAATAAAAATTAATCATGATAAAATACATTAGTACATTTCATATTACACACAAGACACACAAACATTAAACAAACAATCTCCTTTTAGAGTTGGAACTGGTTAGTGTTTGTTAGTTTTCAGCAATTGCATATACTTTTTGCTCTATATATGAGCCAGTTAGCAGGTGTTAGAGAGTTCAAGTCCCCACAAAATGTGCACATATACTGTGGTTTGATACTTAATTGTATTCCAGGGGTGTCTGTGGCTTGCAGTCTCAGCGATGGCTTTCTCCGACCGTTTGCGCTGTGGTCATATCCGAGATAATTGCAATCTGCTGGGTTCAATAGCAGCCTGGTGGTCCCCTCAACGCGTTTCTCCGCCTTACACGATCAGCGGCTTCCTCAGGAGTAGTGTATATACCGCAAACGGTCGGAGAAAGCCATCGCTGAGACTGCAAGCCACAGACACCCCTGGAATACAATTAAGTATCAAACCACAGTATATGTGCACATTTTGTGGGGACTTGAACTCTCTAACACCTGCTAACTGGCTCATATATAGAGCAAAAAGTATATGCAATTGCTGAAAACTAACAAACACTAACCAGTTCCAACTCTAAAAGGAGATTGTTTGTTTAATGTTTGTGTGTCTTGTGTGTAATATGAAATGTACTAATGTATTTTATCATGATTAATTTTTATTAAATATTTCTCATTTATTCAGTGCAGCGCTGTACTTCCTTTTTTCTTGTTCTCAAATAATGAAACAAGTATGTTGACATTTTAACAGTGTTGACATGCTGAATGTTGGCCTGTTGCACAATCCATACATCCCAACAGGACCTATTCCAGGCGGGACAAAATGCTCTCTCCCTTGGCTTCTTTCTTATGTTATAATTGCTATCACCTGCATTGAAACACCTTTCTTATCAATTCAATAGCTCAACACAGGTGAAACCTGTCCAGGTAGAGAGCATTGTGGTGCCACTGATGGCCGTCTAGGCTCTGTGTAGTTCGGCGGGTATGTTTTTCCTATGTGATCACTGTACTGTACCTGCTTGGTTTGTTGCCTGTCTGGCTGTTGCGGCGACCAGTGGCGCCGCTGATGGGCGCCTAGGCGCTGTGCAGCTCAGCAGGTATGTGTTCCCTGTGTGATAACTGTCCTGTCTCTGCTTATATTGCTACCTACCTGGCTGCTACAACGACCAGTGGCGCCGCTGATGGCTACCTAGGCGCTGTGCAGCTCAGTGAATATATGTTCTCTGTGTCTTTTACCCCCCAGGGTACATCTAGCGTATAACTCTATATGTTATGTATATATGTACTGTTACCTTACCGGCTGTTGCACAGCAATCCAAACCAACTTCTTAGTATATGCAAGTATACCGGGCCAATAAAGCTGATTCTGATTTGTCTTTCCTGGAATGGGTCATGTTGAGAGAGCCTCACAATTTAAGATACCCCCCCCCCCCCCCCCCCCCTCCACCACCACCACCTTCTCCCAGGGCCCCACTATCTTAACCTTATCCTTTTTTTGGGTGCAATATTTAGCTAAACTTCAATGAATTGACTTGGCTGTAATTGTAGTTATTTTACTAACAGATATTTTTAAGATCTCTCTCAGCAACTTTGACCCTCAAAGGGTTAAGTGCCCCAGGGCACTGCCAAGGCTCAATCTGCCCCTGCCCATAGAATTACATTAATGTATAGACACATTTTCATTGCACACTAACTCTCTTTTCTTAGTTAAGACAAGTGCATGATGTATCGCTAACCAGAAGCCTATCTTTAAGATATTGCATGAATTTGCTATAACCTTGTGCCAACAGCTTTCAAAAATAACCTGCGAGTCTTATCACACCATTAAAATGATTAGCAAAGGCTATCGTTATATACTGTACCTTGAACATCTGTCCATTAGCACGCCCTTCTAAGCCTCGGTACAGTTATAACACTTCATAATATCGTCAGATAGTAATGCTAAAATAGATATTACAATGCAGTTCTATGAAGTGTTTTCTGCACTCACTTGTAGGCACTACTGAACAAGTGATAAGAAGAGTCTGGCTTATATTGGGATCAGAATTACTGGACAACAGTGCTTACGTACGGGACTCCAGAGAACTTCTGAAGTACAAAGTAGTCTTATGGGAAAATGATAAAACGCATTATCAAGTTCGGACCCCGTAGATACTCTTTAATGTTTTTCACCTAGATACGGTATACATGTGCAGAGTGGTTTTGTTGTCTTATTATCTCAGGAAAAGTATACGGCCAACCAATTGTTTTACGTCAGAGAAAGCCACAGAGGTCACGCCGTCCCTGTGGAACCTATAAAAAAGTCTCTTTCCCAAGTTAATTGTTTCATTGACTTTTTATTACAAGAAAACTTGTAGGGGGGATTTTTCTATTAACACCTGCGGCAAATTGGGCTAAAAACACAATTAAGTGCAATATTTGAATATTATATAAACATTGACTTTTTTTTACTAGTTCGAGTTTCTTAGCAAACAGCCATGAAATCCCCCATTGTTTGTTCTATATTGTGACTTAATGTTATGTATAATGTGAAACAATGCATTTTTTTTATAGAATCTATGCCAGTTTTGTAATTGTTTGATTTTCAATGGGCAACATCTGGTTTGTAAACCGACATTTATATTCCGAAATTTAAAAAAAAAACTCGTAGGTGTTGTGGTGATTTTTTTCCCCATACTATTATGATTGAATTTCATGGGCTTGTAAAGCAGGAAATTTAATCCATTACATCGGATCATTGTTTTTTTTTAAATAAAAAATCTAGATACTCACTTGCAGCATAAGAGTCAGATTAACACACAATACAGGGGCGTAAAGTGGCGTGACTCTCCCTGAATTCCCATCTTAGGTTTCACTTCGATACCGTGTCAAAACTGAAAATCAGAGAATATCCATTTTCAATAACACAATACTTTTTATGATTATGTTTTGTCCACAACAAATTACAGACTATTGCTCTAAGTTTAAATCCAACATTTTCTGGTAGACTTCATTACTCACAGGGGGTCATTCAGGTGCGGTTGATATCATGTGCAAAGTACCGATATTACAGTTATGTTATATACATTATATTGCACAAGACTGTGATGTATGGGGTCCAGTGGTGGTTTTTACTTATGGGCTGCAGGACTTCAGATCCCCAGGTAAAATCCATCACTGTGCCCTGAATAAGTGAAGCCAAATGGCTTCACTGTGACTGGCAGTGACTTCCTATTGGAAGCCCAACTTGCCAGTCACCCAAGGCAGTCCCATTGGGAGGTGTTCTCTTCCTTCCAGTTTGCTCTTTATGGGCTGGTTTGGCTGCAGCCCATAGAATCCGGGGTATTCACATCTGCTGGCATGGAAGGCGATGGGGAGGAGGAGTTAACAAGGACCTCCCTTGTCAGAACATCCAGGATGAGCTAGGGGATCGTTAACGATATGTAGTGTACACATTAGGCAATATAGTAAAATATATCACTCAGAAGGGCCCTTCTGGGGGATATCTTTTACTCTATTGCCTAGTGTGTATAGGTCTTAAGACATGACTGTATCCCTAGCTTAAATGATATGGGATATTGTTGCAGATGTATTAAGCCTTAACAAGAGATAAATGCAAGGGTGATAAGGAGAGATGAACGTCCAGCCAATGACCTGCCAACTGCCATGTTACAGGCTGTGTTTGAAAAAAGTCAGTAAGGAGGTGATTGGCTGGATCTCTCTTTATCATCCTTGCGTTAATCTCTTGTTAAGGCTTAATACATCTGCCCCACTATTACCATTTTTTTCCCCTTTACAATTCATCTATAGTACTTCAGAAGAAATATTCTTGTTATCCAGTATTCTTAAGCTGGACATACACTAGGTTAACAGCTCAGGACTTTCCCGGGAGGCAGGATCAAATGTTAAATATCACATGCGGTCCTTTTACAGGCCATATGTAGTCCCAGCCAAGCCTGCCCGGCGTAGAAGCAATACAGCAAATCACTTCTGGCAGGATCCGGTGCATAACATCGCCTTAGACATGCTGTGAATCACATTAATTGCTGCAATCGCATGAAAAGAGCCCAAATTGCATGTGAATCGCCCCAGTGTTTGGGGGCCTTTAGCGCTACTCTACTTTATAAATTGTCCAACCATAACTCATTGGAACAGAATCCCAAACTGCGTGGTCTCCGTACATTTTAGAATGTTCCTTTTCTCTATACACAAATATGATACATATTGGGTTCATTGGTATCATAAAAGCTAGATGAAGCCACCACTGTTCTACTGGTTGGTGGAACACTCATAGGGGTATATTTACTAAGATGGGAGTTGCCAACGGCAACCAATCAGATTCTGTCATTTATATTCTAGAATGTACTAAATAGATAAGAAGTAGAATACGATTGGTTGTTATTGGCAATATCCCATATTCAACAGAACTCCCAGCTTAGTAAATGTACCCTATAGTAGCTTTAGAAAGTATTTTGGGCTCCTGGCTAGAAGAAATAAGAGGTGATTTAACACCTGGAGTGGTGGGTTTTTCTGGGACAGGACAAACCTATCAGGGCAGGTTTGTCCTGCCCTAGAAGAACCCACCACAGAACTTAGGTGCAGCCCCTCCATTGCCGCCCCCCCCCCCCGTTCTCACCGCTATCCAGTGCCAACTCCCCACCCCAGAATGCCGAGGATGTTCGGGGCGGCTCGGGCGGCTGAACTCCCGAGCAGCCTTGAACTTTCCCAAGCAGGGCCTGCCGCCGGTGCCTCTTCATTGCTGCGAATGGTGGCCGGTGCAGTGGCAGGGGATCCCTGGCGTGCAATCGGCAAGATGATGAGTCAGGAATGGCTGGGGGGGCGACAGAGGGGTGGAGGAGCGACAGGGGAGGAGGGTGCTTCTAGAGGTCTTTTTTTTTACTTAAACTTGCATAATAACCATATTGATGGTATGCCCTGAAATTTTCCGGGCTCCTGCAAAGTGGTTAATGCAATGCTAGCCAAACAGGGTCCCAACTGAACATATGTACAGCACATATAGGGGCCAATTCAGATTTGTTCATGCAGATCCAATTTCAACCCATCTTCCAGTGATGGGAGTCTCATTAGGCCCCAGCTGCACGAGCTTTCAGTTAATTTTACCTTGCAGCCTGATTGACAGGCCGGCAGCGTTCTGGGTCGGATCCCCGAGGATTCATGGGCTTTCCCACAAAAATGGTGGCAACACCCATAGAAACGCTGATCTGGCCCCAACAAATGCAGGAGTTCCCCTGCCTGCTCAGGATTGGCGCATGATGTCGGAATCCACCCTGAATTCGCGCTGCTACAAGCAGCCGCCGAGTGACTCCTGGGTCACACTGCGGCTACGAGCTCCGGACAGAGGAGGAAAAATACTTTAATGGTAAGTAACCATCAAAAGATTTCTCCTCTGTGCTAGCTCTAGCTAAGTGTACCTTTGCCCATCCCTTTGCAGCCCTGCACAGGGGCTCGCACGGTGGGGGGGGGGGGGGGGGTGTGCGATTACCGTGTTAACCAGCTAGCCTGGCTCCGAGCACACGCAGCCTAGCGAGCAGGTCTGAATGGGAACAATAAAAACCCATCTCTTTTCTTCACGGTGCACGGTGTTAAAAATATTAAATTTTAAATAAATAAATAAACAATATATGTTAAAAATATTTTTTTTCTTTTTAATAAAGCTTTTTTATATTTTTCTTTTATAGGGCATCTGCTATTTTCATGATGATAATAGAGGACAGTTGACAGTACAGGTACCGTACGTTCTTCTTAAATTTGCAGTAATTAAGTGTACCATTCATTGCATGGGGGAGCTACCGCGTCAGAGCACCAATAACGCCCATCACAAACACACACATCAACACCCTGGCAAAAACACCCATTTTGGCAAAATTTGGGAATCTTCTCCCTCTCTACTGCCAACAAATAGAAAGAACATAATGAAGGGAACAAAAGATTATGTACAATTTTGAATGACGTCAAATCTCCAACTGCCAATAACATGTTTTCTTGCTTGTTCCCAGCTAGGCTCACTCTTCTCGGTATACATGAAGCAAGTGATTAATCCCTGCTGCTACGCCGCATTAGCGATATTAGTGAAGCTAAACCAGGTTTTGCTGAATATTTTTTTATTCGGTAGAATTTCTGTTCCCCTGAGATGCAATAATCATGTTAGCGCTGTGTTCTTATAACCACTTCATTTCTCAGTTACGATGATGTCGCTTCCGAAGCATTTGCCCATGTCTGCTGCAGTGCATTTCTGTCTTAGGAGTACGCCAGGGAACAGAAACCATCTCACAAATGCAGACGGCTTAATGGGAACTACATTCTGCAGGCAGAAAGCAACTAATGTGATAATGTTCCATGACAAGCTGTTATGTAGACGTTGGCTTAAGTACATATTTGTGGTCTTTGGCATATTATTGTATTGTTCGAAGCATAATCAAATATTCAATAAAGCAAATATTTGTAATTAATAGGTAAATTAAATGAGCTTCAGGTTACCGAATTCAACTATAAACTAAACAGCAAATATGACCTCCCCAAACAGAAAATCAGCTCCCTGCATTGTGTGAATTTAATAAAGGAAAAATTGCTCGTTAAGGGCTAATTCTCAGCTGGGAAAAAAGCCAATTGTATAAGTATGTTTATTTTTTATTTTGCATGCAGGGAAAATACTGGCTGGTTTTCCACGTAGCCCACAAATGCTGGACATATTTTTTTTTTAACACTGCTAAATGATGCATGTCCCATTCTCGTTGAATTGACTTGATTGCAGCACAAAAACCATGTGCGCTGCAGCTGGGGCTGATGTTACATGTGCAGAGAGAGCATACTTACATACCCTCCCCGAATGGGCCGAAAATCTGGTCCCCCTTCTGGCCTCCGGGACAAGTGGACAAGACTACCGCATATAGCGCCCCCCCCCCCCCCCCCGCATCAGCCCCCCGCATCAGCCCCCGCACCTACCACCTCTGCTGGTCAAATCTCTTCGAAAATCAAGTCATTTAGTACCACCCCCTCCCCCCTAAGAGCCACAAATAGCGACATTCTACCAAAATCAGTGGGGCTTAACTCCTTCAGTAGTGATTTTTTTTTTGGTACTCTTTACCTAGCACGGCGCCCACGATGTCCATCGCGGTCATCGGAGGTAAAAAAATCGCGGGCATCGCGGCCATCGCATGCACTAAAAAAACGGGTGCGACGCGATGCACGCGATGACCGCGATTTCCCATAGGGATCAATGTTAAAAGTGTGATTGGACGCGATTTTACTGTTCAATGCCTCAATGCCCGCGATTTTTCCATAGGAAACAATGTTAAATGGGCCACAGAGCCCTAATAGTCCCCCTGAAGTCTGAAATGGCCCCCACAATTGTTAACGCCACCCCACGATCAACGTGAACCCGAAGTGTGGCGAGCGCAGCGAGCCCGCGAGGGGTGGCGGTATGCGTCCTCCGACCTTTTCATACCCCCACTATCCACGTCGGCGTGGAGTTGAGAATAGAATAGTGTGGCGAGCGCAGCGAGCTACCGAGCCTGAAGCGTGGCGAGCGTAGCGAGCCCCGCGAGGGGCCACGGATACCTGTGAAGCCCGCGAAGGGACGCGTTTACCTGTGAAGGTATCCGCGTCCCCTCGCGGGGCTCGCTGCGCTCGCCACGCTTCGGGCTCGGTGGCTCGCTGCGCTTGCCACACTATTCTATTCTCAACTTCACGCCGACGTGGATAGTGGGGGTATTAAAAGGACGGAGGACGCGTACCGCCGCCCCTCGCGGGCTCGCTACGCTCGCCACGCTTCGGGTTCACGTTGATCGTGGGGTGGCGTTAACAATTGTGGGGGCCATTTCAGACTTCAGGGGGACTATTTGGGCTCTGTGGCCCATTTAACATTGTTTTCTATGGAAAAATCGCGGGCATTGAGGCATTGAACAGTAAAATCACGTCCAATCACACTTTTAACATTGTTCCCTATGGGAAATCGCGGGCATCGCGTCGCACCTGTTTTTTAGTGCATTTGATGGCCGCGATGTCCGCGATGGGCGCCGTGCTAGGTAAAGAGTACCTTTTTTTGGGGGGGGGGAGCGCTCCCCCTTAAAAAAAAAAAACTCCACTGCCTCCCTGGGTCCGGGCAGCGCCACTGAACTGTCAATCAGCCGCTGCCCGGACCTGCACCCCGGCGCCTCATCCCTGCCCCCGGCAGCCGGCTTGTCATAAGGGGAGGGGGGAGGAGGGAGAAGGGGGAGCAGGAGGCACGGGGGAGGGGAGGGAGCCGGGCAGCACTGAAGCTGCCTGAGTACAGTGATTGAACTCAGCAGCGCTGCGCAGCTGTAAACAGTGGCAATCCCGAGAATTTTCCGGGCTTGCCAGACTGGGCACTGAGGCACAGCCCAGAAAATTCTCGGGATAGCCACTGAAGGGGTTAATGGGGGCAGGGCTTAATGACGGTAAATCCCGTCCCTGGAACCACTGCACAACTGTCCTCTCCGGGCTTCTCCAAGACAATAAAGGTAGGCAAGTATGAGTTATATTTGAGTGAGGTGTTCAAACTGAAATTGCTGTGTAAGCAGCCAGTATTTACCCTGTACAGAAACAAAATAATTCCCCTAAATCTAACTCTCTGCACATGTTATATCTGCCCCACCTGCAGAGCAGCATGATTTTGTCCATCCAGAGAACAAATTTACCCTGTTATCAATTCTGAATTAGGCCCAGAAGAGCGAGGACACACCTACAGTGTATACCATATAATTATATACTGTTTGACTTATGATGTACAGATATTTGTAATATTTATGTTCTAGAGAACAAAATCCGTACACGAGCTGATGCCAAAATACTCCAGCTAGATTGCAGCAAACACTCGCCGGCCTGGACAGTTCTCCCCTTGCTGTTCAGGAGTAATGGGGGCCGTCACATCAGTGTGAGGATAAGGCAAGCTGACAGTATCATCTGCAACACTGACTCTAATCTCATGGGCAGGTGCCAAGAATCTTCTAGAACCATCCATCACAGAACCTCTTGCAGTTACAAAGTATCACATTTCAATAATTTGTTATTCCTGGGAAGCTTCTCTATATGTTTATAGAGAATGCCATGTAAGACTGGTCGTTTATTAATGAGATTTGAACAGATGTATGAATCTTTTAAAAATGTGTATAATAAATGGTTTGCTTATAAATCAAAGGGCTCAATCCAATTAACGCACCCCGCACATGCAAGGAGTAGGGGGTGGTGATTTGCTGTTGCATTGGCATGTAGGGATGCCATGAGAAATTGTGGGGTTCGGGACAGATATTTTGTCCGCACCCCACTAGTTGGTGCCGCACAGACGGCACCACCAATTTGATTTTTTAACAAAGGTATATTGTAACCCCTTAATGGCCATTACATATTGTCACATATTGCAATTCACATTACAATATGCGGGACACCATAATGCCCATTACATATTAAGCCGCACACTGTAATGCCCATTACATATTATGTCGCACACCGTAATGACTATTACATATCATGCCACATAACTGCTGCTTACCTACATGCTCATTGCCAGGAGTTACATGCTTGTTGCCAGGAGTTTCTTGCCCAGTGTCAGTGGTTACATCCTTGTTGCCAGGGATTGCATGCTCCTTGCCTGGGGTTATATGCTCCTTGCCAGGGGTTTCAAACTAGTTGACAAGGGGGAATACATACTTGTTACCAGGGGGAATAGCTTGCTCGTTGCCCAGGGGTGTGCACAATACTGTTACCTGCCGGGGATGAGCACTTCACACTTGCGCTACCGGAATCTGCCCTTCCGGGTAGAGCTTTGTGCTCTGAGCTCTGCTTCTGTGTCCAGCATACGGCTGTGTCCTGTGAGCGGTGGCGGCAGGCAGCAGGGAACACACAGCTGTGGTGAGTGGGGGGGGGGGCGAAACAGGGGACCCCACATATGTGACTTGAGCAGGGGGGGCGGTAGCGGGGGACCTATGGATCTGACTTAAACTGGAGGTGGCAGGCAGCGGGGGAATCGCGTGTCACTGTGAAGGAGGCAGGGCTGTGTACGACCCGCGGCCTGCTGCAGAGGACAGAATGAGGCATCAGCTAGTGTTGTGAGGCGCTTTCCCAGGGGCCTCCCCTTTCTTCAAAGCGGCAGGGCCGGGACAAGTGTCCCCATAGCACCCCCCATGATGGGGGCCCTGTTGGCATGTAAGCTGGCAATGGCATTGGAACTGCCCACCACGAGGCCCTATCTTGCCACAGATTCGCAGATTAAGCAGCACGGTGCGAATCCGGTGGATCGGTAAATGCATTCGATTAAAGCCACAATTATTCACACCTGCGAGTTATTCGTTGCTAATTGGATTGAGCCCAAAGTGTTTGTATTTTAATGTAACAGCAAGTATGAAATCAGGATTAACTACATTTTTGCAAACTTCTCTTAATAGATTTATTTATTTATTAAAATATATTTATCAATAATCGCTGGAGTAACCAATAGTCAGCTGCCTTGGTGATACTGGTGGAACCAGGGGATCAAAAGCCAAAACTTGTGGTGAGATGCAGCAATGATCACTTTCATAATGTCATCGATAATGTACATCATCTCCTACCAGGGGTGTAATGGGGCCTACACACGTAATGACAAAAACGCCCAGTGTATATGCAATTTAAGTGCAGGGTGTACATGTAATTGTGGCAAGATCACACATCTTCTGAATTTTCTGCATGGACGGTGTAATAATGGTTAGCCTTACTGCCTCCCTCCCCATAGCCCTAACTGTGTAGAGTTTGTATATTCTCCCTCAGATTGCGTTGGGATCCTCTCGCTTTTCCGTATATTCAAAATATACTGGAAGGTTAATAAACTCCAAACAAAATCAACCCTAGTGTGAATGTGTGCGTTGGAGGGAATATAGATTGTAAACTCTACTGGGGCAGAGACTGATGTGATTGTTCAATTATTCTTTGTAAAGCGCTGCGGAATATGTGTGCGCTATATAAATAACTGAAAATAATAAGAAGAATTATCACTAAAGGCCAAAGCACAATAAAGGTGGCTACCGGTAGCAATATCTCGCCACTATGGAGTAATTGTGTATTAACCCGTTCAATTAATAGCACTTATATCCTCATTATATGCATATTCCTTTAAGTTGACCAGGATTTAACTATAATGATCAAAAAGAAAACAATAGCAATTGAAAAAAGTAATAGCTTTGCTTAATATTGTATAATCACATTTCCATGTCACTCAAGAGACCACCAGCCGCTTGTACAGGTTTCAGAAAACGTGACCCAGAAGAGGAGGTGAATCTATAGTTTTTTTAGCTGCCTCTGAGAAATGTCTAAGTCCTACAGAGGTAATGTATCAGCCAGAACCTGTGGTCCTATCATACGAAATATAAAGCTATAAGGAATCTGGAGGGACTCCATGAACTAATTTGACTTTTTCATAGATCACCTAATTCCCAAAGGGTTTATTTGATGTTGAAGGACAAAAAAAAAAAAACAGGTAATAAATCGTTATTCCCTCCATCTGTAGGCCGTATGTTAGCAGTTACCAACAGATATGTCCTTCAGAGAAACCCAGTAGAGTCATCACAGAAAACCTTGATCATACGGAGAATGGTTTATGTTTGCGGACATTAATTGAATCGGAAATTATACTGGATGCATTATTTTCATTATGTCGATGTTATTTTTTTTAACAAGACTATTTGAACTGCCCTGATAAACTCGTGCCTAAGAAACTGAGGCCAAGTTCATGTCTACAAAGAACCTGTGTAGGGTCTCCTTCTTTTTGTATCAAGTTTCCACATATGAAGGTAATTGTTTATCAAGTGTCCCTGATTGTGTATCAATTCATCACAGGACCCCATACAATACCGAAATAAAATACAATCTTGGAGAGACAGGGGATGAAGACAAAATACCAACCAATCAGCTTTTGTCAATTTTCAAGCACAGCCTGTACCACGGCAGTAGGGAGCTGATTGGTTGGTACTTTAACTGTCTCCACTTTATCTCTTTGATACAACTCCAAGTTGAATTTAACTTAAGGGGTTGAAGAAACTCTTGAATAATCCTGATGTTGTATAGATTTTAAAACCCTAGTGCAAAACATCCAGGGGAAGATGCATCAAGGATTGGAACGTACAGTGGAGAATTAATGCAAAGCAATCAATCTGCTCCTTTCATTCTAAAGACTGTGCTAGATTCATGTCAGAGGCTTTGGGGTCATTCAGGATGGCTTGGTAACCAGCATAAATTGGCTGCTTACCAAGCGGGTAAACTCCACCCGCTGGGCGAGTGCACACCCTTTCCCCTACAATGAGAAAAGGGCCGCATTTGCATTTGAATGAATGTGTTCTATTACACATCCAATTGGATGCGGCCGTATGGGCAAACAAAATCATTCGATGGTCACAACCATGCGCTCACAGATAAAAGTGACGAACAGGGGCTTGTCATGTGACATCAGCCGCCTGTCCTGTGCAGACTTCGACCCGCTTGCTTTTGCATGGGGACACCCAGCTTTTTTCCAGACGCACCCACCATTTTTGTGGGCACCCCCAGGAAACGCTAGGCATCCTTATGCATCAGCCCCATGCCCGCCCATTGCCCGCTTCCTCTGTACGAACGCCTCAGATACTGTGACAGTCACCGAAGATGTTTGCACGGCGGCCCTGCACATGTATGTATACTAGACTTGATAAAGGTCAGTTGGACCGAAACACGTATATCCTGTCAGAGGAAAGTAAACAGCCACACTCCTGGATGTATGTATGTTTTTATCCTATTGTTTTTATCCTATAGTCTTTTTGATCCTATTGGACATTTTGGTTTTTGTTTTTATTTTTGTTCTATGTCCGCATGGTCTGTTCATGGGACATATGTAAAGCATTTTTTGTACGGATTAAACTTTGTGGAGGATTTTTTATCCAATTGAATCTCTGGCCCTATTCCTGTTAAACCTCATCGATTGACAATCAATAGGAAAAGAAACCGCTATGGGCTTTTGCCCCCCTCTATAAGGGGTGAGTAAGGTACGCCATTATTGGATGGTGAATAGACCTGCTGTATAAAGCATAACTTGTTATACCCAATTACATTAGCAAAACCTTTTATGTTTTATATACTTTGAAACATTGGAGTTACCGGGCCAGCAGACACACATCCGGTTTTCACAAGCATCTAGCCTGTTGCACCAGTATAAAGAAACCTTTATAGGTTTGAAAACCCCCAAAACACACCGTGAGTAGGGGTACGCTTTCACTAAATTCAACATAAAGAAACCTTTATATGTGTACTTTATCTGAATTAAATGTAAGTGAGGTACGCTGTCAAGATATACTATTTTTGTACAGCCCCCCACTTACTCAATTAAATAGTTACTCTGCTATCTGAGACACCATTTTCTATTTCCTTCTTTCCAGCACGTGTGAAATTACGTCACAAATGAGAACATGCCCATTGATGCTGAGAGGCTGAGCTCCCCGAGATTGTGCCTAAAGAAACCTTTATAAAATGGATAACATCTAAAACCAACGTGAGTTTTGGTACGCCTTGCGGAACTCAACTTATCTCAGCATTTATGTTATGGAGTGTTTATAATAAAACACATACACGGATTTTAATTATTGTTTATTCTTTTTATGTTTTTCACTAATTAACACGGCCTGGTAACCAATATTCACTTGAGAACAACCTCATCTCACAGAAAGCGGAGTCCGAACAGAATAACTTCAAGTATTCTTTTTATTTGCGCCATTTTGTCTATATCCCATTTGTTTCCAATTTGTATTTTGAAGGAAAGGTGTACCTTCAGGGATTGTGATTTAAGGCAGCATTGCGCCACGTATCTACTGTCATTTGTTTTTGCATTGCCTAAATGGCAGGGAGGCACTCTAAAAATTGGGTCCGCCTCAGAGTCCCCTGGGAAGTTTGGCAAGTCTCCCATTTTCTGGCCAGAGCCCCTGCTTCCCCTTCCCCGCTTGTTCAGTTACTGCAATTTACGGGTCCTCGGAGAGGGGGTGGAGCTAAAATTACATGATAGCGGCATTTTGCATCATTTAAGCCCCACCCCTCTCCACAGGCCGGAAATGAGAGGTGAAAATCAAAGTAGGCAAGTATGGTATATAGCCTTACACGCATGCGCAGAGCTGCAACATCAGTGCCTGCAGCGAACTTGCTGCGGCCCGATTGATGCTGAATCAGGCCCAAAGTGAAAATTCTCCACATTATCACTTTCAAAGGCTGGATACAGCCTGTTATTTATTGCATGTTGAAGTACAGAATATAACAAACTTCTATATTAGTAATAATGATGATGATTATGATTATAATAATAAAACAATAACAAGTGTTATTATGCAATTGTGATCTGCAAAAATCCTGTTACAAACTATGGGGGAAATGTATCAAACCTGAGATGTGGAGAAGTTGCCAATAGCAACCAATCAATCAGCTTCTAGCTATTCATT
The DNA here is from genome assembly GCF_055691185.1 of Crinia signifera. Lineage (NCBI taxonomy): Eukaryota > Metazoa > Chordata > Amphibia > Anura > Myobatrachidae > Crinia > Crinia signifera. The sequence goes on from NC_139218.1 coordinate 30,388,361, forward strand.
TATAGAATGTACTAGATACGTGATAGTAAGCGCTGATATGGGAAACTTCTTTGCTTATCAGCTTCAGATATTTGATACACCCCCCCCCCCCCCCCCCCTTGTTGTTTTATTTGGTCCACATTGAAAGTCGCAAAAACAGGATTTTTTCTTGCGTCTATTCTTTATAGAATTTTTTTTTTCTTTTTGCTAATTAGATAATGAAATTAAGTATAGAATTTATTAAATTCATAAAATAGGTCACTTTCTTGAAATGATACCAGGATGAAAGTTTTTTCTAGTCCAGAACAATTATTCGGAAGGAAGTGATAGTGGCGGGCTGTATACAGTAGTAGCATATAAAGGATACCTTGCAGATAACTGAATCTACTACACGAGTATCAAATAATACTGTAGGTACAAAATAAAACTTTAAATATATATAACAATGAAATTTAAATAATACGTTCAAAGATTAGAATGAATATAGTAGAGTATATAATAATAGCGAAACATAATTTAGAAACAGGGGTCCTAATCCTAGGGTTCTTACCGGCAGAACTTGGGAAATCTGCTTACTCATCCAGTAGTGCAGGAGACTACCTAGAGGATCAGGAGTCTCCCGCAACTTCCAGGGGAATTGCCAAGTTACTTATAACTGATCCCAATCAACGTTTCCTTTTCTATAAAAATACGAGTGAGTCAGATTTATAAAGAAAGTAATGTAAGGAAGCCTGTGGATGCTGAACAGCTTGATACTCTGCCCCATTTCCTTATCGCAGATCTGCCCAGTCTCCTTCTGCTGAGTCTGTATTTGGTTGAGACTCTTTTGCTGTGTCAACCAAGTCCAAGCGGTTCCCTGCATTTAGCATATGGCTTGCTGCAATACCGCTTCCTTCTCAGATGTCAATTAAATCTACGCCCATAATGCTATATTTGTAACCAGACAGCAAATCTGATGCTGATCCCGAGTTCTGAATTCTGCGTCAGCAGAAGTACTGAAAATATTCATGGAATTGCAGAGGACATTTAATGCAGGGATGTGATTACACGTCTCATTTCCCAGTATCTGACTGAGATCTCTCTCTATGGCCCATTCGTTCTACGCTATACTTTTCTTATTATCGCACTTATGGAGTTGGCTGCTGTTTGTTTTTGTACTTTATTTGCCCATCTCATGCTGAATTACAGATAAAACTGGTGTAAATCCTAGAACTGTAGATAATAGATTTAATCAAAACTAGTGCCAGAAATAGGAATGGACACAGTTTGTGCTATAACTTCTGAGTACAGACCTCACTGAGTAAGACGTAAGAATTAATCACCTCCCGATGCTCTTCCTGCTTTGTACAGTTGTTTCTCTGAACACTATTTCCGTATGTATAATTAATTAAAAAGGACAATGTGTTATAGATGACTACAGACATTAATTAGTACAATAACTGCCAATTACAAGTGCAAAAAATGGATGGTACTGAGAAGAGGAACTTTGAGGCTCTGAAAGGCGCCAGACTTTAAATCTAAACTGCAAACAAAGCCATTCTGAGCAGGCAATTTCAGCGGCATACCTTGGGACATGGGGTCTGATTCAGATCTGTTCACAAAGGGAGGATTCGGCCGCCAAGCGAGCTGTTCTGAATCCGCCCCCTCCCCCCCCCACAAAATCCCAGGTACATCCATTCACATATTTACGCACCATCCAATTATTTCTGTTGTCCCTGGTGTTCGCAGCCGCCTCATAGCCCAAACACCCGTTTCGGGCCAGTCGCTAATGTCATCCGCCCTCCACCAGCAGGCATAAACACGCCCGCATTTTCCATGAATCCCCCTCATTTCCATGAATCGGCCGGGATCCACTCCCACGCGCCCACTACATGTCAACCACTCTGCGATTGGCTTGCAGATCTGAATCGGGCCCACGGAACAGTGGTGCTGCCCCAGGCCTAGGGGTGGCATCTGCATTTGGCCTTAAGGGTACCTGGAAGAGCACCTTGCGGAGTTGCTAAAGAATTGTCCAGTGTGACATTAGGATGCACTCAATGTGACATCGGGGCGATGGGCGGCAAGGGGTTCCACCACTGGTTTGTACATCCCGCCCCCTGCAAGAAGCCAGTGAAATGTAGCCACCGCTGGCTGCCTTTCGTACAGACGGCTCACGCATGCCGTACCATGCGTATGCGCGTTCATCCGATAATCGCTCATGCTGCCAAATTGCAGCATAGTGAATAGGTCGAAAGGTGCCCATACACTAGTAAGATTTATCTGCAGATCTGGCTGGTTGGAACAAAAACATGGTTATGGATGAGTGACAGTTTGTCAGTTTTCCAGCATTTCCAAGCAAATGGTCAACTGTCATTTGCTCTCATCCATAACCATGTTTTTGTTCCAAACAGCCAGATCTGAAGATAAATCTGTGTGTGTATGGCCACCCTTAGACAGGCCATTTAAACATATCCAAGTGCTTTCACAAACATTATTCCAGACAGTAATTGCAATAGCAAAACATAGAATGTTGGGTATGTTTATACTGAGGGCGATCCAATAATCTAGTTGCATATATATATTATCTGAAGAGTGATAAGCACGAATAAACATACCACATTTCTGTGTATGTCAGTGTCTATATAAGTGTTTATGAATATGCGATTTGGACTAAAGAATCTTTCAAACTACATTATTAAAGTACTCTGCTTAATGTATCAGTGTAATTAAATTAGTCAACAAATATTTATCCAAAATCATTAAATTATTAGTTATGTTTGCTGTGTTTTACAGTGACTGGACATTTCCTAACAAAATCTGTATCCGTAAATAAGACTATTATTTCTATAGCAGTCTGACGGCAGTGTAAGGAGACATAAATGATTGTTCTGACTATTATATGGGTGTAATAAGGCTTAACACCATTATATCACACAACTAATGACACTAAGGGTATATTAATTATCACTTCATTCACACAAAAACAAGTGATAATTAACATTTTCACCTATTTTTGTATACATTTCCAGTCATTCATTATAAATGTACAGTAATGCAGGAGATTTGACAGATATCTAATGCCTACTGGTCACCATAAATCTGGCCCCATGTCCCTGTACCAGTATGGGGAATAGTGGTGGCTCCAGGGGTGCGGCTGCGGGACAATTCAAAATTTAACTAACCCTAATCAACTGCCACCCCAAACATTGCCAAACGTCACCGTCCGAGACTCACTGGCAGTTGGTGTGGCTCTACTACTTGAATTTGGGATTGTGCTTGAGCCCCTCCTCTAGAGCCGCCACTGAGTAGCATACCTATAATGGGTGCAGTGTCCATGGTGCATGCGGGCCCCTGAGTCTCAGGGGGGCCCACATCACACGCATTTTGGTAATAACCTCCGGCCTCGTGGCGGCCATTTTTCCGCCAATCTGCACATGCGCAGTGGAGTCTGAGTGCTCTTGTGCTCAGACTCCACAACGCAGCGGAGGTTCAAGCATGCGCAGTAGGGTCTGAGCACTAGAGCGTTCACACACTACTGCTCCCATTGCCGCTCCAGGCAGAGAGGAGGGGCCCAGCCGAAGAGGCTGCACAATGGCTTCCTCCTCTCTTAAGTTGCCCCTGCCGTCCGCCACTGATGGTGACCTAAATCCTTACCAAGTGGAAGGAGTTCTGATTGTGTAAAATGATCCAGTCGGATCCCTCCGCCACTGCCTGTCTTCTTCCGCTAAAAGAGGCGCATACGGGAATTCGCGGTCATGCATGTGCAGTAGCATTTGCCAAGGTCAGACTCAGCAGTGTCACTACTACTATATTAACGGTAAAAAAGATTTGCAGGAAGTAGCTTATTTCCGGATCAGCTGTTTCTGTGCCAGAGCAATAATTAATCACTCCAAGACCACACATTGAATTATAAACATAATTATCGGCCTTGATAATTAACATAATGAATAGGCCCTTACATGTCAAGTTTATTTCTGTACTCACTACACATTTGCTGGCATTACTTCCTCCGACATTCATTTATTGCTCCAGGTACTATTGCTGACGAATAAACATGACATAACTGCAGGTTAAATAGAAAACAAAATGAATGTAGTAAGGTTATGAGACCAATAAAATGCACAGAGAATAATTGTTACATAGCCACATCATCTATATATATAAAAGGCTAACTACTCCTCACCTCTGAGGTGAACTACCGCCAGTGACCACTAGAGGCCACTCAATAGAACAAATTACTCTTTAACAGAAAGTGACAGCAAAATGATCTGTTTCAAACTTGCTGGATATGGAGAGAGGGAGCTGTGAAGACAGAGATTGGTCGGTCGTAGCAGATAGGGACTAAGCCGTCATTTTAACAGGCTTTTAACTAGTATAGTAAATATAATGTCAACAATAGTATATATTTTGGGCCGTTAACACTGAGAGCATCAATAGACATAGACAAAGTGACCTCAAAGCTGGTATAAAAGATGCTATGCAGGAAAGAGCAACTGTATAATGAATGCAATTCCAAAGGGATTAGACAGTTAAACAGTTGATATGGACTTACTGTATGTCATTAGGATCAAAAGGCCACGAGGGTTAAAGGTCAACAAGAAAACTGTAGACACAAAAAAGGTCAACATAAGGTTTTTCGTGATTTTTAGGTTTAGGATTTAGGGTTTCAGTTAGTGCTAGAATTAGGCACTAGGGAGAAGATTAAGGTTAGGCTGCTTGAGGGAACGGTTAGAGTTAGGTACTAATGGGGGGTTTAGGGTTAGGCTGCTGGAGGGGTAGTTAGGGTTAGGCACTAGGTGAAGGGTTAGGCTACTGAAGGTAGAGTTAGGGTTAGGCACTAGGTGAAGGTTTAGGGGTTTAGGGTTAGGCTATGGAAGTTAGGGTTAGGTACAAGGGGGAGGGTTATGAGTAGGCAGAAGGTGGATGCTTATTATTAATCATTAGGGGATGTTAGGGTTAGGCACTATGGGGAGGGCTAGGGTTAGGCGCTACATGGAGGATTAGGGTTAGGCACTAATGGGGAGGGTTAGCTAAGGAGGATTAGACACCAGTCATAGAGAAGCACTAGGGGAGGGTTAGGGTTAGCACCATGGCGAGGGTTAGCTAAGGGGGAGATTAGGCATTAGGGATAGAGAAGCACTAGGGGGAAGGTTAGGCACCAGGGATGGGATAGGCACCAGGGGAAAAATAAGGACAGGCACTGGGAATAGGATTAGGGTTAAAATAACATTAAAACATTTGTCAATCTTTATTGTATCAATAATTAGCAAATTTACTTTTTGACCCTGTTGACCCTCTTGACCTAAGTCAATGTCGACTTATCTAGACATTGTTGATCTTTTCATCTACACCCCCTTAAGTCTGCAGTATTGGCTCATTCCTTTATTCACACTCTTTTAGCTCACACCATTCACATGTCACACTTCTGTCACTAGTGCTGGAGAAAGGCACAAGAAGCATTTAACTGCCTCACCCATCAGCTCCCCCTCCAATCACTGCACTGCCTCACCCATCAGCTCCCCCTCCAATCACTGCACTGCCTCACCCAACAGCTCCCCCTCCAACCACTGCACTGCCTCACCCATCAGCTCCCCCTCCAATCACTGCACTGCCTCACCCATCAGCTCCCCCTCCAATCACTGTACTGCCTCACCCATCAGCTCCCCCTCCAACCACTGCACTGCCTCACCCATCAGCTCCCCCTCCGATCACTGCACTGCCTCACCCATCAGCTCCCCTCCAATCACTGCACTGCCTCACCCATCAGCTCCCCTCCAATCACTGCACTGCCTCACCCATCAGCTCCCCCTCCAATCACTGCACTGCCTCACCCATCAGCTCCCCTCCAATCACTGCACTGCCTCACCCATCAGCTCCCCCTCCAATCACTGCACCGCCTCACCCATCAGCTCCCCCTCCAATCACTGCACTGCCTCACCCATCAGCTCCCCCTCCAATCACTGCACTGCCTCACCCATCAGCTCCCCCTTGAAACCCCTGCACTGCCTCACCCATCAACTCCCCCTCCAACCACTGCACTGCCTCACCCATCAACTCCCCCTCCAATCACTGCACTGCATCACCCATCAGGCAGACGTTTTAGGTCCATCCGAGCAAAGACGACAAGAACTACAAAAGGCTTCTTCCCACTAGCTGTCCACCAACTAAACCGTATTGAACATACCAAATACTAAATACTAACTCGAACTTTTCTAGATACATGTGAAATGTATGTGATGTATGTTTATGCCTCTCTTCCCACCCCCTTTGTGCTCCCTGATTGATGCTGCACTGTTACCACAAAAAATTCCAAGCATACGCAAGTATACCTGGCCAATAAAGATGATTCTGATTCTGATTCTGATCAACTCCCCCTCCAATCACTGCACTGCCTCACCCATCAACTCCCCCTCAAATCACTGCACTGCCTCACCCATCAGCTCCCCCTCCAATCACTGCACTGCCTCACCCATCAACTCCCCCTCCAACCACTGCACTGCCTCACCCATCAGCTCCCCCTCCAATCACTGCACTGCCTCACCCATCAACTCAGCCTCCAATTACTGCACTGCCTCACCCATCAGCTCCCCCTCCAATCACTGCACTGCCTCACCCATCAACTCCCCCTCCAATCACTGCACTGCCTCACCCATCAACTCCCCCTCTAATCACTGCACTGCCTCATCCATCAGCTCCCCCTCCAATCACTGCACTGCCTCACCCATCAGCTCTCCCTCTAATCAGTGCACTGTCTCACCCATGAACTCCCCCTCCAATCACTGCACTACCAATACCAATAGAGAATATTATCGACGTCCCATCAAAAATTAAAACCCAGGTCCCCGGGGGCCCTTACGATCAAATTGGAGAAATTATGAACATCAGGAAGAGGACTACTCCCAAAGACAAAATAGGAGCAATATAGATAGATGGGAACAACCGAGGGATAGAAATCACTTAGGAAACGCACCTCACAGCAATCAGCGTTTTTTAGAAAGGAGACCCCATATAAATCAACACAGATAAATATAGTGCCAAACAGAAGGGGGAATAGAGCAGGTAAATTGCTCAACCTCTCTAAAAAGAAACGATCAAAATTAAAACTAAAATCAACATCAGATCCCAAAGTTGTAAACAATGTCGTGACAGAAAGTGTAATAGAACCTATAAAACAGACCCAAACTAAGATCTTCAATCTGAGTGATTACACACTCACTACAGAGGAAGAACAAATTCTGGAAAAGGGCCTAAAATTCTCGCCATCGAGTAGAGCAAGCGAATTCGATATATTCATCGATTTGCAGAGGTTCATACGCAAATGCTCCTTAAAGAAATTCTTCTCAGATAAGGAACAAGCGGATACGTCCACACTGCCACCGGAGGGAATTAAAGTATTCAGAAAAAAGTCGACTTTTTTCCCCAAGCACAAGAAGGGTTGCTATGTGGACGTTTTCGAAAAATTAGTAAGAGAAGATTTAGAGCGCACATCCTTCAAACATATCAAAGCTCCTAACCTTACTAAATCCCAGAAATTAGCTATAGATGCTTTAAAAAACAATCAGCAAATAGTGATAAAACCCGCCGACAAAGGCGGCGGGATAGTAATTCTCAATAGAGATGATTATCACTCAGAAGTTATGCGCCAAATCATGGACAAAAATACTTATAAAAAACTTCGAAGTGACCCTACCCCAGGAATTCAAAAGAAGATGGAGGTTTTTCTTAACTTATACATGACAGAGGGAGTTATTTCTGAAAAAGAAGTAGACTTCCTACTAGTAGAAAATCCATCTACCCCTGTACTTTATGTACTTCCAAAAGTACATAAGTCTATTACCAAACCGCCTGGCAGACCCATTGTGGCCAGCATAGGGTCAGTAACAGCCAACTTGTCCAGCTTTCTTGACTACAGAATTCAGCCCATGGTGAAAAAAACTAGATCTTACGCAAAAGACACCATAGCGGTAATTAACAAAATTAATGAAGTCAAATGGGAAGCACACTATCGATTGATAACGGCCGATGTTAAGGCTTTATATACGATTATTCGGCACCAAGACGGTTTAGAAGCCCTAAAATACCATCTTACGTTAAATAATATACAGGAGAAGGAAAAAAATTTTATTCTTGACGGTACAAATATGGTATTAAGTAACAACTTCTTTTGGTATTCTGGTGAACATTATCTTCAGGTAGCGGGGACAGCGATGGGGGCCAAACTGGCACCAGGGTACGCAAACCTATTCCTAGCCCACTGGGAAGACCAGTCAGTGTGGGCAGGACACGCCTGGGGTGCCAGTTTGGTCCTCTGGACCCGCTACATAGATGACGTCTTGTTCATCTGGAGTGGCGACGACGCATCTCTTACTTTGTTTTGTAACTATCTTAATGACAACCAACTCAATGTAGAACTTACGTTTACAATGAGCAATATTGAGGTCAATTTTTTGGACCTCACGATTTATGTGGATAGGGATCAAAACAAAGAATTACATTAAGCCAACAGATTGTAATGCGTATATAGGGTTTGAGAGCAACCATCACGCCAATTGGATCCGCAGTATCCCTAATAGCCAGTTCCAGAGGCTAAGGCGGAACTGCAGTGATATAGATGTCTTTGAGGCACAAGCATCAGAGATGAAAAAGGATTTTATAGAAAAGGGCTATGAGCCTCAAGCTGTGAATAGGGCTCTGGATAAATGTACTAATTTAGATAGAGCTGAAATTTTAAAGAATAAAGTACCTACCAGCAACAAATCAAATGAAGAAATATTATTCATTACAAAATTTTCGTCTCAACATCACACAGTAGAAAAAATTATTAAGAAGCATTGGGGAATATTAATTAGAGACCCTGTCCTTAAAGAATTTTTGGGTGAAAAGCCTAGATTTGTATACAAGAGAGCGGACAATCTTAAAAGCCTACTTGTACAAAGTGCTTTACCTACAGATGCGGGCAATGCAATATTTGCAAAGCCTGCAAAACTGAAAATAAAATAACCAGTTACAGATCCAAGGTTACTAACATGGAATATGAAATTAAAGACTTCATTACCTGTGGGTCAAAAAATGTAGTATACCTTTTGGAATGTGTATGCGGGTTACAATATGTAGGTCGTACTGGCCGTATGCTAAAGGAGAGGCTAACAGAACACACTCGTAACATTAAAAAAGGTTATGATCTACATAGTGTGTCGATGCACTTTAAGGAGAAGCATGCTTGCGATATAAAATTACTTAAATCTTTTTGCGGTATAAAATTATGCAACAAAAATTGGAGGACACGCAATGCGGAGAGTGATCTGGCAAGATTAGAGATGAGGACAATTTTTGACCTCAGAACACTCTCCCCCAATGGGTTAAATTTAGATTTTGAATGTAAATGGTTTTTATGATGTCTTTTCTATGATGTTGATTTTATGGTCTTACGCTAATCATGCACATTCTTTTCTGTTTTTATTTCCCCTATCTCCAATGCCTGCAAGTTCATTCAAACACCGGCTTGTAGAGAGTTAGGCGATATTTAATGAATTGTTATCTGATGCTTTTTTATCATGTTTTAAAGTTTTTTATGATATGTATTAAATTGAGTTTTTTATGATATGTATTAAAATAGAGATTTTAGTTGTTTTTACAACGATTGTATTAACTTCACCTGCTTGTTTAAATTGTATCCAGCATACTAATGAGTAGGTAGTTGTGTCAAATAATACAAGCCGGGCTAGGTTTTGCTCATTGGTCAATAGACATCATGTGACCAACAAGCCTTCCTTTAAAAGAAGCCCGGGAAGCACAGCGGCATATCTTGACAAAGGAAAATATCTTCCGAAACGCGTTGATGCCGACTCTATTGAAGGAAGGACAAAGACACAGATCAGAGTACTAAAGCCGCAGCGTCTGCAGCGCTGCCCGCCTGTTCATCTGACATCCGTCCCAGCGTGTCCTTTTTCTTCATACTACCTGTTCCCGTGTACATTACCCCCGCTTTTTACCTGTATGTCTGAGAGAATAAATCGTTTTTACCAGCAGAGGAGTGGAGCGTTTGGTGTAAAGAACCTGTTACGTACACGCGTGACAGAAAGCTAAAGTAAGTCTGACTCCAATTTGCCTGTGTACAGACGTGGGGATTTTTGAAGTTGTACAGATACTGCTACGTGCATGCGGGTCAGAACTTGAAAGTAAGTGTCTGTCATTAGGGGATATCTTTGACCCCACCTGCCTTTCAAGTTACTGCCACCTGCATATATCTACTGTATGGGACATTCAGAAGTAGGATTTATGCTGTTTATCATATCCAATTGAACTCTCCCATTCACCATTCAGCGCTGGTTTTATTCACATCTTTTCTATTTTCTACACTACACTGCCTCACCCATCAGCTCCCCTCCAATCACTGCACTGCCTCACCCATCAGCTCCCCCTCCAATCACTGCACTGCCTCACCCATCAGCTCCCCTCCAATCACTGCACTGCCTCACCCATCAGCTCCCCCTCCAATCACTGCACCGCCTCACCCATCAGCTTCCCCTCCAATCACTGCACTGCCTCACCCATCAGCTCCCCCTCCAATCACTGCACTGCCTCACCCATCAGCTCCCCCTCGAAACCCCTGCACTGCCTCACCCATCAACTCCCCCTCCAACCACTGCACTGCCTCACCCATCAACTCCCCCTCCAATCACTGCACTGCATCACCCATCAGGCAGACGTTTTAGGTCCATCCGAGCAAAGACGACAAGAACTACAAAAGGCTTCTTCCCACTAGCTGTCCACCAACTAAACCGTATTGAACATACCAAATACTAAATACTAACTCGAACTTTTCTAGATACATGTGAAATGTATGTGATGTATGTTTATGCCTCTCTTCCCACCCCCTTTGTGCTCCCTGATTGATGCTGCACTGTTACCACAAAAAATTCCAAGCATACGCAAGTATACCTGGCCAATAAAGATGATTCTGATTCTGATTCTGATCAACTCCCCCTCCAATCACTGCACTGCCTCACCCATCAACTCCCCCTCAAATCACTGCACTGCCTCACCCATCAGCTCCCCCTCCAATCACTGCACTGCCTCACCCATCAACTCCCCCTCCAACCACTGCACTGCCTCACCCATCAGCTCCCCCTCCAATCACTGCACTGCCTCACCCATCAACTCAGCCTCCAATCACTGCACTGCCTCACCCATCAGCTCCCCCTCCAATCACTGCACTGCCTCACCCATCAACTCCCCCTCCAATCACTGCACTGCCTCACCCATCAACTCCCCCTCTAATCACTGCACTGCCTCATCCATCAGCTCCCCCTCCAATCACTGCACTGCCTCACCCATCAGCTCCCCCTCCAATCACTGCACTGCCCTACCCATCAGCTCCCCCTCCAATCACTGCACTGCCTCACCCATCAACTCCCCCTCCAATCACTGCACTGCCTTACCCATCAACTCCCCCTCCAATCACTGCACTGCCTCACCCATCAGCTCTCCCTCTAATCAGTGCACTGTCTCACCCATGAACTCCCCCTCCAATCACTGCACTGCCTCACCCATCAGCTCCCCCTCCAATCACTGCACTGCCTCACCCATCAGCTCCCCCTCCAATCACTGCACTCCCTCACCCATCAGCTCCCCCTCCAATTACTGCACTGCCTCACCCATCAACTGCCCTCCCCTTGGTGCAAATCACTGCACTGCCTCACCCATCAACTGCCCTCCCCTTGGTGCAAATCACTGCACTGCCTCACCCATCAACTGCCCTCCCCTTGGTGCAAATCACTGCACTGCTTCACCCATAAACTGCCCTGCCCTTGGTGCAAATCACTGCACTGCCTCACCCATCAACTGCCCTCCCCTTGGTGCAAATCACTGCACTGCCTCACCCATTAACTCCCCCTCCCCTTGGTGCAAATCACTGCACTGCCCCACCGTTGAACTCCCCCTCCCCTTGCTGCAAATCACTGCACTGCCTCACCCATCAACTGCCCTCCCCTTGGTGCAAATCACTGCACTGCCTCACCCATCAACTGTCCTCCCCTTGGTGCAAATCACGGCACTGCCTCACCCATGAACTCCCCCTCCCCTTGGTGCAAATCACTGCACTGCCTCACCCATCAACTCCCCCTCCCCTTGGTGCAAATCACTGCACTGCCTCACCCATGAACTCCCCCTCCCCTTGGTGCAAATCACTGCACTGCTTCACCCATCAACCACCCCTCCCCTTGGTGCAAATCACTGCACTGCCTCACCCATCAACTCCCCCTCCAATCACTGCACTGCCTCACCCATCAACTCCCCCTCCAATTACTGCACTGCCTCACCCATCAACTCCCCCTCCCCTTGGTGCAAATCACTGCACTGCCTCACCCATCAACTCCCCCTCCAATCACTGCACTGCCTCACCCATCAACTCCCCCTCCAATCACTGCACTGCCTCACCCATCAACTCTCCCTCCAATCACTGCACTGCCTCACCCATCAACTCCCCCACCCCTTGGTGCAAATCACTGCACTGCCTCACCCATCAACTCCCCCTCCTCTTGGTGCAAATCACTGCACTGGCTCACCCGTCAACTCCCCCTCCCCTTGGTGCAAATCACTGCACTGCCTCACCCATCAACTCCCCCTCCCCTTGGTGCAAATAACATCACGACAGTACAAAAACACTGTGAGCAGGAAGATCTGGCTTATGCCATCATTGTAGAGACTGTGCACCCGCTCATCTTTGCACGCAGGGCAGTGTAACCGGTCACACGCACCTTTGTTCCAGCCCTGCATGTCACCTCACTATTGCCAATAACATTGCAGAGTTTAGGTAGGACACAGTGCAACACAAATTCATCCATCAATCTACAGGACATGAGATCACCATCACCAACAGGTCACAGCTATGTATTTTCATCATTAATCTCAATTAACATAAGTGCTTAATACAAAACAGCACGTGCCGTATACAGTACAGTATGTTATAAATGTAAAACATAAACAGCAATTACAGTATGCAAAAATAGTAGATAATAAAAATAATAAATAACACTGGAGATGGGTTTGCAGATAAAATAGCCACTGTAACTTAAAACTTTTTATATATAATCACACAAAAAAACGCAAAAAAAAATAAAATACGGATCTTAAAATAACAACTAATAGTATATCTGACAAACATATATTAGTCTCTACAAAATGTTGAACCTTCATTCATTTTTCATTTTGAACATAAATGTATTTGTTTACGGTTCATAGAACAAGTGTGGTATGATGCTCAGTCGGGATTCTGACCATCATTAGTCCGACATTGGAATCCCAGTACTCTGACAGGGGGGTGAACCCTACGAAGCCCCTTGCAGGCTCGCTGCACTTGCCACAGGTTCTGTTCTCCCTGTGGCATGTGCCCCGCTCGCAGTGGCGTAACTAAGTTTTGGGCGCCCCCCCCCCCCGCCGCCGCCCCGCCAAGCCCCCTCAATCCCCCGCCGCCCATGCAAATGCCCCCCCCCCCAATCCCCTGCAGCTTTATCTATCGCGCTGGTCCTGGCGGCTCCGTTCTTCAGCTGAGGACCACCACAAAATGGCCGCCACCATACAGCAGACAGTTTCAAGGAACTGTGTGCTATATGGGGGCGACCATTTTGTGGTGGTCCTCAGCAGAAGAACGGAGCCGCCGGGACCAGCGAGATAGGTAAGTCTGCGGGGGATTGGGGGGGGGAGTGTAACTATAGTACCGCAGCCCCCGGCGCCCCCACATGCACAGCGCCCCCCCCCCGCGCGGTAGCGGGGGCTGCGGTGCTATAGTTACGCCGCTGCCCGCTCGGCATGTGCACGCTTGTAACAAAAGTTGCGAACCTGCACAAATGCCAGGGTCAATTTGTTGGCCCAGTCAGTCGCTGTTGGGAGGTAAGAAGGACAGTGTGTAAACCTATGCACTATCATACTTGCCTACTTTTGAAAACTAGTTTCAGGAAGATTATAGTTGGTAGTAGACTTGTGCAAAGCTCTCCAATGAGTGGGCGTGTCATGCTCCACTTAAAGGGCATGCCTAATTCCATATATGGAGAGATTGTGAGAGATTGTGAACGTGGCACCTAGAAGCGTGGGTGTGCACTGCTACATCTGAGAGGAATCTTTTATAATGACTTATATCCAAATGTAGATGAGTACCAAAGCAGTTAGTAAGAGCTACTGTACTTGGTAAAGTGCTGGGAAATGGCGCTGATGATTCAATGTAAATGTATCTATCTCTCATTCCTTTTTCCCAAAAAAATGTAACAGTGTAATGTGGACTAGGTGACATGAGGGAGATTGCTAGACTAATGAGGGAGAGAGGAAGATTGCTGCTATGTCAGGGAGTCTCCTGCAGAATGCAGGAGGGGAGGCAACTGTGGCACTATAGATATAAATATAGGTGCACTTAAGCAGATATAAGTTTACAGCTTCTACAAAAGGGGTTTCTGGTTAATAAATTAGGCCCACTTTGCCTGGAAGCATGCTGCAGACATAGAACATGTTCCAAGTTGAATCTCGAAGCTTTGATGCATACGTAATAGAACATCACCATTCTTCTCATGAAAAGACAATACTGCCACCTGCTGGCTTCTTGTTTCATTTTATTTAATTTTTCTAGTTTCAGTGCAACTTAAAATCAAACCAGTAAATGTGTTGTAAAGAATTACAATGCTATTTAATGCAATTCATGTCCAGTGCTGGAAAGGAAAAGCTACACTGTTAGACGGTACGCCTTTCAAATAATAGTAATAATGGGATTTAGCTCAGATGCAGTACACATGCCACAGATCAGAGGAAATATTTGGGTATTTTCAGTGCTTTTGAAATTCTCAGATTTACTAAGGCCAAAATCTACTGAAAACCAATTTTGGACTACAGCAAACTATCAAATACGCCATCAGTACTCTTTAATCGATACCTATAAAAAGCCTCTCATTTACTAACAGTTGGTTTGAAAACCGACTCAAAATCAGCCACAAAACTCAAATAAATAATAGAAACAGGTCTGCATAACTCCCAACTTTGGCCTTCAGGGAAATCAGGACCTGCTGCAGCGGAAGTGTGTCCGCATCTGATAAAGGGGCAGGTGTCGGGAGGGGTGGACGTGGCCTCAGGTGGAGGGGCTTGACCTAGTTTTGCTACCCCCGTTTCCTTCATATTGGGGGCATACCTCACCTAAGAAAGGAACCAAACCGGTATCTTGCCTAGGGCCCTGTGAGGTCTAAATCTGCCATTGGCGGAACTGCCCTGATGTTGGAAGGTATGGATCCGTTATAAATCATGTTCAATTGGCTCAAAGGTAATTACACTGCTAGAAAGCAATATCACCGGCGGGGCTGAGCTGGGCCAGATCCCTTTAAAGGGAAACTCTGGCCAGTCTGCCGTGAGACCAGCCCCTTGCAATTATTTATTTAATTCAGGTGGCCGAGCGTGCGCCGCCCGGCGTCCCCCGGTTGCTAGGCCCCTGTACTGGTGTCCCCCGGCCGGGCGGAAGTGACCGGGCAGCCCTGCTCCAGGCAACCCTCCCGGATACTAGTGTGTCCGTCCCCCCCCCCCCCACACACACACACATCTCCCCATGGCAGCGTTAATTTCCGGCAATTCATGTCTTTTCGCGGGAGGGGGAGGGGCCTAAAGATGCAAAATGTGACATTTAGCCCCACCCCCTCCTCACAAATTGCGGGATTAGCAGTACTGGGGGCTGGGCTTGATGATGACTACATCAGGCCACGCCCCCAAAGTGCTGCTGACAGTCTTTAAAGTAGGCAACCCTGGGTAAATTCCAAACTACTCAGCCAATTAGTGTGTTACAACCAATTCTTTAAAACAGCAGTGCAATACACTTCAACCCACCCCAAAATTCCAAACTACTGCCTAGTCTGCGAGTTTAAATGTTGATATCTTTTTTATTATGAAATTCTAATTTATTTCTAAAGCAACGAGATGACCAAGGAAGATATCTAAACCACACAACCTACTCAATTTAAACCACTGTGAAAGGAGAAAACATTTCTGGGCAAACTAATATTTGAAGTCAATGGGTTATCAGCACACAAACAGACCTGCACTGACAGAACACATCCATTCATACTGGGCCTGATTCTCAGAGGCGTAGCTAGGGCGGAGCACAAGCTCCAGGCGCCGACATGTCACCTGGCGCCGGAGCTCTGCCGCCGGCTCCCCCACTCTGCTTGCCCACTCCCCACTGTGCCCGGCATCAGTCAGTGGGGGAAAGTGAAAACCCGGCGAGCGCTCTCACTGCACATGTGCCGGTTTGGGACGCCATGACATCACAACATCATGGCGCTGCACCCCTGGCACCAGCGTCTCTAGCAAGGGGTAAAAGGGTGAGTGGCTGAGCAGCTCGGAGTCCGTGCGCTGCTGTTGGGGGTCTTTGTGTGAGTACCGGGGCTGAGCCCCCTACCTGTGTATAGTGCCACTGCTCCTGTATTTATATAACTGCACCCAGCTGGCTGGGGTCACCCTACTGCCCCTAACCCCTTATTAAATAATACCGGCCAGTAGCCCAGACCTGTTGTCTCCTAGCCACATACCACATGCCTGTCTGCTTATGCCTGTTATTATTTTTATACAGGGGGCGCAATCTGTGGAGTCCTGTTGTTATTATTATTATTAATATTATTATTATTATTATTATTATTATTATTATTATTATTATTATACAGGGGGAGCAGCCTGTGGTGTCCTTTTATTATACAGGGGAGCAGCCTGTGGGGTCATGTTGTGATTATGTAGGGGGAGCAGCCTCTGGGGTCCTATTATTATTATTATTATTATTATTATTATTATTATTATTATTATTATTATTATTATATAGGGGGGCAGCCTGTGGTGTCCTTTTATTATACAGGGGGAGCAGCCTGTGGGGTCCTGTTATTATTATTATACAGGGGGGAAGCCTGTGGTGTCCTTTTATTATACAGGGGGAGCAACCTGTGGTGTCCTTTTATTATACAGGGGGAGCAGCCTGTGGGGTCCTGTTATTATTATTATTATTATTATTATTATACAGGGGGGCAGCCTGTGGTGTCCTTTTAATATACAGGGGAAGCAGCCTGTGGTGTCCTTTTATTATACAGGGGGAGCAGCCTGTGGGGTCATGTTGTGATTATGTAGGGGAAGCAGCCTCTGGGGTCCTATTATTATTATTATACAGGGGGGCAGCCTGTGGTGTCCTTTTATTATACAGGGGGAGCAGCCTGTGGTGTCCTTTTATTATACAGGGGGAGCAGCCTGTGGGGTCCTGTTATTATTATTATTATTATTATACAGGGGGGCAGCCTGTGGTGTCCTTTTATTATACAGGGGGAGCAGCCTGTGGTGTCCTTTTATTATACAGGGGGAGCAGCCTGTGGGGTCATGTTGTGATTATGTAGTGGGAGCAGCCTCTGGGGTCCTATTATTATTATACAGGGGGGCAGCCTGTGGTGTCCTTTTATTATACAGGGGGAGCAGCCTGTGGTGTCCTTTTATTATACAGGGAGAGCAGCCTGACCTTTGTCATGTAGCCGCGCCATGCCCATTTTTTCACAGGTGCGCGGCACAGTACCACTAAGACATTTTTCCTACTTGCAACACTGGTGGTCAGAGTCCACTGTCCGACGCTATTTTCATTTAAATTTACTAGCTGGAACGCTGCCCAATAGGCGCTCGCGGTCCAGCAGCCAATCAGAAGCAGCATTGGCTGCTGGACTGCGAGTGCCTATTGGTTAGCAGTCCAGTGGGAGACTTGAGCTCTGGCTCAGGCGGGCACAGCGGGGAGCTGGAGAGTTGGGCGGGCGAGCGGGCTTGGCAACGAGCAAGGTTAGTCCTCTTAGCAATGAGCAAGGCCAGTCCCCCTTGGCAACGAGCATGAAGCCCCTGGCATAGAGCATGAAGTTTCTAGCAATGAGCATGTAGGTAAGTGGCACTTAAGTGACAAATGTGTAATGGGCATTACGTTTGTTATATAGTATGTAATGGGCATCATGTGGGGCCTTATGTGTAATTGGCATTACGGCATGTGGATTTATGTGTAATGGGTATTACAAAGTTTGCTGTAATGGGCATTACGGTGTGGTATAATGTTAGGCCCCTGCTCCGGGCACCGTGGAACCTAGCTACACCACTGCTGATTCTGCTTCATTTAAAAGGGGCCGAATTCAGCCCCATTATAATGATGGTGGGCCTGCGTATGCGCACATTTGGGCATGTGTATACCCCCTGTGTGAACACCTTCGTGAGTATCACACTCTCCAAGGTGTTTGCACGGGTAGGGGAGGAAGCGGGGCGAGCTGGGGTGCACACTGGCGCAGAGCAGGTGAACGCCCAGAGTCCCCATCAAAACGCTGGGCGTCCCCGGGGAACGAAGGCAGCCTGATGTCTGCTCTTGGCGGGCGGCTGACATTTCTTAACGTCAGCGCCCACCTTGTCTTTGAAAATTGAAGATATTGAAGAAATTACCCACAATTCATCTCACCTTTTAGAGTGGCTTATAGACTAAAAATTATAGCTGTGCGATGGACCATTTGTTCTGGATTTGGATTTGGATTCGTTGTCCGGCTTTGGATTTGTGAAACAACCATGGCTGGAATTGGATTTGGATTGTTTTTTAATAAATAATTGTTTGACAATAAAAGCTAAAATCACATCATTTGGATGTTTTTTGTCCCTAGAGTATTATTTACCTCATTAACATTAATTTCCAGTCATTTGCAGACAATTGTGAACACATTACAGCTCGCAATGTTGTTTTCACACACTTTAGGCCCATCTGCAGCGAGCTAGCTGGTTGCTTACTATTAGGGGACACAGCAGCGGGACAAACATATGGCAGTTTTGTAGCATATCTATCTGGGGTACGGACAGCAGTCCCAGTACCGTATAAACAAATGGGGTATGGACAGCAGTCCCACTACCGTATAAACAAATGGGGTATGGACAGCAGTCCCACTACCGTATAAACAAATGGGGTATGGACAGCAGTCCCAGTACCGTGTAAACAAATGGGGTATGGACAGCAGTCCCAGTACAGTATAAACAAATGGGTTATGGACAGCAGTCCCAGTACCGTATAACCAAATGGGGTATGGACAGCAGTCCCAGTACCATATAAACAAATGGGTTACGGACAGCAGTCCCAGTACTGTATAAACAAATGGGGTATGGACAGCAGTCCCAGTACCATATAAACAAATGGGTTACGGACAGCAGTCCCAGTACTGTATAAACAAATGGGGTATGGACAGTAGTCTCAGTGCCGTATAAACAAATGGGGTATGGACAGCAGTCCCAGTACAGTATAAACAAATGGGTTATGGACAGCAGTCCCAGTACCGTATAACCAAATGGGGTATGGACAGCAGTCCCAGTACCATATAAACAAATGGGTTACGGACAGCAGTCCCAGTACTGTATAAACAAATGGGGTATGGACAGCAGTCCCAGTACCATATAAACAAATGGGTTACGGACAGCAGTCCCAGTACTGTATAAACAAATGGGGTATGGACAGTAGTCTCAGTGCCGTATAAACAAATGGGGTACGGACAGCAGTCCCAATACCATATAATCGGATGGGGTATGGACAGCAGTGACAATCCCGTATTATCAGATGGGGTACAGACAGCAGTAACAATACAGTAGGGACTCTGTTTAGTTACAGAAGTATGCATACAGTGGGGATCAATGCCAGCCAGTGTACAGTAGTACTATGCACACGTGGGTGTACGGGAAGCTCTCACAGTAACTGCACGCGTATAACAAAATGTTCTTCCTTTATAAGAAAAAAACAACAGTGACACTGAAAATGTACACTGTCAGTGTATGCACACAGTCAAGCGCGCGCACAGGGTGGCTTTCCGAGTACCTGGAAACCTCCCCTGCCTGTCGAAAAATCAGCACAGTTGAACAGCGGGTCTTGTTTTCATACCGGAATGGAGCAGGGCAGGCCAGAGTGATAATGTGACAGAGCTGCAGCGTTCCCTGGGCTGCTGTTCACACTACATCTATAGTGAGGCCCTGGGCTGCCGTTCACACTACATCTATAGTGAGGCCCTGGGCTGCCGTTCACACTACATCTATAGTGAGGCCCTGGGCTGCCGTTCACACTACATCTATAGTGAGGCCCTGGGCTGCCGTTCACACTACATCTATAGTGAGGCCCTGGGCTGCCGTTCACACTACATCTATAGTGAGGCCCTGGGCTGCCGTTCACACTACATCTATAGTGAGGCCCTGGGCTGCCGTTCACACTACTTCTATAGTGAGGCCCTGGGCTGCCGTTCACACTACTTCTATAGTGAGGCCCTGGGCTGCCGTTCACACTACATCTATAGTGAGGCCCTGGGCTGCCGTTCACACTACATCTATAGTGAGGCCCTGGGCTGCCGTTCACACTACATCTATAGTGAGGCCCTGGGCTGCCGTTCACACTACATCTATAGTGAGGCCCTGGGCTGCCGTTCACACTACATCTATAGTGAGGCCCTGGGCTGCCGTTCACACTACATCTATAGTGAGGCCCTGGGCTGCCGTTCACACTACATCTATAGTGAGGCTCTGGGCTGCCGTTCACACTACATCTATAGTGAGGCCCTGGGCTGCCGTTCACACTACATCTATAGTGAGGCCCTGGGCTGCCGTTCACACTACTTCTATAGTGAGGCCCTGGGCTGCCGTTCACACTACATCTATAGTGAGGCCCTGGGCTGCCGTTCACACTACATCTATAGTGAGGCCCTGGGCTGCCTTTAGGGGGAGCTGCAGTGCACAGCTCCTCTCTAAGCAGCGCTGGCCGGATGAGGACTGCTTGGTGATTGACAGGTGCTGCATGTGTGACGCTTATCGAGAGATGCTGGCACAGGAGAGTTAGTATGTCATGTGAACAGTTATTGGTCGGGATACACGAACAACCGCGCCCCCACTTTGCCGCACATCGCCGGCTATCGCAGAGATATTTATCGCAAATGCTCTAACATATGCGATAATTATTGCAAAGGACAGCTCTCGCGTTAAGAGTTGCCCTTTGCGTTGCACCGGCGATGTGCAGCGGGTCCCCAGTGGCTCTCCAGCGGCTCCCCCTCCATCCTTAGGCGAGTCATGATGATGATGATGATGGTCGCTGGGGCTGCAGGGTGGGCTCTCCTCCTTCTCCCTGCACCCGGAAGAGGATGTACAGTGCAGGGAGGAGGGGTCACTGGTCCGGGCAGCACAGCTCTGTGTGGCGGTCTGTGCGGGGTGCCGGTGGTCGCATGGGGTACCGCCAGCTTTTGCTGGCGTGTGGGTTTTCCTTCAAATGAAAATGCATTAAAAACCCCCAAAAAAACTAAAGCCGCTGCCGGTACTATTATAAAATAGAAATCTGCAGAGCGCGCCAGCGGAGCGTGCTGTACACGCACTTGGATCCCCATACAATGGTGCCGAGCCGCATGCTCGGCGCCTTGTATGAGATCCAAGTCTTGCGAGAAGCCACCGCTGGGAGGATGGCGTCGGCTCACGAGGGGGTTCCGAGTCTGGTGGGAATGGCTGAGCCAGACTCGGATCCCCACTGTTCGGAGCAGTTCGGATTTGCATGAATCCGGACCGATCGTCACTACTGAAAATCATAGTATTCTTGGTACTCTTTACCTAGAACGGCGCCCGCGATTAGAATCGCGGGCGTCGGGGGTAAAAAATCGCGGGCATCGCGGGTACATAAAAAACGGGTGCGACGCGATGGCCGCGATGCCCGCGATTTTCCCATAGGGATCAATTTGAAAAGTCAGATTGGTCGCGATTTTAGTGTTAAATGCCTCAATGCCCGCGATTTTTACATAGAAAACAATGTTAAATGGGCCACCGAGCCCTAATAGTCCCCCTGAAGTCTTAAATGGCCCCCACAATTTTTAACGCCACCCCACGATCAACGTGAACCCGAAGCGTGGCGAGCGCAGCGAGCCCGCGAGGGGCGGCGGTACGCGTCCTCCGACCTTTTCATACCCCCACTATCCACGTCGGCGTGGAGTTGAGAATAGAATAGTGTGGCGAGCGCAGCGAGCCACCGAGCCCGAAGCGTGGCGAGCGGACGCGGATACCTTCACAGTTATACGCGTCCCCTCGCGGGCTTCACAGGTGTCCGTGGCGACGCGGACACCTGTGAAGCCCGAGAGGGGATGCGTTTACCTGTGAAGGTATCCGCGTCCCCTCGCGGGGCTCGCTGCGCTCGCCACGCTTCGGGCTCGGTGGCTCGCTGCGCTCGCCACACTATTCTATTCTCAACTCCACGCCGACGTGGATAGTGGGGGTATGAAAAGGTCGGAGGACGCGTACCGCCGCCCCTCGCGGGCTCGCTGCGCTCGCCACGCTTCGGGTTGACGTTGATCGTGGGGTGCCGTTAAAAATTGTGGGGGCCATTTCAGACTTCAGGGGGACTATTAGGGCTCTGTGGCCCATTTAACATTGTTTCCTATGGAAAAATCGCGGGCATTGAGGCATTGAACACTAAAATCACGTCCAATCTGACTTTTAACATTGGTCCCTATGGGAAATCGCGGCCATCGCGGGCATCGCATCGCACCCGTTTTTTAGTGCATTCGATGGTCGCGATGGTCGCGATGGGCGCCGTTCTAGGTAAAGAGTACCGTATTCTTAAATTATTGGTCAAAAAAACTACTGTCACTGGTTTTGAACCTCTGGGCAAGTATAGACTTTACACCTCGCTCGAGGCAGACATACCATAGGGTCTTGTTTTTCCCATTTAGAAGTAAATCATGCCTCTTCTTGCCAAATTAGCAAGGCCCCACACACACTGAGTTTAATGAGAACAATGACTGCTCCGTTGTACGTTGTGTAATTATGACCAGATGTAACCAGGCTATACTCACACAAACATATTTGCTTAACTGGCTGCTTAATGATACATTATAGCCATCCACTGTGCTGTGATTCCACTGTCAGAGAATATGAACAACTGCGCATGTAGTGCAGCAAGTAAGACATGTTTTACTATGGATGTGTATGCAGGAAACGGCCTTCATGAAATTTCAGAAGCCCTAATAGTTCAGTCAGTTTATTTTTACAGCAAAGGTCTCTTAGAGCTACTGTATATTATTTTAAATTGATCTTTATGGATGTAATGCTATTATTGCATTCATTCAGAAAATGTCATTTGTAATGCAGCGTCTGGATCACAGACACCACCGAGTCAAATAGGTTAATGGACAATAGGAGAAAATGCTATCATGTCAATAGGAGTACAACATGGTATATAATGGCAGGGGACATCACACACAGCAACACATGAGGCAGTATTCAATGAGAATTTTGACGATGTGCAGCGAATCCTGTTTAGGATTCGCTGCACATTCGCCACTGCCCGCCGCGTTCCGGAGCCTCGCCGGCTCCAGTATTCAACGAGTCAGGGGGGCTGACTGCCCCTGACCGGCGAATTTTAACTCCTGCGGCGATGCCGCAGGGAGCCTGAGGACGGCGGCAGGCAGGGAGATGGATGTCTCCCTGCCTGCCCCAGAACGTTTGTGGTGGGCTCCCCGGGAGCCAGGCAGCACAGGCTGCCCCCCGGGATAGCCAACAGGGGACCGGGTATTCACTGCACCCGATCGTGCATATGTAATGATCGGGTGAAGTGAATGTATGAATATCTAATGAGCGGCTCGGCTCCCGGCCCCCTGCTGGCTGGTCTGTGTAAAAAATATATATATATATATATATATTTTTTTTTAATTAAATATATATTCCTGTGCTTACAGCACATGAATAAAAATAGCATGCCCCTCCTCAGAATAAAATTCCAGATTTTTTGACACCAAATGTAAAAAACAAAACACTTTATTTTAAAAGTTCTCATTCCACTTTACCATAAAAAGATAGCGATTGCTACTCGGTGAATCATGGCGATAAAAACCTTGAAATGTATTCGCCATCTGGTCATTGAATAGGGCGATTCACCGTTTTAGTCAAAAAATCGCCGTACAGCACAAAAATAGCACAAAATCGCCATAAAACATGGCGAATCAGCCTCATTGAATACTGCCCATGGTGTTACAGCCCAACACAGAGTGGTGAAATGCGTTGATCACCACCTCAGCTTTATAACAGCACTAGTTAAAAGCCCGCCCGGCTTCTGCAATGTATTTTCACTTTGAGCTGTGAACATTTTTACTTTCACTTTGAGCTGTGACAGTTTTTAGCTGACAAACACTCTACCTAACCACCAATCTCTATAATATGAGTTCCCTCTCTCCATTTTCAGCAAGTTTGAAACAGATCAGTGTCCCTGTAAAAATTGCTTTCATTTTCTGTTACGATCTTTTAGCACACAAAGGAATAATTTGTTCCATTGAGTGGCCTCTAGTGGTCATTTTCAGTACTTTGCATCAGAGAGGTGTGAAGTAGTTAGCCCTTTATATATACATATACATAGATGAGTTTAAGCAGAGGCGTAACTCTGGGAGGCAATGGAGTCATCTGTCTCCGGGCTTCTGCTCCCAAGGGGGCACCTCTCCTCCCTAGCAAGTTGGAATCAGAATTAAACGTCATCAATATCACTCATGTGGCTGATTCCCCCTCTTAGCAGGACTATAGACATCACACTCTTTTAAACATACACTGGCATACATATATTTATATAAGGTGCTGTGTATGTGTGTGTGTGTGTGTGTGTGTCACCAATATTTATCTTGCCTCCGGCCAACTGGGACAAACTTACACAACTGGGTTTAAGATTTGTTATATCTGTTCACACTGTGGATTGGTTCCAGGAAATGCCATATATATATATATATATATATATATATATATATATATATATATATATATATATATATATATATATATATATATAGAGTCCTCGAGGCGGCACTCGGACTGCTGCGCCGTGGTAGTGATATAAAACAAGTCAATGGACTGGGGTGCCTTCCGTGAGCAGCAAGGGCTTGCTCTACATACAATTGCCGGCGGCGGCACTCCGACGATAAATAAACACACCAAAGGCGATGCAAGTTCAAGCCGACGTTTCAAGGCTGTTTAGCCCTTTTATCAAGGTGCAAAAGAGAGTCTCTCTTTTGCACCTTGATAAAAGGGCTAAACAGCCTTGAAACGTCGGCTTGAACTTGCATCGCCTTTGGTGTGTTTATTTATCGTCGGAGTGCCGCCGCCGGCAATTGTATATATATATATATATATATATATATCGAAAAGAACCACACCATGCGCACAATACAAATTACAAGAGCTGCTACCCTGATAGGGTCCCCTGTTAGGTGAGACCCAGTATAGAAATGGAAAGAAGAAAAGGGGGGTTTCAGGGTGCTGATTGAACGAAATCATTCAAATATAATGAAACAATTTAATAAAAATTGCCCAGAGGGCATAGCAGTGTACAGTAAAGGTTCTAATCACTACAATTACAGCGAATCACCAATAAAAAGTAACAATTTTTCCAAATGATGTACAGTCACAATGGGTATTTTTATACGCTCATAAGCCCAGGGTTGTATTAAGTTGACAAGTACTTCTACGTTTCGGGGAGAGCCCTCCCCTTCATCAGGGGCCTGTGTAATATACAGTGATGGTGTAAATAGTGGTCACTGTATTCTGATGAAGGGGAGGGCTCTCCCCCGAAACGTAGAAGTACTTGTCAACTTAATACAACTTAATACAAGTCTCTCTCTGTGTGCCGCCTCATTTCTTTGGCTGTATGTTTGGACTTTGTTTGTGCAAGGAAGGCACCAGAGCACCTCACCCCTGAGGGGGGATTCAGGAGTGCCAGAGCAGATTGGTGAATAAATATATATATATATATATATATATATATACACACACACACACGAGGGTGAATCGATAAGTAAATGTGTTTGAAGACAGGTGGCGTTGCTGAGGAAAGTTGATATTACTATCGTGTACTACGATCTTTCAAACAACGCCATACGCAATTTCAGATTGATTCATAGGCTAGTTTTTTTTTTCCACCACGACAATGCATCATCCGGAATTGTTGAGGCCAAATTACACCCAGGGAGCTGCAAGCGGCAGAGTTGAAAAATCCTATTCAAAAGACTAGGCGTCTGCCGATTGGCTGAGAGAGCTCTGTTAGCCAATCATTGTCCTCCTATTTGGGTGGCCGCTGATTGGCTGAGAGAGCTCTCTCGGCCAGTCAGCGGCCGCCCAGTCTATTGAATAGGATTTTTCAATTCTCTCCGCCGTACCCGCTCACCGCAACATGCTCCCTATACCCCGCTCACCATATCGGATGCAATACTTTGCGGATGCACCCACGATGTACCGTTGACAGCTGCAGCCTGTCCAACCTCCGACTCCAATCCGGTGCGCACAGGACCATGCATCAGATGTCATACACATGCGATTTGGGCTGATTTCATGGCCCGATCCGCCGGAATTGGGTGAAATCGGGCCCAAATTGCTTAGTGTATGGGGGCCTTTAGATTCCCAGCCAATCACTTGGGGTATGTTGGCATTGATTCAAATGTTCTCGCCATGCCTGACTAATGTTCCCTGCTAGGCCAACATTATATTGGAATGTTTTGCTTTCTATTTAATTGTTGCCCACTGTGCATTTCCTATTATTAGGATCTTTTATCTTATAGGTGATGATTTCAATCTATGGTGAATAATGTCATCGTTATGAAATGGCTTTCTGGAGCTAATGATCTTAATTGATCCAGGGAGAGACTTACAGGAAATCCTTAAGCACCGACAATGTGTACATGGTAAACAGACAACGGTGACATCATAGAAAATAATTTACAAATCTGCCCTACAGATGACAATGTTATTGCATACTAAAAGCAAAGAGGTTACAACACAACACGACGTAATGTTTCAGAAACGTGTGTCAAAAATAGCACAAGAGACAGGACAGCGCAACAAGGTTTATGATAGACAGGCCCGAAACATTATCACAGATTACATAGCTTCCGATAAAGAAGTACTCTAATGTGTATGTGGAAGGGATGGGTTGGGGGGACAGATGTCAATAATTATACAGTACTGCTACTGAGCATGGCTAACACAGCTGCCTCTGCAGTAACATATAGTGCTAATAATAACAAGTAGCTGATATGAGTGGTTCCATCCGGGCAAAGGTTTGCTAGGCAGAATATTTTACCACTTTTAAACCCCATAGGAATCACAGTTTGAAAAATCCGGTACTTGTGTATTATCACGGTGCCCGGCTATGCTACGCTGACAATGTAGCCTAAGGTATGTTGTCAAAGGAGCCCCGCATCAATGTCCCCAGCGGCAGCGTTTAGTCCCCCTCCTCCGGCAGTCACTCCCCGGCGCCAGCAATGTACGTAATTCAGCGTGGTGCCGCTGGGGGAGCATCACATGCGTACATTGTCCGCTGCGAGTGCCGGAGGAGGGGGACTGAACGCTGGTGCCGGGAAGTGACTGCCGGAGGAGAGGGACTGAACGCTGGTGCCGGGGAGTAACCGTGCATCGGTGGATCGCGGGGAGTCAGCGGGGATCGTGATGGAGAGGTGGCCGGCCTGGAGGAGGGTAAGTATAAAGCACAACACACACACAACACACATTTCCCCCACTAACAACATCATATCCCCACTATCCATGTCATACCCCCAGTATCCACGTGGGCATGGAGTTAATTCTATAAAGCGTGGCAAGCGCAGTGAGCCCCGTGAGGGGAAGCATATTCCCGGCCCCTTGCCACGCTTCGGGCTCGGTGGCTCACTGCGCTCGCCACACTTTATAAAATTAACTCCATGCCCACGTGGATACTGGGGGTATGACGTGGATAGTGGGGATATGAAGCATTGTGTATTATCACATTACCTAGTTTACATAGCCAGCATAGTGGTGTATTGGTATTCTCAATACACCACTACGCAGACTGCGTAATGGGCGCCGTGATTATACACAAGTACCAAAAATCCTTCTTTAGAGAGTGGCTTCAAATAACTCTCACAGTTTCCAGACCACCCATCAGGTCACATGTTCCAGGGAGAGTTCACATTTTGTCACATAACCCCTAAAAGAAGCAACCAAATACAGCCCCGATATTTTTTTCAAAACCTACGAATCAAGGACCAAATTCTAGTTTACTGGCACCCATGTACTTGCAGGGGAGCAATTTTTAGTGACTGCACTGCTGGAGGAGGCATCACAAAAGTTCAACATCTGCTGGTTGCATTATGGGCCTAATTCAACAAGGCTCACTATGCAGCGGCGTTTGCTGCCTAGTGCGCACCATAAACAATGCCCGGCGCCCGGCCAGATGTCTCGCTTTTCATTTTATGATGGTCAGACTCCGGGGTGCCCCTCAGCTTCCGGAGCCCCTAGACAGCTGCCTAATGGTAAGCAGGGCTGCGTTCACACGGGGGCCGATGTTGTCCTACTGCGTATGCGCATATGCAGGGTGCGTGCACCCATGGCGAACAGACTGCACCCATGACAGCGCGCATGGGGCGGAGAGGGGCGTGGGGATGTCAGCTGCCAGCCCATTTCCTTCCCAGTGTGCACACATATGTAAGCTTGCTCAGAGCATTTACATATGCGTGCACCTTCCACATCTTTCGAAGGTCGGCAACTATCGAAAGATGCGGTTGGATCCCCCTGGCCTGCGAATGGATGTTACCGTGTAACATCCATCCACATTCCCAACGTGCGAATCGCGCTTGAGAATGGCTGGCAGCAGCCAACCATATGCAAGGCGGGGTTTGGTGGTCTCGCAGGCTTGCGAATCAACCGGAATATCCCCCTATATGCATAACAGGAGAGATGTCAACTGCTGTAGGACTGTTACCTATTTTATATCAGGCAAGTGTTTGGCATTCAGAGGAGGATTTCAGTTATTATAGTCTGGAACCCAGTAGGAGGCAATGCTGAATGTACAAAGCCAAGCAACAAAGTTAAAAATACAATGCGGTCTCCGTAGGGACCAGAGAAGCGTTTTTATTAGTTGATTTTCAGTTTAACATGGGTTGTTCTATTTAAGTATCACCTTGCACAGCATACTGGTAATACATTTGTTACACCCTGTTGCTTGATTCATAACTATTCTCCCCAGTCTATACATTTGGTTTGGATTACATTTTATATTGGACGTTTATTAACATTTTCATAGCAACCTGAAAACGTGGCCTTTACAGGGATTGTACCGAAAGACCGTTCGGAGACCTTATCACCGCGTATTCCGCATGGTACACTAATACAATACACATGTTAAACATTGGCTCATTCATCCTGCCATTTGCATAAATGCTGGCCTAAGCGTCGCCATTACACCTACATGTTTGTATCCTTAACAAGATGTGTTTTCAACAAATGTGGACATTAAAGACTTCCCTCGGGGAGATGTTCTGGGAAATATCAAAGAGAAGAGTAATGTTCAATTATGAGGATGTCAAAGCCAAACGACCGAACTTAGCGACGGAGAATTACTTGCAGGTGGAGGGAGACGCGGCACTTTTTGCAGTTTCTGGTAATAGTCCTAAAGTGTAAAGGGAAGCTCTGAGAGACCTGGTGTAAGACACTGAGATAATAAATCAAGAGTTTACTGAACATTTCAAACAACCGTCCGTTTATCAAAGAGGTTTACAGCAATGATTGCACTTGAGCTTGGCAACCAATCAGCGATGAGCTTTTATCTGTTCATAGTGAGTCTGACAATTAAAGCGTTTGTCTAATTGGTTAGTTTGTTTGAAATGCAAATGTTGCAGCTACTGTACAGTAAGTTCAGTGTCCGAAAATAAGAAATGAGGCGGTGGCCTCCTCTAGCATCCTTAAAAATGGTCTGCTGTATGGGGGCAGCCATTTTGTCAGTTTTCGTTAGCAGCAGGAGCCGAGTTTGAGGAGCGCTGGGACAGCAGACAAGACCAGCTGCGGAAGTGGCATGATGCAGGAGAGGTAAGGTAGGGTGGGGGCGCTGGCAAAATTTTCGGCAGGTGAGCGCAATTTTAATAGTTACGCCCAGGGGTTAAGTGAGAGGGAACTGAGGGGTAGATTTATTAACCTTTCGGCACCCCTGGTCGGGGACCTGTATTTATGCTTATATGATTGGACATGAGCAAAGGCATTTTGGCATAGATGAATCAAAGGGGAAAGGATGTGGACAAACCATTAACTCCCATTGTAGGAGATGTACTATACCTTGCAATTAATGTACTATAATTGCCATTTTATAGGCTGTTTGAATAATAACAGTAGCTGATTGGTTGGTACAGTACTATCCAAGGTTTGATACACCCTCAATAAGGTCCCATTGGACCATATGCTGACTCAGTATCGTCCAATCTTGATCCTGAATTGTTTGGTCCTATTGAACTATTACTTATACCCAGGGCTATTTTTCTGCAGTGCACATGGTTTTGTCCATCTAAGAAATATTTTGTCAGAAAGAGTGAACTAGAATAATGGCCTCAGTTCCTGCTGGACCCTGCTGAAAAATAGCCCTGCTTATACCCCTTTTTTACCAAAACGCCAGCTTCAAGCCGGGTGCGACCCGGTGTGGGTGTGGTATATTTCACCGACAGTCGGGATTCTGACAGTCATTACTCAGACTTCGGAATCCCGACTGCACAGCGGGGGGAGCGCAATGAAGCCCCTTGCGGGCTTGCTACGCTCGCCACGCTGCAGGCACGGTGGCGAGCTGCTCTCGCCACCTATTTTATTCTCCCTCTATGGGGGTCGTGGACCCCCACGAGGGAGCAGTCAGGATTCCGACGTCAGAGTAATGACTGTTGGAATCCCGACTGTCGGGGAGCCGTCCGGCACCCCCCAGTGTTTGGTCCCTTTTACAACAGCGCAAGGCACACGGTATGACCCATTTACACCACTGCTGACCCGGGTCTGACCTGCCGATGACCCGGGTTTTTGCGACAGTGTAAAAGGGGTATTATCGTCATCAATATGTTGGTCCTCCTTAGAGACATAATAACATCCAGATAAGTTCACCTCTGTGATGACCTACCCCTCCCTTCAGCATAATATGATATCTACATACTGTATGATTCCCATTCGGGAATCGGTATATTTATGACAGCCGGTGGCCAGAGATTGGCCAGGAACTGTTCGGTTTGTTTCTTGGCCCCACTAACCATAAATATAAAACAAAGTTCAAAGTACGTCCACAGCGTTATGGAAACTCACTGTGTTGTCACCAAGTGACTTTACCAATAACTCAAAAGTGACAATTTAAAGATGTGAATAAAAAGTTTTTGAACAACAAAACAAAAACACATTTCCCTCAGTAAAAGCACATAAATTAGGTAACTATGTGAATACCTTAGGAGAACTCTATACTCTATTTGAATAAACTGTAAAATGTTAATATGAGGATGATATACAGTGGTACATTTGCAAAAATGTTTTTTTTTTTTTTTTTTTTTAGGAGCTTACAGTATGTTTTTTATGTATCCACAGAGTGATCTAGTTGCACGTATGTACTTTGTACTTTGATTTCTATCTATCAAGAGAATTTTAAATCTCAATACTTCTGTGATAGGAACCCTGTATCACTGCTTGGTGCTGTCAAGGAAGCTGCTCCTTCCATCATTGAACACTGTCAGCCTCCTTCTGATATGTACACTAAAGCCTACACAGCTTTTTTTCCAGGCTATAGACTTCCTAAACGATGCAAGTGAAGAAGTCACCCAGAAAAGACTCAGAGGGGGTCTTGCAACCAAAATACAAGTTCCTTTAAAGATGAGCTGGGGCCTGCAGTGTGATATTCTCCTGTGGAGTTGACATTGCAGTGGCAGCCCAGCATCTCCAGGGAGTGATGTAATTGGGATTTCCTGTGAGCAGGGCCATCTTTACACTAGTGTGGGCCCCTGGGCAAAATAATTTGAGCCCCCCCACCCCCAACCACAACCCCCCTACCCCACAAACCTCTGTCTGGGCGGCAATCTGGGCAGCGGGGGCTGAGAGCTTGCACTATTTGGCGGGTGGCTGGACACTGATTGGCTGAACGCTCAGCCAATCAGCATCCGGACAGTCTTTTTTAAAATAAGCGGTGCATCCTGCCCGGCAAATAGCAATAGTGCAAGCTCCCAGCCGCCACAGGAGCCTGTAGCGCTAATTGCAGGGCAGGAAGCGCTGCTGATTTTGAAAAGACTGTCCGGATGCTGATTGTCTGAGCGTCCAGCTAGTCTTTTCAATATCAGCAGCGCTTCCTGCCCGGCAAATAGCGATAGTACAAGCTCCAAGCCGCCGCTGCCCAGATACCCACCGCCGCAGCTGCTTGCTGAGGCAGTGCCATCTTCCCCATTTTGGTGAGCCCCTAGAATCCATGGGCCCATTAAGTCTAACGGGAAAGACGGCACTGTATGTGAGACCACACCTCCCTTGGGGAGGGGGATATTGAGTGCACACTGGGTGTCCCCTCCGGATCTGCCACCATACTTTTCCTTCCCCACTAGCTCCCTGATAATTTGACAGTGTTATTTAGTATGGAAGGTGTAATGGCATTATTGCCTCACAGCGCTGAGGTCATGGGTTCTATTCCCACCATGGCCCTAACTACTGTACTGTATGTGGAGCTTGTAAAGATCAACGGAAAAATGGTGCATGCATAGTAGGGTCTGAGAGTTCTCTTAATTTGCCCGTACTCCGTGTACTCTGGTTTCCTCCCACAAAAAATATACTGGTAGGTTAATTGGCTCCCCTGGGGCAGGGATCTCTGTACAGCGCTGCGGAATATGTGTCCGCTATATAAATAACTAGTAATATAATAATAATTATTATAATATGTTTTAGTTTACTGATAACATTATATATTCTAAGTTTGGCAGCTAGGGGGGCTTTCGGCCCTTTAATGACTAAACTGGGGGAACGCCCAGCGTCTTATGGGCGTCCCCATGAAAATGCTGGGCGTTTCTCTGGGAATGCAGCCGGGTCAATGCCTGCTTGGGGCGGCCAGATGACGTCAGGGCCCACCCCTTTTTCGGCCATCTACATCGTAAATAAAAGTCAGTTTAGGGAAAAATAATTTGATGGTCCCTGACCATTGAGTGATTTTGTTGTGTGCGACCGTATGCGAGGAGGATGTGTAAGCGTACACATCCTCTTCCATGCAAATGCAGGGATTCGCATGGTTGGGGGCGTACATTCGGACTAGAGATGTTCAGGTCCGGATTTACCCGGATCTCAAAATGGGATCTTATTGGCTATATGCTGCCACATGCTCCAAAACATGTGACAACTGGATAGCCAATAAGATCCCATTTTGAGATCTGGGTTAATCCCGACCTGCACATCTCTAGTTCGGAAGGTGGGCAGGTGGCGTTTATCTGCTTGCTAGGCACCGAAAATAGGCCACTTAGCGAGCAGGTCTGAATTAGGACCAAAGTGAGGCACACTTTTTTTGTGATACATCTAGACCTTGAAGTTTTATGTTATGCCAATTTTTTTCGATCGCTCTTGACTGTCAATTTTTGGGGTCCCATCAACCAATCAAAACACGGTTTTAAACATCTCTCTACAAAATAGAGCTGAAAACAGCTTAAAGGTCGCCCTGACTACATTATGAAAGGCGGCAATGATCTCGCCGACTCTGTGGTTTTGCAGTTCATGGAAACTTGGAAAATGACGCGGTTACACTTTGTGCTGACGAGTTTCAGGCTCCAATCATATTTTCCATTAATCAAATGGTTATAATCACTTGAGATGGTTTAATAACAATTGTTGCTCCATATTCTGATCGCCACCTGATCTTATTTTTTAATCATTTCACATAATACGGAAAATAGGGACAATTAGACCACCGCTAAATGCAGCACACACAGGAAAAAATGCTAATGATGCAATAGTGTAAATATTTAATTAAATGTCAAATTGAGTCAGGCGTAATTGTGTCATCTAGAGATCTAATGCATTATGTAAAATAATAAAACCAATGCAAAACATTTTATGCATCAAAAATAGTAACTTACTATTTCCAACTTGATGTGTAACAAATGTTTATAAATGTAGGATCTGGGAACATTATTATACTTCCCATATTATTGTACGTTGGAGCGATGGCTGATTATGAGGCAGATTCCGTTATGATGGGGTAGATACAATTACCTCCTGTCAGGGCCGGACTGGGACAAGAAATCGGCCCTGGCATTTTGAGCAGACAGGCCCACCTAAAGCAGGCGGGACCCTTGCGCGGCGAAGCCGCGTGCAAAAAGGGGGCGTGGTCTCGTGAAAAGGAGGCGTGGCATCACAAAAAGGAGGCATTACACATTATCGAACACACCGTTATGCCCATTACACATTGCCGCACACTGTATTGCCCATTACATATTATGACACACACCGTAATGCCCATTACACATTATGGCACAGACGGTGATGCCCATGACAGACTATGCCCATTACACATTATGACACACACCGTAACACCCCTTTACAGAATATGACACAATCTTTACAGTAACAGTAAAAGTAGTATGCCCCTCCCCCACACACACAAATAAAGAAGTGCGGCTCTTTTTCATATAGCACTGAAAAGACACTTTTTATGTTGACACTTGTCAAATATATTGAACTTTGATAGTGTCCATGTTGGCTTTGTCGACATTAGGATGACAATGGGAAGGATGACAATCAAAATGTCGACATGAGTTTTTCATGTTGACCTTTTGATTGTCAATCTTCCCATTGTCAACCTAATGCTTGTGTCGACCTTGAAACCCTGTCCATCTTAGTCATGTCAACCTACTGTATTTCAGATGTTGACCTAAGCCCTGTCAACCTTTAGTGGATGACTCAATGCATGTCGACCTAAACAGGGTCAACCCAATGACCCATACCCATTGCGGTGTCTACACGGTTCACGGCTCAGTTGAAAAAATAACCAGAATCCAGTTACCAGGGAATCCAGCACAAACACCCACACATACACTTAGGGCCTTATGTTCAATGCTAATGTGGGCGTGATGCGGGAGAGGGGGAGGGGCAGGCAGCTGACGTCAGTGGATGTCAGCTGCCCGCCCTCTTTCCGTACAGGCTGCATGCATATCTACGACACCAGATAGATCTGAGTGATAACATCTCAGTGCATCTATTCAGGGAGGGGCTGGGGGCATGGCCAGCAGCTCATACAGCTCTGGCCATGCCCACACAGCTGCAAAAATGGGGACGTGGCTTAACAATTGCAGACCCTCCTGCGAAACCACACCTCCTTTGTCCAAGACCACATCCCTTTCCAGGAACTCTGCTGCACGGTAGTCCTGACTGGGTGCTGTAGAAAGTTGGGAGGTGTGGATAACTCAGAAGTTCAAGTAGAACCTGTTCCTTTCCTGAACTTTGCTCTTTGTCTGAGACAACTGGAGCTATCGTCACTAAGCTACGTACAATGAAGAGAGCATATGAGGACAGGCGCGTCCTCTAAGCTCATAATTGCCATTTTTCCAAGAGCCACTTCTTCAAACTGTAGAACATATGAGTCTCAGGAACAAGCTCGGAGCTGGGCTTTCTCTCTGTAACAAGCACAATCTGCATAAAATGTTTGGTTTGCACGAGTCTCGGTTTCGGGATACATGTATCTAAACAGAGACAAGACAATACAACAACAATAAACAGTTTGATTGCTTTCATGTGGTCAAGAAGTGCATCGTTCAGAAACAAACTTTTAGTCAAGAATGAAATGAAACGAGTCAACAGATAAATGGCAAAACAAACAAAGATATATACTTCACATATGGCATCTTTGTACTCTTTGTATACTGAGCAGTATATCACATATTGTATATTTAATTTAAAAAAAAAATACTGTATAATAAGACAATGCTGAAAGTGGAGTGTGCTACAGCACAGGCTCCATGTAGCTAATGCTCAGGAAATGTCATGCCCTGTGCCAAGATGGCCGCCGAGGCTACTACTGAGCATGTGCAGAACCAGTTTGAGACTGTGGGTGGGATGTTCTAACATCGGCAGCCCAGCACCGCCGCCCTTCACCGCTCATCGGCGACATAATTATCGCATATGCTCTAACATATGCGTTACTTATGGCAAAGGACAGCACTTGCCACCCCACCCCACCCTGCCTTACCTCACCGATCTGCTGCATCTGCTGTGGCATTGAGTCAGGACCCGGGACCTGCAGATTTAGCCTGGTCCCAGCACTCCTCCTGGCTCCTTATGAAGATATCCCTCACAAAATGGCAGCCCCCTAACAGCAGACCATTTTTAGGGATGCTAGAGGAGGCCGCAGCCTCCTCTAGCATCATCAAAAACTGTCTGCTTTAAGGGGGCGGCCATTTTGTAAGGTATATTTTTCATAAGGAGCCGCCGGAGGCTGAGCCAGGAGGAGCATCGGACCAGGCTAGAAAATATGCGGGTCCACTCCCTGCCACAGCAGAATGCAGCGCAGGCGGCAGCGTAGCAGTAGCTCCCACAGACCCCCGGAGCCGGGTGCCTACACTTGGTCAGCACCTACCCGTCGTCACGGGGTCTGCGGCGCTATAGCTACGCCATTGGATGTTAGTCTAACAGTAATAACTAACTAGCTAACCAACCCTAAACTAAGCCCTAATTTTAGCCTAAGCCGATAGGTGTGCCAATCTCTGAGAATGCGTGTGAGACGCTCGCATGCCCCATTCACAGTAAAGGGGTATGTGAGCATCTCACACGTATGTGTGTCCCATACTTGGAGAGAGATAAAGCAGCAACCAGCCAGCTCTGTCACTTTCCAAACACAGCCTTTAAAATGAGAGAAGACAATTTATTAGGACTCTTTCCAAGGCTTGATAAATCTCCCCCTCAAACTGCACCTCACCTGGGCCAGATTTCTCACTAGTCCTGTGAGGCACGGGCCTATGGGCGGCAACTGCTGGAGGTGGCTTGTGGGGCACCACGCCTCATGGGTTGCAATTCCCCGTAACGGGGAGGTCGCAAATCACAGAAGGGAGGGATGGGCAGGGCCGGCCAGCCAATGATGCAGGTTACGCAGTCCTTACTAAAGACGGAGCATCAGAGTCCTGTCCATTCCTCTAAGGATGGCCGCCATCTTTCTCCTACAACCTCAGAGTCCGCAACATATTCTGCTATGCCCCAGCATAGGTGGACAAAGATGGTGGCTGACCTCCTGGTGACACAACGATATCAATATTTATCATATACTCATTTATTAAAAAGTGTCAATAAAATACCTGTAAATAGCATACTTACATATTTATAAACTAAAGGTGTGCCAAGAATCCACCAGATTTTAACACTTTATTCTTTCTTTGTAGTCACTCTATCAAGTACTGTGTTTTGTGTGTGTGTGTTTTATATATTTCGCTAATTTTAGATTTACCAATAAAGGTTATATTTTATCTTAGGAGATCCTTTAGGTGCACCACACTATAGACAACTTGTTTTCTCTCTTTAAACGTGACCTCCTGGTGACACCATGTGGTGGGCTGGAGCTCTTCCCATAATGTACTCTCTTGTCCGTCTTGCAATCCTGTCAGGATCAAGTGCCCAGATTTGGCCATTGGGGGGGGGGGGGGCGAGATGAAGTGTACACCCGGTGACGTGGGAGAAAGGAAGTGGCTTGGCGCCTAGATGCAGGAGGAAGTGAGAGGGCAGAGGCCACGGCACACGCGTGTATAATGAACATCCCCGGCATGGCTTAAACATGGAGGGAAAGGTGCTGGCGTTACAGGCAGGGGGGGGAGGGGCAACAAGAAATGTGATGCCTATGGGCGGTCTAACACTTATATCCGCCTCTGACCTCCATCAGCTCTGTTACAGCCTTTGCAATGGCCCTCAACCCCAATGGAAAAACATTTCACATAGCTTTCGTAGGTTCACACGTAAATGGATCAACCATTTCAAGGGCCAATGTAATGTTAGTTAATAACCTTGGGTTGCTTTTAGAGAATTTGACAAGATTTAACTCCACAGACTGAAGTCATTACTCTACGTGAGAAAGTTCCAGAGGCTACCAGGGAGGTCCTATATTCCTGGGTTTCCCTACCATTACAATGAAAAACCTAGACTTGCTCAATGACTCAGTCCACACAGTAGTGTGATTGGAGTAACTGTGAAGTGTTCTCGTCTAGTAATATGCTCACGGTGCCGGAAAATGGGCCAGGAACGATGTTCCCTACGTTTGAGGATACCAGGAAGGCAGAGGAGAGAACTGGAAGACGAGATAGAAACTGCAATGAGAGTCAGCAGCAAGGACAGTAAATCTCAGTGGAGATGATCAGAGATTGTAATTCAGTAGGTCTTCAAAAGAACCTTGTCCTTGGTGTGATGATAATTGTTGGCACCACTGCGGAAATCCCCCGATGTAACTTATGCCACCACTGCATAAATCACACTGTACCACACAAACTGTGTGGCTCATTTCATCCATCCCAAACATTTCCTTCCTTATTAACCTCATCAAGGCTAAAGGGATTTCTGCTAATATTTATCAGAATACTAGTACAGCAGCTGCATACTGGTTTGCCTTTACTTACATATATACTTATAGAATTAATAATGTTACCCACAAAGATATAGAAGAGCACTTGTAATTGCCAAAGTCTTCCCTGCATCCACTTTGGGGCAGTGGAGCTACAGCACACATGCTCTATTGTAGTTCTCTACAACTATTGCTGTTAGATAGTAGGGAAAGTCTATGGCTATACACCTGACGACTCTACCACGTAGTAATTACAGTGATAATACTGGACCATAAATTTTACTATGATTAACTCTAGATCAATGCCACTATTTAGTTTGGTACTGCTCAAATTTCCCAAATAAGGTAAATACAAAAAGGAGAATAAAACTGTGCAAAGCTAGAGTATTACAGGTTGAGTAATATCCTGTATCCGAATATCCAAAAACCGAGATATTCCAAAAACCGTGGTTTTTCAGAATACCCGCCCCCCTTTTTTTGATACTCACCACATCCCCGGTCATCCACGGCGGGCTTCGAGGGTCCTCTTCTGTGGCATCTCCGGTCCCAGGGGTGCATTGCGCGAGTGCTCAGGTGCACTGGTGATGTCACTGCCGCACCTGAAAACTCACGCAATGCATCCCTGCGACCGCTGAAGAGGATACTGAATGCCGCCTTGGATGCCGGGGGACACCGTGGACGCCGGGGAACGATCGGAGCACTACCAGGAGACCAGGTAAGTACAGTATGTTAAAAAAAATATTCCAAAAAATGGAAAAATCCCTTATTCGAAATGCTCGTGGTCCTGAGCATTTTGGATAAGGGATACTCAACCTGTACTTAAACAGTCATTGGTTTTTAATACAGTGGTATGCAGTCCCGTACTATCATATGAACAGTTGACTAGTTTCTATTAAGCTTTGTTGGTACTGTAATATTATGATGAAGCAGGATTAGTGCACATATATTTTAATGGCATGCCATATGGTTACCTTGATGTGTGGTCATTTCCAATTCATGTCTGGCCAGACAATAAAAGAGATACCTTACAGATTCATGAGGAGTTAGGTTGTTTCTGTGCCTCCCAGAGTGTGCATTAGTAGGAATACTGTAACTTCTGCAGGTATATGAGAGTCAATCTTCTTGCGCATAAATAAGTGAGATAGTTGACGCTCTTAGTCATTTCCCAGCCTGCTGTAGGCCTCAGTGGCTTCCTCAGAGAAATAGAGGAATAGAATTAATAATGTTACCCACAAAGATATACAGTACAAGAGCACTTGTAGTTGCCAATGTCTTTCCTGCATCCACTTTGGGGCAGTGGGACTACATCACACACGCTCTACTGCAGTTTTCTACAACTATTGCTGTTAATTGTAACTAGCTAATTGTGAGTGTGACTATTAATGTAATAATGTCAGACCATGGCACAACCTCTGATATGTCTGTCAGGATCTGTACTTTTGTGGTGGATGGAGGGCTGACTTTATTACCTGAGGTCAAAAGTTTGCACAGGTGGTGGGACCGCAGGACATACAGTAGAGGGACATACTGTAGACTACCAAAACCCCGCTACTTGGACATTGATTGCTCACCTGATTGACTCTGTCTCCTCAGCTAGCTATTTTGAATCCAAAATGGCTGATCCAGACACATCAGCCATCTTTGATTCAAAAAAAGGCTGCCTATTGCCTCCGAGCCAGCTGAGATATGATGAAAAGGCACTTAGGACATAGCTTGAGGATGCCTGAGTGACAAACAAGTACACAACCTTCACACAGTATGTCTGTGGACCTTGGCATTGTTAAAAAAAATCGAGCACCATCTCTCAAAGCAATTGTGGTGGGGCTAATAGCGCACATCAGGGTCCACCTGCTACAGCACTATCGGCACTAGGCTATGACAAGTTTTGCTGAAGACACTATAACACTGGTCGCCGTGTCTTAATATCTGCCAGACCTAGGATATTTTGTTTCTGTGCAGGGTAAATACTGGCTGCTTTATTTTTGCAGTGCAATATAGATATCAGTTTGAAGTACAAACCCCAACCAATTCTAACTCTCTCTGCACATGTTACATCTGCCCCACCTGAAGTGCCCATGGCTTTGTCCAATAGAGAGAGAATTTGCTTTTCCAAGTGAACCAGAATCAGGCCCTGTGTGTCCGACCAGAGAAATCAATTACAATGCCCTTGAACCACCCAGGAGCTTTCTGGGCGTCAGAGACACATACCGTATATAATATGCGGTTCTTCTACTTACTGTATATCATATGCTATCCTGTTCTCCATTGCCGGGAGGTCAGATATGCAGCGGGTCCAACCTCCAATCTGATGCACACGGAACTGCACATCAGATCAGATGTCAAGCACATCCCATTTGGCCACTTTGTACCCGGTTTCTAGGCCGATGCATCAGAAACGAGTAAAACATAGTCAAATTGGACAAGTGTATGGGGGGCCTTTACAGTATATTACCTATTTGGTGGGTCCATGTGCAGTCACCACACTTTAAATGCTGCCAATGGCACAGTATATTCAGTCACAGCATGCAAAAGCACTAGAGCTCCTCTCCACAACACTGGGCAGACTAGATGGGCCAAGTGGTTCTTATCTGCTGTCAAATTCTATGTTCCTTTGTTTCTGGGGTAATAAATAGGAAAACACTAGATTTTTATGATACACTAATTATCCCAGCCAGCCTTGGCTGTCCCAAACGGCATATTTTATTGTCATTTGTAAACTACATCCAGCAGCATCCAAGTCCAGCTGGCATCTGCAGTAAGTAATGCTGTTAAATAAAACCACTGACACAGGATTGAATATATTAGTATTACAAAAACAATTCTCCCCCACACATTTATGCACCTAAATCCATATGCGATTTTGAGGAAACCACCCTTAGCTGAGAAGGTGGTTACCGTTGGTGGGATTCAAATCACTCGGGCATAGGGTTACCACCTTTTTGTTGAGAGATTCCCAGACAATGACCCGCCCCTTGACACACCCATTGCCCCACCCCAAGCCCCGCCCTTTTGACCCGCCTTATGTTGATTTTTTTAACATTTGCTTCAATTGATTTTGCATACCATAATGCCAGTTACATGTTACATCACACACAGTAATGCCCATTACATGTGATGTCCAGTACATGTTACACCATATACTGCAATGCCCATTACATGTTATGCCAGGACTCAAAACGTTTTTTGTAAAGGAGGGACAATATGGACAGTGCGCGCCGGCAAAAATTTTCAACATAATGCTGATTACACGTCACACACCCATTACATAGTATACAAAATGCCATAGTATACCACATGCCATAATGCCCATTACATGTTATGCCACACACCGTGATGCCCATTACACATTATGCTTATTACTTTTTATGCCAGAAATTTTTTCTAAATTAGGGACAACACGGACACCGTAATGCCGATTACATATCACACACCCATTACATAGTAAACCACATGCCATAATGCCCATTACATGTTATGCCACACACCGTAATGCCCATTACATGTTATACCAAACACCATAAAGCCCATTACACATTATATTAAACACCATAATGCCCATTACACGGTATCCCAAACACCGTAATGCCCATTGCACATTGCACCACACACCGTGATGCCCATTACATGTTACGCCTCACATGATGCCCATTACATCACACACTCTAATGCCCATTACACATTATGCGACACACCGTGATGCCCACACACACACACACACATGGGGTGACAGAGATGCATACACAG
This sequence comes from Crinia signifera, assembly GCF_055691185.1. Lineage (NCBI taxonomy): Eukaryota > Metazoa > Chordata > Amphibia > Anura > Myobatrachidae > Crinia > Crinia signifera. The sequence continues at coordinate 30,430,425 of NC_139218.1, forward strand.
GGTGACGGGGGCACACATGGTGACGGGGGCACACACAGGGTGATGGGGGCACACACAGGGTTACAGATGAATAAACAATAATAGTGTTATAAAAACCAATTACTATAATCAGTATGAACATAAATATGTAACACTGCCTCAAGGTTTGACAGCAGAGGTACAGGGGGATTAGGACACAGCCAGGTAGTGTGGGAGGGAAGGGAAGTTTGCAGCAGAAATAAAGAGCAGATGCCTGGATACAAGCAGGCACAACATGCACAGTGTACAGGCACCAGAGAAAGCGCCCGAGGTGAGATGCCTACCTGCCCCAGGATCAGTTAGCCAACCCTGCCGCTTCTCGGGTCCCGCCTGCACTCAAAGAGCCCAGTGAAGTAGACACTGCAGTGCGGAGCGGGGGTTCAGCAACAGCCACGCACATGGGCAGGAGGAGGAGCAGGCACAGTGACAGCGGACTAGTGGCAGCCAGATGGAACACAGCTCCGCCCCCAAGATGATGGTCAGGAAGCACCCAACCACTGCCAGACTCCGCTGGGACAACGCAAGGTCAGGTGACCCCAAGAGACGGCTGGGAGGAGGAGGCACTTCACAGTGCATGCTCACCCAGCGCCCAGGTGAGAGGGAAGTGGAGGGGCGGAGAGTCGCAGCAGCAGCCCAGGCCAGCGGGGGACAGAAGAAGAGGAGGCGGCTTGGGGGGCGCGATCGCTGGCGGGCGGCAGCAAGGTGCTGACATGTCCTCTGCCGCCGTGCCGACTGCCTCCTCCTCCGGGGCCGCTGTAGGGATGCCCGCCACCAGCTCCAGTTCCCGGACATTGAATAGTCCGGGAACGCCACCCGTCCGGACTCCGGACACCCGGTCTAATTACTGGACTGTCTGGAGTAATCCCGGACGGGTGGTAACCCTACTCGGGCAGCCAAAACTATATAAAAAATACGTCTTTCTTATGACATCACAACACCTTAAGATGCTCACATGGTACAGGATAATTGGTAGCATAGATCCTCCAGCAGTCTCTTGAAGTCAGCACCCTCAAATAATAATCTCAGTAATCTGCAGCATCACCCCTACCTTTAGCTAGATCAGTCCTGTTCTCCTCAGCCTGGGGTACTGGTTCACACAGACCCTGCCCTGGTGGAGTTTCCTCTGATTGTCAGCTGATCTCTGATGACAACATGGCTCACGCAGACGTTTTGCTGGCTTGGCCGTATAAATATAGTACAAATGAATTGCTTCCCCAGACTGCTATACCTCTTCCAGGCAATTCCACTGAAGCTCCCTCCACAATTTCTATCAGAGGCTCACAAAGCGATCAGCCACTTTGTATGTGGGGGCCGAAAACCTAGGTTCAAGCACAATCACTTGTTCAGGCGGAGGACCCAGGGTGGACAGCCGCTCCCTATGATCTCAGCATACTATCAGGCCACAATTCTACATACTGTAGGATTATGGACTGGTTCCGCCCAGGCTCCGATAGAAAACAATGTGTTAGCTTAGAAGGGACTTCTACAAACCTCAATTTACAGGCCATACCGTGGATCCCTGCGATCAGACATTCACCGGGAGGCCTAAATTATATTTTTGCACCTGGGCCAACCACGCACAAGTTCCGCCACTGTGTGGGACCCACTTTAGACCAATGGACAAAACTTCATTTAAAAACGGGAATTTCGTCAGAGTTATCTCCGCTTTTCCCTATTTTTGACAACCCAATGTTCCCCCCTGGATTGTCAGGAGGAGTAGCCACAAGATGGAAGAGGGCGGGTGTGACAAGGGTGAACCACGTTCGGGCAGGGGGCATACTCAAATCCTTTTCGGAACTCTGTGATAGGGTAGAGATAGCTGTTAGGGACAACTGGTTCTATCTTCAACTGCGTCACTTCATATCCTCACAGGGGGAATAACTAAATTTCAAAGAGACCTCACACCCTTTGAGTCTATGTGCAATCAGTCCCTGGTTCCCACACATATAGCATCAGGTATCCATAAGATCCTGATACATGATTATTTCCCTGACAACCCCTCTTTCTGTGAAGCCTGGGATAAGGACTTGACATACAAGGGAATCCAAATTAACTGGGAAAAACACTGTGCAGTTATGACGCAATGCTCTACAAATTTAGAAGTTGTTGAGATGCAGTACAAGTTATTCACAAGATGGTACAGATAAATTCTACCCCACAGTGTCCTCTCTGTGTTGGCGATGCTGTAGTTCCAGAGGCACATTGCTTCACATCTGGTGGCATAGGCGTGCGCAGCCCATTTTATTAGTGGGTGCACAATTGGAGGGGCGTGTCTATCACCGCCTACTGGGCGTGTCTATCACCACCTACTAGGCGTGTCTATCACCGCCTACTGGGCGTGTCTATCACCGCCTACTGGGTGTGTCTATCACCGCCTACTGGGCGTCAATGCAAACTAAATTATATTAAATACAGTGTTGCCGTGAGTGGCCTCATTTATTGCAATAATCACATCTATTTGGGACTTGTAGTTTGTGGCTAAGTGGTATCACTTGAGCGCACTCTGGACACCCCCCATCCGTGTATTCTATCTTTTGTCTCTCACTAACAGGAGAGTCGCTCCAGAGGTGCAGCTGGTCGAAAGACCGTGTCTAGCGCAATTCCTGACCATATTGTTTGTTTTATATATATATATATATATATATATATATATATATACACACATACATACATACATACAAGCACGGCGAGAATATACAAACTTCACACAGTTTAAACCATGCTTGGAATAAAAAAGAAATACACATAATTTCTAAGTGTGTAACAGTAATCCTAACCCACACCCAGAGTACCCTCCTTGTTGTGTTGAAGCATATGGGGAATGGGTTGTACAGACAGTAATAAATTGAATGGCCTCTAACGATAGTGCAGCAGTAGCAGGGGAAAAAATACACTTTCCCATTAACCGAAATTTAAAATGAAAACTGCCAATTTCTAAGATCACCAATAATACTTATTTGCACAGCAGTGTAGTGATTAATGATGCCCATACATGGTGTGATGCATACTTTTTGTACTAGATCGCATCGCACCTAGTACAAAACGCATGCTGTTGTAGTGTATCACATGCTTTTTGAACTAGATGTATTCTAGAGGATATCGTTCAATGTATGGGCACCGCACATTTAGTACCTCCAAAGTAATGTTATAGCTAGAAATGTGCATGTAACTTTAATCATCACAATTCAATGTATTTATTTTTTTATTTTTTTTACAGTTTCTTATATAGAGCAGCAGATTCCGTTACAGTGTCTTATATAGCGTAGAAGATTCCGTTATATATTTTACCCTTGGCCCTCTCTCAGTGACTGCTGCAGCAGCTCCTACTCACCACAGCAGTAAACTCTATGTGCATGTCTATGTAATACCACTTTACATAGGGTGCGCGCCAGTGGAGCCTCCAGCACCACTGGCATACCACTTTACATTAGGTGCGCACCAGTGGTGCCTCCACTACCTTTAGGGCCCCCCCTCCTGTCGCCCCCCCCCCTCCGGCGATCATACCCGGAGCTCCCCTGCCGCCAGCCGCCATTCACTGTGACGTAGGCGGCATGGTCGGTCCGGTTCCGGAGGACTCAGGAGAGTTCAGGCACCTGAGTCCTCCCGAGCCGCCGCAAAACATCCCCGAGCCTGCCACCTGTGTGATAACTGACAGGTGGCAGGGGGAAGCGGTGACAGGGGAGCTAGCTCAGGCGTACTAACCCCAAAGGGGAGGTGTGGTGGAGTGGAGTGGAGATGAGGGGGGGGAGCGGCGGCTACCTAATATCTGTGGTGGGTTTTGCTGGGGCAGGACAAACCCAAGGCTCAAGGGGTTAATTGGTCATTTTTTTCCAATGAATAAATACCTAATCCAGTTTTCTTCCTCCTAGGGGGGACACTGGAGGCAGCCAGATCACAACTCACTCTGGCTCCTGCTCAGCGTGGATATCATTCACTGCCTCTGCAAGGGCGTGTGCTGTTGGGCTGGCTCTCTGAGGGAGCAGGAGAGCGTGGGCAGGAGGACAGGAGCGCGGGCAGGAGGACGGGTGTGTGCTGTGACGTCACCACGTCACGCTAGCTTGTGATCTCTATAGAGGCGGGGCCGGGGGCTAACTTGAATGGAGCAGCCCACACACAGCCCAGCCAGCGCTTCCTAGTCACCCGGCCGCCGTGTTATGTTTGCACTGCAGGCTGAGATCGGCGGTGGCCACAGGCAAGTAAGCGTGACCTGACCGCTGCTGCTGCGCATTTTGCACCCCCCCCCCCCGGGTGCATGCCTATGTCTGGTGGGATTGTCCTTTGATAATCCCCTTCTGGAATAAGGTTATAGAGTTATCCACTGAAGTTGTAGGCTATCCAGTCCCAAAGGGCCCGGATTTTTGGCTGCTTTCTCACTCCGACATTCCTGTGGCTTTAAAAAGTCTCTTCTTAAACATTTAAATAATGCGGCCAGAGCCATCGTACCTGTACGCTGGCGCTCAGTGGCACCTCCTACCCCCTGGGAGTGGTTCCAGCGCATAGATTTTTACATGTACATGAAAGACCTTTTCTACGGAGCCCGGATAAACATTCGGATTACGTAGCTACCTGGTTTGGTTGGATGGACTTTAAAAAACAAGGTCCTATACATCCTTGGTACCCACAAGTACAACGTAAGATACCACCAATCTGAGACATTTGAAAACTGACCACTGATTCACAATTGTGCTTGCACTTCTGTAACTCCCCTCCCCTATTGTCTTTCCCCGTTGTAGTTGCTATTTGTAGTTGTTGTTAGACTATTTGTTTATTGTTGTAAAATATAAAATGTTGATGACTGCCCACTACCAATTTCTCTTTTCTCACACAACAGTAATGGGCCCCATACATCAGCAATTAATTGTGACAATCCTCCGTTCTAAAGATGATTGTGACAATCAATCTTTAATGTGTGGGCTCCCCCTTTTGGCGATCCCGATCAAAAATTGATTGGGATCGCCAATCGATTGCTGAATCAGATTTTTAAACATGTTTAAAAATCTGGTTTTATTGGAGTTTCATTTTTGTATGTGTGGGCATTCCCTAAGTAAATTGTGCTTACCTGTCATCCTTTGGCACGGGGAATGTGCGTTGGCAGGGCTTCGGGTGGCCTGTGATCCGTGGCGTTCATGAGTTGGGTCGGAGGCTGGGCTCAGGAGCACAGAACACGTGGCATGTCTCCTGTGCTCCTAATTTCCCCCATAAGCGGCTTCGTGGCTCAGGGTGGCCTGTGGTCAGTGAGGGGAGGGTGCGGTGGTTGGGCTCCAGGACTCTCCGTTTATTTAAATGTTTTTGGAGCGGGCAGGCGGCGGCTCCTCCTTTCCCTCAAAAGGAAAAAGGCTGCTGTTCCCCTAGGTGAAGAGAGACTGCGGTTTAATAAAATGATTTTTCAAAACATGTACAGTATTGTGTGTATTATTTTAATATTTTCAATACAGGGGGCTTATAGGTTCCTGCAGGAATTTAAAGTCCAGGCAAAGTGGCATTTGTGGTGCTCCAAATGCCACCATGCTGGGACTGAACTGCATACCTCCCAACATGACCCCCTCCAGGAGGGACACATTGCTCTGCTCCTGGGCTTTCTTCTTAATATATGGTTACCTCCATCTGTGTTGAACAGGTTAATTGACGCTAAAGGTGCTTCAACACAGGTGATGGTAATCATACATTAAGAGGGATGTGCAGGAGCAGAGCATTGTGTCCCTACTGGAGAGGGTTATGTTGGGAGGTATGAAACTGCTGGGACTTGTAGTGCTGTTGTAATGAACAATATTATTTCAGCTGTCAACCCTGCACCCACCACCCAGGGGTGCGGGGGATAGCCCCAGGATACAGCACATGACTGGGGTACACTAGAGAGGGGAGACCCCGCTCTTTGAGGGGGTCCCCACCTCCCCAGGAATCCCCGGCATGGGCTGACTAGCTAGGGTGGCTGAATGCTTCGGTCACAGGACCAATGACGTGTCCCCTGACTGTGGCATTACCTCCCTGGCTAGTGGAGCCCGGTGCTGGTTCCTGAAATATGGAGTACCCCTACTTGTTTCATCCCCCATATTTTGGGAACCTGCACCAGCTCAAGAACACAGTATTGGTTCGTAAAACATGGGGGAACCCTGGCTCTGTTGTTTTTACCCCTTATAGTTTTATAGTATCGCCCATTATTTAAATTATGACAAGAAGATTGATTCTTCATGATGTATGGGCGCTTTCCAGATATGAAGATGCAATCTTATGACAGGAAAAATCTGCCGATCACTGAAACAAATCTGTAGTGTGTGGGCAAGTCAGATAGATTGAAGAAACAATTTATCTCGGGTAAACAAAATCACTGGATCTGAGAAGCAATTAATTGTGATCGCAGGTGTATGGGGCCCTTAAAATTCCAGATATGATGTTCACCCTGATTGCATTTGCAATAAAGAATTTATAAAAAAAAAAAAAATAGAAAAGGTCAACATTCATTAGGTCGACGTGGTCAAAATGTTGACACGATCAATAGGCTCACATGGAAAAGGTCAACATGAAAAAGTTCAACATGAGTGTCGACTTTCATCTGTCGACATTTTGCCTGTCGACCAATAGTATTCGACCTATTGAATGTCGACCTATTTACTATGAATCTGTCGACCGCAAACCAGATTAACTCTGGGTTAAACATGACCGTGGAATACAGGAGGTCAGTGCAGAGCTCTGTATATTAAATTAATTATAAAACACTTTTTACTTAACTGTACCTGCTGGCAATGCTCCAGTTATATCAAATAAACATCACCCATTTATGACCATCCCTCTGCGTCTATAGCAGGCAGGCCATTACCATGCAGCTGTGAACAGGTGGCCACAAATTGCGTAACACAGCCCAGGGAATACCAGGCTGCTAGGAAGTTATTCGCAGCGTAGCTTAAGGCATTTAAATAAAGAAGCAGAATCCATGTTTGTCTGTGAGCAGCTGTGTATTAATAACACATTATATATTTATGCGTGGTTATTAGAAGGTAAGAAATACAGTGACAAAATAATTATTTACAGTCACTTAAAGTTTGTGCATGCAAAATAAACGTAGTTTAAAAAGATAATTGCTAAATATTAATGTGTTGTATAACCAAGTTTGCCCATGAGAAGCCCGGAGAGGAGAATGTCAGCAGCACTTTGAGGGGTGGGGCCTGATGTAGATGTCATCAAGCCCCGCCCCCAGTAAGCAAATAACGCAATTTGTGGGTATTCAAGAAGGGCGGGGCTAAATGGGGGGTATAGGTGGTATCCAGGAGGGTTGCCTACCTTACCGGGGGACCCGAATTTCGGGAGCCTCCCGGCCAGTTCCGGGAGGGTAGGCAACCCTGTGTATAGGGAACTTGACTGACAGCTGTTGAAATTTACTAAGATGTGAATTAGATTTCAGATGGGATGTTGCTCTGGGCAACCAATCAGATACTATCTTTTATCTTCTAGAAGGTGCTAAATAAAGAATAAGTAGATACTGATTGGTTGCCCATAGCAACATCCCATCTGAAATTTAACTCACATCTTAGTAAATTTCCCCCACTGTGTGAGTTAAAAGGAAGTGTGGGAACATTGACCTCTGACCTCTGCGTCATAAAAATGCTTAGTTCAAAAGTAGAGCAAGGTGTTAAACTAAATTTAATAAAACATCCAAAATACTAGCCAAGGCTTACGGGACAAAGTGCACGTTGAGGCAGATGTATTAAGCCTTAACAAGAGATAAATGCAAGGGTGATAAGGAGAGATAAAAGTCCAGCCAATCAGCTCCTTACTGACTTTTTTCAAACACAGCCTGTAACATGGCAGCTAGCAGGTAATTGGCTGGATGTTTATCTCTCTTTATCATACTTTATCTCTTGCTAAAGCTTAATACATCTGCCCCATTATGTCACGTGAACGTGTCTTTGCATGGCTCAAAAGATTTAATTAGGGCCAGATTTATCAAGCTTCAAAGAGGAATAAAGTGGAGAGTGATTAAAAAAAAACATCAACCCCCAACTGTCATATTCCAAACCCAGACTGTAACATGGCAGTTAGGAACGGTTTGGTTGGCTGTTTATTACTCTGTTTTATCACTTTTTGAAGCTTGACACATCTGGCCCACAGCGATGGTCGTGAAGGTGTTGATGATTATGATGATGATGAAGGCCTTGGACATAAAAAATAAATGAAAATGTTTTTTTTTTTTAAATCTAAATTTGTTCAAATATACCATCGACGCAGCAGCAAAAATGGTAACATCAACAAAGAAACTCTTAGGCAAGTTTGGCATTAAGATCCAACAGGACAAAGGTTTGTGCTAATGTGGTTCCAACCCTTCTCAGCTACCAACAGGGGGAAATTTACTAAGAATACGAATACAAAAAATCGTATTTGTATTCTTAATACGAATGACTACGACTGCATACGGCTGTTTCAGCCGTATGCAAAGTCGTGTTCCGGAGGGGAATTTACAAAGCAGTCAAATAAGACTGCTTTGTAACCCTCCGATGTTGTATTGATTCGTATTAGCAGTCGTATATACGGCCGCTAATACGAATTCATGCAGGCAGTCTGCACGGATCAGTCAGATCCATGCAGGCTGCAGAGTGTAAAAAAATAGAAAAATAAATAAATAAAAAAATTGGCGTGGGGTCCCCCCCCACAGCCGTAACCAGCACCAGGCTGAAAGAGCCGGGGCCGGTAATAAAAAATCCGGAAACCCATCAAATAGGGGTTCCCCGATTTTTTACAACCAGCCCCGGGCTCCAGGTCTGGGGCTGGTTCCCAAAATACGGGGGACAAAATTAATAGGGGCCCCCCGTATTTTAAGAACCAGCCCCAGGCCAAACCTGGCCCCAGGACCCCTGACCAGGCTGACTGGTCTGTAGGGATGAATGTTTTGGCAGCGGGACCTTATATAATAAGTGTCCCCCGGCTGTGACATTACCCTGCTGGCTGGTTTGGCCTCAGGTTGGTTTTTAAAAATCAGGGAACCCCTATTTGCCGGGTTCCCTGATTTTTATTACCAGCCCCGGCTTTTTCAGCCTGGTGCTGGTTACGGCTGTGGGGAGGACCCCACGCTGTTTTTTTTTTAATATTTATTTATTTCTCTATTTTTTACACACTGAAGCCTGCACAGATCTGACTGATCCGTGCAGGCTGAAGCCAAATACGACAGGAAAATAAAGTGTATTTTCCTGCCTAATTTGGCATGCCTTTCGCGGCCGTTTCACACTAATTAGCGGCCGTATTTTCAATACGGCTGCTTAGTAAATCAGGAACCACCATTATTTTGAATGGTGATTTCTGTCGTATTCTATCGATGGTGTATTTATTCATATTTGTAAATACAAATACGAATGTCCCATCAATAAGAATAGGAAAAATCTTATTTTTGGCATAGTAAATGCCAAAAATACGTACAGTATACACCCAAAAAAATTGTATTTTCATATGAAAATACGATTTTTTTTCACAAATTTTTGTTAGTAAATTTCCCCCTTCGTATTTAACTATGCAAATACTGTACGAATGTATTAGGTGCATTTGCCTTAGTAAATTTACCCCATGTGACATCATCTACCCACTTCGAGCAGGCAGGGGAATGGGGCTTAATTCTCTGAGCTGGCCTGAATCGACCCATTATTACTTCCTAGTCTTCCACTAATTTTTCAACTTAAGCTGTCACACAGGAAACACACAGTACATTGTATATATTTACTCTTTGGTAATTCTTGAATGGTAAAGATGTAATTGAAGTCAGGGCCGACGATAGGGGGGTGCTGTAGGTACAGCTTTCCCCGGCTCCGGCCTCTGGAAGGGCCCGGGCAGCACATTTTGCCCACCACAACCCCCCCCCCCCCCCACAGGCTTCTTCAATGCAGGACACCGGCGGCCAATTAAAATGCTGCACCGGCCTTAGACCTAATCAGAGCTTGTGCACCGTTAGCCTATCAGGGCGGCTGCCGGTACACAAGCTCTGATTGGCTCACCAGTCGGTGCTGCATTTTAATTGGATGCAGGCATCCTGCATTGAAGAAGCATGTGCTTCAGGACCTGCTGCGTTCAGCAGGAGAGGATGAGGGAGCAGGAGTCAGGCGGTAAGTGAAGGGAGGGAGATAGGGAGGGAGATGGGAGTGGCCCGGAGGGGCCCGTACTGTAAATCAGTCTCGGGCCCCAAAATTCCTAGTGGCAGCGCTGATTGAAGTGGACACTCGCTGCATCTGTATGTTGTCTCACCAGCTCACTGAGTGCATCTTCATGCTGTTGGGAGTGGGAGCTAATGGGAAGCAGAGAGCCGCAAGCCCTCGCAGCTAACATTTGCTAGCGATCACTCTGTAAATGAAAAGATTTGTATGTGAACCACAGTGTAATAAATGCAGAATGAAATACATTGAACAGAACCTGACATTACTTAAATCCAGCGCTTACTAATCACTTCAAGGTGATCTGTCACCTAAACTGCTGAAAGGCCAGACACTTATTTTAATATTTCCTTGACACCAGGGGTTAATGAAACTTCCTGTATCTGCTTTGAGGCATAAACCACAAAGCATCATGGCTTTTTTTGAATATATGCTAGCAGTGCATAATTACTTGCATATGGTGCTGGGGTGTCATGTTTCCAGCTTATTATCAATAATCATATGTATTTTACAAGGCACAATTAAATTGGGGGCAACTGGGAAATATTGTGAGTAGAAAAAAACATAAGGCTAGTGTCCGTGTATAACTGAAACACTGCCATCTGCTGACAGTGAGTGAAATTACAGCTCTTTCTCTTTCACACATACAGAAACACAGAGGCATTCACTAGGTAGCAGACAAGCTTTCAAAGCTCTGAGAGAGGGCAGCGCCAGTTCAGTGAGGTGGGGTGACGGGATCACTGATTGGGCAGGGTGTGGGGCGGGGCTACGATTTATGTAATTTGCTCCCACAGACCCCCTCCCTCTCGCCGAGGGAAGGTCGCGAGAGACTGCCCGCATTCCGGGAGGGGGACCCAATTTCAGGGACCCTCCCGGCCATTCCTGGCAGGTAGGCAACCCTGATTATAACGTTTTATCTCCATTCGTTGGCAGTAATGCAATTTTAAAACACAAGGTTTGAATCTGCATTTGTCCGAGTGAATGAATTCCTTTTTCTTGACCGAAATGGCGCAACGTTTGCAAAATATATTTTAAAGGTCAAGTGTATTTCTTTACACTGGAAACCATTGTCATTTGCTGTTAGTTTATGTTAGGTAGATTGTGCCGCATCTCCTATTGTATTCAGTTGAATGTTCCCAATTACAGGGTTCGTCATACCCCAAGCTTCAGCCTATGATCATTTTACAGTTTTGCAATTCCCATCGTGTCTGTCCCGGCTGCTGTCTGACTCAGCATCTGAGTGACACTGCGTGGTATTCTCATTATAACCGAATAATGCCTAAAGTACACAACTCTGCTACCTACGTAACCACGGTCATTTCATGTTCTTTGCTTCCTTCTATATTGCTTTATTCCATAGTGAGGCTGGATTAAGTTGATGAGTGTCATATTATGAACAAAAAAAACAAAACCCCACTGTAGAAATTCCTGTAAGCCTCTAGATGTTGCTGTTGCTATTGTTGTCTATAAACCTCCTAATGGCTGAGGATTGCCCTGTGCATTCGTCAGTGATAATAAACCTATACAGATGTAGCTACACACAACTCAGCTGCTATGGCCCGTTTGACGCACCAATTGGGCCGATTCAGAACGCTTTGGACAGGTCCGAATTCAGCATCGTCTCCAATGCTGGGGGTGTGCGCATGCACATAGTCGCTGATGCCCCTGGATCGAACACCTTCGGCGAGAGTTTCCCTCGTCAGGGCGTTCACAAAATGATTGGCAGCTGGGGGGATGGGGGTTGCTGGGGTCCGCCCAGCGTTTCATGGGCGTGTCTCCCAAAAACTGGAAGTAGGTAAGTATAGGCTTAGTACATTTGCCCATGGGCATAACTATAGTGAGTGCAAGTAGTGACATTTCTATGGGGCCTGGACTCAGGTGACAAAGTTGCACACCAATATCCCTTATTTGCCCACTAAGCGATTGGTTCTGATACATTGCTCAGCCTGGATTGTGTGACATTACATTTTCAGTGACAGATGTATGTTATAATGATAAGGGACACAGTATGAACTGGATGTCACTGTAATGTGTCGTCATCTGCTCATGGTAATGTTGAGGGCACTATAATGTTACGTAATAAGGGCGCTGTAATGTGGCACAGTAGGAAATGGAGGCACTATGAGGGTCAATCAGGTCCCGTCAATATTTTCTTACTGTCCATTCATCTGAGCCACAGTGCGCATGCATAGCAATTGAATAGTGGTTGGGATCACACCAAGGAATCAGATACAATGTGAGCGACAAGTAGACAGAGTTTGTGGGGGGTAACAGGAAGTGGATGGCCAAATGCAGAGTGTCATGGCGGTTCATGCGGCATTTTCCCGGCATACATAAATTAGCAGTTGCGATCTTACTTGCTATGGGAGAAACCTCTGTGTCTTGGAAGAGCAGCTTAGTCAGTGCGTTTACATATACTGTACATTCGGACATAAGACAATGGTACTAATGTATCAGCAATTATACACAGTTGGGTGGAAATGACGCGATAGCTTCTGAGATAAATGTGCAAATAATTGCAATTGCATTCAGCAAAAGATAGAAACAGTGGCAGCAGGAAAAGACTCGTGTGAATTAGCCCCTATAATATGGCATAATACAAGCTACGGAAATGTAACGTGGTATGGTTTGATAGTTGGAGGACATTTTAATGTGGCATAGTATGAACAGTGGGCAGTGCAAAGTGGCATAATATGAACTGGGGAGGACACTGTATGGCATACAGTGGGAGCCACTGCCATCTATGTCCATAATAGGATTTAGTGAGTAATTGGATTACTCTGCTAATCCCCTACTCTATTGTTCTATGTATTGTATTGTATTGCAGTTGAGAACAATAGAATAGCCATGGCGAGCCATGGCCAAAGGAACAAAGATGAAACTGGCTCCTACTGTAATGTGAATAGGGAGTACTTTGTGGTATATTGTGTACTCACTGCCGTACAATATGACATCATGTAAACTAGGGAACCACAATGGTTCACAAAATAAACTAGGCACTAGCATATCTATAATGAGTGCAAGCTGTGTGGTGCACATGGGCCTCTGGGTCCGGGGGGCCACACACCGCACAATCTGCACCCATTTAATTATGCTCACTGCTACATCGGCCCGGTGCTTGTTGCAGAGCTGCAAGTATCACTGAGAAAATTGCTGCATTACTAGAGATGTCCCCAGGACACAGGTGCCATGTTCCCAGAGACCTCTGGCACAATGCCTAACTCTGCTTCGCCATTGGAGGAGAGGGTGACCAATCAGAGCATGAACACAGTGCCTCTGGAACTAAGGAACTGTTATGGGTCATAAAATAACAAATTCTGCGGGAAAGGGGTCTCTCCAGACTCTTTGGGACATGGGCCCCATCAATAAGTCTTGCCTAGTCTTTATACAGTTTCTTGAAAGTCCCAGCTCCTCCATCTGTGCAGGGAAACCACCTCACTTACTGGCAGCAGTTCACGTCAAGGATAAGCATCACAAAAACATACAGTACTTTGTTAAAATACATTGTACTATAGTACAAAGGTCACATATGTTAATAGCAGCGCACAGGTGGAAAACACTTTGCCATAAATCGACCCCATTTCAAAACACATGCAGAATGTTTCAGTTAGCAGTGTGTGGGCCAGATGTACTAAGCTTGAAAAGGGATAAAATGTAGAGTGGCAGAGTACCAGCCAATCAGCCCCTAACTGCCACAGGCTGGGTTTGAAAATTATTATTATTATTATTATTAATAATAATATTTTTTTAAATGGATAATAAGCAAATGCTGAGAAAATAAGAAAGTCTTGATTCTGTTTTTGAATGATTCTAAAGTGGGGGCCTCTCGAACTGTGCTCCATACAGTTCCATGAGTTGGAACCACAGGGCAACATGAATTTTGGGAGATTCTAGTTAAAAGTTCTTCATCTACAGATCGCAGTAGGTGAGCGGGACAGTAAGGGATTAGAAGCCTGGGTCCAGGTTATGTAGGGCTTTAAAAGTCAGTAAGCCAATCATGAAATAGATGTATCATCATTATAGGCAGCCAGTGGAGTAGAGAGTAGAGAATGGGTGTTATGTGGCTGGAACAGGGCGGCTTGGTTAATAATTTGGAAGCTGCATTTTGTACCAACTCAGACTCAGACTCTGGCCTCAGTCTGCATTTGGCTGATGGTGCAGTTTCTATACCAAGTTGGGGAAATGATAATGAGTTGTGAAATTTGCAGATTTTGTACTAATTGCTCTTCATTACAGGGGTTATTTAGGACTGATCAGTCGAGAATTTATTCGGCCGGTGCAATAGAATCAGACTAATCAAGGCCGGAGCTGACGTTGCACACCATCCCTAAAAAAACGCCTGGGCTTGCCGGCGTTTTCCCTGACTCTCCCAGAAAACGGTCACCCCCCCAAACGCTGGTTCAGTCTTTCAATAATTGTGAATTATAGATTTATTATATTATTACTTATTTACAGTTTAAATTTTCTGCTCCCGAGTAAGGGCGATGGGCTTCCCTTCGCGTCCCCCGCCAATCCGCGCTGCATCCCACTTACCTGTGTCCGGGCAGCCTCCTGCTGTGCTGCCTAGACTAATGATCTCCTCCTGCCTGCACCGCTTCTGGGTGCAGGGAGGAGGAAAAGGAGCCTCTCACAGCCGGCTGAGGGTTCAGAGAGGGAGGGGGGACCCGCAGCATATCGCCGGCTATCGCCTTTGCGTTATTAATCGCATATGTTACTGCATATGCAATTATTAACAATGCGAGTGCCGGCGATATGCTGCGGGGGTTATTGGAGAATCCCGCCTTAAATAATTTTCTATCGATTTCATTTTGAAGTCATTTCATAAAAATCTTTATTAACCCCTTTAAGTGGCAATTGAATTTGTCAAAATAGATGTGAAAATTGCCGAGCAAACATTTGTATTCATTATAATGACCTGTAATGTTGAACTAATATAGGAAGTATAATATAATAATATAGGAAGTATAATCTTTGACACATTTTTTTAATTTGAATTTATATAACAAATGTGAGCGGCGCTGGAAATTTTTTGTAGATTTTTTGAACATCTCTCACAGAGACCTTACCTCACTTACCTCTCACAGAGACCTTACCTCACTTACCTTTACCATATATTTGTATGCCAATTCAAACCTAACTACTGTATTTACAGTTAAATTATAATATTAAATAAATATCCACTAAATCTAATACATTTGCTTTTCTAATTGCCTTAGACATTGTATACAATGTAACCACAAAGACGTCAGCTGGGCTCGCTGAGCTGAATTTAACCCAATGTAATTTGCCATTATACACAAATAGTTCCCGCTGATATTAATCACTTTTGATTTGCTTAAGTGAAGAAATAACTAAGTTGTTATTGTTTCAGTTTTAGAAGAAAACAAACTAATAAGATGTTTGTTTATTTTGTCCGAGATGAACAACATTTGGCTAGTTTGGAATCCTGGTAAGGAATTGAGGGTTAGATTTATTATAGTGGCGCTAAAAGCGCCGCTATAACCCTCCGGCGATGCCTCCTCCAGCTGACAGCGCATCGGTTAACACAGACGCGCTGTCTGCTTCTCCCGGCCGGCTGGACTGCGCATGCACGGGATCTCGCTACTCTCGCGAGATCCTCAGCACAGCTCAGAGCCAGCAGCAGGGACAGCGCTGTCCCTGCTGTGGGCATAGTGCATCGCTGCCTGCAGCTGTCAAAGTCGATAGTTCATAAATTAGGCAGGAGGCAGGCGTGCACTATGAAATATCGTAGCTGCGCTTTGCCTCCTGCCCCGCACCGCCGCACGATAGACACCCGCTCGGCGGGTGTCTTAGATCAGGGGAAGCGCTATGCCCTGCAATAACGCACGGGGATAGCGCAGATTCCCCTGATCGACAGGTAATAAATCTACCCCTGGGTCACTTAAACAATGATCATTATTGATCAATTAAAGGGGAACACCACTCATGCTTTTTCTAATTAACGCATTATTAGTTTACTGGTTTGCAGATCATTATTATTAATAAAATGACCAGATTCTGGTGGAATATATTTTTTGCTTAGCTCCACTTTTCAGTTTTTAAAAACCATTTAAAATGGTTCCCTATCCTATCCTTCTATAATATAGATAGACAGACAGATGTCTCATTCGCAGATGACAGGTGGTGTCACATTTGCACAGATTGTAAAAAATGATTTGCTGGTTCGTGAATTGCATATGGATTTGCAGGTAGATAGCGAATAGTGATCGTTTTTGCAATTCACTTTCAGATTTGCTAGAGAAGTGGGGGGGGGGGGGGTTCATTCTGTCTGGGACAGCCATTAGAAATCGTGGGGAACGGGACTGATTTCTAGTCCCGGACCGGGCCTTTATCGGGAAATCGGTAGAGATGATTGGTTCGGATTCCTTGGAAGACCTGCCATATGCACAAATATATATATATTTAATCTTTTTTACTGCCTGTGATATGCGCAAATACTAAATGTAATCTTTGTACTGTCTGTGACATGCGCACATATGTATTGAATTTTGTACTGCCTGCAATATGCACAAATACACATTTAATCTTTCTACTTTTTTTCACAGGCATCTTTTTTTTCGTGGAAAGCATCTGTAAGCTCTGGGATATGCTCTATATATACAAAAAAGTCTACCACCTTGTGTGTTGAATTATTTCTACCCAAATCCAGACAACAACTGTCAAGCCATATGCACCTTTTGTAAAGTCGTAGAGGTAGTAGGGGTGAGGAACTTCACCATCTAGAAACCGCCTGTTAGGTCACTTGCAGCACAATCATCAAAAGGTTTTGACAGATTCAGAAACTTTGGCTAAAAACGTAACAACCAATCCACTGTCACCTATCTCTGTTCTCTGTTAGAGCCAAGCACTTGCAATCTCCACCACCAACACCTTCATCGTCATTATGCTTAGTCATGTTCAGAAGTAGTCCTGCAACCAATTCCATAAGCAGGACTGACTCCTCTCCTATCCGTGCTTCCTCAGAAGGATCCTTGAGCTCTATACCTTCTGCTAATACTGCTGCTGCTGATAAAAGTGGATCTTCATCCCAGAAGGGGACCAGGAAGAAAACTTGTATTCATTTAACAAAACAATTGACTATTAATCCATCCTTTGCAAGGGGACCCAAGTATGACAGCTGTCACCCAGTTTCAAAGTGGATTACTGATGCCATATCAGCTATGCTGGTATTAGATGTGCATCCAGTATCCATCTTTGATGCAGTGGGTTTTACACAGTTAATTGAGGTCCTGTGTCCCGCTAGCAAATACCATCATGGTGTGATGATGATGATGATGATGATTACGTCTTGACTATGTAGAGCCAGTTTGTGCACAGAGAGAACTTTGTCAACAATGTCCATTGTTCATTGGCAGCTTGTTTTGTGGAGGCCCAAACAAACCAATCACTTCAGCCACAAGTGTAGCAGTCTCTTTCATTGAAATGATTGATTTGTTAAACTATGCATGTCCTGTTTAATATAAACAACAAAAAGGTGGGTGGGACAGCCCAAGAACATTTCCACCTTGCACCTCTTTTCTTTGCATTATGCATTGCTTCATAGTTTATTAAACTGCCTTCCTGTCTGAATGAAAACAATATTGTTGTAAGCTGTGAGGTGGTCAAAATCGACTGGAAATGAGTGGAAATTAATGTTATTGAGGTAAATAATAGCATAGGAACAAAAACAGGCCATAATTCTGTAAGTTTAGTGTTTTTTTATGACTTTTCTTTTTTTATATATAAAACTACAGATCCAAAACCAGCAAGGTTGCTTTTGGAAAAACCAAATACAGATCTAAAAATCAGAAGGAGATACAA
Organism: Crinia signifera; assembly: GCF_055691185.1. Classification (NCBI taxonomy): domain Eukaryota; kingdom Metazoa; phylum Chordata; class Amphibia; order Anura; family Myobatrachidae; genus Crinia; species Crinia signifera. The sequence continues at coordinate 30,448,388 of NC_139218.1, forward strand.
ATCCAAGACCGAAACCAATGTAGGTATTCTGAGCTCAGGCATCCCATCTGCATTCCATTTTATGATTTTGTTGTTACCGCTTTCCAAATCAACCCAGGTCCGTGTTTCCATGTTAACCCAGGTTGATCTGTGGTATGAAAGTGCCGCAACCTCCTCCCCCAACCACTGATTATGCGCCACCACTACACCCCTCCCCTCCCCCATGTGATCTCAGTGACCCGGTTTGCTGCATGAGCTTTCATACCGCAAATGCCGGGTTTCTACTGGGAAGTACCCGTGTCCTGACCCCTGGTGCGACCCGATATTTGCAGTCCGAAAGGGGTATTAGTGTCACTGTCATTTATATAATATATATATATATATATATATATTTTTTTTTTTTACTTTTAACTCCATGATTCAGTGGTGTTTAGAAGTTGCTGAATTGAAAAACTCGCTGTTTTCCTTTTTAATCCCAGACATCCAAAAGCAAAATATAGCTGAGTTTGTGTCCTGGGTGTTTGTGTGAGCATAAATCAATTGCTGATGCTGTTTCTGCTCACAGGAATATAATCATGTGTTAGTGCTTAGCTGTGGTCTAAGCAAAGTGCATGGTGGTTTGGTTTTCTCCGTATCTTCTCTGTATGCTTTATACTGTCCTAATATTTAGATCATTTCTTACAAATGGAATATACTGTGAATAAACCTAGAGGCAATGGGCAGGGCCGCCAAGAGAAATCCTGGGCCCCGGTACAAGAACTTCCTGGGGCCCCCATGGACGGAGCTCCCCGCACACTCTGCGGACCCGTTGTTACGCCACTGCTTCCAAGGTGGATACAGGGACAAAAATGTACACTGTAATGACTATTACACATGTCACACACCCATTACATATTATACCACATTCCATAATGCTCATTACACGTTATGCCACACACCGTAATGATCATTGCATATTAGGGGGTTAACATGCTCATTGCCATGGGATTAACCTGCTCTGCCAGAGGTTAACATTCTCTGCCAGGGGTTAACATGCGCTTTGCCATCGGATTAACCTGCTCTGCCAGGGGTTAACATGCTCTGCCAGGCGTTACATGCTCTGCCAGGGGTTAACATTCTCTGCCAGGGAATAATATGCTCTTTGCCATGGGATTAACCTGCTCTGCCAGGGGTTACATGCTCTTTGCAAATGATTTACACATACCCTCCAACATGGCCCATTCCATTAGGTACAAAATGCTCTGTTCCTGGACTTCCCTGCCGGTGGCAGTTGCAGAGGTGGGGCTGCAACACAGTCCAAAATTCTAAAAGGGGAGCCACATATACTGCCACCCCAAACATCACTGTCCTGGACTCACTGGCAGTTGATGTGACCTCCCTCTTTGAATTTTTTACTGTGCTGGAGTCCAACCTCTGTAACTGCCACTGGCAGGGAAGTCCAGGAATAGAGTATTTTGTACCTAATGGAATTGTGCATGCTATTAACACAGCATGCACATTAATTCACAAGGTGGGATTTCACTATAGTGGAGGGGCTTTCACCTGATTAAATCATACTGTATATTTAAGACATACAAATATAGACATATAAATATAGTGTTCACTCTAGGATTTTTTAGGGTAGGGTGCTGCCCACCAAGCTCCGCTCTCATACACTCGCAGCTGCAGCGGCAGAGGCGCTGGGGAACACCGGAGGGCTGAGAGGGGCAGGCCATTCAGCGCAGCAGGCAGCAGGAAGAGCTGCAGATAACAAAGTCCTGTCAGCGATGTGGTGGGTTCTGGAAAGGCGCATATTACAGCACAAAGTAAGGGCATATCACCTGAAGGTGTATATCACCTGAAGAAATTGCCGTAATAAAGGCAATGAAACGTTGTCACAAGATGCTGCATTAAGTGATTTTTTTTTGGACAAGCTGCTAGGAGTGCCGCTCCTCACCCATCTATTGTACAATTTTCATGCACCCAGCACAGCAGCTTCAAAACAGAGAGAGCCAGAACACCCCCCCCCCCCAACAAAGATATATATATATATATATATATATATATATATATACAGTCTGTATTGTCTGGCACTCTGAAGATGAGGTTTACTGCCTGGTTGCCTTCCTAAGAAACCCATATATATATATATATATATACACATATATATATATACACATATAGATTCTGATTCTCCGGCACTCTGGACCCCTCCCGGGGCAACTTGCTGGGGTGCCTTCCTCTGGGAGAACTAGTCCCTTACAGATAGCGGGCTGGTGGGGCGGCACTCACAGACTGCACATTAGGACTTGAAACGGTGTAACAAGTGCGTTTAATGATAATGTTTCGGGGAGCTAGTCCCCTTCATCAGATCGCTGACAGAATGATAAAAACAATAATAAATAGGGACACTTACCAATCCATGCCGGGCGCGTCGCGGTCCCGTATGCGCCGTCCGCCTCCGTCCAGCTCCTGTCACGCAGACTTCCGGCAGTTGGAGGCAGCCACCTCCAACACATCACTTCTGCCGGAAGTCTGCATGACAGGCGCTGGACGGAGATGGAAGGGGACTAGCTCCTCGAAACGTTATCATTAAATGCACTTGTTACACCGTTTCAAGTCCTAATGTGCAGTCTGTGAGTGCCGCCCCACCAGCCCGCTATATATATATATATATATATATATATATCCCACCAGCCCGCTATATATATATATATATATATATATATATATATATATATATATATATATAGTCCAAACCGACTGCACACAAGGGTTATCCACAAATAAACTGCTCGTTTAGCAGCTATGATGCATGAAAAGGAGCAGTTTATTTGTGGATAACCCTTGTGTGCAGTCGGTTTGGACATTGTATATCCAGGACACGCTGGGATGATATGCAACGGGTGCAAGCTGTGGATGCAAGCTTAGAGTGCCGGTTAACTGTCTTCCAAATATATACATATATGTGTGTGTGTACATAAAATATTAATATTATATTGTCATTTATTTATGCAAATAAATCATAGCTACTAAGCCAGCCCAGGCAGAGGAGACAAATGCACTTACAATTGGCAGTTTATAGTGAGCTCAGCTGTAAGCTCCTTCGGGCCGGCTCCACTGTGACTGCACCTTCGCCTTCCTCCTGGTGCACGACTCCGGAGTCCCACCACCAGGGGCTGGCTGGCAACTTTTAGCCTGGGGGGAAAACATAAGAGAGTGGCCCATCACTCCGATAGAGGGCGGGATGCACCAAGCAGTAATGGTACATCCTGCCGCCCATCGTCACAATGCTCATCGCATATCTACTGACATACAGATGGGGCAGGCCTCTTCTTTGCTGGCAAATCCCCAGAACGTCAGCGCTGGCGATCCACCAGCAGCCTGCCTCACCATCTGATTGAGACGCGCGTGTGTCTCACGCGCACACGCGTCTCAATCTCAATTCCGGGGGAAGCGCCATCAGAAGGGGACGTGCGCGCCTCTCGTGCGTGTGCGTCCCCTTCTCACTATAAAGATGGCGCTGGTGGGGGATGGGGGCTGGCGTCGCCATCCCCTGCAAAGATGGGACCTGCCCCATCTGTATGCGATAAGCAACACAAAGTGATAAGCACTGGCAACTGTGATCCACAACATTGCCTGGACTCCCGGGTTTCTTACCTAGAAGTCCCCCTGCGCATGCGCACAGACCCAGGTGGCCACAGGGCTTCCTGGGAGGGATCCGTTTTGAATCCCTCACACAGCAGTGCTGTGGGAGCAGCCCACTCCGGAAAGGGAAAACACATGTGGGAGAGAGATAGATAGCGAGAGAAAGAGAGGGGGGGGGGGGAGATAGTGGGAGAGAGCACAGTGGAGGGGGAGATAGAAAGAGAGAGCGCAGGGAAGAGTGAGATAGTGAGAGTCTGAGAGAGAGCACTGGGTAGAATGCGATAGCAAGAGAGAGAGCGCAGGAGAGAGATAGCGTGAGAGCGCAGGGGAGACAGAAATAGAGAGAAAAAGCACAGGGTGGAAGATAGGGAGAGAGTCCACAGGGAAAGAGTGAAAGAGACAGCAGGGGAGAGAATGAGAGACCACAGGAGAGAAAGTGAAAGAGACAGCAGGGGAGATAGTAAAAGAGACAGCAGGGGAGATAGTAAAAGAGACAGCAGGGGAGAGGGAGAGAGACCACTAGGGATATAGTTAATGAGACAGCATGGGAGAGAGAGAGACAGCAGGAGAGATAATGAAAGAGACAGCAGAGTAGATGGAGAGAGTGAGAGAGACCACAGGGGAGTTAGTGAGAGACAGCAGGGATGAGGGAGAGAGTGGGAGGGACCGCAGGGAAGATATTGAAATAAACTGCAGCAGGGGAAAGGTAGAGGTAGACTGCAGGGGTCAGGGAGTAGTGGTACCTTGTAGTTACGATCTGCAGTTGATCACAGGTCCACTCCAGCCTTCTCCAGTCCATCCTGTGCGGTGTAGTAGGAGGAAGCAAGGACCAGAGGAGGTCAGTAGAAGACAGGAAGAGAGTTGGGGGCGGGGCTACTGCAGAGCCCGGGCAGGAAGCTGAGCTCAGCTGCTGGGGGCCTTAGGAGGGAACTCGTCCGGCTGTCAAGTTGAACTTGTCTGACTGACAGTCGGTGCTGCTGCTGCCCTGGCTTGGACACACAGTCACTGTCAGCCCAGCTCTGGCACACAGAGCTGACTGAGCACAGGCGCGCACAGTCTCCGTCCACACAGTTTGGTAAGGCTGCCTATGCGCGGCCGTATCACAGCTTCCGTATTACCAGCAGTCTGTGATAAGTCCGCGCATTGGCAGCCTTATCACACTGTGTGCATAGCCTGCCCTGCATGGTGGTCACACGCACACGCACAGGAGACCTGCAAGATGATGTAATCATCATCTTGCCAGAGTCTCTACACGGAAGCTCCGCAGCGGTGGAGCGCCGCGTCTGTACGCTGACTGCACGCACTTACAATGAAGTGAAGTGACAGTCAGCAAACAGTAAGCACCCGCTCCCCTCTCCTGCTTCGATCTACTGCCGCCCGCGCTCCCTCTACACAGAATCGCGCTGTGCAGCGGCAGCCGTTGCTAAAATAACAAAAAAAATAAAAGTTTTTTTTTTGTGTGTCCTCGGACCCGGGCCCCCTGATAGGCCCGGGCCCAGGTAAAATGTACCCGCCCCCCTCCCCTCTCGGCGGCCCTGGCAATGGGAAACAGAATTTAAAAGAACATCTAAAATATAAAAGCTGCAATAAACATTGTAAGGTACTTGTGTATTATCACGGCGCCCAAATTTCTTACGTACGGCACCGTAGGAAAATCACTGAGCCTGAATGTGTCGAGCGCAGCGAGCCCCGCGAGGGGACGTGGATTACTTTACCTGTATTCCACGTCCCCTCGCGGGGCTCTCTGCGCTAGCCACGCTTTGGGCTCGCCAAGGAGGACGCTCTCGCCATGCTTCCGGGTGGCGTGGATAGTGGGAGGGGGGGCAAAAACATCATTGTATGTCATACAGTTATATTATTGTATAGCTAATGTAATGGCATCGCACACCCTATAAAATGCATTTCTGCAGGAGATGTGATGCGATGAGATGCGATCCCCCGGGGCTAAGAGAGCAGTGAATAAATTACATAGGAAAATGGCCCATGCCATGCGATGTAATGCGATTTTCCTATGCAGAATAGCCCTCTAAGCAAATTGCTTTAGTGGGTGCCGTGATAATACACAAGTACCCATTTTAAATATGTGAGCTCAGTACAGCCACAATACTACCATTACACATACAACAGTATAGCTACACGCCCACAATACTCCCATTACACGCACAACTCAGTATAGCTACACGCCCACACTACTCCCATTACACGCACAACTCAGTATAGGTACACGCCAACAATACTAACATTACCTGTACGACTCAGTATAGCTACACGCCCACAACACTCCTATTGCATGCACAACTCAGTATAGCTACATGCCCACAATACTCCCATTACATGCACAACTCAGTATAGCTACACGCCCACAACACTCCCATTACATGCACAACTCAGTATAGCTACACGCCCACAATACTCCCATTACATGCACAACTCAGTATAGCTACACGCCCCAAATACTCCCATTACACGCACATCTAGTAGAGCTACATGCCCACAATACTACCATTACACACACAATTCAGTATACTGTAGCTATACGCCCCCAATACTCCCATTACACACACAACTCACTATACTGTAGCTACACGCCCACAATACTCCCATTACATGCACAACTCAGTATAGCTACCCGCCCACAATATTACCATTATCTGCTATACTCAGTATAGCGACATGACCGCAAGAATCCCAGTACCTGCATGACCCAGTATAGTGCAAAGACTCAGTATAGCGGCACATCAACAATACTCCTATTACCCGCACAACTCAGTGTAGCTAGCTACACGCCCACAATACTACCATTACCTGCAAGACTCAGTATAGCGACACGCCCACAATACTCCCAATACACTCCTATGATGCGGGTCCCTTGTGTGCAACAGCAGCATTGCTGTTCATTTTATATCAAACAAGATCTACTCAACTCAATATAGGGGGCAGGGCTGCCTCATCAGTAAACATCGCTCCTGTTGTGACACAATGCTGTAAATTGGCTGGTCCGTGTTGATTGGGTGGGGCTAAATGACAGGTAATTTACCTCCGCCTCCCCCTACAAGGAGCTGCAAATCCCAGGTATAATTTCTTCAATCTATCCAAACCGGGGCCAGTCCCCCCAGTGGCTGTGGGGGACTGCCCCCCCCCCCCCCAAAAAAAAAAACAAATCGGAAGAGTAGGCAAGTATGAATTAAACCTTACATTAGCAAACAGCAGGTTCTGGAGTATTCTCCAGAATATGATACTGTAGAGTCTATGCAACTTTCTTAGCCGTATCCACCCAGACAGCGCAATAAATGGGCGTCTGAGCAAGTCGCTGTGGTTAAGAAAAAGTTGATCGTAATCTTAAACTCAACACGTGTTGGATTCCGATTAATCAATCTGGCCACTTCTATTAACTTTTCAATTCATTGTAATACACAATGTCCCTGCAAATTTAGAGATAGTGGAGTTTAATTGTTAACATAATTAAACTCAATTATGCCTTAATTCCATATGGCTCACGTCCTTGAAAAGAGATGATGAGGCTTTTGATGTTCCTGCTCCCTGCAGTTGGGGAGAGGAAGTTGGGAGCGATTAATTCCATATGTAACCCATGAAAGTGATTCTCACAGCTACAAATGACAAGACAGGAGGAACGTGCTTCTTTAATCTTCTCCTTAATTGTTTAATACACAATGTTAGATTTTAAGCATACAGTATCATTGCTTTTCTCTATTATTTTTCTAAATGATTTTGAATGAAAATTTTGAATCTCTATATAGAGCGTGACCATTATTTTGCCACTGAAGAAATCTGTAATGGCTGTAAAGAGTGAGGCCAATGGTTGCGGGGGGCATGCTGGGAGGGTTCTATGTTGGATCCCTAACACAACAGTGCGGCAAAGAGAAGCCCGTAGGCTTTCACAGCTGGAGTTACCCTCCGCATCGGAGCCCCACATTCAGAAATGCGGTAAAAAAAACAAAAATTGCATTTTTACCGCATTTCTAATTTAGTACATCCCATCCTAGGAGTCTTATCTATTTGGATGCATTTGCGCTTTGAATGTCCTTATGAAAATATTCCCAATACAACAAGTACGTTTGTGTGCATATTTTGAGATGGCTTAGATAGCATCCAGCTCAATAATAGTATAATTTGCACCAGGTCTATTTACAACCAGCTCACTGGGGTCATTCAACCTAAAAACAGCATGTCAGGTTGAAGAAGTAAGGAGCAAACAGGTGCCCACCTATATAATGCTGGATGGTGGGTACAGCTTACTGGGCCCGGTGTGGCAGGCTGGCAACCTCTACCCCCACCAAGTGTATTTTTACCCCCTTTTGAGTGCCATAAGTACCAAACATATGGGCCGCCACCTTCCTTCTTTGTCCATGAGGGAGCTTACCAATCACACTGTGGGAAATTCGGCCAATCAAATTCAAATCCTTAACTCAGCTTCCAAGTAAAACAAGGTTAAAGCTTCAAACTGAAAGCTTTCTCTGTCAACACCAGTGGGAGATGTTTTCTTTAATTGAGATTGCCAGTCTTGTGGCTAACTGGGCTAGGGGCAGTTCATTGGGGATGGGGGTTTGAGTAAATTGTAAATGTATCATGGTCACCTAAAATCTCTTTTACACTGACTTAAAATCCTGGATTATTGCCGGTTCAACCCGAGTTGGGACTCAATTGAAACTGCTCCCAAAAAAATAACCCTGGTGACCAAGCAATCCAGCTTGGGATTCGAGCAGGGTTGGACACGGGTAGGACCTGTGTTGGAGGGCATTGTAAACGGATAACCTGGGGCATCCGATCTGGGAACTGTTTACTGCAATGGGAGAAGCTCATACCTCCCAACTGTGTTCACTTACACTGTGCCGCCTGAATGCTTCCAAAACGGATATACTCCAGGTCGGAGGCTGCGTAGTGAAGGGGGTACTGGCAGCCGTGGTGACTTCAGGAGGAGCAGCCCAGGCCCTAGCCTCTGTCAGAGTGGCAAGGCCTGGGACGGTTGTCCCCATAACACCCCCCTAATGGCGGCCCTGCTGAGCGCGGCTATATCAGTGTATGATAAGGCGCCCGCAAGTGACATGCTGGAAATCCTTTAAGTAAAAGGCTACTCATCCCATTCTTATTCATAGACTCAAATATACAGAGAATAACTTCTGTCTCTACGTTATGTTAATGTTCACAGAGGAAGGAACCCTTCGCCTGAATTTGGGTGTGTCAATGATAAGTCTTCGGATAATTATAGTATTAAACATTTTGATTTCTGGATTCTTTAATGTAAATAACAAGGTTCGAAACCCTTGTGAGAGACAGGAGCCCTCGGTAATTATTAGGTTTAGAAAGTCATAATCTTTATGTAATAGCTCCAAAGTTCAGAAATTATTTTAAGGCAGCATTGTGTATTTATCAGACACGGAACATTGCAATCTGGGAAACAAAAATGGAAAACAAAATCATATTCAGGGAAGACGCTCTGCCTGCCAATTCTTATATATCTATACCGGCAAGCAGAAACCGTGGGGGAAATTTACTAAGATGGGAGTTCTATTTCACATGGGATGTTGCTATGGGAAACCAATCAGAATCTTCAGATGGAGCCGGCTCCATCCTTGCAAGGGATGGCGATTCTATGGCCATCCCCCACCAGCGGCCGGCTACCGCCAGGGGCGTGCACGCACGAGACACTTGGCGGGGGTCCCCGCTGCCTCCCCCGCTGTCGCCACCGATCCCTCTCTCCACCACGACCCCCCCCCCCTTCTTGAACTGGGCAGTGTCTCCCTGAAGCGGGGACAGGCAGGGAGATGCTGCCCAGCCGCTGTGATACTGGGACGCGCGTGCACGTGAGCCGCACGCGTGCTCCAGTGTCTATCCCCGCGCACGCCAGAGAGGAGTCTCTGGGGAGCGCCGGGCAAAGATAAAGCCGGCTCCATCTGTACTTCTTAGAAGATAATAGATAGTGGGGGGTACCTAATTCTGGATTCTAACTGTCGGAGCGTTCTGACAGTCCGAATACTGGCCTGTTTTTGCCCCGACTCAACACATTCTCGACAGGCGGAATTCAATGTTCCGTCTGTCGAGTGTCAAAAAGGGGGCATGCCAGCAACAATGCCCATGAATTGTTGAGATACGCACGTGAATTCGACAATTCCACCTGTCGAGATCCACCTTCAATGCTGTTGAGCATTTAATAGGTGGCGGGCGTTATTTCCACTGTCAGAAATAGCGTCCAGGATTGAATATCCCCCATTATCTGATTGCTTGCCCGTAGCAACATCCCATCTGAAACAGATCTCCCATCTTAGTAGATTGTCGCCCAGAAATCTGGTGATATACATATTTTCAATGTTGATGGACAGCATCAGTGGTGTAACTAGAACTTTGTGGGCCCCATAGCGAAATTTCTGCGAGAGAGAGAGAAAGAGAGAGAGAGAGAGAAAGAGAGGACTGAGAAAGAGAGAGAGGGCTTCATTGAAAAAGAGGGAATGAGTGAAAGAGAGAAAGGAGTGAGAGAGGAGTGGAGCAAAGAAAAGAGAAAAAGAGAGGAGAGAACGAGGGAGCACATCAGAGAGTGGGAGGGAGAAGAAGACAGGAGAGGGAGGCATCGCAGGGTAGAGAGGGAGGGGGTGGGGGAGCAGGGGAGGGAGAGCCAGGCTGTGACAGGTATCTTGTACTTTCCAATTTACTCCTTCTGCACCCACCCACCACCAGGTACCTCGCTCTGTCCCCTCCCCCTAAAGAAAGAGCTGAGCACCGTCAATGTTAGGTTTCCTCATCAGCGCCTTCAGAGGAGACTTGCTCACCACTACCACTGGACCTCCTGCTCCCCTCCACCACCATTCCTCCTGCTCCCACGCCCACTACCAGGCCTCCTGCTCCCTCGCTCCCGGTGTGGTGACTCACGGGGTCACCCCCCTCCCCTTATTAGGATAACCTTGGGTGAGTCTAATACCCCTGTAGTTCGGCTTACACACATAATGCCCCCACTAGTGCCACACACATAGTGCTCCCTTTAGTGCTGTTTACACACAAAATGCTCCCACTTTTGCCAATGACACACCTAATGCCTCCGCTTACACATCTAATGCCCCACTAGTGTGCTTACACACCTAATGCCCCCACTAGTGTGCTTAAAAGGGGCAGACTAAATGGGCCAAGTGGTTCTTATCTGCCGTCACATTCCATGTTTCAATTACTATGTTACACACCTAATGGCCCCACTAATGCGCTTACACACCTAATGTCCCCACTAGTGCACTTACACACCTAATGCCCCCACTAGTGTTGCTTACACACCTAACGCCCCTACTAGTGCCTCTTACACAAATAAACCTCTTACACCCCCCCCCCCCCCCCCATAGTAACGCCACTGGCCAGCAACGAGGCGGACGGTGTGGCCGGGCAGCAGCCAGATCCCATTTGCCACTGTGGGTCTGGGTACCAGCTAGATCCCTTTGTCACCATGTGGCTGGGAATGCAGCATGGCGGGCGATGCAGAAAGCGACCTGCGCAGGGTGACCTCTGGCGATATATGTACAGTCTTATCCCGAAATCTCAAGATTGGAAACTCCAATCACGGGATTGAAAGCCCGGCAATTTTGGGGTTCCACCAATTCTGGGATTGGCCGCCTTATGTGCAAGTATTTAAGTAAACGCTTTACTGAAGACAACATACGACTACAGCTGACAAAATGAGTCCTTTGAGATATAATATAACCACAACAGTATACCCAACTGTCCCTCTTTTCTCGGGACCATCCTCATACCTCCCAATGTAAGTAATCTTCAAAGACGCAGTTGGTCCCAAAATGGGTGGGGCTAAGTGGGTAGAGGGCAGGGCCTCTGTAAAGGGCACGACCTATTGCTGCGACCCCCATTTTTTTATCATTTTCAGGGCGTGCCCAGAACTTTCGTACCGACGAGGCTGCAGAGCATTGGTGATCTCCTGCTACCCCCAACTACCCCCCACCTGTGGGAGGGACAGGGGGACAGTCTCCAAATTCCAGGACTGTCCTGTTGTTAATCGGGGCTGCTGGGTTGTATGCATCCTGTTTTTTTGGGGACGATCTAGGGTCGGCAGTGTCTCGTGGTGAGCTAGTGGCAGTTGGGAGTCTACCCTACCTGGCACTGCAGACTGGTGAATAGATGTTGTGTGCATGCATACAGCGTCTATTCAGAGATGGCAGAGGGACTGGGGGGCATGGCCAGCGCTGTGTAAGTAGTTACAAAAATGTGGGCGTGGTCTGCGGTCGTGGCATCTCCATGAGGCCACGCCCCCTGTGACAAAGACTGCATGCAAGCTTCCCGAATTCTAAAGTCCCCACATTGGGAGGTATGCGCAACCGTGTGCTTTGCGTTTGTATGTCAGGGCAATAAACTGAATTGAATGATTCCAAAATCATTGCGCTCCTGCACGTGAGATGACAGACGAGTACATCGCTGCCGAAAGTCAGCTTAAGCCTTTCAATTAGAATTTCACACGTCTTGAAAAGATATTAGACAACAAGAGTGGAAGGAAAGTTCACCACTAATATCAATTACACTGGAGTGATATACATGTGGGCGGATTCACAGAAATCCTGACTTTTACTTGTAACTGTAGAAAGAAAACCTTTCAGTCCCATACGATGATAACAGCAGCATTTTAATGAGTAAAACATACATGATCCATCCACTAACAGGCAACACGCTCTACTGCAATATTCTGTGATTGATGACTGTCTCATTTCTAATGGAGCCCACACACGCACCGATCCCGGAGTGCGTTGTGGGCTTAACTAGCACACATAGCATCGCATCATATGCCTTGTGCATACGATGTGCATGCGATGCGATGCTATGCTAGAAAAAGCTAGTACAAAAAGTATGTGCAGCACATACTTTTTGTACTGTACGATGAGGTGCCGCACCCCATCGTACAGCATCGCACCGCCGGCAACGGTGCGTGTGTGGGCTCCTTTAGGAGAGTCTGGTGGCATATTCTGAAAACTGAGTTTTATTTATTAATAAAGTATTCATACATTTAATGGCTATAAGATAAAGGAATCTTCTTTTTCATTTTTTTTTTTTTATACATTTTTACTCTGATTTTAGAATTTATGAAAATCATACTTTTTGTACTGTACGATGAGGTGCCGCACCCCATCGTACAGCATCGCACCGCCGGCAACGGTGCGTGTGTGGGCTCCTTTAGGAGAGTCTGGTGGCAGATTCTGAAAACTGAGTTTTATTTATTAATAAAGTATTCATACATTTAATGGCTATAAGATAAAGGAATCTTCTTTTTCATTTTTTTTTTATACATTTTTACTCTGATTTTAGAATTTATGAATAGATTTATACACTGTAAATAGCCAACACGGAGGCAGATGTATTAAGCCTGGTAAAGTGATAAAGTAGTGATAAAGAGGTGATAAAGTGGAAGGTGAAAATGCACCAGCCAATCAACTCCTAACTGTCATTTTTTAAACACAGCTGATTTGTGCATTTATCACTTTAACAGGCTTAATAATACATCTTTCCCACTGTCTTATTGTGATTGTTATTTATATGTTCGTAATTACACACACACACAAACCTATGAATCAATGATTGACCTAAAGGGATCCAAGAGACTCTCAGATCATTCAGCGCCTGAAGAAGGTGTGAGCTTGCCACACCGAAACGCGTTAAGCCTTTTCACACCCAATTGGTTCCGGACCAGCATCATTCAAGAGGTCTTTGCTACATCCATGACCGTCTCTGTGCAACAGTACACTCATCACTGCGAGGACATCTTGCTAAACATTACCAGACGGACCCTACTCTAGGGCTATCATTCACCTCTTGCTGGGAAATTGACCATGACTGCTCAGAGCAGTGTGGTGAGCTGGGGAGGGACAAATGCAGTAGCAGCTTGCTATTTCTCTACCTCTTGTGTAATTTTTTTCATGGGGGGGTGGCCACGCCCCCTCCAGAGGCCATGCCCCCTCTGGTAGCCACCCCCCTCCTTAATTTACCAGGTTCCGGCCTAGCTTTTGACGCCCCTGCTGGTGTTACACCCAATATTCTTACCAACACCTACCAGAAATTGTGCACTTCATCATTGTATTTTTCATTGTTATATATATGTGTACACATACCATTTTTATTAATTTATGAGGATACCTCATGTTTTTATGTATAGAATAAATATTGATGTGACAATATATCTGTATTTGTACCATTACACAGCGAAACCCAGCACTGTTCAAACCCCGTTTCTCTTATAGCCATATTTCCAGAGAGACTTCACACACCACTCGTGAACAGCAGCTAATTAACAGCGCCTGGTGATCCACTAGTATCATTCAAACATTTAATGTTGGACACAAGTCAATTTGTGCATGCTAAGTATCCACATTGCATTAAATTTGTCCCGTTGCGTATTATAAAAACTTGCACCACTATATGGAACTTTACATATCCAAGACTTGCGACTTCCAGCACAATAAACACAAAGCAAGTACAGTCAGGGCTTACAGTACAGTACAGCACCCTCGGCAACACTTGAACATAATGTAGTTGTCCTTGCCGTAGGATATTGCAGGCCAGTTATTCAGATGTGCAGGAGCTGGAGTACTGCAGGCCTGTGAATTAAGATGTGCAGGATCTAAGGTAATTACAGGTCAGCTATTTAGATGTGTAGGAGCTGAGAGATTGCAGGTCAGCCCTTCAGATGTGCAGGAGCTGGGGTATTGCAGGGCAGCTATTCAGATGTGCATGAGCTGAGGTAATTGCAGGCCAGCTATTTAGATGTGCAGGAGCTGGAGTATTGCAGGCATTTAGATGTGCAGGAGCTGAGAGATTGCAGGTCAGCTCTTCAGATGTGCAGGACAAAGTGGGCAAAAAAAATCCAAGACAAGGATCAAACAGGCAAGATATCCAGGATTCAATCCAATTGTCCAGAATGGACCAGAACCAGCAAGAGGGTAGTTTGCAGACACAAGCTACTAACTATCACTGATGGGAAGGTGCTGGCCAGGAATGAATTTAAAACACGGTCCATCTAATCACAGGAGATCCATTAACAGGCAATTAATTGGAACAGGCAACAAGTGCACATAGCAGCAGGAAAGATTAGGTAGGCAGACAGCCAAAGACATGGAGCAACCCGTGTCCCAGTTACCTGGCAATAGACAGCCCCCCTCTCTGAGCAGCCGGCTTGATGCTATGCGATGGCCCAGACTCATGCCGGGAACCAGCAGCACTTGGGAACAGAGAAAAGGGGAGCACTGCTGAAGGAGAGAGCCGGTGCCTGGCCGCAGCAGCTAAAACTGGGTTAGGGAAGATCCTATATTTTTATTTGTACTGGGTCCCACAATTTGTGATTTTAAAAGTATATTACAAACATATACAGGCACACGCATTTGAAAACATAATGCGGACTGAAAAGAGGTAATCAAAGTGCTTAACAAACAATCACATAATAGAATCTTCACTGCAACATTGCTGATCACTGATCCGGAACAAGCGTTCCAGTTTCTATGATGTGACTTCCCAGAGTAGTGCCCAATTCATAGAAGTACAGACAGTCCTCTGGATTACAAGCCAAGAGCCATAGCCTCTTATGTGATACAGTCAACATGACTTTCGATGGACAGGTCGCGAGGTCGACATGGGTTTTTTCACTTTTTTTTTACCCGACATGTGCCGGCAGGCGGTATTTCATGCCCTACCATCCACTAGGGCGTGGTTGGAGAATAAAATAGTGTGCCGAGCGCAGCGAGGCACCGTGCCCGAAGCATAGCGAGCGATGCGAGGGGCTGCGGTTCACTTCCAACTGTGTCCATGTCGACTGTGTCGACATTCTGGTAAAAAAAAACAGTGAAAAAACCCCATGTCGACCTCGCGACCTGTCGCCTGAAAGTCATGTTGAATTTTTCACCTGTACATTCTATATG
This sequence comes from Crinia signifera, assembly GCF_055691185.1. Classification (NCBI taxonomy): domain Eukaryota; kingdom Metazoa; phylum Chordata; class Amphibia; order Anura; family Myobatrachidae; genus Crinia; species Crinia signifera. The sequence continues at coordinate 30,463,894 of NC_139218.1, forward strand.
TCGGGATTTTGACCCTGTCGGGATTTTGTAGATGCTTGCTTTCCAATATGTATAAGCTACTGTTGGACGTAGGAAGCCCGCTGCACCTCACTCCCAAATGTAGAATATCTTTGCCATGCTAGATGTACTTCCGAGACTGAACAGGGTGAGAAATATTCCCATAGCATATCCACAAACTGCGTTACTGAGGTGCGCAAATTGAGACCCAAAGCCTTAATAGTTTTTGCAGAGATCCGAGCTCCAGGAATGCACTTGAACAAACCCTGGTTCACGTACAGTATTGTAAACCAACAGCAGACGTACTTCTCGGTAGGCGTTTTATGAGAACATATGTTACCGGCTAAGGAAATGGAAACAGAGGAATGCTCAGCAGAGTCAGGGGTATAAGTTGGACAAATGTCACATTATAATAACTCTTTTCATCCAGTGCTGTTCCGTGTCCCGCTGGTGAGTACAGCATGTGCTGTGTCACTGGCATAGGACGTACATTTTTACATTGTAACTTGTGATTAGATATTGCATCTGAGAACACTTAACATTTCGCCTTCTGCACAGAAAATGCACCAAAGCACAAGTAATCTGTTCCCGGGAACGGCAAAGTAAATATTTTGTGTCCCGGTCTTGGTGAGGTTTTGTCACTCTAGCTTACAATAACATTGCGAGAGAGAGATGGATGCCACCGTGTGATTGCTGGTGACACAGTTCCGCAGCTCGCCTCCCTTTTCTTGTTAAATGCAATAAAACAGCCGCAGAGTCCGATTTCTCTTCATATTTTGGGGGTTATTCACAGGGGTTTGCGAATCCATTCACAGGGAAGAGGGAACCTCCCACTTCTTTTGATGGTCGCCGGCCATCGAAAGATGTGGACGGTGCACGTGTATAAAAGTGACTTTCAAGTCACTTACATATGCGTGCATGCTGGGAAGGAAATGGGGCGGGCAGCTGACATCCGGTGATGCCCACCCGCCGCGCCCGCGCCGCGGCCTCATTAACATGAGAACGCCCAGCATTCTCATGGGAACGGTTTCCATATGCTAATGGGGCCGCCAGCTGCCCCACACCCCTCTCTGCATCCCCCCCCCCCCCCCACTGTCCTGGGTGTTTGCCGTGAGTGCACGCACCCTGCATATACACATGCCCAGAAATGAGTATGCGCCACCATCGGTCCCCGTGTGAGCGCATTCTGGTTTCAAAGAAACCACAATAAGGCCCTTTGTGTTAAAACAACAGCGCAGGGGTACAGTATGGAGATGTGAACCGCACTTCATGCAGAGGTGCACCGGACACACTACAACCATCCTGCTTTAGGGTGGCAGAAGCCTCACATCCCTGGTGACAGCTGAGTACCTGGGCACTCATCATCCAATGCTGTAGAAACTGTGGGTTAGCTGTATGAAGCAGTGATAAGGGAGGAGCAGTGAGCCAGAGGAGAAGTGGCCCGTGGCAACCAATCAGCACTGACGTAACATCTATAATTTGCATGTTATAAAATTATACAGAGCAGCTGATTGGTTGCAAATGCACATTACCGGTAGAATCCGGGCTGTGCTGCGGCTGCACAGACATTTTTTGTGTTACATCAGCTGCATCCAATGCTGCAGCAAGTGAGCTCCGCACCCCATGCCCCAACCGGTCCGGATACTCCTCTCTTGACAGGACCATGCCCAGGGCCGAAGCAAGCCCCCCCCTGCCCCAGGCAAATCCCAACGCCCGCCTGCCCGCTCGCTCGCCGCCCGCTGCTGGGGAGATTTCAGCGGGCAGCGGACGATACTGTACCACAGGGTGGGGGTGTGGGTGACACTGCGGCGTGCACCCACAACCCCCGTGTCCAGGGGGAGAGAGGGAAGCTACCTTTCTCCCCTGCTCCCAGTCCCCGCTGCAGGGGAGATTTCAGCGGACGGCAGACGGCGGGTGGGCGGGGGGTGCGGACGATACTGCACCACGGAGTGGGGGTGCGGGCGACACTGCGGCGTGCTCCCAGTCCCCGTGGCGCATCCTGATTTCTATGGTACTCTATGGTACCTCTCCTCCTCGGGGGCTCAGTGCCGCCCTCCAGTGACCATGCCCAAAAATGCTTGGTCCCTGCCTCGTCACTGCCTTGTTGACACCCCCTGTCATCCCCTAGACTGCGGTTGTATTTTTCACAAAGCACCCGCAGTTTAAGGCCTTGCGCACTGATTTTTGCAGATTTGATGCTGAAGCTGAATTGGTCCCAATCTTCTTCTGGGAGATTAAATGAATCACACGTACTTGGCAGTGAACTCTATAGAAAGGCATTGGTTTTTCTCTCATGATTCCGTAAAGCAGGCATGTCCAACTTTGGCCCTCCAGATGTTGTGAAACTACACATCCCATTATGCTTTGCAATAGTTTTAGCATTCTCTAATAGCAAAACTGTGGCAAAGCATGCTGGGATGTGTAGTTTCACAACATCGGGAGGGCCAACGTTGGACATGCCTGCCGTAGAGGTTGCACCCAATAAAACGCACCAGACTATTTAACTCTTCGAGTGCCAACATCTCTGTGAGAGATGTGCAAAATATCCGCTAAAGAAGCCTGTATAGCTCACATTTGTTATATAAATTCAAATTTAAAGAATGTTGTGTAAAAAAAGATTATATTTCCTATATAAGGTAACATTACAGGTCATTATGATGAATAAAAAAGGTTTGCTTGGCAATTTTCACTTGGCACTCAAAGGGGTATATTCAATGCCATTTAGACGAGCAGTGCCTATTGCTTGCCATCATAGCCATCATCAACCCACCCACCTTCACTCTCTGTGTCCACCTTGCTGTTTCGAAAGCGAGGTGGAAACTGCGAGTGCGGTCGTCAATACAGCAAGGTTCTTGGCTAGATGCAGCGGGCTCTCTGCATTTGCGGCAAACCTTGTCATTTCAGGGAATCCTTGCCGCCCTCTGACGGCGAGGATTTTCCCGGAACATAGAATACGGGGGTGTGGTATAATACTCCGACAGTCGGGATTCCGACAGTCATTACTCAGACGTCGGAATCCTGACTGCACAGCGGGGGGAGCGCAATGAAGCCCCTTGCAGTCACGGTTCTCCCTCTATGGGGGTCCTCGCCATACAAACCCCCTCGCCGGCCGCATTGAATATACCCCATAGGGTTAATTGGGAGTGTCCAACATTAATTTTGTTAGTAAAACCATTGATTGTGGCAGCAGTTGACCTCCCTGGTCACAGAAGACCATATTACTCATGGGACACCAGTGTGGACCTAAAGTTACTCTTTGGAACAATGCCAAACTTTTTTGAGAGAAGATGAACTAGATATTGGACAGTTTTGCTAAGCACCCTCCGGAAGATTCCTGAAGTGAAAACCATCATAGCCATGATTGCATCATCGTGCCCCTTTCCCCCTGCAATTCCTATTTTGTCCAGAGGAGAGTGATGGGATGATGATGATGTAAGGGCGTACTACCATAGGTGCAGGGGGTGCAGCTGATATGGGGCCCAGGGCTGAGGGGCCCACTTTGCCTGTCAAATTATGTGCTATATACAGTTGCGGTTTTTACCTATGGGCTGCAGCCCCCCAGGTAAAATCGGACACTGTAGTGAAGCCGGATGCAGTCAAGTCTGAGCTGCCAGTCACCAAGCCAGTCCCATTGGGAGGTGAAAGGCGTCCCGGAGGGAGGGAATTGCCGACTGCACATGCGCAGTACCTATATCGGTACTGCGCACGTGCTGGTCCCGGTGCCTGTCATTTGTATTGTGCAGGCGCCGGGACCATGATTCCTTCTATGGGCTGTTGCCAAAGCAGCCCATAGACGCTGGCCACATTCGCAGTACATATGGTTGTACTGAGCATGCGCCAGTCCCGGCGCCTGTCACCATAGAACAGACGCCGGGCACTCTGTAAGGACCAGCGGCGGCCACGACTGAGGGGGGGGGGGGAGTGAGGTGCCTGCATCGCGGTATCCCGGCTGTGGCCAGAGGCAGCCCCCCTCCCCCGAAAAGGTACAGGCCGCCACTGGCTATATACATGTTTCAGCATTAGGTGTGAATAGGGGCCCATACAAGCTTTTGCTATGGGGCCCACATGTATCTAGTTACGCATAGTGCACTTGCTATAATCATTTGCCCATGCACACTGATGATGACGATGTGACTTGCCATAAACAAAGGGTCTGATTCAGAGCTGCTCGATAAGCAGCGTTCTTTCGCTGCCTAGCAAGCAGGTAAACGCTGCCCGCCGGGGGACCGAACGCCCGCCCCACTTTGCCTAACGAATATCCGCACCTGCATGCAGATGGATATGTACGATTACACCTCCATTCGCATGTGGCAGTACAGGCAAAAAAATCATCCAATGGTCGCCGACCGTCTTAATTGAGATTGGCGAAAAGGGGGCGGGTCTGCGCATGCGTATATGCTGGGTACCGATCAAACCTGAATCACCCCCTAGGTTCCTACTCTGGTGAAGCTGGGGGCTGCGTATCCGGCGTTATATCTGCGTAAGTGCATTTATTTTGCAGAATTTGCCCCTATGTTACAGAACTACCCTGTCTATGACCTTCCTCGCGCCTCATCACTGTCCCAGCCCCAGCATACACAACAACCATAGCGACCTAGAACCCCGGCTCTACCTCACCACCTCAGTAAATTGTAGTGTCCCTTTACATTTATCACATCCTGCCGTACCATCATTATGTTTCCATTAGTCTCCTGTTACCGGCTAGTGCAGAGAGATTTACATCATACACTGGGACGATTCTGGTAATCTGCATTAAGCGTAGTACACGGCTGACGTTTGGTAGGAAACCCGATCTGGTGTCATCAGGCAACAGAGTGATGTCAATTTAAGTACATGAATGAATGCGATGAGGAAATGAGAGCCGCCTGGCTTACTGGGTAACCGCAGAGCGACGGAACGTGCAGCTACTGTAAAGAACATTGGCCACTGTTTCGTTCCCCACCGTAATGTACTCGCTAAGCTAAACTGTCCCTTATCATCTACATAAATATACTGTATGAATTATTCCCCGGGTTGTGATATTTTGTTTCAGCCTTTTAGAGACAAGTTATAGCACAGAAAAGACTCATGGTTTCATTTTTAATTTGTTTGACGTACGTTCTACTGCAGAAACCATCCTAAAGTAACACATCGGTACAGGTACAGAGAGGGAGATATTATCCAGCGTCAGACAGGGATGGTAAGGGCCCACCGATGGGGGAGTCAGAGGCGTGGCGGGTCCGGCGTGTGACAGTCAATAGGTCATCATCATAAGGTCGACATGCACAAGGTAGATGTCGACACATAAAAAGGTCACAATTGTTACAATTGTTGTTGTTTTTTCAATTTGGGCTCCGATTGGGAATGCTAATGTGGCTCACTAGCCATGCGAGGATACGTGGTGCACTAATTATGGGTCCACGTGCTCAGTGACACCAAATAAATGTGAAAAAGTTTTGTTTAATGTTTATGTGTCGACCTATTCCATGTCGACAAAGATATAATTTGTGCCCAGCAAATTCAGACTCCTGGACTCCTGGTAGAGCAGGTCACCCTCCCACATGGTGCTGAGAGCAGAGGTAAAGGTGCCATTCGCTGCAAATCGCATCATCATGGCCAAGGCCGCCGAGAGGTATGCCGGGCCTTGGTAAGATTTGGAGGGTGTAGACTAATGGTGGGAGGAGTGGCCACCGATTAGTACACGCCCCCAAAATGTTTAGAGCGGTGAAAAAACACTCAAGTCGAGGGGGAGTGTTATTGTCCCCTCTACTGGAGTGGAATAATAAGTTATACAGTGTGAGTTGCAAGGTGATGTTTTCTCCACAAATTTGCATTGTATTTTGCAATCCAATTAAAAAATCTTTTTTTTTATTTGAAATGGCCTCAAATTATCCCACAGGCACTTTTTTTTTGCATTTTTTTGTTTAATTCTTTTGTAATTAAAAAAATTCATAAGCTTTTTACATTTTTTCTTTTTATTAGTTTTTTTTTTTGACAGTACAATCAGGGATTTGACCCCTTTTAAAAGCATCTCTTATTTAACTTTGCCCACTTACATCCTTCTGTATGATTCTGCTAACAACATTTTTCTTGCACTTCTCTCACATCGCATGTGGCTGACATTTCACATCTCACTGCTGTGAGCAGGGCCGGTGCTAGGGTGTCCGGAGCCCTCCTGCAAACCATAAATTTTGCGCCCTTTCACATTGCCATTGCAGCAAGCTGCAGCCCAATTGTGGGAGCGTATGCAACATGCGATCCTATGGAGGATCTCTGGTGCATGTACATGTATGCATAGAGTATCTCAGTGATCATTTGATTGACAGCTGACAGGCGCAGGGAGCAATGGGTAGGGGGCGGATCTGGACATGACATATCATCCAGGCATTCACAGACAGCGCTACATACCTCAGCGCAAGTGTCCGTGAGGAAAAGGGGGCAGGTCGCAGGAGGAGGACAGTGTGTGCGCAGTGTAGGGAGCTGCTCAGCCTCTCCATACTGCCACCCGCTGTCAGACAGGCACTGCGGGCAAAAATTGACACGTAATGCCTACTACACAGTATGCCACACTCAATATTGCCTACCACACATTATACCACACACTGTAATGCCCATTTCATATTGTACCACACACCGTAATGCCCATTACACATTATGCCACGGACTGAAATGCCCATCACATATTATACCACATGCAATAATGCCCATTACATATTTTACCACACACTGTAATGCCTATTACATATTATAGCACACACTGTAATGCCCATTACATATTATACCACATGTCATAATCCCCATTACATATTTTACCACAAATTGTAATGCTCATTGTCCCGAATTTCAACATTAGGCAAAATGGACACCGTATAAGTGTACGGAGTCCCCTCGCATAGATCGCTGCGGTTGCCATGCTTCGGGCACGGTGCCTTGCTGTGCTTGGCAAACTATTATATTCTCCCTCCACACCCTAGTGGATGGTAGGGTATGAAGTCCCACCTGTTTTGGGGGAAAAAAACTAGAAAGACTCATGTCGGCCTTTTGACTTTCGGCCTTTATCGACCTAATGTTTGTGACGACTGTCCAACCCTGTCGACCTTAGCCATGTCGACCTATTTTATGTGTCAACCTAAGCCCTATTGCCCTTTATTCATCAACCTAATGTATGTAAATCAAGCACTGCCTGCGGCTGTTAGAGAAGCTGCCACTCAGCTGATCTGCTCAGCAGTGAAAAGACACATCGCCTAGTCACAGGGGACAGAGGGGGATGGAGCAATACCAGCAGCTCCAAGAGCTCTGGGCACACCTCCACAGTGACATCACAGAGATCATAGCATTACCTCAAAGCCACGCCCCATTTGGAAGTGGTCACACCCCCTTACCAGCGCAGAAGTCCTGATTCAGCAACACTGTCTATTGGGAGGTATAAATTGGATGGATCCCTCTGTGTATACTTTTCCTAGCACTGACACTGACTTTGGGCACAGACAAACGTGTGCAACACTATAATTGTATTTTGTAACATTTGCCATTAAAAGACAAGGACAGGATTAAATGTTAACACTAGAATCATCGTGACACATGTATGAGGTGTGACGTGAAATGCGCAGCGAGCGGTGAGAAAATCCCGTGGTATTCCCTCCTATGACTTCACTTGCATGTAAGATAACACCAATGTGGAGGCAAACTGGCAGCTCTCGGGGAAGTGACTGGTCTGCTATGTAATGTTATACAATGGCCTCCTGTGCCTGTGTGTTTATTTGTGGTTGAGAGTCCAGTGACAGCCAAGTGTTGTTCCCGCTCACAGACGAATGCTCCTGAAACAGAATCTCTGCAGGAAAGAGGCTCTGCATGGTGCGTATGGTCTGGCACTGTGTATGAAGCTAGAATGCCAGGATACCTTCCTACAACGTACAGAATTATGATGAAACCTTCATCAAGGTGCAACCCTGTCATCGTGTCTGGGTGTATTAACCCCTTCAGTGGTACTCCCGAGAATTTTCCGGGCTATGCTCCAGTGCCCAGACTGGCAAGCCCTGAAAAATTCTCGGGATTACCACTGTCTGCGCTGTTTAGTGCCTGGCCCCGCCTCCTACCATCCGATTGTGTGGGGCGTGGCTTGCTAGAGTCACACCGCACACAGCCAGGGTGCTGGCTGGAGCAGGGCCGGGCAGCGGCTGATATACAGTAGTGCTCAGCGTCGCTGCCACAGTAGTGCTCAGCGTCGCTGCCCGGCCCTGGGAGAGACAGTGGTGGCGGTTTTTTTTAGGAAGCGCTCCCCATCTGCCCCAATATTCCCTACCTTGCACACACATTAAATCTAGGGTTGCTTTTGTAGGGAGCCAATGGTGGGAATCGAACCCATTACCCCAGCGCTGTGAGGCAGCAATGCTAACCATTACACCATCCATGCTATGCTAATAGAATTCCCATCTTAGTAAATGACCCCCTAAGAGGTGCAAAAGATGGAGCCTCAGTCAGCGGGAAGTCACATGATCCAGCCGGCAAATGCTGTCAGACAGGTGCTAGGCAACCGGAAGTGTCCTGCTGCACTGATGCCTGGAGAGAAAAAAATAATAATAACACAGCAAAAGTGATTACATACTGCCCAATAGAAGTCTGTCTGCTATTTCTAAAGTGCATAGTGTGATACCAAACAATTAATTCATTTAAAAAAGACATGCGCAGAACCCGTTTTTGGGGCTGCCCCACAGTTGCGCACAGAGAGGCATCCCGGAGGGAGGGAACACCTCCCAATGGGACTGCCTTGAGTGACTGGCAGGTCAGACTTCCAATAGGAAGTCACTGCCGGTCACATTGAAGCCAGTTATTCTAACCAGTCATTCAGCCAATTCCAATGGGGAAAAGCAGTCACTCCGATGTTTGGTATTATCATATGCACCACATCGAAAATCAGTGAGAAAATGATAGACAAGCACGTGAAAGGTAAGGAGTTTAAGACCATATTCAGGCAGCCTGATGTTCCTGTTACTACAGCTGCAAAAATTAATAAGAAGTCCGTGGGACTGTAGCCAATCACGCTGGACACGGTCACAAGGGGAAAATAGAGCTCAGATTAAACAGAATAATAGTGAGAATTGTAGACAAGAGCCAAGAATGACCTCCGCAGAGATACAAGCTGAACTCCAAGGTCAAAGTCCATCAGTGTCTGATTGCGCCATTCAGTGCTTTTTGAGTGACAGTGGCCACCTTGGGAGAAGACACGGGAAATCTCATCTTTAAAAAAAAAAAAAAAATAGAGTGAAATCTGCTAAAATGATACTGACACAGTGCTGGAGGGGGGATCCCCTTTGGAGATAGGGGAGTTGAAATTTACGTTTTTTACAAGTCGCATCAGCCCTATCTGGGAGATTCAGATCCACTTGTTGTGGGCTGGACTGAACCTGCCCCCCCCCCAGCCAATGGTAGTTGTCTGCGTATGTGCAACCCCCATGTGCGAATGCGTTTGGCAGGTTTCACACTCGCAAGGTGTTTGCACGGTGAGGGGGGGAAAGGGGCAGTCAGGGGGAGGAAGCAGGGGAACACTCGGGGTCTTATGGGTGTGTCATTATGTGTCAATGGGAGTTCTAGATGGAGCGCCTCCCAGCCAGCCTGAGGATTCACCAGATTACCTGAGCTGGTGCAGGATGGTGGACAGGCGGTCCATCTGACGGGGATGCCCGAGCATCTCACACGCACGCACTTACCCGTCAGCACGGTGACGGGAAATGGTTTTCCTGCCTGTCTCTGCTTCAGGGAGAGGCTAGGCTTGAGGCTAAAGAGTCACTGGTGGATATACTGTATCTGGGAGACATGGGTGGGGATGATGCTGGAGAGATAACTATGAAGTAAAGGCTGTCCGGCATTTACCTGTTGAGAAGGGATTGAGTACCCCAAAAGCCAAGATTTCTGTTTTCTGCCCCGTTCAGCACAGAAAATATCTCCCTAGATCCTCTTTAGACTGGGGCAACTCTGAGAGCATGGGATTAATCAAACAGAGCAGCAGTGAAGAGCTTCATTTTAAAGGCAAAGAGGGGGAGTAATTTGCCTGTCAGACTCGGAGGGGGAACTATTGGGAAGATTGTCTGGGGGGGTTTATGATGATGACCGATGCTGAGAAAGCTGTCACTACCATCTATATATATATATATATATATATATATATATATATATATATATATATACATATGTATAGTGTCTGTTTGTGTGTCTGCCATCTGTTGGCAGAGAGTGAAACTATATATCTCTCTCACACATGCACAAACACAGAGGCAATAACAAGGAAGTGGAGTAGCTTGCGAAGCATTTGCTTTGAACGGGCTTACTAATATATATATCCCCTGCCAGACTGCCCCGTTGTACAGGGGTATTACAAAAGCACAATATGCGCTGCTGAGTGATCAGAGAGCATCCTGAGGGGGGGAAAAAAGTTTTTTTTTTATCTTCAGATTAAAGTGGCGGTATGGCATACCCCCGTATACCGCCCCACTTCGACCACTGTATATATATATATATATATATATATAACAATAATGAGAGAAGGCGCTCCATAGTGCATGAAAAAGTTTTTAAAAGTTTTATTCACAACACACACATAAAACACTGTCAGGCAAGAATGAACATACCCCCAGTGGCGGTATAAACACTGCAGATGTTTTGCAAGAAATAGGTGTCTCACACACACCAATTGATGGAGCGGTTGCACTCGGTTTTCAGCCGCGGTAGTCCGCGGATCTCCCCGGCGCAGGCTGCCGCAGTTGGAGATAACGTTAGGCCACGCCCCTAGCGTTATCTCCGAATATACCAGGTCTATCTGCGAAGGTCACAGCTTACCGAGAAATAATTTGATGGTCGCCGACAATCTAAAGATTTCTTCAGGCCACACAAGTTAGTTGAGACAGGGCGGCTCAGGAGACAGCAGCCGCCCGCCCCTGGCACACCTCCTCCCACCCGAATTCCTATGTGAACACCCATGGGGATGCCCGTGAAATGCAGTGTGTTCTCATGTGTGACACCTGAGCTTGCCTCCTCATGCCCCCCGCCCACACTGCCCTTCGTGAATGGACAAGTCCATTTACCCAGGGACCCTGCACTTGCGCATAAAATATTATGCGCATTCACAGAAAGAAAACTTTGCTCCCCTGTGCGAACATGCTGGGGAGTGTGCTAACTAGAATGACCCCCATAATATAATTAAGGAATGAGTGTGTATGTCTGTAAGCAGACTGGAAGTGTCCACCCAGAGAGACATCTCCATGCCTTACCGGTGGGAGATTTGTATCAAGGGATATTACTGCAATAAAGGTTTAGGTAGGGGACCGTGTGGCCCTCTCCAGCCCCCCCTCCCTTCCCCCAGTGGCATAACAAAAGTGCCGCAGACCCTGCGGTGGCAGGAAGGCGGTGAGTAAGTGTGGGCGCCAGGGATCTGTGGGGGCTATTGTTACTCTGCCACCTGCCGGGACCTCCCTTTTCCCACCACTTGCTGTCGCCTCTGTGGCCGGGAGTCGAGACCTGCAGATCTAGGAGCCAGGAGGAGTGACGGGATGCAGACAAGTAGATCTGCGGGTCCCGCCCACAGATGCGGAGGGGTAAAGCAGGGGGGTTCCTAACTTTACTTTAGGGGGGCGCCAAAATCTCCCCCCCCTATCTTCTCTCACCTCCACATTTGTAGAGTAGGTTAGAGCACTGTAATGTGATCTCCAGGGATGTTACAGGATCCAGTTATTTCTGTGCCACCAGTGTTAGTGGATTTGAGATTAGGCCACCGCACACCCTGCACCCATTATATGCCTGCCTCTGCTGCTGCTACATTATGCAATACAGTACATTGCCTTTTGTGACTCTGCAATAAATGCTGGGTCGTAGCCTTAAGGAACTGACAAAATTTTCAATGAAAATGACTATTGATTTGTTGATATGAGGCTTGCGGCAGAACGTTCCCACAGGTCCGTTCATATGTGAAGCAGACTTTAGAACAATGACAAATCCTCCACGTTCCCCCGGCTGCTGGGCTTTTTAATCTTTTCCTTGGTTATATAATGAGTCACTAGGAGGATAGGGCAGAGTTTCCTTTCCCTTCCCTGGCACAGCGCAGAGACACTTCCTGAGGGAAAAACCCAACGGAGTTAGGATCAGCAGCTGAAAATCTCTCTGTTCAAATAAGAATATTATAAACTCACCACTTCATTAATGCCAATATGTTAATGTGTCCAACGCCTATTTCTTTTGTTCTTAGTAATTAACACATGGGTGGAACTTACTAAGAGGAAAGTAACCTGCATGGACAAAATGCTCTCATTTCATCCGGGGGTCCAGCTCATTTGTGGCGTGAGATTTTTGGCTGCACCAGAAGTTCCGGGCGGAGCCTAAGATGGGTGGGCGTTATAGCAGGGCACGTACAAAATTCAGCCTTGATTCTCATGAAATATTATGAATTATTTAACCCCTAAGTAGTTAAGGATTCTCAAGAAAAAAAAACTCTGGAAATGCCTCCACAAAAGGTGGAACGCCTACATTGCTATACCACATTTTTTTATATTATTATTATTATTATCATTATTATAATTTATATAATACATAGATGTGCACAAAAAAAAAACACAAGAAAATAGTGATTTACAGTACAAATGCAAATTAGGACAAGTAAATGGTAAATAGATGACAATTGCAGCAGCGGACACTGACGCAATTATAACAGTGGTGGAGATATTTTCTACGAGAGGGCCCTGCTTGTTAGTGCTTACATTCTAAAGGGAAGTGGCAGACAAACTAGGGGTGACACAGCAGGGATAGAAGTGATCATAAACAGAGAGTTAGGATGAGAAATAGTTAGATGTAATGAAGAAGTGAGTCTTGAGGGCCCGGTTAAAGTTTTGGGAACATAGCCTTGGCGGACAACTACTGTCAGTGGAAGAGCAGGGGAGGTGGAGTCATCACAAGAGACAGAGAAGGAGCAGTCAGAGAGGTAGGAAGATAGCCAGGAGAGAGCAGGCCAAGGGAGTGAAGGATTTGGAGAAGGAGAACGTGGTCAACAGTGTAAAAAGCAGCAGAAAGGTCAAGAAGAATAAGTAGAGAGTAGTGCCCTTTATATTTGGCAGCATGAAGATCATTGCAGACTTTAGTGAGAGCAGTTCCAGTGGAGTGGAGGGGATGGAAGCCAGACTGGAATGGATCAAGCAGGGAGTGGAAGGAAAGAAACGCAGTAAGGCGGTTGTAGACAATACGCTGAAGGAGTTTGGAGGCAAAAGGGAGGAGAGAAATGGGGCAGTAGTTAGAGAGAGAATAAGGATAGGAGAGACAAGAGCATGCTTTGAGGCAGAGGGGGGGAGTACCCGATAAGAGATATATTGAAGAGGTTTGCAAGAACGGAACAGGCAGTGGGAGAATGGAAGGAGACGAGGTGGGAGTTGATAGGGTCATATGGGGAGGTGGTGAGGGAGGAGAGCCTTGACTTTACACACCAGATACATAGGAGAAGGATGTCAGAGTGGAGGAGGTGGGATTGTCAGGGAGAGAAAGTGGTTGGTTGCAGATATCCTGGTGGGATTTGATGTCCTGACATATGGAGTCAATTTTGGATAGAAAGTAAGTGGCAAAGTTAAGAGCAGAGAGTGAAGAGGGGAGGAGGTGATGGGTAGAGGAGGGGATGACAGTGGCAAAGAGGTGCCAGGTGTTTTTAGACTGAGAGGAGATGAGGTTCTTGAAGTATCACTGTTTAGCAAGGGAAAGGGCAGCACTGAAGGATGAAAGCATATGTTTGAGGAAGTCTGCCTTAGAGCACAATTACCTCCAATGTCATTCAGTAGTACGTGAGCATTTTTAAAGGTATCTTGTGCATTTGGTGTGCCAGGGTTGAAGTGTTCGAAATAGTGGTTGGTGGAGCAACAGAATCAAGAGCAGAAGTAAGAAAAGCATTATATACGGAAGTGGCTTGTTCAGGACATGAGAGAGAGATAATAGGAGAGAGAAGTGAGTCGAAGAGGGAGGATAGGGAGGCGGTTTCAACGTTACACTTAGTGATTGTAGTTTTGGAAGGTGGAGATGGAGAAGCAGAGTGGCATAGGAGAGAAGGTGATGGTCAGTAAGGGGGAATGGGAAGTTGGAGAAATCAGAAATATCTCAATGGTAGGTGAAGACCAGGACTGTCCTGCTTTTTGAGAAGGTCCCGCATCCTGCCCGGGGCTGGCAGAGTCCCACGGTGGGAGGGGACATTTGGGGTCCCCCCAGCCCAGTGCTGAAGAGTGGGGAATAGACGCTGTGTGCATGCTTACATCGTCTAATTAGAGAGGCAGAGGGTCTGGGAGCATGGTCAGCAGCTTACTCAGTGCCAGTCATGCCCCATAGTGGTGGAAAAGGGGGGTGTGGCCTACGGCCGCTGCATCCCCCGCTAGGCCATGCCACTATGTCAAAGGTCAGGCCCCTTTTTTCGAGCATCCCGATTTCTTAAATGGAAATGTTCGGAGGTATACTACATTATCATAACCTATTACCTAACCCTAACCATATTACAGTGCCTATTAGTGATTCAATTACATACTTATCTAAAACTGCTAAGAAAATAATAGGAGCAACAGGTCAAGCCTTTTGAAAGGGCAAGTAGAAAAGTTGTCCATATCAACCAATAAGCTTGTAACTATCCCATAGCTAGTATAGTCTATAAAATGCCAGCTAGAAGTCTATTAGAAGGTTTAGCACACCCCCCATCTTCCAATTAACTTTATAAATTACTAGTTAAAAGCTCATCAAAAGGACGGCTACCTCCATGTACGTTCACTTTGAGCTGTGACCGTTTTTACTTTCACCATTTCGCTGTGACAGTATTTTGCCCACAAAGCAAGTTTGCTACAGATCAGTGTCCCTGCAAAAATTGCTTTCACGTTCTGTTATGACATCTTTTAGCACACACAGCAGTAATTTGGTCCATTGAGTGGCATCTAGTGGTCAGTTACATAGTTACATAGTAGGTAAGGCTGAAAAAAGACTTGCGTCCATCTAGTTCAACCTGGTATAGATATCCATTGTTGATTTGGTAGGTTCTGGTATTTTACAGACAGATTATATTTCTTATTTGTACCCATGGATGTTTTTATCCAGTAAATGTTTGTCCAACTTTGCCTTGAACGCATTTAATGAGCCAGCCGTTACCACCTCTCTGGGAAGAGAGTTCCAGAGTTTGACTGTTCTGACCGTAAAGAAATTCTTTCTACTAGCTGAATGAAATCTTTTTTCTTCTAATCTATACTCATGCCCTCGCGTCCTAGATTCCTTTCTAGTAGAAAAGAGGGTGTGTGACAGTTCCTTATATTGGCCCTTGATATACTTGTACATGTTGAGCATGTCCCCCCTTAAACGTCTCTTTTCTAATGTAAATAGTCCCAAATTGCTTAATCTCTCCCCGTAGCTTAAATTCTCCATTCCCCTAATAAGCTTTGTTGCTCGCCTTTGGACTTTTTCTAATTCTATGATGTCCATTTTATAGTGTGGGGCCCAGAACTGCACTCCGTACTCCAGGTGAGGTCTCACCAATGCTTTATACAGTGGCATAATTACCCTTGAGTCCCTAGTTTCCATTCCCCTCTTAATACATGCCAGAATTTTGTTGGCCTTTTTTGTAGCTACATTACAATGGGCACTACATCCTAGTTTGCTGTCTATTTGGACTCCTAGATCCTTTTCAAGTATGGAATTACCCAGTTCCTCTCCGCTAAGGTTGTAACTTGCACACTGGTTGTGTCTCCCAAGGTGCATAACCTTACATTTATCTACATTGAACCTCATCTTCCATTTTTTTGCCCACTCATCTAGAATTGCAAGATCATTTTGAAGCATGGTGACATCTTCTGATGATTTGATGACTTTGCTAAGTTTTGTATCGTCCGCAAAGATGGATACATTGCTGAGTAACCCTATCCCAATATCGTTAATAAAAATGTTAAACAAAATGGGCCCCAAAACCGAACCCTGGGGCACTCCACTTAGTACCGGTATCATATCTGATACGGCACCATTCACAACCACTCTTTGGGCCTTATTCGAGTTCACTCTTTCTGACAAAATCCTTCTTAGATGGACAAAACCATGTGCGCTGCAGGGGGCAGATGTAACATGTGCAGATAGAAATAGATTTGGTGATTTTTTGGGTGATTCTTTGCAGGGTAAATACTGGCTGCTTTATTTTAACACTGCAATATAGATCTCGCTTTGAAGTAAAACCCCACCCAAATCTAATTAGATCTGCACAAGTTACATCTGCCTCCCTGCAGTGCACATGGTTTTGTCCATCTAAGAAGGATTTTGTCTGAAAGAGTGAACTCGAATAAGGCCCTTTGTTCTCTATTACATAGCCAATTCCCTACCCATCTGCAGATATTTTCACCCAATCCTAGGTTCT
This sequence comes from Crinia signifera, assembly GCF_055691185.1. Classification (NCBI taxonomy): domain Eukaryota; kingdom Metazoa; phylum Chordata; class Amphibia; order Anura; family Myobatrachidae; genus Crinia; species Crinia signifera. Next base: position 30,480,260 of record NC_139218.1, read on the forward strand.
CCATTTTATTAATCAATCTCTTGTGTGGGACAGTATTAAATGCTTTAGCGAAATCTAGGAAAATCACATCTACAGCATTTCCATTATCGAGGTTTTTGCTAACCTCTTCATAGAACCTTAGTAGATTAGTTTGGCATGAACGATTTTTCACGAACCCATGTTGGTTAGTACTGAGTAGACGGTGATGATCTAAATATTCCTGGATACCATCCCTTAAAAATCCTTCAAATAGTTTACCCACAATTGATGTTAAACTAACGGGTCTGTAATTAGCGGGATCTTCCTTTTTTCCTTTTTTGAATATTGGCACTACCTCTGCTATTCTCCAATCTTTTGGTACTATACTTGACGATAGTGACTTGCTAAAGATATAATGTAGGGGGGTAGCTAGTTCATCCCTTAATGAACTAGCTACCCCCCTACAAGTTGCGGTACTTCCCCTCAGCGGTGAGGTGTAGCTAGCCTTTTATATATAAAGATTATTAATATAGATACATAATAGATGATATATAGATAAATAATAGATTATTTATGTTTTTTATATATGACCCCTCCCAGTATTGTACTACTGTGTTATTGATGTTTTTCTGCCCTATGAAGTCACAGGGATGTTGCCAGTAATATCGATAAAGGATTGAAAAAGAATAACTGCCACGCTTCCTTGGAATTTTTAACTTTTTGACCCGCGACACATAAACATTTGAGATGAAAGGAGGACTCTTGTTCCACATATGAATTATTTTTTACAAAACATAAAATATCCCCAATAATACATGTAAGGGCCATATTGCCGTGGGGAAATAATTCTGTACTTTCTTGACAATAAGGGTCACCTTACACCTTGCGTTGCCAGATATCATCAAAACTCCTTGGACTCTAAACCGTTCCAAGAACTTACGATAAGTTGAAAATCTATTGTTACCAGATGGACAATAACTATGAAATGTGTACGACTGTCTATTCTGACCTCACACGAGAAATCGTAGCAAGCAGCAATTGTGTATTGCACAATATGCGGTGGCATCACAGAATATGGCACTTTGAGGGCCTTATTCAGATTGCATCGGTACTGCCCGCATTCGCACGCAGTACCGATGTTGTGCGTCTGCGCATGCGCAGGCGTGTTTCTGCGCATGTGCAGGTGCATGGTGCGTGCACCCACAGCGACCTTTCGGGTCGCCGGGTGCACGCACCCATGGCAGAGAGGGGGGGGGGCGGAGATGGGCGTGGAGCGCCGGGCTGCTCCATTACCATATGGGAACGCCCAGCGTTCCATGGGCGTTTCCATGAGAACGCTGGGCGTTCTCATGGTAATGAGGCAGTGACACGCGTGTGTGGGCCGGGTAGCTGACATCACCGGATGTCAGCTGCCCGGCCGTATCCACGCCAGCGTGCACGCATATATACGCAACTGAAAAGTCACTTATATATGCGTGCACGCTAAACATCATTCGATGGTCGGTGACCATCGAATGATGTGGGCGGACACCCCAGCAAAGCGAATGGATGTTTATGCCAAACCTCCATTTGCTGCTTTGCGGGCAAAGCCGCACTTTGCTGGGGCGGCGGGGGGGCGTGCGTTCGCCGGGCGGGGTTTGGTGGACTCGCAAGGCTGCGAATTCGCAGCCTTGCGAATCAACCTGAATAACCCCCTACATTTAGTAAACATGTACTACTGACAGCACAGCAAGTGTTGTGTTATCCAAATACAGTATCCAAGGCAGCGGAGATCTCCTCTTTGTTGCAGCTGCTTTCATGTGGGAGACTCCTTCGCATCGAATAAGGTGTATAATAAACCATGGCTGTAACCATGTGTTCTTCAATCATTCCAAATAAAAACAACAGAAGAAAAGTAATGCCGTAAAAAAAATGCTGCACGTGGGGAACGTAATTGATGTGATGCAAATCAAGAATACATCACTTTTTATTTCTGTTATTTCCCTTATCTGATTCCACAAAATTGATCAAAGAACAGAGTTGTAATGATGCCAGGAAAATAGGGATATCGTATTGTATGTCCTGGAATAGATTTTAAGGAACAGATTGTTTATCTGCTATGTCTTAATGTGGGGTTTAAAAACCACTCTGTTCGTAGTTGTAGTATTTATCTGTCAAATGCTGAACTTTGGCACCGGGTAGTATATAGGCCCTTATTCAGATCTGATTGCAGTACAAATCTGTTCTCAAAATGGGCAAACCATGTGCACTGCAGGTGGGGCAGATGTAAGATGTGCAGAGAGAGCAGGGGCGGATTGGCCCACCGGGAAACCGGGCCATTTCCCGGTGGGCCGGGCCAAAACACTTCAAAAAGGGGCCGGCTGGGCCGCGGGAAGCGGCCGCAGCACTTTGCCAAAATCAAACATGGCCACGGGAGGGCTGCTGCAGGCGCAGCACCACCCGCTGCCGGATTCAAGATCCCCAAGGACACTGGACGCCGGGAGGAAGCCGCCTTAGGTGAGCCCCCCCCCCCCCCCCCGGGCGCGCAGCGGCATCACTATCGCCGCCAGCCCCCCCCCCCCCCCCTCCCTGGTGCTCATCACCATTGCCGCTACCCCCCCCCCCCCCGGGGGCGCATAGCAACTCCAAAATGACATCCACCCACCCACCCACCCACCCCCCCCCCGCTCCCGGGATGGTTTCGCGAGACAATCCGCCTCTGAGAGAGAGTTACATTTGAATGGGGTGTGTTGAAACTGAAATCTAAATTGCAGTGTAAAAATAATGCAGCCAGTATTTACCCTGCACAGAAACAAAATAACTCACACAAATCTAACTCTCTCTATACATGTTTCATCTGCCCCACCTGCAGTGCACATGGTTTTGCCCATTTGAGAACAAATTTGTACTGCAATCAGATCTGACTAAGGGCCATTGTTTGTCACAATGGGACTGAGCAAGAGATGTTGGCATAATGGGCATGAGAGGGCCAAAAGGAATCATTGGTGCAGAGCTTAAAGTGGTCCTGGAGAGTTGGTGTAACTCATTTCTCCTTCCAACGCAGCACCCCCCCCCCCCCATTAGGTGGATTCCCTGCCAGTGCCACTGTTTTGGGCACCCCCTGCAAACTACATAATTTGTGCCCTACCTCCCATACTTTATAAAGGGACAAAGGTTTCACAATAGTACCCTCAATTCAAATTACTATATGCCAGTACCACAATAATATTCACATTACCGTGCATTTAGTGCCCCTGATTCATATTACACCACAAAGTAGTGCCCCTTATTCACATTATGATACACAGTAGTGTCGCATATACATAATACCCACAGTAGTAGAGTGGCCAATACTGGGATCGGGATCCTCAGTCTCACGGAATTTGGCCCCAGAATTTCCAGAATTTCAATCCTGGGATTGGAATTTCCAATGATCAGCAGTGCTCTTTGCAGCCTGCATTGGGTACAGATGGCCGATGGAGCTGCTGTGCATGCCTAGCAGTAGTTTCTCCACTCAGCACAGCAGTGCTTTGTTTTTTGACTCTTGGTGAGCCTCCATGTGTATGCTGTGTGCATGCGGGGCCAGACTAAGGTTCATGGGTGCCCAGGACAGAAAACTTGTACACCCCCCACCTGCTTGGGTACTCTTTACTTAGAACGGCACCCACGATTTTGATCGTGGGCATCGTTATTAAAAAATCACGGGCATCGCGGGCATCGCATGCACTAAAAAATCGGGTGCAATGCGACCGACGTGATGCCCGTGATTTCCCATAGGGAACAATGTTAAATGTCTCAATTGACCCGATTTGGCCTCTGTGGCCCACTTAACATTGTTTCCTATGGAAAAATCGGGTCAATTGAGGCATTGAACAGGAAAATCGGGTCAATTGAGACATTTAACATTGTTCCCTATGGGAAATCGCGGGCATCGCGTCGGTCACATCCCACCCGATTTTTTAGTGCATTCAATGCCCGCAATGGCCGCGATGGGTGCCCTTCTAGGTAAAGAGTACCCCTGCTTGTTGTAGGGGATCCACAGCCCCCCCCCCCATTCGGTCTCTGTCCACCAGTGTCAGATGTGTCTGGACACTGGATACCTTCCTGCTTCCGTTCCGCCTGTGTCCACCTCTGCTGCTGGGATCTTATCTACTCTTTCCAGCATTAAAAAGGTCCCTCTTAAAATGGCTACCACCTCATTGAAGTTAATATAAATGCTAGAGGATTTATTGGCCATTTTGGGAAGGAAATGTTCATGCTGGCAGACACGACGGGACTCCAGATGGACAGAGGCGGAACAAAGGTAGGAGCAGGTATCCACCGCCGGCAGTTTTACCAAAAGGCCCCGCAGACCACCAGCACCGACAAGCTATCCAGTGCCTCCAACCCCCTGCGCGACCTGCGGGGGCTATTGTTATGCCACAGTGTGTGGGACCTGGGACAACTGCCCCTGTGGCCCCGCCTATAATCCAGCCTTCCATCTAATAACCCACACCCAATATAAACATACATACTATGCTATCATCTGCATAGCTCCTGGAATAGCTCCTGAAAATTAGGTCCCCCTCCAGATACCCCCCCTTCCCCCCGGAAAGGTAGGCATGCCTCCCACATTCTGCCAGACACCCCACAATTCACCGATTTTTTTGGGGAGGCGGGGATAAAATGATGCAAATCGCATCATTTGAGCCCCCCTCAAAGACCCACAAATCAAGGTATTTGCAATATTTTAGGGCAGGGCTTGATGATGTTAGAGATCGCCCCCCCAAAGTGCCACTGGGCCGTTCATTGGGTGGGAGGGCCGGGGGCGGAAATGTGTCCAGGCCGATGCCTCCCGGGGTAGGGCTGCTGATATCACAAGACGTCAGTGCCGTCCCCTCTTCGGCAGACACCGAAGGAAATGAAAGTCCGTTCAGGCTGACTTTTATTTCCCAAGGCAGAAGAAAACATTCAGTGATCGGAGACCATTGAATGATTTCTATAGTACATAATGAGCATTTATGCTACACTTATTATGAAATAGAAGAATTCCTAACATTACTTGAGAAACTTATTAGGCAACAGTCTGCAAACATATGCAATACTTAAGTCGTCAGTGCTAGGCAGGGCTATTTTTGTGCAGGCTCCAGCAGGAACGGTGGCCCTTATTCTAGCTCACTCTTTCTGACAAAATATTTCTTAGATGAAAAAAACCATGAGCACTGCAGGTGAGGCAGGTGTTACCTGTGCAGAGATAATTAGATTTGGGTGGGGTTTTACACCTGCCTCACCTGCAGTGCACATGGTTTTGTCCATCTAAGAAATATTTTGTCAGAAAGAGTGAGCTAGAATAAGGGCCACAGTTCCTGCTAGAGCCTGCACAAAAATAGCCCTGGTGCTAGGGACCTATAACAGGAACACATCTATCGCCCACCAGAAAAATGCTCCTCTGTTACTGAATATCTTTAAAAAAAGCTATTAATAGAACATTTTCCCATCACACATGAATTACTGCATTGTGCTGGTTGAATTTCCAAGTACCCCAGCATTTCTTCTATTGTACACTATTGTCTCGCTGCATTACTGAGATTTACCGGCCGTATAGAGAACACAGCTTTATGCACCTCACTTCCTACCCCATCTGTTCTGCATTTTCTAATCTCTGTACGTTGTCACACAAATATATTTTGAACATATATTTACATGCGATCATGCACGGTCGGATCTCCGTTGTTGGCCAACCATTCCTTGGCCGAAGACATTGTGTACTCTTCGAGCTGTCATGTACTAACGATGTGAATAATGACTGCAGATGCATAGATGAGAATTGCAGCCCCTCTCTGCTCACACTGCTGTGTTGTTGATGCTATTTACCATCACAGAGGGAAGAAAGTCATTTGATAAATGGCGGGCCGACATTTTTGTGATTCTGGTTTGCAGAGCGGCACTGCAGAGATTGAGCATTATTAGGCTGTGTCTAGAATCTAATCCGTTGTGTGCTGTTCTGACAGCAGAGAAATCAATACTGTATATTATGAAGGCAGCAGGGACACATTTTGCATTCGCACCTGTTTAGCCTTCAGCTACAGAGTCTGCATATACCGGAGAGAGCGCAGGGAGAAACTAGGCCGACCAGGAAACGATTAACACAAGGATATGTATTTTGTTAAACATGAATATGAACATGTGGTATGAGGGAAAAAATATACTTAAGAGAGGAAAACATTACTAGAACGACGTGAGATTTATGACCCAGATTTATTGCCCAACAGACGTCACTTTCCATTAAGGTGCGCTTATGAACTGTCCGCGGAATTTTCTGAAACTGTGTAGAGCAAGGGCTAAATAAGAGAGCGGGGCATGTGCAGTCTCAGTCCGGGCCCTCACCTGTGTAGCAAGGGATGATGGCAGCACTGGCAGTGACTGTGGTAATGTCTCTAGGAAAATGGTGCGGCGGCACCATTTTGAACAAGCCAAGAAAATGTCTGTCGCAGCATTTTCCCAGAGATCTGACACCACCTAGTGTCTCAGAGTGACTGCCTTGGGACTACAGAGAGGTAAAAGGGCCCTTCTGGACCTAGTGGACCATCTACACCGCACACATTGCATCCATTACAGATAAACCAGTGGTGTAAAGCCGTATGCTGAGGTAATGGCAAAACTAAAACCTGTGGCGGCAGCTGCCCAGCACATGGTAGTAGTAGTAGTAGTACGTTTATTTATAAGGCGCCGCAAAGTGTCCGCAGCGCCGTACATAGCAAACAAAAAAAACAAATTACAAGGTAACGTACAGGGTGTGTTGAAAAATACAGTATAAATAGGGGTATAGCTGGTAGAACTAAAATCAGCATCAGTTCAGAAGTAGGTGTCAAAATTGTCGAGGAGACTGAAGATGAAGTAGAGGAAGGGAAGAACAGGACAGGAGCACAGGTGAGGTAAAGAGGTAGGGTGAGTACGTGAGGAAGGAGGACCCTACTCATAAGAGTTAACATACTAAAAAAAGGGGGGTGGATGAACGAAATACAATAGGATAAGTAGGAAAGGAGGGGAACGGAGGCAGGATAGGAGGATCAAAAGAGGTTAGGAGGAGGGATAGGCTAGTCGAAAAAAAGTGGGTTTTGAGGGAGAGCTTGAAGGAGGTAAGGGAATCAGAAAGCCTGATGGGTGGCGGGAGGTTGTTCCAGTGCAGGGGGGCAGCAGTGGGGTAAGACCATCCCACATGCCAGGACCCACCCCAGCTATGCAGCCAGACACAGGTACGCCAACTTTTGGGTCAAAGCGGCTGCGTTTGATGTCAAGCAGCCGCCACAGCCACCCCCTCCCCCTCAAAAATTGATGGATTGTGCCCCCACAGTGCTCCATTGCCACCCCGCAAATGCAGAGTCTATTCCTTCACTGCTACCTGGCCTTCAGATTGCTGAAAACCTTAAATAGCGATTTTTGGTAATTTGCTAATACTACTGAATTGGGCCTGTTTATTAGAAATTGGAAGAGTTTGTGAACAACAGCAACTGAAGCAGAACACTACATAAAATCACAGAGTCTAAGGGGGGTATTCAATGTCAGGGGCACGGCTGTCGAGCTAGCGCGACAGCCGTGCCCCTGTCCCGTTCTCGGTCAGCTCGCCTGGAGCTCGGCAGTCGGGATTCAATGTCCCGGCCGCCGAGCGGCGAGAAGGGGGCGTGGCCGCGAGTTGATGACGAAATTAGACGAGCTCCGGCCAGGAGCTCGCCTATTTCCGGCTTTTCTCGGCAGAACGAGCCCGACAGCTTGAGATGTCGGGCTCGTTCTGCGCAAAACCCCTGTTCAATGCTGTCGGGGAAGACAACATTGAATAGGGCCCCGCAGCCATCTCCCCCGTTGGGAGATGGCTGCGGGAGCTCGATTGACATTGCATACCCCCCTAAGACTGACTGCTAAGGGGCAATGGTGCGTAAAAGTCACCAATGCTCCGCTGATTCCATAGCTCAAGAGTTCTGAGATTCCACTGGCATTACTGTAAGCACAAAGACGGTAGGAGCTTTCTAGAATAGGTTTCCATGGCTGAACCAGCTGCATGCTCACATAACCAAGTCCACTGCCAAGCATCGGATGGAGGTGTAAAGCGCACCGGACTGTAGAGAAATGGAAACGTGTTCTGCAGAGTGACGAATCACGTTTCTCTATTTGGCAGTCAGACGGGTGAGTCTGGGTTGGCAGATGCTGGGAGAATGTTACCTGCCTGACTGCATTATGCCAACTGTGAAGTTTGGTGGAGGAAAGATATTGGTATTGGACTGTGTTTCAGGGCTTGGGCTAGGTCCCTTATTCCTAGTGAAGGACAATCTTAACGCTTCAGCATACCAAGACATTTTGGACAATGCTGAGCTTCCAACAACAGTTTTGGGAAGGCCCTTTTTATATTCCAACATGACTGTGCTCCAGTGCAAAAACCAAAGACTATAATTTTTTTGATGAGTTCCGTGTGGGAGAACTTGACTGGCCACTCAGGGCCCTGACCTCAACCCCATCGAGCACCTTGTATTTGTTTACAATGTCAAAACAGTTCCTGTTAGTGTAACGGTCAGATGTCTGAGTACTTTTGTCCATATATAGTGTATTTATGCCTACTTCTACCTATAGCATGAAGGTACAGCCAATGTAGATTATGGCTCTGTTAGGACACAGCATATCCTCCTCTACTTTTGTTCTCATACCTCCTCTTGCACCTTCTCCACCGCTTCACATGTTTTTTCTCTGATCCTTCCTCCACAAATGGCAATAACTTGCTCCTCCTCGGGGGTAGGCTCACTCACCTGCTCCCAGGATGGTGATTTCCTCCTGCTCTCCTCAGCACCAGCGGGAGTCGGGACCCTTCCTGCTGCTGCTGCTCCTCCTGGCAGCTCATTACCGCCCTCCAGTGCCCGGAGCCCTTGGCAAATGCCTATAGCTGCCTAGTGGTGGCGCCGGCCCTGTGGTCATCTACGCCAACAAGTGGAAAATGTCATACAGTAGCCAGTGAGTTGCGGCAAGCACCAACATTTCTCCATTTTATCCAGGAAATCTAAAGTTGCCAACCGGTGGTTTAATCTCACAATTAAATAGCCATAATCCCTTTATTCGCTAAACTTGCTGGCTATTAATTGAAACAGTTATGTACTATGCTGTACTTTGTGACATAGGTTCCCAGATCAGGACAGGATTTCAGCAAGATTGCCTATAAATGGCAATTCATTATAAGGATATAAATAATTTATTGCGCTTTACATTTATTTGGCAATCTTGCTGAAATCCCACCAGTTCCATAAAAATCAGAACCTATTAAAGCCCCCCATTATGGGGTCAATTTACTGAAGCTTCTAGAAATTAAAACAACCAGATTCTGACTATCGTTTTCTAGGATGAGAAATAATAGACCAAATCTGATTGGTTGCTATGGGCAACATCACCTATTTTCATTTTTAAAAGCTAGTAAATATACCCCTAAGTCTTCCCGATTTCATTGTGTATGTAGGCAGAGTTGTGTTACTTTTACATGTTGTGGCCGATTTAGACCTGCTCAAATTTGGCCCGGTCTCCAACGGTGGGGGACTGCGCATGTGCATAGGCGGAAATGCGCCTATGCAGGCGTTTCATGGTCGTGCTCACAAAAAAAACGGTGGCCGCACCCATAGAAACGCTGGGTCGGCAGATGACATCAGCAACCCCCCATTTTGGCGTAATTCTGAGCTAATTTTCAGCTGCGAACAAATGAGAAGTCATCTTACATATCCACTCACAGCGTAGCGAATATATGGAGCCTAACAAGCATTTCTGAATCAGTCCTGTTGTTTGTAACTAATTTAAATAGAAACAAGATATTATTAATAATGACTAGTATTGATGACAGGGTGCTGGCTCTCGTATTAGATGTCTGTTGCGAATAACATCTTTATTTATTAACAGTGTAGCATTTAGACATCGTGAATATTTAACATTTGGCATCCTCTTCCTCTCTTCTTAATGATAGGCTACGCTCTGAAATGTTTCATGTTTTTGTTTAATGTTAATTTTTCTTATGATAAAATCTTATTTAATCTGTGACTAGACAGAGTTACATAAGGAAACAGTACGTTTGCTTATGTAACAATAAGGTTTCATTCGTTTTATGTAATATGGACGATTGATCCCTGTTCACCACCATGACCAAGGCTGGCCATCATCGGTCACAAGCCGGGGCTAAAGATCTGCAGTGGCAGTGGACTAAGGGCGGTATTAAATCTGTGCCAATATTTTCGTCAGGGGAAATATCGGCACTCACCTATTCAATGCTATCATTAAAAACAGCAGTGAATGGCGTCAGATCCAACTTTTTTAGTCGGATCTGTTTCGGAAACGGCCGTGGATGATCGAATTCATGGCCATTTCCGACAATTTAGGACTTTCCGACAGTCGACAGTCGGAACATTGAATTCTGACTGTTGAGTCGGATCCAACTAAAGCGGTTGCGATTCCGACTGTCAGGATGTTCCGCCAGTCAGAATTCCAGATTGAATACCACGCTAAATTGCAGAAGAGTTGCCTTCAGACAGGGCTACACAGTGTAGCAGCTACTTATATTGCAAGAACAACAAATCAGTAGAGGCTAGCAGAAGCATTGTCAGTGGTTAAGACAACTATACTTAAGCATCCCCGAAAAGAGATAAGGGTTTCTACATAGGAGTCCCAAAACATCATCCTGCTGGGAGATGCCTTCAGCATTTCAGGAGACTGGCACCATGTGGAAAATGAGCAATGCTATAAAAGTGTTCATTAAATCTGGAAACAGAAGTCCAGCAAGTGGTCAGGTATCCCAAATAAACTTACTAGACAACTTTTTTTATTGTTCATTACTGGTAGGTGTTGGCTGGGAATCGAACCTGGGTCAAATGTTTTGAAGAAAGCCATGGTCATCATTATTGGTATGGTGTCATTGAGAGTATTGTGCATACACATACATAACCTAGCCACCATACATATAATTCAGCAGGCGGAGCTTTCCAACAGCCCACCACCATCTGCATTTTGATACAATCGCTAGGTCGACACTATGAAGGATGAAATGCAATAGGTCAACCATCTAAAGATCGACAGGGCTTAGGTTGAAACATGAAATAGGTCATCATGGCTAAGGTCTACAGCAGGCATGTCCAACGTTGGCCCTCCAGATGTTGTGAAACTACACATCCCAGCATGCTTTGCCACAGTTTTGCTATTAGAGAATGCTAAAACTATTGCAGAGCATGCTGGGATGTGTAGTTTCAAAACATCTGGAGGGCCAACGTTGGACATGTCTGGTCTACAGGGTCGGAAGGTCGACACAAACATTAGGTCAACAATGGAAAGGTCAGCAGTCAAAACGTCATGAGTTTTTCATACCCTATCATCCTCTAGGGCGTGGAGGGAGAATATAGTTGTGCGGAAAGCACATCGAGCCATGCAAGGGAACTTGGTACACTGTCCATGTCGACTTGCGTCAAAATTCGGGACAAAAATTTCAAAAACTCGACCTGTTGACTGTGGACCTTCCCATTGTTGACCTAATGTTTGTGTTGGCCTTATCAAACTTTTGACCAATTTCATGTGTCAACCTTTAGTAGTAGACCTAATGTATAGTCAACCTTCATAGTTCGACCCTATGACCCATACCCATTCTAAGTACATGCCTTTGCCCTACTAATCCTACATTTGTATGTCGTTGTCCCCCCTTCATTTTTGATGGGGTCTTGGGTGTCAGATGAGATGACCAAATGTGTTGACATCATTTGCAGATTTTTTTTTATGCATAAGGAAAACAATACGTGAGGCCTGAAATGCATCTTTTTGTTCTTGGCTTTATAACTATTAGACCTTCAATAAATTCACTTAAGTCAGGAGAATAATATTATTAAATAACAGTAACCATGGGAACGATCCTGGAATACTTTCATTTTTCCTATTTTTGCTTATAAAAAAAAAATAACGGCTTTTTTTTTTTCCAGTTAGCCGATAAGCAAAGTCCTATCTGTCCCAGATGCAAATCCTAATAAAACAAATATGAGCAGACAAAGCCATACAAAAACACAGATGCATCACTTTCACAATGGGGGACGCTGGATCCAGTCATGAAGGGGTAAAAAAATCTTCAGCCATCAGGTAGTTTAAGTATGATAAATGTTTGTAAACTGTAAATAACCTGAAAATGACAAGGAAGTCAGGTTTTGTTAAGCATTGTGGGATTTTATCATGGACAAAGAATGTTACGGTCTGGCCAGATATCTCGGCTGCACATGTTCCAATCAAAAATTGTAATCCTGACCTTCTACAGCAAATAAGGTTGAGGACACTTATCGTGGAATTGGGCCAAACTCCATCATTCATTTTCCCTCGCGTCACAACAAACCCTGTTTTACAGTTGTTTTCGGAGGAACGTGTTATAGTATCTCTTTGACAGTTATGGTGAACTTCCAAAATACTTTAGTCCCTCGGTTCATGTACGGTATTATTCTGTATGTCACGCTGACTGACGATCTCCCTGCGGGTGTGAGGTCAAAGCTATAATGCCAGAACATTAATGTATTAATTTTTAGGCAAAAGCAAACATGTTAACGTTCTAAGGAGCTAATTCAGAGTTGCACGCAAGCCGTCTGCAGTTCCAGACACATTGCGCACTTACAAGTAACACGGATCTTCTGTGGAGTTTCATCGTCCCTACCCATTTATTTGTGAAACCAGCCAACATCGCTATCAGTCGTATATGGGCAGCATGGACGGTGTAATGGTTAGCATCACTGCCTCACAGCACTGGGGACATGGGTTCAATTCCAAATATGGCCCTAAATGTGTAGAATTTGTATATTCTCCCTGGGCTTGCGTGGGTTTCCTCTGGGTACTCCGGTTTCCTCCCACAATTGGCTCCCAACAGAAATTAACTGTAGAATGAATATGTGCTAAATGATAATAACTGGTAATAAATAAATACCTGGTGCACAACATCTGTCTGAATTCATCAGGATCTCTGGTACATTCACCTTTGACCAGTTAAGCCCCCGAAACGCAACCTTCTTACAAATTCCCAGCATCTGACTCATTGTCATCTAGATATCTGCCTGAGATGTGTTTGACATTTGAAGGGGGCCCTTCCTATTTTGTCAGTTCTAGGCCCCACATTTCTGATGGCAGCCCTGGTGCCCATTAAGAACAACACTGAACATAAACATAAGAATATGCATAGAGTCTAACTGGGGTTCCACTGCCTGTTCATTTACACTTCTGTGCATGGAAGTAAGCATTGTTCACAAATAAAAAAATATATATATAAGATAACTAAAATAACAAGCTTTAGATGTCTTTAATCATACATTTTCAATGTATTTTCATATGCATTTAAACCAATACAATCTACTGTACTGCTAGTACACAACGGTTGTATTATGGGGTAATTCAGACCTGCAAGCGGATCTGTACACTTACACATTCGCTACCATGCACCTGCACAGAATGATCACGTGACTTATCCCGGTCACGTGACCAAACACAACTATATCAGTTTAATGCTTCCTTTTACTTATATTGATTATAATTATATAGTCTTCTATTCAATTCATAACTCTGAATGTATACAAGCGATAATAGTCATATGTCTAATGAGCTTGCGATTTTCTACATTATGTGATAAATTATACACGACTAGGTACACCTGCAATTAATATAGGCTCTAGGGGTATTTACACAGGCTCCAGGACACTAGTGATTCATTCTGCTTTATGCTCCTGATGAAGAAGTGGGTACTTCCATGTTGAAATGCGTTGAGCTTGATACTGTACTTTAATTTGAGCCTTTTTTGTTAAGGTGGAGTGTGTGGGAACCCCGTTGCGGATGCCCACCAGTCCTGTTCGCCTCCTGCAAACTAATGCTTCACCTTTAACAGCCACATTTGTGAGAGCGAATTAGGTCTGCCCCTACTCCGGTGCCACCAGGTCTTACAAGGGACAAGGCTGCTGCAGGAGGCTAAGCACTGCAAGGATAGGTTCTGGAAGGGACTGACCCCATGCACCTCCTTATGGAAAGTACTGCCCCACAAGTACTAACCGGGGATACGAGTCCCAAAGGACAATGGGTGTAACAATACACAAGCAATAAACTAATCACACAATATTCTTACAGGGAGAGACCACAACACCAAGGATTACGCGAACAGTCCCAGGCCCTCACTAGGGAATGCAACAATGCACAAAGATGGAATAATAAGTGGTAACCAAAAAGACTTGGACTTATCTGAAGCTAAGAGAGCAGCGACCAAGGATCTCCTGGCGCAGAAAGGTAACATGCTACCTAGTATTGCAGTCAGGCACTGTAGACAGGCTGGCACAGAGCTGACAAGTAGAAAGCTATAACCGGCGTGGGAGAGAAAGGCTATCCGGGTTCTATTCAAAAGAGCTTGCCTTCCTCCGGCGTGAGTGATGCCAGCCGCAGCACCTGTCTGAGTCCCCTGCCACCACACTAAACGGAAGTTTGGGGCATTGCCTAGCAAGGTTCCTGACCCTTCTGTGCTGACTTCCGGGCAGAAGCCAAAAGAAGATGGCCACCGCCGAGACTCCTGCACAACCATCCACACCAGAGCTCAGGGACACAGCCAGCTGTCTCCTAACACTTATTTCAACCAATGGGACTTTTACTGCACACCAAGGAAATTTACCCTTTCTTCTTTTCCAGACCGGCTTAATACAAGGAACGTCTTCAGGTACCGTTACCCAACTCGATGAGGCAGACGCCCCCTACCATAATCTGCTTTGTGGACCCCTTGCACATTTATAAAAGAGTTATCCAATATGGATACAAAATTTTCATCAGCTGGATATTAGACTGGGACTTCCACGTGGTATACACCTTGACCTTGTGGAGGTGCAGTATGAAATTAACCAAACACATTAGAAAACCTAAGGCTCTTTTTTAGTGTCTTTATTTATGAATTGGTGCTCACTATGGAATAACTTTTTGGTACTTGGTTAGTTTCACGGCGGCAGATATATAGCATGCGATTTGCATACGATTCGATGTGCGATGCAATTTAGTACCTGTTCATAACCCCACTATCCACTACGGCATGGAGTTGATTTCATATAGTGTGGTGAGCGCAGCGAGCCACTGAGCCCGAAGTGTGGCAAGCGTAGCTTGCGCTCGCCACAGAATCATGTAAAGTAATCTGCAGCCTCTCGCGGGGCTCGCTATGCTTGCCATGCTTCAGGCTCGGTGGTTCGCTGCGCTCGCCACACTATGAACAGGTAATAATTTGCATTGCATATCGAATCTTATGCAAATCGCATGCAAATCGTATGCAAATCACATGCAATATCTGCCGCCGTGAAACTAAACAAGTACCGACTTTTCTTCTGTTCACAGCAGAAAGGTTAGCCAAGACTTAATTTCCTACTGCTCGTTTCTGCCCGACTTGGGGGCGGGCACTGATGTCATGTAATCATATCTGCCCACCCCAAGCAGGCAGGGGAATGCCTACATCCGCTGGGGTCCTCCCAATCTTTCTGTGGGCATGCCCAACATTTTTGTTGTCACGCCCATGAAACGCTGGGTGTCCATCCCTGGGTGTCCATCAATCAGGCAGTGGCGAGCTCCCTGGTGTATAAAAATTAAATTTGCGGGTGTTACTGTACATGCGCACTTTCGCCAAATATCAGGGACGGGGCCGAATTCAGTCCTGTGCGAGTAGATCTGAATTGGTCTATATATTTTGACATACTTTTAACACATTTTTCAAGTGTCTATTAATGTGCTAAAAGTGCAAAAAAGCAGATAGGTGAGAGCAAACTGCCAGAAGCAAAATAAAACAAACATTAGAAAGACTGTAAGCATATGTAAGTTGTGAAATATGGGAGCGGAGATAAAATACAGCCTATGATGTCAACTGTTATTGAAGTAAATGTTCCTTTTGGCCGTGGGCCTTCCACATGGCATAACATTAATTGAGTGATCAGAAGTACAGCAATAAAAAAAGTTTCAAAAATCAGTGACTAATTCTGCTGGACAAAAAAAAGATACATTCAAATGTTTATGTCATAACACAAATTCATTATTCAATTCATTATTCAATACTCGATCATGGAGAAAGGTCAGTTCAATGTATAAAAATATTTGTATAGCATTATATTTTTGCACCCTGGAATAACCCCAGGACTCTGCTGAGATCGCCAGACTGAAGGAGTTTTTCACCCGCTGCAGATTAAGAGATTTACTATATTTCACAAATCACCATATGCTTTTCATTTGCTGAAATAGACCCAATCTCTGACGCAGGTAATATTTTTTCTTACTCCACAGACAGTAAATGAGACCATCATTCTTTTGTGTGTATGCCAACACTTTAAGTTTTTATTGTAGGAATTATTTTGGACCGTTCGATGTATAGATGTTTTTTAAATATTAGCAGAACGTTTATTTATGTAGGGTCAGGATAAGTTTGAAAAGGTTCAGTATGATTTACCAACGGACACTATAACGACTCAGTCGATAATACCGACGTTCATTACACCGATAGGTTGAAAATGCTGACATTTACAATGCCGATATGCCAAAATGCAGACAATAGTTTTTTGTGGGGTTTGGGGTGTCTATATTGATATATTTTGACATGGACACCATCTAAGTGTACCATGGACCCTCCTGTGGCTTGCTGCGTTTGCCATGCTTCGGGCGTGGTGCCTTACTGTGATTGGCACACTATTATATTCCCCCTCCATGTCCACTAGAATGGTAAAGTATGAAAAATTCAGTTTGGAGCTAAAATTTATTAAAAACTTATGTCAGCATTTTGATCTGTCTTCATTGTAAATGTCGGCATTTTGAACACGTCGGTATAATGAACGTCAGTATTTTGACCGTATCTGTAATTTGACTGTCAGTCAATGGGTGTTGGTATTGCGACCATTGGTATTGTGTCAGTCAGTAAATCATCTGGTACTCCTTTTGTTGGAGAAAGTACTATTAACTTCAATAAGATTAATATCTACTTATTTCCAGTTTATTTTGACCACTTTACAATCTTACAATATTGTTTTCATCAACTTTATGCCAAAGGCTGGATCAAGTTGGGAAACTGAAGGAAATGATGTTGTGTTGCAAACCCCTTGAGCTGCCAATTTGCTCACCAGGAGCTCTTGCAACTCTTAAGATCTGGGTCAGTTGGAAAGAAAGACATGACATACTGTACCACGTAAACCTAGGATCAAGCACAATCACCAAAATGTAGTGATCCAATTTCAAGAAACTGTATTAACAAACCTTGGATCCCAGTGAAGCAAATAAAGGACTTGATCTACAAGTCCAACAACATATTTAGTGGAATCGTTTTATTTTTTAATCTCCTCCTCCATTTTCTCGAGCTGCTTTTCCAAAAGCCTAATCAGGGGAATCACCTTACTCAAGCACCAGTAACCTATTGACATTATTGTTGAGGTTGGAAAAAGGCATTAGTCCTTCAAGTTCAAACTATATATGATCTCCAGCAATGTAAATGACACAGAAGAGGTTTATTTTTTTTATTTTTAACCAGCTTTTTATATAGCGCACACATATATTGCAGCACTTTACAGAGAATATTTGAACATTCACATAAGACCCTGCCTCAGTGGAGTTTATAATTATATTCCTTACTACATGTACATGTACATTCACATTCATTCATGATAGGGTCGATTTTGTTAGTAGCCAATTAACCTACCAGTATATTTTTGGATTGTGGGAGGTAATTGGAGTACCCGGAGGAAACCCATGCAGGCACAGAGAGAATATTCAAACTCTGCACAGTTAGGGCCATGGTGGGAATCTTCAATACCTACAGTATCTCTAACATATTTGTTGTCTGTTATTTGTCTGTTTGTCCGGTATGCATTAGGACACTATTGGAGCTTTTTTGACTAAACCAATGTGAGGTGGCTTGATTGGGTCCAGATTAGGTTAACGGCCACTAAGACCCCCAATTCCGACCCTGTGGGGGTCCAGCCACTACACGAAGTGGGTCAGGAAAGCAAGATATGGCAATGCTGTATTACATTGAGGGGGTAGAGGACATGGCGTTTAAAAAACAAAATGTGGTCAGATCCAGGAGCCAACCACAGAGAAGTGTATGCCGAGCACACCATGGGCATTGGGAGCATGTTCAGGGCCTTCCACTGGATGGATCTGGATGAAAACTTCAGATTGTCAGGAGCCATGTTGTATGGTTCAGTCCTGTCCTGTCTATTCCATGTTGCTTTCAGTCTGTTTGGTTTTTGACTCTGCATTTTCAACTCAATATTCTGTGAGCTTAATTTATGCACAAGTCTGAGAGGTAAGGAGCTCGTTATCAGCTTGGGAGCTGTCTGTATCTCTCCCAGGTGAATAATTACTTGAGCTCTTCATAGGGCATTCTCTCCTGCCCTGCCAGTGATAGTTTCTAGTTCCTGGTTTGTAGTTTCCTGTTTCCTTTGTAGGTAGCTGCAATTTCCGGTCCACAGCTGGTCACCTGTCTGGGTACTGCTCTGTTTGGAACTTACCAGCCATCTGCTGGTAATTTGTCCGTTTCTCCCTGCACTTAACCCAGTGCAGCCTTCCTGGCCATTGGCTGTTCCAGCCTGCTTTCATTCAGTTGCAGAAACCTGTCTGTCTGCTCCAATCTGTCCCAGTCTGCTCTTTACCATCCGGAGCTGCTGTATGTCCGGTGGTCCTGCTGTGTCTGTTCCAGGTCACGTAAGTGCTCAAGTGGAGCCTGGTTTTGTTCATTGTTTATTTATAAAGTTATGGCAAGCTGACATATTCCTTTGTTGTTTAGTATTGTCTGAAGTTCATTATTTACTTTGGCATGTTTTAGGTTGGAGGCACCCCGGTTCTGTTGTATCTGGTGTCTGTGACTGGGTTGCACTCCCCATGCATGGTCTGGTGCCGCTAGGCAGGGTGTTCCTCCCAGATAGAGCCAGTTAGCTAGACCTCCTCTTGTCACGACATCTCACATAGGGCCTTATTTTGGTTCATTCTTTCTGACAAAATCCTTCTTAGATGGACAAAACCATGTGCACTGCAGGGGGGGGCAGATGTAACATGTGCAGAGAGAATTAGATTTGGGTGGGGTTTTACTTCAAAGTGAGATCTATATTGCAGTGTAAAAATAAAGCAGTCAGTATTTTCTCTGCACAGAAACAAAATTACTCACCCAAATCTAATTCTCTCTGCACATGTTACATCTGCCCCCCTGCAGTGCACATGGTTTTGTCCATCTAAGAAGGATTTTGTCAGAAAGAATGAACCAAAATAAGGCCCATAGTCTTGTCTCCGTAGTCTTGTCTCCTCTCAAAACCTGGTTGCATCGGGGTTGGAGTGGGCCTAACTCACTCCTTCGAATGCGGCGACTACAGGAGAAGCCTAGCCACCTGCAGACTATGGTCACCTGTCCGAGGAGGACAACAGAGTTAGTGTTGGTTTTGCCGTGGCCATTCTAAACAGCGGTCCCGGCAGTGGGTTCACACCCAAAACCGTAACACAGATGACATTAAGCAATCATCTCTTGGGTCTGTTAGAAGAGCTGGCATGCTTAAGGCCCTCATACACTTGTCTGATTCTGACATATCACCCCATGTAATTGGTCCAAATTTGATGTATGTGACACGCCCTCAGGTCCGATGCGCAGTCCCGTGTGCATCGGACCCAGACTCTGTGGTCGCACTGGTGGGACATAAGATGTGTTGCAATCGGACCCATGTTGGTCCGATCCATAGGTGTGTGCCAGAGGTGAAGCATCAGGGGCTGCACATAGGTCCAGGCTCTGCTTAGCGCCCAAGGGTGACCGTGCAGTGGTGGAGCGGGCAGTGTCTGGGAAGCGTTGAGCTGCAGGTGCCGTGCAGCCAGCGGTGTCAGAATTAAAAATAAAATTCAAAAGACAAGCTGGCCGTTGATTGGGTGAGAGTGCAGAGACAGTGGGGGGCAGCAGTGAGCAAGAACAAATATGGCCACCTTCACTAGAGAAGGGCTGCTATGCATGTCCAGCTGTAGCAGCTGCTCCTCCCATGGGACTTTGTATAAGGGTTACTACTGTGTGGTGCAGTGTGAATAAGGAACAAAACAGTGTGGTGTGATCGGAATAAGGAGTAATGGGTAAGGGGGCGGAACTAGCGATGGTGCTAGGGGGCACCAACCAAAATATTGCCTGGGGTATCAAATTAGCTAGCCGGATCTGCTGACTATAAACATAGCTCAGCCAATTTACAACTGAGTCCTGTTCAGAGCATAGCAACATGTCTGAGCAGAGGGAAATGGCGCCAGTTCCCGGTTGCAATGCCCTTATATAGAAACCTGCTAGTATTCAATGATGAGAGGATGACGTTTTGCATCGGTGTGGAATCTGAGCCTGGCAGGAAACCCAGAGACCTGTTTCATGTAGACTTGGATCCCGTAAGCTCAGAGCAGTTCGTATTCCAGGTAATCAGATCTGATCATCTCTAGTGATGACAAGCAATGTGTCAACATTCTCAGAAGGGTTAGGCTGAGAGTGGGAGGATTAGGCTGTGAGTGGAGGTTAGGGTTAGGCTGTGAGGGGAGTTAGGGTTAGGCTACAGGGGGAGGTTAGGTTTATTCTCTAGGGAGAGGGGTAATGGATTAGGTTTAAATCTAGCATAGATATACTTACTGGAATGCCCAAAGATCGGTGGTTTGAATCAGAAGTGGCAGATACATGACCTTAGGTACCAGAAGACACCACTGGAGCCACTGCTGCCAGCAAGAGCAGTTAAGTCACTTCTGTAGCACCAAGGATGATATGTCTAACATGTCGACAGTTCATCACTGTCAACATAGCCAGTGTCAACATTTTGACCATGTTGACCTATCTTTCTCAACACTATTTTCACTTGACACTGATAAATATACACAGTATACAGTTCAGCAGTGTTGTTTTATAAGGCGTAATAATGTCTAAACTGGGGAATATTACAAAAGAAATTTCACAAAATTATTTTTCCAACACAGCTCTGTGGATCAAGATGTTCCAGGCCATACTTCCTGCTCTTTTCTTTCTGCACGGTGGAAAAACGTGACAGGAGTGATAAGGATTTAGTGGGGAAAAAAATGAAGATGCCAAAGAGAAATCACAGTGTCTCGTGCAGAAGAAGAAATATGATAGGATACTCAATTTATCATTCTCTCTTTCACTGAAGTATCTCTCTATAGATATAAAATAAAGTCACTGATAATTGTCTGACTGTTAGGGTAATCTTGAGATTTGGAAGCGGTTTTCACCATTTTATAGAGCATTTGTTGAGAAAGGTTAGCTTTATAAACCTTAAACGTTAAACTATGATAAACAGGAGCAGTTCATTGACAATGGCGCTTATTCTGGTTGACTCGCTCTTGCGTGAATTCGCAAGGGGGACCGATGTTTTGCGTATGTGCATGCGCAGTTGCATCTCAGCTCTTAATTGCCGCCTAGCGGCCAATAGCGGCATTCGGAGTGAGAAGTGCTGAATGTAAACATTCAGCACTTCTCACTGTTCGTGATGGTCCGGGTTAAGCGGTTTATTTTTTTTGCTTAAGTACTCTGTACTACTTCAGGAGGGAAGAGGACCAGATCGTTGCTGGAGGAGCCCTGTGAGTATAATTTCTTCAGGACCGGACCACCAAAGGATGGACGGAGGGTGACCTATCTACGGGCTCAACATAGGTTAAGTATCAGTATATATGGGCTCTGTGTGAAATAAAGCTTTATTTTTATTATGTGTTAGTGTGTTTATTTAACTATTGGTTTTGTTATCGAACTAAGAGTCCCATCAATAGGCCGCATGCTGGGACTTTTTTCAAGTCCCAGCATGGGTTCCAGGCTTGCTGGGACTCATAGTTCCACAGCAAAACCCAATTCTTTTTTCTATTTTTTACACTTGAATCAGCCAGGTATCCACAGCCCAGGGGTACCGGGGACAGCGCCAGGCTTCAGCCTGGGCAGGTAAGTTCTGGAGGGCGGGAACCCCTTCATTGGGAGGGTCCCCACTTACCAGGACCACTGCCCAGGCTGACTGATCTGTAGGGATGAATGCTTTGGCAGGAGGGATTTGTATAAAAAGTCTCCATGCAGCTGTGGCATCACCCTGCTGGCTGGTTGGGCCTTGGGCTGGTTCTCAAAATAAGGCGGACCCGTATTTTGGGAACCAGAAACGGCCCTGGGGCCTGGTGCTGGTTGTAAATAATCAGTGAAAACCTACACAAATATTTCCCTGATTTTTTACAGCCAGGACCGGCTCTCTGAGCCTGGTGCTGGTTACGGCCGTGTGTGGGGGGGCACACCATTTTTTAAATTATTTATTTATTTTTTACACACTGAAGCCGATACAAATTCATTTTTTAAAATACGAAGTTGTATTTAAAAATACAAATTTGTATTTAAAATATGAATTTGTGACTTCCGGTTCCAGCTCTGCTATGTGAGCTGTGTAGTGAGAAAGCTCCACTATTACACCCCCGGCACCGCTATTTCACGGCTACCCACAGCCTCCGAACTATGCTTAAGCCTCCCAGACGCCTGCCTGCTGCATGGAACGCTATTTAACAGCCTCCATGACCCGAAATAAGAGCAAAACAGCAAAGTCAGAGAAATCCAAGATGCTGGGCGCCACCGGAGCTCCAGCCTCTCCCTACTCCGGCTCATCATGTTCCTCTGCCCCTGCCACTCCCAAGGTTAGTGACGAGGTCCTGCTACATGCACACCCTCCCCAGACTCCACTTACCCCACATACACCTACCGGAGGAGAGACACTGCACAGTGATTCAACTTCAGCTGTCAAGCTGGTCACACATGGGGAACTGGTTCAGGCAATCAGTGAGGCTATTGGGCCTATCCTCGCCACTCACACTGCTAGTATCACTGCACAAATTGCCCATCGTTCTCAGAAATTGCAGGAATCCGAACAAAGAATGGGATCTCTATTTGCATATGTCTCCCAAGTGCAAACGTCTCAGCTTAAACAAGAGAAAGCAACTCCATATTTGGAAAAAAACTAGATGACCTAGAAAATAGACCCCGAAAGGAACAATCTCAGAATTTTTGGTTTACCAGAAACCTTAAATGGACCTGACCTAATGTGCTTTCTTAAATCTACCCTTATTGATCTGCTAAACACTGCGGAATTTTGTTCTGCCTATACCTATTGAACCTGTTCACATAACGGTTCTTACTTTGGACATGTACTCTTACTTATATGGTCCGGTCCAAATTTGAAACCATCTGTTATTCCGTAGCTGATGATGCGATTCACTTACAGATCCCTTCTTCACTGCAGATGGAAATGATTGGATCCTGGAATAGCTTGTTTAAATATCCTGGATGTTTTCCTACTAATCCTTGTGAGACTGGGGATGAGTTTCTTGAACTAACTCTTGTGCTTTATCAAGGGATCTACAGCTGGCCGGATTAATGTTCTCTGTGTTATTATAAATTAAGATGCCTTCTATGCTTGTTTTGTATCTTTTGTAATTTTTTCATATTTTCATGCATTTATGTATCCTGTTCCAAATATGCTATATTTGTCACATTTTCTATTCTGCTGTCCACGACTGCAGCATATAATGTGTCACGACCACCATGTCTGCCACCCATGCCTCCCACACTGAGGCGCCATGATGCTGTGAACTCTGCCTGGGCCTTGCTGGACACGCTGCCTGGAGTGTACTGCACACACTTCCTGGTTCTGAAACCTGTCGCCTTCCCTGGCGGTGGCCATCTTGTTGGTTTCTCCAACCAGGCTGCACTACCAATTACCTTCAGCCAATTACAGTGCAGCTCTCCTTTTAAATACTGACCAGCTGGGCCAAACAGGCAGTCAGTACAATGATGTCCTTTCCCTAGGCATCTGACTCCCACTGCTGCCTGTCAGCTATCTCCAGACTGAATCCACTCCTGCTCGCCTGCTGTGAAGACCATCCACCCGCAGAACTTTGCTGCCGCCTCTACGGTCCGGACAAGGTTAGCCCCCCAAAGGGGATCACCCTTTCCTCACCTGACGGTTACTTCCACTGCAACTCTCCCTGGTCACAGCTACTCAGGCCTGCTGCAATACTTCCCGGATTCATCCTATCAACCATCCAATCTTCCAAATCTTCCAATCTTCCAATCATCCAATCACCCAATCGTCCAATCATCCAACCATCCAATCGTCCAATCATCCAATCGTCCAATCGTCCAATCATCCAATCTTTCAACCATTCAATCATCCAATCTTTCATTCAATCATTCAATCTTCCATTCAATCATCTCTTCAAGTAAATCCTTCAAATCAACTATTCAAGTTTACGTTTATTCTTCAAATCTACACTTCAAGTCATCTTCAGTTTTCAACCTCGCTATCCATCCACTACGAACTTTACAATAAGTTTTATATATCATTGACTCTGGTTATTTCATATCTTCAGTATTACCTTTGTGCCACAGTTCATCTTCTGTATCGCAGTATCTTTATTAAAACTGGTTTTCTTTAATCCAATTGCATCCCTCCCTTGTGTCGTCTATGCAAAAACCTTACATCAAGGCACCTAGCCTCCGTTACACTCCAGCTGGTGCTACTGCTAGCGTGACATAATGATTTTGATAGTTCCTGGTTTTACATATTTAATGACCACTGGGTCACTGTCCCTTTTTTGTTCCAATGTCTACTATCCGTGCACTGGTGGGTGCATTACAGCTTAATGCTTCTGCTCTATCCTGATAGTATTTAATTGGCAGCCAGTAGGTCACTGCCCCCATTAGTCCATATGTCTTTTATCCGTTTGAGAATGGGTGGGAGGGGTGGGGGGTTGTTCTAGAGAGATAATGTAGTGGGATCATAATTTGGGGTGGGGGGAGGGGGGTTAGTTTATATGAGGGTAGGTATGGATAGTTTATATTTAGTGTAATTAATCACTACCTGTGCCAGCTCTATCATTGATGCAAGGAAGCCATCATACCCTCCAACATCTTAAGGGGAGAAATCGGTGCAAAAAGAAAAAGATCGAAGAGGGGCGTGGCTACGGGGAATGGGGCGTGGCCACACCTCTTTTCCTATACTTTCAATACCTCTGTGTGTGTGAGCGGAATATAATCACTTTACCTGCCCTGCCCCACGTCTCCCGCCCAGCGCTGGTCCTCTCCTGCTGCGCTGTGCTTCATTGTCCCTGCACACGGTGCACACTCCAGACAGCATGGCATTCTTCACCAGTCTATACCCCAGCAGGAGGAGGCGGGCCCACCTGTTCGGGAGTTGTAGTCTTGTTTGGCAACTCCCCCCTCAAGCTCCTAGGGGAATAGCCGCGGTTTCGGAAACTACACCTCCCAGAGCCCAAGTGGCCTCCTCGGCTGAGACTGAGAGGTGAAAGAAGTAGGCGCCTGTCAAGGTAAAATGCTAAAAAAATGGTACAATTGGTACAGGGGAATTTAGCCGTTACAGACCGTTAGAAAATGGTACTGTCTGTGCCAGGTAAATCAGTACAGTTGGAGGGTGTGGATCTATCTGAAATTAGCCATATACAGGTTGACTTTCCCTTACCCAAATATCCGTTATCCAAATTATTCCATAAACCATAGCTTCCAAAATGTATTTATTTTTGTTGTTGTTGCTAAAAACCTACTTGCTACATCTGTAGCTGGGACTACTGGGAACATTATATGTAACTGGCACTACTGGGGACATACAGATACAGCACTACTGGGGACATTATATGTAACTGGCACTACTGGGGACATACAGATACAACACTACTGGGGACATGATATGTAACTGCCACTAAATATGTGCAAGGACATGATTGCTGGGCATTAAAATTCAGTATCTGAGATATTACACAAACCTTGTTTCATGCACAAACAAAATATATACAGTATTATGTGTATTTCATGTGTTCGATGTGTTTATACAACATAAATGCAAGATACCTCAAGATACATCATTGAAATTTAAAAATATTCCAAAATATGGAATAATCCATTATCCAAAATGTTTCTGGTCCCGAGCATGTGCACCCACTCAGAACAGTACACAATTCCGTCTATACCCTTATGACGTTCCTACGGAACACTTATACTGCTTTCACATTGCAGAAATGGGTAATGACACGGTATTCTTAAATGGGACTTTAAAACGGGTCTGAGCCTTGAGGTGAAAACCGTTTTAAAAATCATTTAATACCATTCAAACATTCAACCCGTTTAACCCCCAAGGAGCACGTTTCAAGCCATTGAAATAGAGCTGTTCAAACTGCCAAAAAAACGGCTTTAAAACGTGTAGGACTCTGCTTTTTAACCGTGTTGAAATACCGGTTAACTTTAACCGGTAAATCAACTCTGGCACTTTCACATTGCAGCCTTAAACGTTTTAAAATGAAAAAAAAAACGGCAATATACTGTTTTAAAAGTGCGATGTGAAAGGGGTATTACACTATCTGCATACTCCCTGGGGGGGCCTTCACCCAACCACATCCTACCTGCTGCATGCAAGTGGGTCCCCTTCTTCAATGGCCCCATCTCCTCACTGGTATTTTGGAAAATGGTGCATGCACACAAGATAGCAAAGGCTTTAGCGCAGTGTGGTGCCCTCTTATGGAGATGTCACTGGGATGATGGAACCGCAAACCAGCACAAAACCTATGACCACCATCTCTTCTAATTAGAAGCTGATATGTGGGTTGTTATTAAGTTAGTCAATCGATGATAGTATAGATTACTATCATCAACTATAATTGACCAAACTTGCCTACACTGTCCATACTTCATTGCAATTGTTCATAAGCATGAGATCACCTGCAAACTGTACTTGTGTATAATCCCGAACAGGGTCACAACATTCCATACCCCTGTCAAGAATCACCAATGGGGAAATACCAGAAACCCAAGCCTGCTTACAAGGAATGATTATGTCCTCGGTAACAGACAGATGGAACGGCAGTAACTTATTTCCCAAGATACCCTGGGTATCCATGTAGATATTCCCATGTAACATTATCAGATGTTCAATACTTTTTGACCCTTCGGAGTTTAGCTAGAAAAATGCCGTCAGCTAATCCAATTTAAAACAGTTAATTTGATGCTGGACAAAAAGTTATTTAATACCCTCCCTGTAATAGCACCTGTCCCTTGGATACATGCTCAAACTATGTCCTGAATATAAATGTTGAGCTGAGCCTCTGTGGATTCTAAAAAAATTGTTAAAATCCTGATGTTTTTATTACGCATAACAAGGCAAGAAATATGGTAGGTGTGAAATAATTCACCAGCATTCACAAGAGAAATGTTGACATGGTCTTAATGTGTTGACATTGATTATGTCAACATTCATCAAGAAGACCCTGATTAAATGTTGACATGCTAGAATGTTGACCCACGGTTAGTCTACCGCATCCCCTTCTGCAAAACTTATGTCACCATGGGCCTTATTCTACAGTAGTTCACTCTTTCTGACAAAATCCTTCTTAGATGGACAAAACCATGTGCACTGCAGGGGGGCAGATGTAACATGTGCAGAGAGAATTCGATTTGGGTGAGTTATTTAGTTTCTGTGCAGGGTAAATACTGGCTGCTTTATTTTTACACTGCATTATAGATCTCACTTTGATGTAAAACCCCACCCAAATCTAATTCTCTCTTCACAAGTAACATCTACCCCACCTGCAGAAGATGTTACTTGTGAAGAGAGGATTTTGTCAGAAAGAGGGAACTAGAATAAGGCCTCATGTGCTTTATAGAGCATTATATAATATATATATATATATATATATATATATATATATATAGATTGTAGGCTTTGTTCGGCACTCCGGACACGAGGATAATTACCACGGTGCCTTCCACAAGATAGTATAGCAGAGTTTTCTTATACAAATTAATGTACAAGGAGGAGGCGGCACTCAATTGGGTTTAAAAAAGTGCTTTTAAGTATTCAAATTAATGCATATGACAACGTTTCAAGACATTTACAGTCTTTTCATCAGGTCATTTCATAATCGCAATGAAAGTGCAATGTGCAAAAGCAACACAGTAACTACTGTAAGGCAGCCCCAGCAGCCGCTTGGGGGAGCAAGCAGCAGCGGGGTCTGTGTTAGCGCCGGCACTCACTCAACGCACTGATATGCTGCTGCCTGCCGCTGCCCACTGACTGCCCAAGTCAGCCGCAGTGCGGGTGCGGCCATGGCAGAGATGACAAATCCTGTCACTGATTCAATTGATTGCACACAGAGCCGGCTATTGGCTACTGTATACAGGATGGGCAGATGGGCATGCTTGTGCGGTCTGGGATGCATCGGAGCCAAGGGAAGCAGCAGTGTCTGCTGGTCACTCTTCCTCTCTCCTGCTTCAGCTTCTCCATTATGCGAGTGACGTCATCACGTCACACGCTGGGGAAACATGCTGGAGAGGAGTCAGGGGTTTGGGTGGTTGGGCACCAAAAACTTTTTGGCAGGGGGGAGCAAAATTTATAGTTACACCACTGTAACTTACAGAATTGATGTCAATAAATAGTGATTGTCCTATTCATTGTTGACCTTATTATTGTAAGTAAAGACTGTGTAGGGCATAACTTGTGCCCGAGCAGCATAAATTTACCAGTCTGGGCACTGTGCACTCCATTGGTACTCTCTGACAGCGGATATAGCAGGGGCATGCTTTTGGAGAGGAAGGCTTATGTAAATTCAATTCCATTTTCATTGGTTTCTAGTTCAGGGGAGGAGCTTTGTTTAGGTATTTAGTTTTAGTTTCCAGAAGCTTCTCCCTCTTTCCAGTTAAGTCGTTGACCACCCTCCCGCCCTAAGTGGTTGGGTTTTTAATAGTTGTTTGTGTCGGCTTCTGTGGTGGCCGTTTTCAGAACGGTTTGTGTTTGTATTCATTTATTTTAAATACTTTTTCATTTGGTTATTTATTTTGATTATTTGAAGGTTGACCGGTGTGGATAGGCATGTAGTATTGAGACGAGTATCACCGTTCAGGTGGACCCAATCTCTGCGCTATTCAGTCAATTTTGTGATTTTGGAATTTTTGGGGATCCTGTGGTCCAATGTTTTTCCCCATAGGGGTCTTTCAGTGATGAGCTCAACTCCTCCGAGTTGCTACATGGATGGGGACTTTTGTTTTTATTAATTTTTTATTTAAATTTTTGCTTTTTGATTGTTTTAATTTTAAGTATAATTAAACATTTTGATATTTAATTCTACTTCAAACCGTTCTTCTCCCCGCCACCTTAGCCTAAGGAAGGGACCTTTTTCCATTTTTAATTTAAATAGGCCTTCCTCTCTAAATAGGCTAAAATAAAAAGCCGTCCCCTTTCATCCATACTTCAGATGTCCACGACTTTCTTTATAGATAAGTGGGTGAGAATGGTGTGTGGTGTATCTGACTGTGTAACGTTAAAAGAATTTGGCAAGGTATATTATATTATAGATTTTATTTCTGGTGTCAAATCACTTTATGAGTTGAATTATGGGTACTTAAATGACAGGGGAATACTTGATACCTGGAGATGATACAAATTATTGTGCAACAGAAAACATTAACAATGAACAACAAAAAATGTATATATAATAAAGTACGTGACTGTGTAATATCAGTGCAGTTCCTTTTCATTTACCCTATCACATACCTGTGACTCATCAACACCTAACACCAACACTTGTGTGGGCGGAAACCATCTGGACACTTATTAATTACACTTATTAATTACATAAACGAAGACTGTGAATATAGCACATTGAGGGCTGAGGAATAGGATACGGAGCTGGTATTATTTCAGTGAGTTTTAAATTGAAAGCAGCAATCAGTTATAGGGCAAAACCACCAAATTCACACTGGTACCGTAATCTCGGGACAATTATATTTATTTATTTACTTATTAACAGTTTCTTATATAGCGCACACATATTCCGCAGTGCTTTACAGAGAATATTTGAACATTCACATCAGTCCCTGTCCCAGTGGATCTTACAATCTATATTCCCTACCACATAAACACGCACACAGATATTCTAGGGTTAATTTTTTTTTGGAGCCAATAACCCTACCAGTATATTTTTGGATTGTGGGAGGAAACCAGAGCACCCGGAGGAAACCAACGCAAGTACAGGGAGAATATACAAACTCCACACAGTTAGAGCCACCCCGAATATCATGCACATAGGCTTTTCTCAGTAAAAACATAGTAGAAGATGAACTGGCTTATGCTAAGTATATGATGCTAAATATATGCCCTTGGCCGGGATGTATAGTCTATAATGGAAAATGTGGTAAAAACCCAGTTTTCAGGGTTTTTACATAATTTCCCCCCCTCACAAGCTGTCTGGGCAGCCTCCTTCTGTGCTGCCTGGACCCAGTGACCTCCTCCCTAGCAGAAGTACTTCCCCTTTCGGGTGCAGGGAGGAGGAGCCATGGAGTCCCTGCAGCTGTCTGCGGCAGGATGCTCCCGGGCGTAGGAGGTTAGAGGGACCCACAGGGATCCTCTCACCGGGCGCCGGCTGCTTCACAAAGGGCAGCCCTTTGCGATACTAATTGCATATGTTAGTAGATATGCGATTAGTATCAGTGCGAGTTGTGGTGAAATGTTCCACAATTTCTTAGTACATCCCACCTCTTGTGTCTAAAGAACCTCTCAATATTTTACCTTTTACAATCAGGACAAACATAGAATTATCCAGAGGCGCATTTAGACATCATGGGGCCCTAGGCAAGATACCGGTTTGGGGCCCTCCTCAAACACTTCCTATCTCTATAATTTTTCTGCTGATTGCAGCCGGCATCGATAGAGAACCTTGGTGTGTACACAATCTACTGATAAATGTTCAGCTGCTTGACCATCGGCATTGCGTACAAATCTGAAATAGGCCCTAGGTCTTTTACAAGTAGGCTTAATACCCGTGTCACATTTAAAGTAAACTGACCACCCACATTCAGTGGATGAAAGCATTGTGTGTGTCCAAACATTTTTTATCTCATCAAAGAACGTCAAAGGGACTTTGGGAGTGTGGGCGGGGCCATGTGATGTCCTGACGTCACGTGGTAAACACGCAATGCTCCTCTGGGAATATTTTGGATGGCAAGGATATCTTTATAGAGCCCCTTAGGACCTGCTGGTCTCTAGGCAGGCGCTTGGGATGCCATGTGGAAAAGCCGCCTCTGGCCTTATCCGTAATCCAGACAAACCCAACCCCAATCCACCCACTCATGTCCTGATCGCCCCAGAAACCCCCACATCTGAATGAATCTCAACTCCACCCATTTCATGGTCCACCAATGGGGAATTTCCCACAGAAATCCAAACAGTTCATTGGTCCGGGTGTGGTTTAAGCAGTAGACTGTAAGCTCGGAGGGGCAGAACTAATATGAATGATTACATATTATCTGTAATGTGTTATATGGTAACACTATATAAATAAAATAATTTTAAGTGACATAGGGCCTGAGTTCCTGCCGCCCTAATAACATATTCATTTGCCAGATGTACTAAGCCTTGGAAAGTGAGAAAATGGAGAGTGATAAAGTACCAACAAGCCCCCAACTGGTATTTTTCAAACACAGCCTGTAGCAGGGCAGTTAACAGCTGATTGGTACTATTACTCTCCACTTTATCCCTTTTCAAGGCTTAGTACATCTGGCCCCATATGGACCCATAGGAGTAAATTTACTATATAAATGATAAGTAGAATCTGATTGGTTGCTAGGGGAAACAGATCACACTTCTAAAAACTATCATCTTAGTCAAATTTACCCCTCAGTAACTTTTTCTGTGACAACCTACAGTACCTTCCATCTGAATGAAATGACTGTCTATGAGCTTGGGTGTTTTATATTACCCAGCCCCGCTGGCACAAAAACTGCGTCAGGGGCATTTTTGAAACCACACCCTTCAACCTTCAACCTTAATACACAAGGGGCGATTCCAGGGCTAATTCTAAGCATTCTCACTAGATTGCCTAGAATGTATACCCCCCCGTCCCCCCCCCCTCACCCCCACCTACTACAGTATGCTATGTTTATGGGATTTCCCCATTTACTCAATTTACTAAACAGAGTAAACATGCTACAAAGAAAGAAAAAATAACAACTTTTTATATATTTGTAGCAAACAGGGGGGCTGGGAAAAAAAAAATTAGTGAATCCTAATATTTGCTATACGTGACCTTAAATTCCGTGAAAGCATGTGAACGTACAGTATGTGATGCATGCAGTCAAAATCTAGTCATATCACCAGTGTTCTCACCAGAGAACACTGGTCCGTGCAGATCATTCATAACCAGGGCCACCAATAGGGGGGTGCTGTGGGTACATCGAATGATGTGGAAGGGACACGCACATCTAAGGTTGCTTAACGCAACCTTAGATGTGCGTGGGAGTTGTGAAGGAAGTGGGCGGGCAGCTGACATCTGTTCAATTTCCATGGCAATTTCCATGGCAATTGCAATTGGATTGCCCGCCCAGCGGGAACGCCCATGAAACGCTGGGCGTTCCCTTGAACAAGTTCCCCTGCCCGCCGCCCCATACAGACTAGCATATGTCCTTTGTGTATTCATTATAACTATCAATATTGAAACATAACATTTCATTCTACACTGTAAAAAAACAAATGAGGGTCTCTAGAACTAATAGTCGCTGTAATCCGGTAATGGGGTGGGGAAGTAATATTCTGCTTATGGGAGTGCAGAAGCTGGATGTCGGGTTAACCCCCGAACAACGCATTTTACCTATCTTCAAATGAATCTTGTTAACTACAGGGAGTGCGATCGGTGCATCCGCCCAGCGAGCAAGGGCGAGGTGACAGCCATTGTTCTAGTAACGCCTGTATTTGGTTTGCAGAGTTGGCCAATGTCCTTTGTACACGCCTAGCACTCAGCTTCCTGGCCGAGGGGTGCCTTAGTACATTGCTAATATATTATACATGTAATGTTAAACTTGCCCGCAGTATACTGTATATAGTTGATGTGTTATATCATTATAACGTGGCTGGGGACGGCAAGCCACAAAATACTGCATACCATTATACAAGTTACATTGCACGCTAATGGTATCTGTATGAAAGGTGTTGCAACATCCTGGTCTATTATTCAATAACTATGTTAAAACATTATTCAGTAAATCTATTAAAAGGTGTTCTACTCCCTGTAATGATCGGACGTGATTCCCGGACGACGCTTTATCAGTGCCAAGCAGTAGGAAACAATTATTCAACGTTTCCTTTTGAAATTGAGGAAACACCTACTAACAATTACTGATGGCGTCACGTTTATTTATCAGGCTGTCAAAGATGTGATGGCCAGTGCTGTACGTATATCGTTTTACTCATGTGAATCCTAATCAGTGCCTTATATAGACTTTTTTTCATTTACTGGCAGCTATGTCCAGCCCAGCACACCTACGTTTTCTTAATTCATGATTCCAGCAAAGCCTCTACAATGGTGTAATAGAGAATGAATGTGACTTATCACACTTTGGCCATCTTCCTGTAAGGGAATTTCCATTCTTTCCGCTCTCGACTGAATATCTGTTATCAGAAAATGTGGTGAAATTTTAATAACAATTGCAATAGCAATTTTTTTTCCCCTAATAGATTTCTGTTATAATCAGCCCATCTTTATTCTGTGGAAAGCTGTGAGACCTGACCTCGTTTCTGAGGTGTGACTGAGCTATTAAACACACAAAGATAATCCTGATGGAAAATTAGAGTTGAACAGTTGGAGGTATTTAACATTCCCCGGAACCTGCTTAAAGGGGTTTCTGAGTGCCGCAGAGAGGGGGGGGGGCACTAATTACCTAGGCCCGGGGTTGCTGGAGGGGCCCCTGCGGGGGCCCTGGTCCTAACTACCCCTCCCCCTCACTCTCACGCTGTCAGGGTGTTGCAGCATTTGAGGTGCCTCCCGTTGTTGGGCCACGGCCCCAACATTTTACCAGGGTCCAAGTATACCTCTCGGCGGCGCTGGCTGTAAGATGTGCAGGAAATATTCAACATCCTTAAAAGATAATTACACGTTTTATAAAACATGGAACATACAGTAGCTAAAGTAAAAAAAAAAGTGTCGATACTTACATTTTATTATTATGGGGCAGATGAACTAAGGAGAGTGATAAAGTGGAGACAAATTGGTACTTGTGAGTTATCTGGGCGCCCGATTTTTTGATTGTATGCCTTAAGTTAAGGCATACAATCAGATGCGATGCGATGCGATATCGCATCCCATGCAACCATCGGATGCGATGACCCGATTTTTCCATAGGAATCAATGTTAAAATGATTCCTATGGAAAAAGGGGTCCTTTTCATACCCCTACTATCCAAGTGGGCATGGAGTTGGATATAAACCTGTGGCGAGCGTAGCGAGCCACCGAGCCCGAAGCGTGGCGAGCGAAGCGAGCCCCGCGAGGGGACGGTATTCTGTGTCCCCTCGCGGGGCTCGCTACGCTCGCCACGCTTCGGGCTCGGTGGCTCGCTACGCTCGCCACAGGTTTATATCCAACTCCATGCCCACTTGGATAGTAGGGGTATGAAAAGAACCCCTTTTTCCCATTGAATTCCATGTTAAAATGGACTCAGTCCATTTTAACATTGATTCCTATGGAAAAATCGGGTCATCGCATCGCATCGCATCCGATGGTCGCATGCGATGCGATGCGATGTGCCCGATCCGACCCGATTTAGAAATCGGGCGCCCAGATAACTCACAAGTACCGACAAATTAACTCCAACTACTCCTGCTCCTAAGGCCGGGTACACAATAAAGTGATACAGGGGCGGATTAAGGTCTGTGGGGGACCTGGACAACAAAATTGTGGGGGCCCCCACAGACATCCCCCCTAAAGACACATTACCACCCCCCCGACACCCCCCAGGGAAGGTTGGTACCTGGGCAGCGCAGGTGGGCAGGGGGTCCCTGCAGCGGTCTGAGCAGTCAGAGCATATGGGAAGTCAGCGGCGGGGTCCCTGCAGCAGATGGGAACTAGTAGCGATATTGGTTACTAGTTCCCATCTGCCACAGGGAACCCGCCGCTGACTTGCCATCCGCGGATCCGCGGCAGGGTCCCTGGTGCTGACGGCCAGACCGCTGCAGGGACCACCTGTGCTGCACGACCACGCTGCCGCTGCGACAGGAGCCCCGCACTGCCGGTGTGGGGGCCCCTTATGTGTCGGGGGATCTTGGATGGTCCAGGACATATGGAATCTAACCTAACTGTCATTATTCAAACAGAGGCACAGATGTACAGATGTAGCAGGGCTCATCTTTGCAGGGGATGGCGATTCTATCGCCATCCCCCGCCAGTGGCCGGCTACCACCAGGGGCGCGCAAGCAAGAGACGCTCGCGCGCCCCGTGGCAACAGAGCTTGGCGGAGGTCCCCGCTGCTTCCCCTGCCATCGCCGCTGGGCCCCCGCGCCACCGCGACCCCCCACCCCACCCCGAACTGGGCAGCGTCTCCCTGAAGTGGAGACAGGCAGGGAGACGCTGCCCAGTTGCCGTGATACAGTCTCTATCGCCGGCGCTCGCCAGTGTAAGGGATCTGGCGAGCGCTGTCCAAGGATGGCAGCGGCTTCATCTGTATTAAGCCAGGTAAAGTGATAAAGTGTAAGGTGATAACACAGAAGTCAATTAGCTCCTAACTTCCATCTGACAGGTTGTATTTGGAAAAATTACAGATAGGGGCTGATTGGCTGGTTTGTTATCACCTTCCACAGGCTTAATACATCTGCCCAAGAAAATGTAACGTTGCAGCTAGGAGCTGATTGGCTGGTACTTTATCTCTGAGGGGGGGGGGGGGGGGGGGTTACTCTTGACCTGGGCCACCCGTCCCCTTTGCACAGAGCTTTAGTTGTTACACCCAGAATCTCAGGGATACGGGTCTACAACACTAGGTCTACAACAACTAGGTCGACAAGCATTAGGTCGACACCACTAGGTGGACATGACTGAAGGCCGGCATGCATGAAGGTCGACATGACTGAAGGTCGACATGGGGTTAGGCCAACAGGGTCATTGGGTCGACATGGGGAAGGTCGACAGTCAAAAGGTCAACATGGAGTTTTCCACTATTTTTTTTAGCCGACATGTGCCAACAGGCAGTATTTCCTGTCTTACCATCCCCTGGTGCATGTTGGGAGAATAAAATAGTGTGCCAAGCGTAGCAAGTGCAGTGAGCCATGCGAGGGGACGCGGTGCACTTTTTTAGTGTCAACGGTGTCGACATTAGGGACAAAAAAGTGAAAACCCCATGTCAACCTTTTGACTATCGACCTTCCCCATGTCATCCTAATGACCCTGTTGACCTAACCCCATGTCAAATCGACCTTCATACATGTCGACCTAGTGGTATTGATCTAATGCCGGTCGACCTAGTTGCTGTCCATCCAATGACCCATACCCGGATCTCAACCCGGCAAATGTTCCGGATCATGGTGCAGCGTAAACAGGTAAAACGCGTCGATGAGATGGAAAAGTCGGCGCTGGGAGATGCTGTCATGTCTCAGCGCTGGCTTAGGCCCTCCACCCAGCACATGCTGCAGTGTGGTAAGGGAGGTGCTTAAAGTGCTATTTTTTCTGTTTTTATTCTTAGGGCACACACCTCCCATGTTTAGACCACACCTCCTGAAAAGTATCTGGGCTCAGACAGGCTCTCTACTGCCCTGCTGACTTGTGCCACCAGTGTAATGTGTGTTATTTATCACTGCACCATCCCTTGTTAAAAAAAATTAAAACAACATTTTGTAAAGGCCATGTTTCATATAAGCCTCAAGCTT
The DNA here is from genome assembly GCF_055691185.1 of Crinia signifera. Lineage (NCBI taxonomy): Eukaryota > Metazoa > Chordata > Amphibia > Anura > Myobatrachidae > Crinia > Crinia signifera. The sequence goes on from NC_139218.1 coordinate 30,516,904, forward strand.
GTACTGTACATGTAATTCCTGGTAATGTCATTTCACCTGCAGTTCATTATAACCCTCCTAAATATTGGCGTCATCGCCATTAACCCCTTTTTCCTAGAAATATAAATTGTTCTGCATTATTTAATGGAATACAGTTAACACCCTTCTCCCTTGCTGGTGATCAAGCATTGCTAATGGGCCAGCTTGTGTGTGGTCCAATACATGTATAGTAGCCTAATAGATCTATTGTTTATTCTCACTAAGAACTGTAACATCAGCACAAGTTATTCATTGTATGTTTAATAGCTGTGATTGTCTATAACTACAGCAGGAAAACGTGCTGGCCACACACTCTACACTATGGCAGCCAATATTAAGGGCCATACACATCGGGTGATTTTGCCCAGCCTGTATGGTGAGTGATGATGGGGAAAATCGCTGGGCTGAAAATCGCTCATTGCATACATAGGGGGAGATTCTCTAAACTAAAAATGCGGTAAAAACCCCTTTATCAGGTTTTTTATTCGTTTTGGGACAACCCGGCAGGGGGCATCGCCAGACAAATCTACCACAACCCACCGCCGCCCCACACCGACCCACCGCTTCCCCGCGCCGACCCCCGCCACCCCGCACCGACCCCCCTTACCTGTGTCCGGGCAGCACAGAGCTGTGCTGCCCGGACCTGTGACCTCCTCCTCCCTGCACTGTGATTCTCTTCCAGGTGCAGGGAGGAGGAGAGCCCGGCGCAGCAGAGCCAGGTAAGGGAGGGAGGGGAGAGCCGCCGGGTCCCCATGGGACCCGCTGACTCTCACCGCAAAGGACAGCTCTTAACTCAAGAGCTGTCCTTTGCCATAATTATCGCATATGTTAGTGCATATGCGATAATTTATGCGATGGGCGGCGATAGGGGGGGCGGAGCTGGGGAGCGGATGTTAGAACATCCCCTCATAGTGGGTGATTATCGTTCGTTTTAGCCATAGGCGGCATGGCCTATCTGACACAATCCTCTTTTCGATCCCTGACACGGAGCTGAGCGGCTGCAGCAGAGGTCCCGTGAGTGGTCTTGTTGGAGTACTTGCCAGTGTGGATTTTGTATTAAAATCTTGTGGTAATCAGTCCGCAGCAGAGGAAAGGAATGGTACGGATACCATTCTGATTTTTATGTCAAATTATTTTTGTAAACCAATGATGCTGCTCCATTGGTCGCTCCTTCTAATTGTGTTCAAGGGAGCCTAGAACCAAATCTGTGCAGTTTGCCGCAGCAGTGGAGGTTTGGAATTCTGCATTTTCCGGGTTGCACAGGCCCAGCTGGAATTCATCGCTGAGAGCCAGAAGTACTGCACTAAGCTTGAAAAAGTGATAAAATTGAGAGTGGTGATGAACCAGCCAATCAGCTTCTAGCTGCCATGTTACAGGCTGTGTTTGAAAAATGACACTTAGGAGCTGATTGGTTTGTGGTTTATCGCTTTCCATATGATCACTTTTCAAGGCTTAATACATCTCATTCTGAATGTGAGGACAAGTTTAAGACTCTCAACTGCTCATTGCTCTGGGCACTGATGCAGAAAAGCGGTCCGTAAGTAGGCAGGAGACTCCTTTGTGACGGTGTATATGTAAACCACGCTAATACAGGGTTGCCACCTTTTTTAATCTCCTCTCCGGGAGAAGCCCGGAGAGGAGACTTTTAGCAGGAGTTTGGGGGCGGGGCATGTTCGTGACATCATTAAGCCCCGCCCCATGATGGAAAATGACCTGCTTTGTAGATCTCTGCTGAGGGGGCGGGGCTAATGTGACACAATTATGCCACTTTAGCCCCGACACCTTATCGGGGATTGGCAGATCAGGTTATTTAAATGGCACAGTCAGGGCGGAGGAAGCCACGATAGGGGGGGGGGGGAGTGGGGGTCCCCCAGAAACCGGGAGGGTTGCCCACCTTTCCGGGGGTCTGGGAAGGGGAACCGATTTTCGGGACCCTCCCGGCTATTCCAGGAGGGTAGGCAACCCTGCACTAATAGTAAATGTTAGCTGTTCCAATAAACATGGGATATAAAGATTTTTTGTAGAGGAGCACTTATTAATGTATAAATAGAGTTGTCACCTGTGAAAATAAAATTGGTTAGTAAAAACAATGTCTACAATATCTTTCTCTCTTTCCCTCACTCAAATCTGGATCCGTCTACCCCATCTGTGTCAGGGTGCTGTATTATGACTGGTACAAAAGCCCTTTAATGCATACTGGCGATAATATAATAATGCGAAAAGAGTGTGAAAACACCCTTTTTCACAATATTTTAGAAAAAATGTTAATAAATGGGTCTCTATACCTTTAAGCCAGTGTTTTTCAACCACTGTGCCATGTCATGCTAGTGCTCCTTGAGCTGTTCTCACATGTGCCCCAGATCTAGAGAAGCCCAAAAAGTTTACAGCCACCACCAGTTCAACTGTTATTTACTGGTCTGTTCTTTTCATGTAAAGGGCCAATGTATTTTATTTTTGTTATCTGTGGGGACCAGCGTGATTGTTTTCTATATGCAACAGAATCTGCTGTGCTATATAAGAAACTGGGAGTCAATACTGTAGTTTTTTTTTTTTTTTCCTGTGGAGGCTAATGGGTTTTGCCCTGTGGGGCTCTCATGGTGTACCTTGGCAATTTCAAATGCTTATTTAGTGTGCCGCAAGGTAAAAAGGTTGAAAATCACTGCTTTAAGCCATGAGTCTGCACAGCATACAGTATGCAATGGATATGACATGATACTGAGCACATGTACTGCATGTAATCTCCATGTTCTGTGGCCCATGTGGAATGACGATGTAGAGTTCCGTCTCAGAACGAATAACTGACAGCTCCTGTAATCACATTATAATGCTGCGCTTGGGAACTAGTCGTGCAAATCACCGAACAACGTCGCTTCTGGGGCTGAAACCTCATCTCTACAGTGAAAAGTTTCTTTAACACCAGTTAGTATGAGGTAAAATCTGTCCACACCTGCCAGACAATTAAATGTGTACCTTGGGATTAAAAAAATAATTAAAACACCATATTTCCAGATATGAGATGTTGAGTCACATGAGTATCAGCTATCACTGTTCCGTCTAGGGACACTTCCCAGTTTAGCGCTTTTAGAGTTTGTGGACCTCCAACATGTGCAATATATTCATATAAAGGCAGAGCTACTGAGAATTAGCTATGGGGTCATAGTGTGTGGTCCGAATCCAATTTATTGGTTACAGATTTCTGTAATATATGTCATATAGATAGATAGATAGATAGATAGATAGATAGATAGATAGATAGATAGATAGATAGATAGAGAAAGGTATAGAGATGCACTTGAAAGTGTTTCACCAGCATAAAATACACAATGGTAAAAAGTAGGACATATTTATTCTGAACAATAGTAAAACATAAAATATATTTATTCTGAGCAACCGTTAAGAATTTTCCAGTCGATGGTTTCACATGGGATTTTGATATCCGATCCAAACTTAAGTCAGTAATTGCCTGAAATAACCCTACGCGTTTCGTCCCATAGGGACTTCTTCAGGGGTAACCAAGGATCTGAATGGTGAAACAATGCCGTGTGCAAGTTATATGGTGTAGCCAATATCGGGATGGTAAAAAATGCAAGTATCAATAGGAGGGAACTTGAGGAAGAAATGAGGAGGAATATTAATTAGGGGAGGGAATGAGAATATAAGGAAGGGTGAGCAAGGCTATTTAAAGGGACCCCTGGTCCTGTGCACCAATGTGTTCTATTAAGTAAATATTCCGATTACATACCAATAGGAAGCAGCTTTCAGATGATTAATAACAGGTGTATAAATACTCTAGGGCAGCGGTTCTCAAACTGTGGGTCCTGACCCCAAAGTGGGTCCCAACCTTCTCAGCATGGGGTCGCGACTCCATGTTGCTGACCATCAGGCTGATGACTTTTCAAATCTCAGTCAGTAATTCAAGGAGTCTGAAAAATCTGTTGAATTGTCTGTTAAATTAGACTCCTCACATTGGGGCAGATTTATTAAGTTCGGTGAAGTGATAAAGTCTCTGGTTTTTATCAACGGCCAATCAGCTCCTACCTGTCATTTTTCAAACCAAGCCTGTAACTTCACAGCTGTTTGGCTGGTGATAAAAACCACTTCATCACTTCACCGAGCTTAATAAATCTGCCCATTATTTTGTACCTCCACAATGCTGCCATGTATGTGCTGTCTGCTGACTACACATGTGATGTGATGGCCTTCTGCAGCAACTTGCTGGGCTCCTGCAATTATTTGTATTGTTTGATGGGGTCCCAGAGCGAAAATGTTTGAGGACCCCTGCCCTAGGGTATATCAATGTGAATCATATCAAAGCTTAAATTCATAAAAACGAGGTACAGTATGGCTTCAATCACAGTCTGTAAAAATGGATATAGTTCCAATGAACATAATCGCAGTGCATTTCTGCTGGACATACTTATATTATAGTCATAATGAGCACATAATGGTAACAAACAGTTATCATGAAACCGCAATCAAATAGGGAATAGATGTACATACCAAAAATTAAGAACATGATTAGATTACTATCCGACTGATGTCTTCACAGATTCTGTGGTAAATTCTAAAAATAATGAATACCACTATGTTTAGATATATTATAAAGCACATATTCAATATCAGAAGTTTCCACATTTTGCATTGTCAACATTGGTATCACCAAACGTGAATAGTGGTATGACTCCATACAGAAACATTAAGGTATATAAGACCAATAAAGAGCAACCTACCAATTGCTGGGGTGTGAATTGTGTCAGCAGTCAGAAAGCAGGAGTGTTCCCTGTCTGATCTGCTGGGGTTTAAATACCTTCATTACCGTGACATCACTTCCTGTGTCCGTGGAATAGTGGATAGATAGATAGATAAAGTGGAATAATCGGGACTTATCCGCTTGGAATAAATAAAAGTCCATGGCTAAGGACCTTTGCGTCAAAGTAATAGTAGTGGACAAGTTATAAATCAGGTCCTCTTGCTGCGGACCACTTTGGGGCCCCTTTTCTCGCCTCAGCTGTCCACCCCTCCTGGTTTTCCCTTTCCGCGGCCTGCGATCACAGCACGCGTACTGACCCCTAAAGGGACTGCTTGTGGAGGAGGTTTTGAACGAGCACGGCTGGTATCTTCAGTCTCACTGGCTGATGTACTGGAATAATGTCCCACTTGTCGTTTTCTCCGAAAATGGGGAGCTCTGTCTCTTCTGGAGTTGACGGAGGGTGTATGTAACCAGTGATAGACTGAGTGCTGGGCATAATCTTGTTGTAACCATTGTAATTTTTTTTTCTTTTAAATTTCAGCAACTCGACCATGTATTGCTCAAGTTTTGTCTGAAGCTTTTTACAGGATTCCAGACCAGTAAAAATGTCCCGATAAGTAGTATGTGTTATAAGCAATAGGTAAACATACGGCCTTACCAGAACTCCAAATATAAAGTGTTATTAGTATACAAGGGGAGCAGCCTGTGATGTCCTGGTATTATTATACAGGGGTAGCATGGGGGTTTCCCCAGCCCTCAGCCCCACCTCACCTCACATAGCTCCACCCATTTACTGAATTAGGTTCCACTCACTCACTGCAGTGTATTTTCCTGTGGGGGAGGGGGGGGGGGGGAATCTCCAGGAATCGATGATGCATGAGGTAGTAGCCCTTAGGGCCTGATTCTGATTCACTTGCAAAAGCCAATTATCTCTCTAATGGACAAAACCATGTGCACTGCAGGTGGGGCAGATGTAACATGTGCAGAGAGAGTTAGATTTGGGTGAGTTATTTTGTTAACACATCTTCTATTAAGAACAGAAATAGGATTTGGTGAAACCAGCACCGTAGCACTGTCACCCTAATAGGGCATACAGTAACTGCTCCCTGCTTATTTCTGTAGATAAGGTATCACCGGCCCGTTGGCATGCAGATCATGACAATACATTCTTGGAATACTGCGGTTTACGAAAAATACGAGGAATGCTGCATATTCCGGCATACACGAGGATTGCTGCATATATCAGCATATATTACAGTTTACGTATGCCGGACAGCACGTGCTACAGAAAACATCTGAAGATTGCCAGCGTACAGTAGCAGCGGCTGTAACACATGGCGTTATGTGACTGCTCCTCCAGCAGCACACGCCTAGGGGCCAGATGCACTAAGCTTCAGAAGTGATAAAATGGAGAGTGATAAACAGCCACCCAATCAGCTTCTACCTGCAATGTCACAGATTGTGTTAAAAAATGTCAGGCAGGAGCTGATTGGCTGGTTGTTTATCACTCTCCATTTTATCAATTTTGAAGCTTAGCGTATCTGGCCCTAGGTCTTATACTGTAATATACTGATTATTCACAAACAAGTCTGTATATGTAGCCATAAACAATATATGCTACATTATTCGTTCCAATGCAGTACGTAATATTGATGACATAAGATAAAAAATTAGCTAATTGTTTATTAAGAAACCATATACTGTATTATTTGGAATAGAATAATGCCTCCATAAAATAAGGTGCCAAAGATATAAGAAGTCTCCTCTATTCAAAAATGATAATGATCAAGGGGGAGATTCTCTAAAATAAATATACGGTAAAAACCCCGTTATCGGGGGTTCTACCACATTTTGAGATGCTCTAAACATCCCCCGCCGGGTTACAGCGACGGGGCAGTAGCGCACGCAGGGGGGTTTGGGTACACAGAAACCCCCCAGGAGTCTAAGGGTCCTAGGCTGAAAGCTGAGGGTCCCCTCTTTCCATGGGTACAAGAATTTTAAAAATCGGCCCTTGGCAACCGGAGATATCTGACTTCAAAGCAGTGGTCCCAATCCAAGCCTGTTAATTGCTCTTCCCAGTCAGATATTTCAGGTTCTCTCTGACTTAGAGTTTTTCTGAGGGTATATTCCAAAAGCTGGGACTCTTCCCCTTTGATGGACACTAGCAGCTTGTCTCTACTGTTCCCAGAACTAGAGATATCAGCCTTCCAGCAGCTGGTTACTGCTCCAGCTCCACACACCTTGTATGTAGTTTTATATTCTCGTTGGCAGATTACTCTGCCTGCTGAAATCTGATCCCCTAGTCCCCAATACCATTTGGTAGGTGGGATTCTCTAGTTTTTAATTCCATTAAAATCTAAGAAATCTATTTCCGGGAACTGGAGATATCTGCAGACAAGCAAGTTGTCCTACCACCCGAAGATTATGAATAATAAGCCCACTCCACTATACACCCCTCCTCTGCATATTAAACATCATCTACCACCTTTGAAGTTATGTATCTAGGCCCCTTCATTCAGCCCAATGCCCACTTCTCCCACCCCATCTCCCACCATCTGTGCAGTAAAGGGGTAATTAGTGGAAATTACTGATCCAGGCCCTACATGCTGAGCGGTTGATATAATACCCCCTACCACCCACGGGACATCAAAGCTTCCCCCACCCCTACCGCTGGAGGATCGGTAGGGGCCCCAATACATTGCTATACCTAGGGGTCTACACTGCTGTTGACTCCCCTGTATGTATGTATATATATATATATATATATATATATATATATATATGTGTGTGTGTGTGTGTGTGTGTGTATATATATATATATATATATATATATTATTAATATACATTTGGTCTATCTAGAATACTTTAACTGACCCGGCATATACTGGGTCACCTAATTGTCCATCTCCGTGCTTTGCACCGCCCCTCTGGAAACCCCCTTCTGAAAATCCTGCGTTTGCCCCTGAGAGGGGCATCGCCAAAAAAATCTGGCGATGCCCCATAGAAGCCTATGGGCTTCTACCGCGACCCACCGCAGCGCTGCCCCGAACCGACCCCCGCCGCACCGCACCAACCCCCCCATACCTGTGTTCGGGCAGCACGGAGCTGTGCTGCCCGGACCTGTGACCTCCTTCCTGCACTATGATCCTCTTCCGGGTGCAGGGAGGAGGAGAGCCCAGCGCAGCAGCAGCGCCAGATAAGGGAGGGAGGGGGGAGCTGCCGGGACCTGATGGGACCCGCTGACACACCGCAAAGGACAGCTCTTAACGCAGAAGCTTTCCTTTGCCATAATTATCGCATATGTTAGAGCACATGCGATAATTATGTATGCGATGGTTGGCAAAGGGGGGCGGAGCTGGGGTGCGGATGTTAGAACATCCCGCCCCAAAAGAGAAGCAAAGGAGGTGTGACCAGAGTCATGTGGCTGTAATGAGCACAATGTGGGAGTGGCCAGTGGTGTGTGTGTGTGACCAGTGCTGCGTGGGTGTGGCCCCAATGTCTTCATAGATATGTAAAAATAAAAACATTGCATTATTTTGTAAGATAAAAATAAATTATTCCACTTCCATTACAGTGGGTTGCCTGGTTTAAATATTGGGGTGTGTGGGTGTCTAATAATATGCAGGAATTCATCTCACTGAATGTAATGCCTCTCTTCGCCTATTTAAAAGATAAGATTAGGTTGTGGTCTAAACTTCCTCTGACATTAACTGGAAGAGTTAATTTAATAAAAATTATAGTTCAACCAAAATTTCTATATATATTTCAACAGGCCCCAATATATCTCTCAAATTCTATTTTTAAGAAACTTAATAGTATGATATCCTCCTTGATTTGGAAGAATAAGAGGCCTTGCATAAAATTAGATGTACTAACCAGATCTAAAGCATCAGGTGGTCTAGCACTTCCAAATTTAAAATTATATTATTATGCGGCTCAGTTATCTCATGTGAGACTATGGCTTCAGGAATGTCCCTCAGATTCCCTTCCGAGCTTATTGGTTTTAGAAATTAAACATGGACTTTCACCCGTCCAGGCATTGTTTGGTGAAATTTTTTCACATAAGAAGTTACCTCTTGTTATTCAGGCTCAAAAAATATGGAGAGAGATACATGTTTTATGAAGTTTCAGGATGTTGACCCAGACACTCCTTTATGGAATTTTCTAAATTATACAAAGCTTTCCTCCCCTAACCCTAGAGTAGTGTGGGGTGAAAGTGAAGTAATATCTGTGGGTCAGCTATATCAGGATGGAGTTTTGAAATCTTTTAATCAGCTGAAAGATGAGTTTAATTTTACATCTATGTATTTCTTCAGATATCTGCAACTTCGTCACGCAATATCTTTGCAGTTTCCTCAAGGCCCTCCTCTTATTCGACACTCTCCTCCAAAAACATTCCTCTTACAATTGGGCTCTAAACGTGCACTCTCATGTTTATATAATTTTCTTCAATCATATCATCATACTAATGACTTACCAAATCTGCAGCAGAAATGGGAATTGGAGGTGGGTAGGTTGTCTGAGGTTGAATGGAATGAGGCATTTGTATGTCCTCATAATTCCACTGCTTCAATTAGATTTCAACAAATTCAATTGTTTATTTTACATAGAACGTATCTGACTCCGGTTAGATTAGTACAATTTGGTGGAAGAACTTCTGATATATGTCCCAAATGTAAATGTAACATGGGAACATTTTGGCATTTATTATGGGATTGTCCGGTGGTTAAACAATTTTGGACTAAAGTGCTTCAAGCTATATCTGTAACAGGAATTCCCTTAAATAAGTTAACACCAAGATTTTGTTGCCTTGGGGCACGGGTGTCAAACACAAGGCCCGCGGGCCAAATCCGGCCCGCCAGACCTCGTCATGTGGCCCGCGCGAGGAGATAGCACGCAGGGGCAGTGTGTCCCAGCTCATGCCTAGGCCACCTCCTCTCACCCACCCCCCACCCCGCGCGCACTCGCTTGCTCGCCGGAGCAGCGGGGTTGGTTGCTGGGACTGGGACGTCATGCAGCTGGTGATCCGTGCTGGACTGCTGGTAGTAGCGGTAACCATGTGTGCGAGGCAGCTGACTGAAATAGGTTAGTAGTGTATAGCTCGGGCTGGTCGCTGTACATGGGGATCTCTGTCACTGAGGGTGACATTTACACACCAGGCCATGCTCTCCTCTAGTCACTGCGTGTCTATCTTGCTAGCCAACAATAAAATGTCTTTCCTAAAATGGTGTCACCTCCTCTAGCATCCCTAAGGCAGCTCTGTACCTTCTGTCCCTGTCTACCACTGAACCCTGCACCTCAATATAATTAGTACTGGATCTGGAATTAAATTTCTGCAGCATAGCTCTGTGTTTGATGGCCCACCATTTTTGTTATTGCATTATTGTTATATGCATGTCCTGTTTCATACTGCTTTAAAGTACACCTTGTACAAGTTTTCTGTCATTTGTACTTTTTGGGGGACCGGCCCTTTGAGGGTGACCAAACTGCTGATGCGGCCCCCCGATGAATTTGAGTTTGACACCCCTGCCTTGGGGTATCTGGTAATGATGTCCTGGGTAAACATTCTGGACAATATACAATTAATTTGTGTACATTGGCTAAGGTTTGCATAGCTAGACTTTGGATGGATTCATCAGGGCCTGATTTTAAGGCCTGGATTTCCTTGGTCAATGTAACAGTGCTACATGAGAAATATTTATATATTAATCGGAAGGCTGAATTTAAATTTTATCGTATTTGGTCCCGATGGCTTTCATCAAAATATTAATCTCTTAAATTATCATTTTATTAATTGTATATTACTTTTTAATCCATGTTAATTTGATAACGCCATTTGTTCGAAAGAAAAGATATTTCTGCTAATGTAATTTTTTTATTATTATTGTATTGGTATGTTTTTTTTTCCCCTTCCCCTTTCTCTTTTTTTTTTTTTTTCTAAATTTCAGTCGATAAATTTGTTTATGTTTGCTATGTTAATCTGTGTATCAGAAAATTTAATAAAAATCACTCAATGTAAAAAGAAATACAATTTTAATAACCATGATTTATGGCAAAACTTGTGGCCAGCTGGGCAGTTGATCTTTATGTTGTCATGATGATGAGCCTTTTTTTTAGAAGACCTGGGCAGTAGTCCCAATCACAACATTGTTAATATGGCCTTTGTGATGTGTGAAGGAGATTTTGGCTTTAGGCTTCCCGGCTGGCTCTGCAGCACAATGTGCATAAAGTAATGGTTCCATCGGTAAGTAACCCCCCCCCCCCAATCTGACAGAATAGACGCTGTGCGCGGCCTAATTTGCATAAGCCGCACCCTCATTTGCATACCCGTGAGTGTCGCTATTCTTCAACTGAAAAAGTTGGGAGTTTTGATATACAGACCCAGTGCTCGAAGTGAGGTGGGTGGGGGATGGGGAGAATTAAATTCATTTCCATACCCCCACGTCTAATTTCCCACTTCGGGCTCTGATGGAAACAATGAATAAATATGCAAATTCGCTACAAGTTCAAGGGCCTATAATGAGAAGTGGAGGAGGTGGGTCCAATGCCATGCAGGCATATAGCACCCATACACATACGCCCCAATGTCTCCCTAAATATCCAAAAGTACAAAGCTTACATAAATGTGTATAATCGAAATGTAATTTTAATTCTTATGATTTATGGCCAACCGTGTGGCCGTGTGGGGTCTGTCTGGTGATCATTGTGCTGTCATGGTGATGGGCCTATTTTTATGTGGAGGCCTGGAGCTGCTGCTCCATCTGCCCCATTGTTAATCTGGCTCTGGTCACAATACAATAGGGGAGTACTGAGAGTTCCACCACAGTCCAAACCTACTTTGCTCCTGCTGACAATGGACAGCACGGTGTTCCCCAGTTCCCAGTGTTCCCACATGTGTGTAAAAACCAACTAACTTCCATTTATTGTGCTGACTCTGGTCAAGATAACTAGCCGTAAACCCCGCAGGGTGCCACTGGAAATGCCAGCCCTACACTCGCTATTGGGGCTGCAAATTACCATGTGCAAGTTCTGGGCTGCCGTAAGTGCCAGAGGTGGCGATTTATGTTTTTGCTGGTGGGTGCTCAAGCCTGTTGAAAGGCTCAACAAGCAAATAGAGTGGCCCGGCATTGGGACTCTGGAGTTAGGGGCATGTGGGTGCTCATTAATTCCTGTGGGTGCTCGGGCCCTTGAGCACCCACAGAATCGGCACCTATGGTAAGTGCGGCTTATATGAGGCTGCTTGTGGCTACCTGAGTTGATCCCTTAGTCAATTTGGGAGCGGCCAAGGTCGACAGGATTGCAAGGTCGACACAAGCATTAGATTGACAATGGGAAGGTTGACAGTCAAAAGGTGGAAATTAGTATTTGATTTTTTTATGTCACGAATTTTGACCTAAGTCGATATGAACACCGTATCAGCGTACTGTGCCCCCTCGCATGGCTCGCTACACTCGGCACACTATTATATTCGGCTAAAAAAAAACATAAAAAAACTCATGTCAACCTTTTGACTGTAGACCTTCCCATTGTCAACCTAATTCTTGAGCGGACCTTCCGACCACGTCAATCTATTAATGTGTCGACCAAGTCCTGTCATACCATATACGTGATGACCATTCTCAGCCCTTCCATACATTGCAGTACAGCAGGATCCAAGCAGCCCAGCAAGTCCTGTCCACAACAAAGGTGCCTTGTTCTCATATGTAACGTCTTATACACCCCAGTGTGGCCAGACTAGTGATGGCTGTGTACTGTAATAAGGGAGCGGTGCTTCACTGGGACTGTATGTAATCAGGCTTATCAGTGTGGGACTGGATGGGGAAGGTGGGGTCTGTCCGCCTTCCCCTTTAAAACGAAAAAATATATATATATAGTCATTACTACCAGAATTAAGGACTATCTCTCATAGCTAAGACACATGGGGTGAGATTTAGGGGGAAATTTACTAAAGGAAATTTGTAAAAAAAAAATAGGTGTATTTGTATCCAGAAATACACTTATTTTTGACATTTACTATACTGAAAAAACGGCAATTCGTATTCATATTGATGTGCTATCAATACGTATACGAATTGCCGTATTTTCGGGATAGTAAATGTCAAAAATAAGTGTATTTCTGGATACAAATACACCTATTTTTTTTACAAATTTCCTTTACTAAATTTCCCCCTTAATAGGATGAGAGATTCAGAAATTGAGAGATTTGGTAAGAAATCTCAGTTTTTTTTAAAGCAGCAATCATTTATACTGCAAAACCAGTTCGATTTTGCAGTGTAAATGATTGCCGCTTTTAAAAAAAATGGGGATTTCTCACAAAATCTCTCACTTTCTGAATCTCTCATCCTATTAAATCTCACCCCCAATATCCATCATGGTAAACGAAAATATATGAATAAAGTTTTACTCTCAGGATATTAGGTGGCGCTTGCCCATCACATAAACAGTTTTTTTTTAACTAACATTTATTTATAGTACAATTTAAAAACAAACAAACAAAAGCACTGTATATACGAGTACAATTACTGGAATCTGAAACTTTATTTGTATAATAAATAGTAACAGTAACACAAACTGTAATAACTTCAGCATGCAAATATATATATTCTTTACGTAACAGTAGCAGCCCAGTAACTCAGCCTGTGCTTAAATATTTCTGGTAAAAAAGGATATTTTAAAGAAAGGAAATCCATTAACAACATTTATTACAACACGCTGAGCTGCCTTGGACCCGCTGAAAAGCCGTACTCAGCACAAATGACAAATTATTTATACAGTATATTCAGGTAATACGAGGCTGGTATCCTACAAAGATATAAAAATACTAGCTAAGCCAGCTGAAAGCAAAAGCTTTGAAAACTAGTCTGCTACCTTGTGATTGCCTCTGTGTTTCTGTATGTGTGATTCATACTTGTCTACTTTGAGGGTCTCCTCTCTGGAAGAAGCCCGGAGAGGAGACTCTCAGCAGCTGTTTCCAGGGGTGGGGTGTTATTAAGCACAGCCAATATTAAGCCCCCCCCCCCCCCCCCCCCATTCTGGTAAATTCCGCGATCTTCGGCTCTTAGGGGAGGGAAATGGTACTAAATTACGTGATTTGTGTCATTTTAGCACCGCCCCCTCCCCAAAGAGCCGCGACTGCCGGCATTTGGTCGGTAGAGGGAGGGGGTGCGGGGGCCAATGCGGGGGTGGGGCCCGCTAATTGCGATAGTCTTGCCCACCGTTTGGGAGGGGGACCTGATTTTTGGGACCCTCCCGGCAATTCCAGGAGGGTACGTGGGTATGTTGTGATTGCGTCTGTGTTTCTGTGTTGCAGATGGCAGTGTTACGGTTACACACGGACACTAGACACACATATATATATATATATATATATATATATATATATATATATATACAGTATATAAGGCATTGTATACTGTATATCTCCGGTATCTATACTGTATGTGTCATTCTATAGCTGTATATGTGTCTGTTTTGTGATAGTGTGTTAAAGGATATACCTTATTTGTATTACTTTGAATATAATTCTATTGGGAAGATATTAGACTTTGCCAGAGATGAATACAGGCAATATGTGTATTGGAGGCCCACCCATGAAGCCAGCACGGGCTATATCTCCTGATTTATGAAAAAGACTTACATTTTCATACACTTTCCTGCTGTTTGTTCAAACTCTGTTTTTCTTTCCAATTCATGCATTCAGAAATGAGGAGGCTGAAAAAGAAACCTTCCTATTATATATGGCATTGACCCAATTTGTAGAATTTACTGCTGTAACTCACATATCAGTGAATACCTAACAAACAGAAACCCCTGGGTATTTTCCCAGTATTTAGGATATTTGACCCTAAGTACTAATAGTGCAGCGCATACAAATGAAAGCTGTAGGGTGGAGGTTGATGAGAATTTTCATGGAGTTTGAACTCTTTAAGGGGCCCATTTAGTAAGGATCGCAAATACAATGCGATCTGGCTGGAATATTACTTTCCAGGATCGCATTGTAATATGTAATCCTATCTCGGGGATTTACCATCCCGCACGCAGTAGCCCAGGGACCTATTGGGGATGCGGCTGGCGGTGGTGCTGGAGGGATCGCAGCAGGTATAGGAGATTCCTGCTGCGGTCCCTCCTGATACATTCAGGTGATAATTATGGTGATATGTAATAGGGTGCAATATTTGGAAAGGTTCCGAAATCGCACCAAACTGCATGTTTAAAAATCACACCATTTATTTTTAAATTTGCAGATGTGAGCATTGAGTCCCTCCCCCGAGCATAGCCAGCCCCGGACTCATTGAACCAGTCCTGGTTTTATAAATGTAGGGGACAAAAGTCATAGGGGTTTCCCGTAATTTCTGAAACCAGCACCAAGCTCAAGGGCAGCCCCCTCTCCGTGCCAGGCCGTGGGCAGCAGGCGAGCAGCGGTCAGGCGCTGGTACTGTAAATGATGGCCGGCGGTGTGCAACAGGCTGCGGCAGCGGGTGACCTGCGGCCGGCCATTAATAAATGAAGTAGGCTGGCGACCATCGGCTGGGAGGGTGGAATGCGCAACAGAACGGCCTGGGCCCTCCCCTCTCCCTGTCAGGGCCCGAGACAGTTGTACCCATAGCACCCCCCTGATGGCTGCCCTGGGCACCGGGGACAGCCCCATGCTTCAGCCCAGGGAGGATTAATTTTGTAGGGGGGACCACTTTATTGGAGGGTCCCCACTCCCCCAGGGTCTCTGCCCGGCCTGACCAGCCACGGGGATGAACGCAGTGGTGTAAGTTTGTCCCAGTTGCCCGGAGGCAAAATGAATATTAGTGCCCCCCACACACACACACACACACACGTTATTCAAAATGTATATAGTCTGTTAGGAAAAATATATTATATACTGTATGTACAGTATATACAGAGAGAGAGAGAGAGAGAGCACCTATATATTTCAGAACTCAGCCACAGAAGCAATTTTAATGGCTTTCAATTAATGGTTTTAAACTGGCAGTGGTGTAGAGGTGCCCCCTTGGGAGCAGCAGCCCGCCGGCAGATGACTCCATTGCCTCCCAGAGTTCTGCCTCTGGATGAACGCTTTGGCCTAGTACCAATAGTTTCCCCAGCTGTGGCATTACCCTGCTGGCAGTTTGGGCCCGGTGCTGGTTGCCAAAATCCCCCTACTCATTTTGTTTCCCGTATTTTGGGAACCAAAACCGGCCATTGATTCTGGTGCTGGTTTTAGAAATTAAGGCGAACCCCTTTGTCTCCTAAATTTCTAAAGCCAGAACCAGTTCAATGAGCCCAGGGCAGGTTATGCTCAGGGAGGACCAACTCGGCCCTCCTCCCGGCAGCAGGGAACAGGGTTGCATGTGATATATCGCATGTGAAAGGACCACATGCGATATATTGAATGCGTTCCGGGCTCAGAGGGTGGAGGGAGTCGGATGGCCATAAACTGCTGGGAATTTAATTAGCGAGGATTGTGCCAAGCAAGGAATCTAATTAGCGAGGACTACGCCATGCGTGAGTTTCCACCACTGGACTGAAAAACGCAGCTCCATAGCTTCTAGGTAAAGTCTGGGGTTAAAAGACACAATGCGGTTCGCTCGTGGAAAAAAAAAACACAGCGCATTGCAGCACCTGAATCCTGATTTTAAGGTGTGGGAAATTATTATTTAACTGAATAGCCTATACCCACACCACAGGAATGTTTGCCAATTATAAGTCCTGGGGTAAACCCCGCAGCTAATTAATTATCCCCCATAGCCTTTATTTTGTACCTTATTTAGCTCCGTAAGTCCCAGCCGTCTGTTTAACATATTTCTATAACAATATGTAAGGAAAAGTCTGCGCTCAGACTCTACTGCGCATGTGGGGAACTCCAAAAATGGCGCAGCTGTCCACTATCCTAAAGCTGATATTTTGCTTTTATTTTTGTGTCCTGGAATATAAGGGTGTGGTTCTGCATTTACCATTTGGGTGGCCTCCATTTTGGATCCACTGCCAGTCCCGTCTCCAAGACACATAATGCTTGAAAGACCAGTTGCTGTGACTTAAAACCCCCAAAATAATAAAATACATGCTACATTCCACTGCTGTAGGGAACATTTATTTAGAACACAAACTCAACTTGGTACGAGAGTCTGTAGATGATATCTGTATCCCTTCACTTACTGTATATGAGAGAATCAACTTCGAAACATTCTTCCTGCCTTCGTTCATGCTGAAGTGATCCATCGCAGACTGATACCATATGTAAGAAGCAAAAGGAAGGACCTATGGGCCCATTTGCAAATACTTATATGGATATACTTGTTCGTGGATCAAAGAATTAGCGGAGATTATAATGAAGGGCCGTTTATGTAACTAGATATAAATACTAACAGTAAAAGATAGTGAAGATAATGTTACTGTCTCCAGATGAGTAGAAGGAATGGAAACATACCCTTGGGTTTTCCTGAGAATCCTAAATGAGGTACAGTACGTCACATTATTATTCAGTGTGGCCTGACAGAGATGTTAAATGTCAGAACGGATAATGGATTACGGGTTTGAACACTACATTAATAGTTGTGTCACTTTGATTTGTGGGAAAGCAAATAAAATAAGTAGTTACTTATGTAGTAGCCGGGCGCCCACTAAGCAATTTGCTTAGCAATTTGCTTAGTGGGCTATTCTGCATAGAAAAATCGCATTGCATCGCATGGGCCATTTTAAGGGCCGTGCGATGCGATGCAATACGATGTGATTTTCCTATGTAATTTATTCACTGCTCTCTTAGCCCCGGGGGATCGCATGCGATTTTATAGGGTGTACGATGCCATTACATTAGCTATACAATAATATCATTATATGACATACAATGAGGTTTTAGGCACCCCCCCACTATCCACGCCACCCCGAAGCGTGGCAAACGCAGCAAGCCCCGCGATGGGCGGTGGAACGCGTCCTCCGACCTTTTCATACCCTCACTATCCCCGTCAGCGCGCAGTTGATTTTATATAGAGTGGTGAACGCAGCGAGCCACCGAGCCCAAAGCGTGGCAAGCGCAGCAAGCCCCGCAAGGGGACGCGGAATACATGTAAAGTAATCCTTGTCCGCTCGCCACGCTTTGGGCTCGGTGGCTCGCTGCGCTCGCCACACTATATAAAATCAACTCCACGCCCACGTGGATAGTGGGGGTATGAAAAGGTCGTAGGACGCGTTCCGCCGCCGCTCGCCACGCTTCAGGGTGGCATGGATAGTGGGGGGGTGCCTAAAACCTCATTGTATGTCATACAATGATATTATGGGATAGCTAATATAATGGCATCGTACACCCTATAACATCGTATTCAATCGCATGCGATTTTGCGGGAGGTGCGATGCGATCCCCCGGGGCTAAGAGAGTAGTGAATCCATTACATAGGAAAATTGCATCGCATTGCATTGAATGGCCCTTAAAATGGCCCATGCGTTGCGATGCGATGCGATTTTCCTATTTTAACGTACGTATGCAAATTGGGTGCCCGGCTACTACATAAGTACCAATAAGTCATATGCTGCATTTGCTTCATCAACTTGGCATTGTCAGAAGTACATTCATTGTATTGATCAGTGGCCTAACCAGAAAGCGTGCGGAGAGCAACTCTTGCTAGTAACCTGTGGGGAGCGCCGGGTCTGACAGCACCTGTGAGCTGATCAAAGGCGCAACACAGATCGGGTGGCCTGATCATACATCCCGGTGTTACAGCAACTGCCAAGCTCCACCCAGCGCAATAGATCAGGTGGCGTGCATTGCTGTCTGCCAGGCCCATTTTGCCCTGTACAAAACTTCTATAAATATGTATTTGGAAGAACCACTGTTGTATGATGATGACATTGGTTATACTCATACACAAATAAGCTTCTTCCAAGCCCACCTGACCTCCTACATAAATAATGAATATGACTAAACACAAGATCTGCCCAATTTGTTCAGAGGTTCCTCATTGCATGGTATCCAATCTATAGGTATAGTGTCTTGTCATAAAAAGGGTGTACCCCTGCAGATGTAGGCATGTCACATAACGTCAGGGCCCACCTCCTATTTGGCCATATCCGTCCAGGATAAGTATAGACTGGTGAGCGACCGTCACATGATTTTTCCTTCAACAAGTTGCAAGCTAGTGAGTGGATTTTGAATTGCAGCCTAGAGAAGAAGTCTGAATCAGGCCCAAAGTGTTTTAATCAGCCTATGAGCTACTCGTATGCCCCTAATTCACTTCAGAAAGTCAAAGGCAGATGTCCGTGAGTAAGCCAAATTGGACAAACGTGACAAATAAAAACCATAACTAAAACCATGAAGAAGAAGAAGAAGAAGAAGAAGAAGAAGAAGAAGAAGAAGAAGAAGAAGAAGAAGAAGAAGAAGAAGAAGAAAAGCTCTCTGGAAGAAGATAACAATCCACCCAATGCTCTGATTCCAGAAAATGAATAGATAACTAAGCTGTACGTGAACTCAGGAATGTAATACAGACGTGTATATATATATATATATATATATATATATATATATATATATATGTTGCATGTGCTGCCGCTAAGTGATATCCGCTAGATCCCTGGTTGGTTGCCATCCCTGGAAAACGACTCACCTGCCTACAACATGCAGAAGTGCCGCCACAGAAGCGTCCCGGACACATACCTCCATGGGGCGCGTGGGACAGCAGTGAAGAAGAAGGAGGCAGCGAGTCCTGGGTCCAAAAGTACAGACTGTGCATGTCCGCACAGTCTGTACTTGATGTCCAGTCCCATCTCACTGCTGTTGAGCACTACACGTGTGTGCAGGAGTTAATCTGGGTAGGTGGGCCTCGGCAGGGATCATAAAACGCGGCCAAGGCAGTAAGTTTTTTTTACTTAGAAAAAATGACAGCTGCTTGATTCAGGGGTACATGTAATAATGCCGGGACCACGCTGCTGGAGAGGCAGAGACTACGCGGCGCAGGAAGTGCTTTTGTGAGCCTCCTGCCTGTCAGACCTGGCGCTCCCCACAGACTACGTTGGGGCTGATGGGTGCTTAACATTTTCCATTGGTTCCCCAACAGATCAAACACAAGTAAATAATGCTATCATCAGGATACAGCCCAAGATTACTTTGTCATGTCAAGCGCTTAGCATTTGCCCTGAATGGGCTGAGCATCCTTGGTCTTTGCTGTTAATGTGACAATCTGAGGCCGAGAAACATTGAAAGCAGGCTGATATACCCAAGCCAGACTTTCATATCCTCTCCAACAAAATTTTTAACAAGGGGAATGATGAGAGAAAATTAACAACTAAGAATAGAAACATGGAGATTGTAAAAAAGGGAAGAAAAGACTAGCACAATCAGGGGACAATGAATAGTACAGTTTTGCAATGATGTAATACAAATACAACAAGCAATATAATCATTGATACTGTGCAATATCCATATGCAACCTCTAAATGAATAGATGCAGACATCTGGTGTATCAGAAAACTTATAGTACACTAAAGCCAGGGGCGTAACTCCCAGAGGCAATGGAGACTCCCGCCTCCGGGCTCTAAGCCTTAAAGGGGCACCTTCTGGTTTACATTGGAATCCAAGTGTGATTGCTGCTCTTACAGTGGAGCTTTGTGACACACCCACTGCTCCTGCACAGTTATCACCGTCCACTGCCTCTCTGCGTCCCCTGCCCAGCTTTCTGTGCGCAGCCGCCCCACTCATCTCACGGCTCCCTCCGCCTTCTATGTGCGCCCACCACCCAGCTTCCCGTACGCCGCGTTCACCGCCCACTGGTTGCTGAGCGGCCATATTGCCAGTTATTTGTTTATGCTGCAGCGATATATCGCAGAGTGCGCGCTCCCGTGTTCAGCACCCTAATGGTCGCTGGTTGCAGGAGCTTGCTCCTGCGATCAGCTGTTTCCCTCTGTGGCTCCCCCGGTAGAGTCTACTAGATTCTTCTACCATTACACCAGACCCCTATTCTTCCTCCAAAGTTCCACAGAATGGGAGATTGTGAACTGCATTTGCTAACCCCATCTCGAAATCCTGAACAGGTTACAGAACTACTCTGCACTCCTTTGGAAGATTAATAGGGCCTAAACACGCTTAGTTTGGCAAAGTCGCTTAGAAAATGCCCCTACATCGGTGTGTGTGTGTGTGCGTAGGGACTATAGCGACAGCAATCCACATCCCTGCGCGTCGTTGTCCGAGATTGATGGGCAGTGTCCATCAATCTCGCTAGTCACCGGTGTTCTTCTCCGGAGAACACTGGCGCTGTCAGCTCGCTCAGCACACAGAACTGACAGCTCGCACTGTGTGTAGGACCCATCAGTCACTCTTTAAACTGAGCTACGGTTTCTACAAACCTGGCTCGGTCTGTTGGAGAAGAGAGACGGGAGGAAGGAAGAGAGCAGTGGTGGACAGTCTGCATACCACATTGCTGAGGTAATCCCATCAGCCTTATTACTGTTTGATATTGTAATGTTACAGATTATCATGGCGAATGTCAGTAAGATCCATGTGTTTTGCATGCCAGATACACATGCACACTGTAATAACATTAAATTGCTCAGGATTTGTTAAGTATCTTATTTAATAGCTCTTTAGTTTAATCCTCAATCTTGCAATCTAAACACGCTAAATTAAATGTCATATGTCCTAATCTTCAAGTGTAATGTAAAGGAGAAAATTATTATTTTGCCTGATAATTGCAATAAAATATCTATATTTATTACTCATGCTTTACTAAAAAAAAAAACTACACTTTTTGAAATAATAAAATAAAATATGGATGGATTCAAAAACATTATTGCATTGACGTCCTACTGCTGCATTGCCTAGCTACACCGGTACACTGGATTGGATTGGTTAGCCTTCTACTGGAACGGAAACCAATAGATTGTCATTTATTGTCATGAGCTAAAAAAAATTCCCTCTGTTAATATAATACAGTCATAATAATGTTATAACTGAAGGTATCTATGTGGTATTATTTACAAGGGGAAAATTGCATATCTGACAATACTGAAACCATTTGCCACTTATCAAATTCATTTTATTATAAGGCTAGATACACCTGGCCCACTGACCGGCCAACCCGTCAGCTGCCGACTGAGTGTCCGATTTTGTTAGCACACAATCTTGATATGTCTGTCCACTCTATAAGTCTGGACAAACATCAAAACAGGGTAGCCATTTAAATGCTCATATGTGATGTCATGCTCATATGTGATGTCATTATCAGTGGTTCCGGTGGTAAGTACCGGAGGTCAATCGGTCAAACACACAGGAAGTTGTGGCAGTATGTCTGCAGTCCGCACATATAACAAACCTACAGTACTGTACATGTGATGTTGAATCTAATACAGCGCCAAATTAAGTCCCATTTTTGAGCAAACAACAGTTTGTTGGTAATAACATTTTTGTCATACTGATTTTTTGAGCTCTATAGATTACAGATCAGAGCAGAGGAATATAACAGAGGGATCCCAATGCTCAGAATGTTGATGGATCCTGAAGATAAGTACTGACCTTGGGTTTAGGGTTGAGCACTAGAAGGAGGGTTAAGGGGGGGTGGCTGTGAGATAGGTAAGGCTGCGGGTGGGAATAGTTAGGATTAGGCTGCAGGAGGGGGAGGTTATGGATAGGCTGTGGAAGGGGGATAGTGGTATTTGGCTGCAGGACGGGGAGATAAGTTTTAGGCTGCGGGAGGGAAGGTTAGATTTAGACTGTGGGAGGGGATGGTTAGGATTAGGCTGCAGGAGGGGGAGGTTAGGGATAGGCTATGGGAGGGGATAGTGGTATTTGGCTGCAGGAGGGGGAGATTACTTTTAGGCTGCAGGAGGGAAGGTTAGATTTAGGCTGTGGGGGGGGGGATAGTTAGGATTAGGCTGCAGGAGGGGGAGGTTAAGCTTAAGCTGTGGTATTGGATGGTTAGGGTTAGGCTGCAGGAGTGGTGGTTAGGGTTAGGCTGCAGGAGTGGAGGTTAGGGTTAGGCTGCAGGAGTGGTGGTTAGGGGTAGGCTGTGGGAGTGGATGGTTAGGGTTAGGCTGTGGAAGGGGATGGTTAGGGTTAGGCTGCAGGAGTGATGGTTAGGGTTAGGCTGTGGGAGTGAATGGTTAGGGTTAGGCTGTGGAAGGGGATGGTTAGGGTTAGGCTGTAGGAGTGATGGTTAGGGTTAGGCTGTGGGAGTGGATGGTTAGGGTTAGGCTGTGGAAGGGGATGGTTAGGGTTAGGCTGCAGGAGAGGGGCTTATGCAGTGGTGTAACTAGAAATTTTGAGCCCCCGTTCCTAATGAGTTTTTGCTGCCCCTCCCAATACCTGCTTGTTGCCAGGTATCTCATGCTTGTTACCAGGGGCTACATTCTCATTGCCAGGGGTTGATTGCTCAATTCCAGGGATACATGTTCATTGCTAGGGGTTACATGCTCATTGCCAAATGGTTAGATGCGTGTTGCTAGAGAGTAGGTGCTCACATCATGTCAGCCCTTTCCGGAATCCAACACTTTGGGGTAGTGAGGTACGTGCTGTGCTACCCTGACAGACCTCTAGCATCTATCCCCTCCAATATGGCAGCCATTTTTGGAGGGCTATTTGCTGCACATTCCATACGGACAGCCAGCCCACATGGAATCCGCTGCAACCTGCTATCCTACAGCGTCGATTCCCCTCGCCACCACTTGGGCTGGGGTGGTGTTGTTAAGCCACTAGGGTTATGGTTAGGCTGTGGGAAGGGATAGTTAGAGGTAGGCTGTTGGAAGGGGAGGTTGGCTATGGGGGAAGTTAGGGTTAGGCCTTGGGAGGGGGGTGTTAGGGTTAGGCTACAGGACAGGGAGAGTAGGGTTAGTATATGAGAGGGGGAGGTTAGGGGTAGGCTGTAGGAAGGGGAGAGTAGGGTTAGGCTGTGTTAGGGGGAGGTTAGGGTTAGGCTGCAGGATGGGGAGGTTAGAGTTAGGCATGTAGGAGTGGATGGTTAGAGTAAGGCTGTGGGAGGAGACGGTTAGAGTTAGGTTGCATGAGTGTGTTTACTAGGTTAGGCAGTGTGAGGGGATGGTTAGGGTTAGGCTGCAGGATGGGAAGGTTAGAGTTAGGCTGTGGGAGGGGAGAGTTAGGGACTAGATTAGGGGTAGGTTAAAAATACTTACTTTGGATTCTGACTATCAGTATCCCACTGTCAGTTTTCTGACTCGACTGCCCGGATTTCATACCCAACCCCTGTAGCAGAGTTATCGCTGCGCTGTATTATGTTAGTACACGGGCCTAACTATCTGACATCAGTATTCTCATGTTTACCTTACATGACTTTTTGCCGTTTAGAAACCCTTTATCCCTCATACAAAATAATGCTTCATTATTCCCTGCGAATATTATCCCTGCTAGGTGAGAGAACTTTACACTGTGTCTTATGTTTGTAATAGAGGATCATAAAATCAAATAAATAAATAAAAGTAAGAACAATGTTGGGATTTTTAAACTGGAGTTTTAAAACCCACCATAGAGTAATAGAATACCAAATCAGACAATAGCAGCACATGATATTAAAATAAAAACAGATTTTTGTATACATTCCAGATTTTAATGGAAATACTGTGCAATCAGAGCATGTTTTCTATTTAAAAATAAAACGATTCCCAACCAAAAAGAAGAAATCCACTACAAAAAACACAGGATTTGGTTTGTGTAGAAAGTATGCATATTGTTACGGAGAAGGTGTATTGTGGACCCCAGCAATTGCAGTTATCCCACATGAGGCATGTGGCTAGGGTCTATACCTGCTGGGGTTGGCAATGACACCCCCCCCCCCTCCAATGCCACCACTGCTGGACCCCACCGCCAGTTCCCAGCTGGTCCCAGCCACCGGTGCCTGCTGGTCCCCTCTGCCGGTCCTCACCCCCGCCACGGTCGCAGTAGCTCCTTCAGTACTGCACATGTGCTGGCCCCCAGCCTCTCTGGGCTGCTACGGCAGCAGTCCACAGAAGCATATTCACGGTCACGGGTCTGGCACATGCACAGTATCGTCTTCGGTACTGCACATGTGCAGAACCCGTTTTTATGAGCTGCCACCGCAGCAGGCCATAGAGAAATCCCAGAGGGAAGGGAACACCTCCCAATGGGTCTGCATTGGGTGACTGTCAGGCCGCACTTCTGATAAGTTGCCAGTCTCTGCAGCCCATAGGTAAAAACCACCACTGATGGCAATAACACCTGATTGGCTTGACTGCATCTCCTAGGCACTGTTGAGCAGCGGTTTCCTAGCCTCCAGTGAGTATGAGTGTGGATGGGAATGTGCTCCATGTCTGGGGCAACAAACCAGCGGCAGCAGGCTACTTATTCACCTGCTGCAGGGGAGGCACTGACCACCACAGGGGGGCAAGGGATTGAACTGTAGACAGAGATACAGATGTCCTGTTTGTCTGCCTGGGCCTATCTGTCACCAGCAGATACCCTCTCAATATAATATGGGTTCCAGACGGCTGACAGAAATCGTCTAGTCAGACAGTCAATGGGTTGACACCAAAAGTTAGACATGCATTAGTTAGATGTTAACAAAAGTTAGACATGCATTAGTTATATGTTAACAAAAGTTAGACATGCATTAGTTAGATGTTAACAAAAGTCAGACATGCATTAGTTAGACATTGACAAAAGATAGACATGAATGATATGGACATTAACAAAAGTTAGACATGCATTAGTTAGATGTTAACTAAAGTTAGACATGCATTAGTCAGACATTGACAAAAGTTAGACAAACATTAGTTAGACATTTACAAAAGTTAGACATGCATTAACAAAATTCATCAAACCTTCCAATGAGCATAAGTGGAGATGTTGCCCATAGCAACTAATCATCTCTAACTATAATTTTTCAGGATTCGATTGACTGCTGTGGCCAATATTTCCATCTGTCCTTTTTGGAATGTTTGCTAAATCTTACCATACTAGGTGATTCATCGCGCCCTACGGGCGCTCTTTACACCGTCGTAAGGGGCTGCGCCCCCTTAATTTGTGAACGTTTGTATTGTGAGAAATATGGTTAGAATTGTATGAAAGATGGCCTGTATTGCAACTTGAGTTATAGGTGAAATGTGTTAAATAGAGAGCATATGATTTGGAAGGGGGTGTGTATTGTTTTGTTTAATTAAAAAGCGGTTACAGAGTAAGATGTACATTGATAGTGTGGATGGTACAGTGACATTTGTGGGTGTGGGTGTGTGTGTGTGTGTGTGTGTGTGTGTGCAATAGTATAGTAGGGTGTTTTTGAGTCAGCGGCTCCCCACTGGCGGAGGTCACAACACAGGAAAACCGGAGGCTGGGTAGTGATAGGGGTGTGTGGGCATAAGGGGGACTAAAGAGGAGGGTGGGAGACACAGTGCAGCTTCTGCCAGTGGGTGAAGGTCCAGCGTAGCAGTACAGGAGTACAGGACGGTGGCCCTGAGTCAGTGTCTCCTCCTACTGGGTGGGAGTTAGGGTGCATGAGAGCCAGTGATGTAGCTATGTGCCACGGTGCCCGGAGCATGAGCATGCCCCCCTCCCCAAAACACACAGACACTGCCCCAATGCATAGACTGTACATATTGTAGCTGGACTCACCCCAGTATGATGCATGTCCCTGGAGCACTCCTGCAGCTGCGGTCATTCAGCGTGGTCCCTTGATAGGCTCTGACAGGAGCAGGGTCTCAGCATCGGCGGCAACATGGTCCCGTCCTCAGCTCCTGTGGGAGCAGGCTCATGGCCTCGTGTCCAGCCCCGGCGGCGCAAGAGTGCAAGTCTCCCGCTGGACTGTGGTGCTAACCAATAGGCGCTCGCAGTCCAGCAGCCACCAATGCTTCTGATTGGCTGCTGGACTCCAAGCACTTATTAGCGAGCGCCTCGGTCCAGCAGGAGAGAGACTTCAATTAAAAATAGCGGGAGCCGGGAGACAGCGGTGCACAATGGGGAGCGGGCGAGGCAGGCGGGCTGGCGGTGCACGGCTCCGGCGCCAGGTGATAAATCTGCGCCCGGAGGTTGTGCTCCACCGGCTCCGCCCTCGCTACTCCTCTGATGAGAGCAGTGTCTTTGCAGTGTCTTTGCTGGGCAACATGGGGAGGCAGAGGATGTCTGGCACTGTGGGCTTACTGGGCTGGTTCTCTGTCATGTGAGTCAGTCACATACCTCCCAACATGACCCTCTCCAGGAGGGACACATTGCTCTGTTTCTGGACTTCCCTCATAATGTATGATTGCCATCACCTGTTTCACACATGTTATTAATTGATTAGAAAGGTGCTTCAACACAGGTGCTGGCAATCATTAATTAAGGGAGAAGTCCAGAAACAGAGCAATGTGTCCCTCCTGTTATATACACACTCACACACTTTGAGTGACAGATGTAGCCAAATATACAAGAGATACCCTGTAAGGACAATATAGACATATACTGTATCAATCTGAAATGTCTTATGACATGAAAAAAAATACCTGCCACATACAGTAGCTACTGCACATAATAAATTATAGTACAGATGACAATGTATGGAAATTTTGAATATGTTAATTAATGTTACATGTATGGTATAATACCTTGAGTGTTTATCTGGGCACAGATGGTACCTTACATTAGAGACAGCAGCTCCATGGGATTTTCCATTATTATTTATGGCAATGACTCCATGATCTTGTCCTTTTCAGGCTGTAGTAGAGAGGCAAGGCCCATACCCACAGCATAATCAGTTAAGGTAACAAACTTGATGCATCCACCCCTGAATAAGGCCTAATAAATTTCCTAGAAGCACATATAAGCAACTAGCACATCATATTATCACTCAGCAAACTAGCAAAAACCCAGATTGATCAATAATTTACTTTAAGATGAACACAGAGTTCTTTCATTGGAGTACTCTACTGCTAGGTGGTTACTATCCTAGTACATGCATGTATTAGTAAGCCACAATATGGAATCCACAATAGGTAAAGTTTACATCTAATGCTGACTTTACTTGATTCAAAGAAAACAACAGCTTCGGCTCTCCAATAATAAGGTGCAGTAAAATACCATTCATTTTTTAACAGTACAATTATCTTCAGCACTCATTAATATTTGTATTTCATTCCTTAGTACACTTTTAGCCAATACTTGTACTACTGTATCTTAATAAATGTATCTCTAGCTTTATAATTGTTTCTATCTTTCTTTCTGCAGAGTAAATGTCATATCTATAATATTACTTAGTTGGCCCATGCATCACACTGTTGACACACACACACTTTTGCACTTATTCAGCTTAACTCATTGTCAGTCTCCATGGATGTGGTGCAGTTCTCAGCTCTGCTATGATGTCTACACACATCTCCTCTACAAACTGCTGGTGCTCTGAAACACTCCAAAGCATTACATTTAGTGGGTATTCAATGGCTTTCGAACTCAGCACCACCTCAATGTCATTGCTTGCCCATTTGTTTTCGCATTTACCAGCATGTCTCTCCTGGCACTATAGTGCTCCACCAAGTGGGGGCCTCCGGCACTGCAACATCAATAGGATTCTATGGAAGCCAATAGTTTCACACATAATGGGCAGGATGTAATGATGCCAGAGTTCGGTGCCCATACACGATACCAGGCAAACTTGGACTTTTTTTAACCACTTAGAAGGCATGGTTTTGCCTTGCACGTTATTGCCCTTTAAAAAAAAAAGTTTGAGTCCCGCACAGACGCTGAACATTACATTGGCCCCAATTAATGTTTCATAGTGGATTTATGCTCCTTTATGTCAGAAGACCTGTAATCTCCAAAACCTTGTATACATTGTTTTTAGCCAAGTTAAATCTATAAATGGAAACATAAACAGTAAATATTATCTTCATAGTGTCCTGATTAAATGTGACTCCAAATGGTTTGGCTTGGAGTCAAATCTGGATTGCTTTTGTTGTTGCTAATGACTAACGAGCAATGCTGACTACAGTAATTCTCATAGTCTGCAAACGTACAACTAATTAAAACTGTCATGACTTTTCATTTGTAAAATGTCAAATAAAATCCTTCCCCACCGCTCACTTTTTCTTAAAAGAAATCAAAATATTTTGAATGCGTATTCACACTCATATATAGCTACTGTCCTGGAATATTTGAGAAACTCTAACATTTGAGGAGCTCTACTTGAGTTCTGACAGTATATACGCTATATGGAATAAGGATTTCTTTCAGTCTTGGTCCCAGGGAACTATGGGGTGCAGCTGGTGGGTAGGAATGGCCATCGACACTACTGCCATCGATGGCGATAGTGCAAATGACCAACGATGGTAGCATACTATGTGATGTATGACCATCAATGGTATTAACTATTGATGGCCACCCCTTTTATTTGGCTGAATTGGGGTGAGGCAATCAAAACCTTGGGGGTGCGGCTTTGTGAGTGTCAGTTTCAGAGCTATGTTCCATGTCCAGGCCCCTTGGTTAAAAAAAAATTAATGAATTCTGTTTGGTTATGCTTTACCATCGATTGAAAGAAACCATCTGGTACTCCCACATTGATGGCAAAACTATTCTACATCGGTCATAAACTATCAATGGTTTTGAATCATCGATGGTCGAAGGCAATCTCTACTGGAAGGGGCCAGTTAGGGCATGTGCTCAAGGTGACTAAGGAGCAGAAAAAAAGTTGTATGTTCGACTGCAGGTGGGATTTTTCTGGGAGGAATTGTGGGAAGCTGCATGTAAATATCCCATCTCTGGGGCCCATCTCCCCTGTCCTGCCCGACTGCTGCTCCTGAACACTGCCAATGGCTGCAAGAAGAGGAACAGGTGAGATCTTTAAAAGATAAATTAGGGTACAGGCAGTGATGCGGAGAGGGGGGGAGCGGGTACTAATTACCCGGGCCCAGGCTTGATGGAGGGGCCCGGCGGGGGCCCTGGTCTGATCTGTGCTGACAGCAGGCTCAGCATTAGCATCTCACTGACACCGTGAGAGCTCATGCTGAGCCTGCTGTCAGCACAGCACATGCTGTAGGTGTGTGCTGCTGCTGCTGCTGAGGTGGGGGGGTTGAGGGATGACTTTAGAGTGTTTTTTTTACCCACCTTAAACATTTTGGGGTGTGACCTAATCACGGGAGGGCCAAGCCTCCCACAATTAGGCCATGCCCTCAAATTTTACCGGGCCCGGCATACCTCTCGGCTTCCTTGGGTAATGGGAGGGCTTCTGAGGTTACTGCTTATGAAAGGTAGTATTAAGAATAAAGGAGTAAGTAGCCAAAGCTATATAGAGTTTTGTAAAGTGACTGAAATAGATAAATATGGGTCAATGGAATTATTTGATTATATTAGGCTAATTAATAATGGATATTATGAAAGAAATGATTGCAAAGGGGTTAACTGTATTAATCATATTGAATGGAATCGCTTATTGTTGGTAGATACTGATGCTCTCTGTATTGTATGGTAATTGATGATGCTCTCTTTATTATATGGTGTTCACTGGTGTTGTCTGTATTATAGGTCAATCCATTATCTCTCTTTAATACATATTGTCTTTTAAAAGTGAAGACACACTAGAAAAGTGGTTGCCAACCTTAACTGAGGTGTGAGCTACTCAAGAAAGAGGAAACCTCCCGAAGAGCCACTAAAGTAAAAAAAAAGTGGTCTGCGTACCTACAGTATCTGACCGACTTTGAGCACTTGGCCCACCACATATGTGTGGGTCTCTGACACAGCCATCTGTCTGTTCTAGGGCACTGGCAGAGGCGTAACTCTGGAAGACAATGGCGTCATCTGTCGCTGGGCTCCCAAATGGGCACCTTATCTCCCTTTGATCAGTTTGAATTAGTTAATTGAAAGCCATTGATATTGCTTCTTTGGCTGACTCCCCCTCCTAGCAGGACCATAGATGTCACACTCTTTTAAACATAATATGCATAATATATATACATATGAGCATTCACACATGCATACATATATTTATATATAGTGGTGTATGTTGAGGGGGGGCATCAATATTTATCTGGCCCCCTGGGCAACTGGGACAAATTTACACCACTGGACACTGGTTCACTTCCTCCTAACTGTCTCAGCAGTACTGCAGCTTTAGAACCTTCCTAAATTATGACCATGAGCTACAAGTAACTTGCGGGCTACAGGTTGGAGACCACTGCACTAGAAACAGAGAATATATACGCAGCTGGTCCCATCATGTAACAGGATTAAAGATCCAGTCTTTACAATGTTGCATCTGTATTCAAACAAGGGTGGCTGTTACCTACTTGGGGATGTGCCGAGCCAAGGTAATCTCCCCCTGTGAAAGATACAGTGGAGAACTTTCCCATAGCAACCAACTAGCTATCATTAATGTAGCTCAGTCTATGAAATTACAGAAGCTGATATGGGTTGCTTCTCTGCTTCAGCGCTTTTGGATACATCTACTCACGGGGGAGATGTATTAAGCCTTGGAGAGTGATAAAGCATACAGAGATGAAGTACCAACTAATTAGCTCCTAACTGCATTGCTACAGCTGATAGGTTGGTAGTTTAGCTCTCTCCACCCCCATTTGTGTTATATGTTGTCCCATGCCCGTGTTTATGTCTTATATTCATGTACTAGTTAAAAGCCTGTCAAAATGACGGCGTCTGCAGTGTACTTTCCCTTTGAGCTGTGATAGCTTTTTCATTCACTTTGAGCTGTGACAGTTTTTTAGCCCTCAATCTCCCCACCCCCTGTCGATATCTGCTCCTATCTGCAATCTCTGTCTTCACAGCTTCCGGTCTCCATATTTAGGGAGTCTGAAACAGATCAGTGTCAATGCAAAAATTGCTTTCACTTTCTGTTATGACATCTTTTAGCACACAGAGGAGTAATGTGGTCCATCGAGTTGTCTTTAGTGGTCACTGGCGGTACTTCACCTCATAATGGTGAGGAGTAGTTAGCCAGATAGATAGATAGATAGATAGATAGACAGACAGACAGACAGACAGACAGACAGACAGACAGACAGACAGACAGACAGACAGACAGACAGACAGACAGATAGATAGATAGATAGATAGATAGATAGATAGATAGATAGATAGATGTATTGTGTCCTTTGTACTGGGGATAAATATAGTGCTATTTTAATGCATACCTAATAAATGTGTGATTTTAAAAGAATACATACAACACACGCATGCTAACCTTAAGTGCCCTTTTTTTGGAATACTTTTAATTTGGGTTTCTCCAAAATTCTTAGTTATGTTTCAATAAATTCAAATGATAATTTCCATATAAATGAATACATTTACCAATGCTATAAATAACAAATATATCTGTTTTCATTATTTTGTTTTTCATTCTAGTTCCAAACCACTGTTAATTAATTAAAAATGGACTTAGTTTATTTATTCCTCTATTATTGGTGGATTTTTTCCAGTAAAGCACAATCCAGACTATTTGGCTAATCAAGAAAGACATGATGGCTGCCACATATTTTTCTTTTAAAACCCAAACTGGTTCTAAGAGAAAGCATAAAAATGCAACCCTTTAGCCCAGCGTGGTTTACAAAATTATTTCCATGATTTTACCGTGAAACATAATGACATCATTCTTCCCAGTTCCAAAATTGTGTTCCATGCCATTGTCTGACTTCTGCTCTCCATTGTCATGGTGCAGTTCAACTACTGTACATGTCCAAAAATAAAAGTTTTCTTAGAAAAAAAAAGTGCTGCTCGTTAAGGATTCAAAATTGTTTTCGCATGGACTTTCTTTCATTTATTCATCATCATACACAAATGATGCTAATATGTATACATCTTGTATAATCTGTATAAAGGTTAGTTGTGATGTCAGTTAGTTGTGATGTCAGTCATGCAGTTTGCTAGTAAAGATGAAATCACTGAGTATATGGAAAACTTGTGCATTAAAAAATAAGTTACTGTAGAATATTACAATTATTGGAAATCACTAGTTCTGTTACTGCATTGGTTGTATAGTTTTAAAGCTCCTCTGTGATTTATAATATCCTCCAGCAGTGTAAAGAGTAGAGAAGTTGCCCATGGCACCCAACCAGCTTCTACAGTACCTATCATATTATACAATGTACTTGATAAATCAAAGCTTGATACAGGCAACTCCTGCACTGGTCCAGTCTTCTTAATGCTGGATACATAAACCTAAAAGTTTGTACTAGTTAAAGCATTATCCAATATACCACTATTTATATAACTAATTTCTATTACACGATTGAGGTGCCATTTAAACTTACAGGAATTGATCCACTTGTCACAAGAGTGGCCAATCCTGGAATCGGGATTTGTGGGATCCCAAGATTTGGCAATAAAAATTGACAGGATTTGAATCCCAGAATGGAGTTTCCAATCCTGGGATTCTGGGATTAGATTGCTCATGCGTAGTCTACTGCCGGGCAGCATCTGAGCACCTCTCCTGCTGTGTAGCTCTGCGCAATGTGACTGGTCAGAGGTCTTTGGCTACACCCCCCACACACACACACCAATACATTATGCACTGCTGCACTGCACTGTTCCCGTCCGCACAACCCGACCCAGTTTAGGGGGGGGGGGGGGTTCTATTATAGATGCCAATCCTGGATTCCCGGGATTGAATCAAATGCCCGGGGATTGGCATCACTGCTTGCCACCCCAAAACGCCCTGAACCCGATAATCAATCTGGTGCTCAGAGGCACTGCATGCAAGGACGCATGACCTCTTTTGTACCATAAGGTTAGCGTACGAGTCTGAATCAGGCCCTGATACGTTTTTTTTAAATATCTCTTTGCTTCTTAAACGGCATACAATATTTATTCCCATTTTTATCCAGTTGGATCTAAAATTTGCTTCCTAGAAATATAAGGATACAACAAAATATTTATGAGGCAATTTTCCATGAAAGCAATAGGAACTTTTCCTCCAATAAACCAGGCGGCAGTTTTATTATACTAATATCTCGCTTAGACCTGCAGTAGATGTATAGTTATCCCTTTTATCTTTTTCCACATATTGCACGCACATTTCCAATGTCTAATAATAAACGAGGATATGTCATGAGATATTGTATTTATACGTAATTAAAGAATACATGCCATAGACAGAAAGTATCGTAATGTGACGGATTCTAATAAAAACTCCTTCAATATAGGACAAACTGAGGTCAATATGTCCCCTCATTTCTCCACCCCCCCCCCCCCCTTCCACACCATACTGTAACATCCAATTAGCAATTGGAGGCTCACGTTATTGCTAAAACAAATCTGTAGCTTCTGAGTCTCTTCTCTGTATTACGTATTTCATACCAAGGCAAAGACCTGTGAATAGCCCAAGTCATGTGTTGGTGTGATTGGGTCTACCAGGGTCTTGTGCTCCGATTCCGCACACTAGTCTTAACCATTGTTTTTCTGGGTCTTAGCCTGAAATGCTGCAATGGACCTCGGTCTCCAAGCCAGGACACAAAGCTCAGGTAGACTCAATTCACATCAGAAGACATGAGTTTTTCCAAGGTCCATGCCTTGGTGTGCAAGAGGCGGAGGTGGAATTACCACTGGTGCAGCAGGTGCAGTGCACCGGGGGCTCCTGGGGACTAAGGGGTCCACCGTTGCCCCTGTCACCCTCTTCCTGTTACCCACTGATTTCCCTGTCAAACTCTGCCTCTGTCTCTCCCTGTCAAACTCTGCCTCTGTCTCTCCCTGTCACCCACTGGCGTGTTGCATATTGTGAACTTGGGTTGGGGTGGAGGAGGGGGGCCCAAATTATATTTTTGAACCTGGACTCACAAACCACACGTTCCACAACTGGTAAGAGGTGTTCAGTCTCCCGGCTTGGACCCATTTGGTTTTTCTACCCTATATTAGAAAAAAAATGACTGGAATATATGAATTTCTTTTTATATATCAATTGTAATGTGTTCCATATTAGGACAATTTTTGACCTCAGATGGTTTTAGATGTTATTTTATTAATAGAATGTAACCTGCATATTAATAGTCTGTATTGGGATTTATAGCTTGTACATGACCATTTAGCTACATCTTACTGATACATTTTCGTGTTGTTGTGCAGTTCTCAGACTGGACTACTGCCGAAGAGTCTAGACTCTTGAACATTAGTGACCAATTAATGTGACATTAAATGGGCTGAGAAAGAGATGTTTCTCATAACATTCTGATGGAACACAGCCAGAAACACAATACCATTAATAACCACTAGATAATACTAATAAGAAGGTCATCCGAAGATCTCGTAGTCTAGAACCACAGCGGGAATATCAGCATATTTTTACATCACCTTCAATAATATTAGTTTATGATGGCTGCCAGTAAAAGGATTAAAAGAGGATAACAATAAAGTTTGTTTGGGAACTTTTTTGTTGAGCAAGACATAAAAACAGACACATACAGGAAAAGCACTTAGTGGAGCTGGAAAAGTCCGTCAAGTTCAACGCAATCCATTATAAAATATGCCCCTTATGCCGAAATGTAGTTATTACTGTATGAATATATATGTATATTATTTATTCGTGTCTCGCGAGCAAATTTTTGTGTTAGCAAATTGAAATGTATCATGAATCTTTGTTGGGGAAAATACTGTAGGTGATTACTGGAACCATAAATAGCGATCCTGCATTCTAGGAAGCCCACAAGGACGCTAAAAAGAAGCATTCGGAATGTTTGGAGACTTCTACTGGTAAAATGAGTTTTTAGGGTTACAGAAAAGCCATTCAGAAAGTACACGCACATGGAATAGACATCAAAAATGGCCTTGGTGTCATTAGTTCACAGGTATACAGACCTCATACAGTTATAGTTATAACGAGCACGCATATAAAGGAACTCTTTAGAGGGTTGAGTTATTTCCTTGTCAAAGGTGATATTAATATTGGCTGTTTTCTTCTCTTAGGTAAGACTTAAAGCTGGACGGTTCCCAAAAAATGTTTTCATTGTACTTGCCTACGGTAAGCCAGCTCCCTAAATGGTTGTGAAATTAAAATCCCAATGTAAAGCAATTCCAATTTTTATGTATTAGCTTTAGGGCTTGTATAATAGTAAATACTAAATAACTAAATACTAATTAAAAGCCCTTCAAATCCATAGCTGCTCATATCTCCAATCTCTGTCTTCACAGTTCCCTCTTTCCATATCAAGGGTCCGGGAGTTTGAAACAAATGTTGGTTTCACTTTCTGTTTAGGAGTAATTTGGTCCATCGAGTGTCCTACAGTGGTCACTGGCAGTACTTTGCCTCAAAAGAGGTGAGGAGGATTTAGACTGTTATATATAAATAGTTTGCTTTGTTGCATAGGAGCAGGTACCTGGTTCCTTGCAACCTCTTAAATGACTTCCAGCCTCCGGCAGTTTCCACAATGTGACGCCATGATGTCATGTTGCCCCTTAAACCCATCCTGCCATGCTGAGCTCCAGGAGGCAGAGCTACCTTACCAGGCCTCTGAACGGCTCATCCTCTGACTGCCAATAGGAAGAGCCCACCAGACCATTTGCCTAACTGGAATTTGCCAGGCCAGTCTGAGCCCACATAGAGGTAAATTTATCAAGAGCTGAGTCATGTCAGTGATAAGACACATCCTGTATCGCCACTTTGTACCGTGATATAATACGGTGGTAGCTCTGTAATATAGCAATATAACAGTTCTTGCAGTAACTGCACCTTTTGATGGCCTGCTTCAGCTGATGCAATACATACATGACAATAAGACCATACAAAGGTAGCATGTACCACCAAGGCCGTGCTTACACATAAATCGTGCATCAGGAGGCATAACTAGGGTGAGGCAAGATGGCATGTGCCCTGGAAGCTGGGGGCACTAGGGCATTGTAGAATTTAACCACTGGAGTGATCCTGAAGTCCTCCGTGTGCTCTATTGTGGAGGATCCCATCCCCCAGATATTGTTCACTGCTCTCTATAGGGTAAAGATCCACATATCTAAAGGTTGGGGGAGGAGGTAACTGAAGGCATCAAAAGGGTGGGAGGGGCTAGTTCATTGGAAAATCCCACCTCCAGCGCCGCCAACATCAGCGCCGCCAACATCAGTGACTGTGACCAATCATCTGTGCCGCTGTGAAGTGAGCTGAGGTTTGCTGTGCTGTGAGGGAAGACATTAAGAAGGAAGTGCCAGCCATGGAAGAAGCCTCGGCAGAAGAAAGAACAGGAAGCACCTCTAGTCCGGATGGGCCAGTGGCTGAAGCAGGAAGTTGAGGACTGCAGAGTGCTGCAGCAGCTGCAGTGGATAGGAAATTAGCTATTTAAAACTCCCCACTGCATCTTCTCCTAGCACCGCGATAGGTGGCTTCCACCACCTTCACATATTTCACGCAACCCTTAGACCACCAGGGCTGTTGGGTACTAGGCCCAGAGCTCAGGCCAGGGGCAGACTCTCTGTTAGGTGGGCAGAGAGTCTGCCCCTGGTCAGTGACCCCGGGTATTAGATGAGAAATGTTATCTGATGGTTTTTACCTCACTAAGCAGGTAAAGTACAAAATGACAGAAGATAAGCCAGTTAGGGGCTTTGGAAATACTGTGAGAGAAAGAAATATGAGCATCTTTGAGGACACCTCCCAAATATAGCTATTCCCCCCCCCCCCCCTATTTTGAGTTATTCCGCACCCACTACCATATCTTCTCCTGAATTTATATGCAAAATAATATTCTCTTTTTATAGTTAAAACACAGCAACATCTGATTTAGCTTCAATCTTTCCACTGAAAACTTTAAACTGCATCCTATAAAGAACAAAAAGGATCAAGCCGCTTAATCTGTCGTCGCAAAGAAAATGTGACCAAATAAGGAAAAGGGCTGAATAGGATTTTTTAGAGGTCAGCAATAGCTCATAAAATGTAATGTATTATGCAGAACTCAAATATCTGGCACAGGAGAGACAAGATAAACGACGTTCTAGCCACAGATAGGGAAGGCTCCGATAGAGTCAGCGCTACGGTACGTCTTCTCTGGGGATACGGTCCCTAGGTCGACTCAAATAGGGTCGACACACATTGGGTCGACCCCTGAACGTTGACATGGCTTAGGTCGACATCTGAAATAGGTTGATACTGTATGGCTAAGGTCGAAATGATTGGAAGGTCGACACAAGCGTTGACATGAGTTTTTCACATTTCTTTGAGCTGACATGTGCCGATTTTTATTTCATACCCTACTACAGTGCGGAGGGAGAATATAATAGCGTGCCAAGGTACCATGGGGGTAATTCTGGTTGATTCGCAAGGCTGTGAATTTGCTTCCTTCCTAGTCCACCAAACCCTACCCAGTGAATGCCGGGCCGCCCACACCCTCACCTCGCAGCGCGGGTTGGCACGCAGGGCCTGTGAATGGATGTTTAACATAAACATCCATTTGCAGCCTGTGGGTGAACACCCACATCATTCTATAGTCGCTGACCATCGAAAGATGTGGAACGTGCATGTGTATCTAAGTGACTCTCAGGTAACTTAGAGTTGCGTGCACCCTCGGGAGGAAGTGGACGGGCAGCAGACATCCGGTGATGTCAACTGCCTGCCCCCAACACTGACTTCACGGCCTGATTACTATGGGAACGGCCATCGTTTACATGGGAACGCCCATGAAGTGCTGGGCCTTTACATGGGCGTGACTATCTACCGCCGCTCCACACCCCCTGGCCGCAGCCTTGGGTGCCTGCACCCGGCGAACAGTCATTTTGCCATGGCCGCATGCACCCAGTGTATGCACATGTGCAGAAATAATCCTGCGCATGCGCAGGATCATACTCCCGCCATCGGTCCCCATGCGAATGTTCTGGTCCGTGCAAACGTTCCAGAATAAACCTTCGTGCCCGAAGCATACGAGGGGAGGCGGTACACTTAGACGGTATCCATGTCAATTATGTTGACATCCAGTACAAAAGAACATAAAAATTTTTTTGACTGTCGACCTTCCCATTGTCGGCCTTCCAACCCTGTCTACCTTAGCCATATCGACCTATTTCAGGTCTCTACCTAAGCCTTGTCGACCTTCAGAGTTTGACCCAATGTATGTCGACCTTCGTTGAATCGACCTTATGACCCATACCCCTTCTCTGCACATTTTCTATGGCAAATAATCCTCCGCTTTGGACCATGTGACAAAGATGAATATACATTCAGTTCACCACTTCTTTGTACTTGTGCTGCTGTATTCCTTATGCATACAGTTCTCCTCAACATTGTGCGAAATTCTATATGGAATAATGTTTTTCTGCTCTCACTTTCCCTGCCGTACCTTCCCTAACAGTAAATTCTCATTATTTAATGCTCAACTTTTGCTCTCTGCCCCGAGCTGTTTCCTTTCATCTACAGAAACCTGTGGTTGTGTGACGCAAGTGGTGCAAAAGTTCAACATGGTCTATGGATGAACAAAAGTCAGCAATAAGACTTGTGATAGGGTGGTGGACTTATTACAAACTGAAGTATAGATCATCTTAACATCAACTGAACATTGTGTAATTGATATATCAATTAGCTTTGATATTTTATACGTCACATAAAACAAATTTGTAAATTTGAAATTTCAATTTTCAAAATGTTGGTTATCGTCGATCAAGGAGCTACAGGCAAGAGCCGCCTACAGGACCTGAGAGATTAGCGAGACAATGGAATATCTTCCCCAACTCTATGATTGATCGCTCAGTCCTACTCTACCACTAGGAGTTGTAACTTTGAGGTATTCAGCAAACTCACCAGAAATTGTCAATTGTATGGATATTGAGCAAGAAGCAAACCGGACAATGGGGAGTTCATGGGTGACTGCAACACACTAGCTACCAGATAAAAATTCCCTCCATGCAATAGATTGCAGGTCATTCCATGCTCCAGCCAAAATGGGGATGTTGCCATGGTCTAGCACCAGATTAGAGTTTGGTCAATATTTTAGACACCAGATATAAGATCAAGCCATACGCTGACCACAGGTTTAAAAATGTTGGCATGCACTAAGCATCAGATCGGACACCTAGAGAAGAGAGCAGAGAAATTACATACCAGTCATCAGGTATAGAGACAGAAAAGAGTGCCAACATATAGTGCGCAATTAGAACTCAGTGCAGCAGATGTGATTACACCCTAAAGTAGGACATCCAGAACCTACTTAGAAAGACATCTTTTATCAGCCAATATAACTCAAAACATAAGGATATAGAGAGGGTCTTCAAGTCGAATCGGAAACTCTTAACACAGGACCCAATTCTAGGCAACCTACTACCCACAGAGCCTAGGTTCATCTATAGGCGGGCACCATCACTCCGTAACCATTTGGTGAGGAGCTCTTCCGAACTTTCAACTCGGAAGAGTGTAAGAACGATTGGTTTCCACCGCTGTGGCACGTGCACTATGTGCAAAACTGTCAAGTCCTCTGTTAGGAAATTCACAGAATTTAAGAGTAATGGAAAAAATTACCAAATTAAGCAATTCATTACCTGTCACTCTAAAAACGTTATTTATGTTTTACAATGCGAGTGCGGCCTTTCTTATGTCGGTAAAACTTCGAGACAGTTGAAGGTCCGCCTCGCGGAGCACACATATAACATCAAAAAAGGCCTACTTGTGCATACTGTGTCTGCCCATTTCAAAACACATCATGAGTCTAATCCATGTAAGATAAAAAGTTTTTGGGGAATAGAACAGATCACAAATAACTGGCGTTCGGGTGGAGTTGACTTAAAACTCTCTCAGACAGAAA
This sequence comes from Crinia signifera, assembly GCF_055691185.1. NCBI lineage: Eukaryota > Metazoa > Chordata > Amphibia > Anura > Myobatrachidae > Crinia > Crinia signifera. The sequence goes on from NC_139218.1 coordinate 30,557,276, forward strand.
TGAGGTGGATTCACCGATTGAGGACCTTGGTTCCACAAGGACTCAATGGTGAATTTGAACTGAAACCATTTCTCACCTAACCCTTCCTGATCACCTACCTCTTTCCTATATCTTGTTGGATGTATTCATAGACTCAATTGAATGTTCATTTATTTACCCATCTTTTTATCTGTTATAGATCATCCTGGAAAAAGTGACCAATTTTGATCTATGTGAAAATGATTCCATTTTTTATACCTATGTATTAAATTGTTCTTAATAAATTGTATAATGTATATATCTGGAGGAAGGTTTAGTCACTGAACCAGATCTAATATATTTATATATTTAATTTTAACTATATATTTTTATATGATCATTATTGTCTAATTATAACATTAATTGCAATCTTCTGGTTTATACTAGCCGAATCTGAGATATAAACTTTCTTTTTATGTAATAGAATGCAATTTGTGTCCTAGGAAGATGGCATTAAGGTGGTAGCGGTACTTTATACACATAGCCAAGGAGGTAACATTTGTAATTATATCCTCTATGCGTTCCAGAGGTTGCCTGTTTGGAACGCACGGCCATTTTTGTTATGTTTATTTTTTCTCCATCAGATACACTCCGTCTGTTCATTTAAATTATGTCTGCCGAGTGTATTGAAGCTGCACCTCATGTTAAGTGTCTTTCTAGTAATCCGTTGACCGAAAATCCATTGTATAAGTACATGCGTTCTAGAAGCCGGAGCTTTGGAACGCACGGCCATCTTCCTTGACAGATATGACACGCAGAATCCGTCACTTCCGGTTGTTCCTATCCGGACATCCGGCGCTGATGGACGAAGCGTACTCACTTCAGCTGACACAAATTAGTCTGGAGGTATAAATATGCCTGCCAGACTTACAGAGAATCACACTCCTGAAGAAGATTCCTTCGAAACGTGTTGAGTGTTTGACGGTGCATATCCCCAGGATCCAAGGCTGAACACAGGTCGCCAAGGTGCTTATCGGTGGATCCCTCTCTCTGGTTCCGGACTGGACGTTGGACCCCTGGTTGTAAGACCCTCCTCCATCTGACTGTGATTGTTTTTGTCTGGTGGATTGTACTACATGCTGTTTTAAAAGCTTTTACTTTGTAAGTGCGGACTGTTAATTAAACTCCTTTTAAAATCAAGGATAATCTGCACTATATTTCTCCTTATTTCACCCCCTCACAATATCTGTGAGATTGGGTGGTTATCATTTCAGGTTCACTTAAAGCCTGCAGATTTGAGACCTCCATTTAAAGGAAAAACAAATGGTGATATCTTTATTTACTATTAGGTTATACACAGAGCGCTGTATGTGAGACACCTTTGTTGTTGTTGATACCAGTCATCAGGTTGGCAGTCCTGCTATATAATAGTCACCAGATTGGAGGTCCTGTTATACACTAGTAACCAGATTGGAGGTCCTGCTATATACTAGTCATCAGATTGGCAGTCCTGCTATACGCTAGTCACCAGATTGGAGGTCCTGCTACATACTAGTCATCAGATTGGAGGTACTGCTATACACTAGTCACCAGATTGGAGGTACTGCTATACACTAGTCACCAGATTGGCAGTCCCAATACATTAGTCATCAGATTGGAGGTCCCTTTATATACTAGTCATCAGATTGGAGGTCCTGTTATATACTAGTCATCAGAATGGCAGTCCTGCTATAAATTAGTTACCAGATTTGGAGGTCCTGCTATATACTAGTCACCAGATTGGAGGTCCTGCTATATACTAGTCATCAGATTGGAGGCCCTTCTATATACTAGTCATCAGATTGGCAGTCCTGCTATAAACTAGTTACCAGATTTGGAGTCCCAATACACTAGTCACCAGATTGGAGGTCCTGTTATACACTAGTCACCAGATTGGAGGTCCTGTTATACACTAGTCACCAGATTGGAGGTCCTGATATACACTAGTCACCAGATTGGAGGTCCTGCTATATCACAAAAAAAAGAGAAAGAGATCTAGTGCCGACCATAGATAGGGAGACAATTGTCTGGTATTGTTATCATTAAATATATCTGTACAGATCATCCAATTCCAATTATTTTCATTAACTTTTTTTACAGCGTTGCAATTTTTTTCTCTCTTTTTCTTGAGGTCCTGTTATACACTAGCCACCAGATTGGAGGTCCTGCTATACACTAGTCATCAGATTGGCAGTCCTGCTATACACTAGTCACCCCATTGGTGGTCCTACCATACACCAATGATCATATACAAGTTCCTCTATACACTTGTAACTCTTTGTAGGGTATTCCATACAGGAGTTACCAGATTGAAGGTCGTTCCGTACATAACCACCAAATTTGAGGTCCTGTCATATGCTAGTCACAAAATTGGTGGTCTGTTTATGTACTATGTAACAGAATGGACTCTGCTTTGTACATACAGCAAGGTACAAGCACATGTTAACGTAAAAATGATGGGTGGGATAGACAGGGGCATTACATAGTTAGTAACTAGCCTAGATATCTCTTATGGTAGCCCTGATTGTAATCTCAACATCTGCAGTTATAATAGTTATGACATCAGAAGAAAGGAATCAAATGTATATCTGTCAGTAAACTGCCCTTCCTAAATTCAGTACCCTAAACAAATTGCAGTTAAGCTCGGTACACACCTGCAGGGCCAGATTATAGTGGGGGTCAGTACCCATGGGCCCCCCTCTATCTAGGGGCCCCCTGTGGTTGGCATGTATTTTTCAATATATATATATATTTTATTTTTTTTAGCTAATGGTTTTGTGCATGGGAGTGGGGTAATGCTGCAGCTTCACCTACTGTATCTGCCAGTGTGACAATGTGACAGTGTGATTAATGGTGCTGAGCATCAGGAGTCAAGGCACACTGACTGCACACATGTGCAATGCATTACTGGGTCCCATACCACTTTGTACAAGAGGTCAGAGGCTGAGAGGCTTGTGCTGAGCTCTGCTTGGTGGAGCTCATCATATGCTTCTCAGGCCCATGAAGGATAGCAGCAGCAGCCTTGTCATGGGAGGGTTTTTAGGCTCCTACAGAGTAAGGTACAAAGGGACAAACACAGGCATTTCATGTGATATTACATATATATATGTTTATATTAACACCCCCCCCCCCCCCATGCAGTTGACCATTGACCAAGTTTATACTGCTTTTACTCTGTGTTTTGACAGTGTAATATTCTCCCGTGCAGTTTGAGGCCAGTAATGACAAGTTGGAGGGGGCCCCCATTTCTAAAGTGCCCCAGGCCCCCCAAAGGCTTAATCCGGCTCTGCACACCTGGGTAATGGATCAGCCAGCCCGCTGACATACTGTATCTAGCGATTGTTAAGTACATACGAACTTACCAATCATTTGCTCAAAGTGTTGTGCCTGATGTCACAAATGGGTGGACATTTCAATGTTCTCACCCCAGTGGGAAATATATAACAGGTGGTAACTGCAGAAGACCACCTGTGCACATAGCCAGATGCGCCATAATGTGTAGATAGGGCTAACATGGACCGAGACATATTGGGAGTAGACACCAACCAATGAGCTTGCGATACAATTGAATGACCGATATATCAATCGGTGTGTATCCAGCTTTATTTAAAAAAAAAAAAAAAAACTATCAATGTAAATAAAAAAACACTGCTTTGATATGGAAGTTCTGGACAATTTTGAACTGTTCAAACTAAGATTTTAGGGGTATATGTATTAAGCCTGGAGAAGTGATAAAGTGGAAGGAAAAATTGCAGCAGCCAATCAGCGTGTGTTATTTTTTCAAACCCAGCCTTTACTTTGACAGTTTGATCACTTTTCCAGGCTTAACATGGGTATGGGTCATGGGGTCGACGAGAGGAAGGTCGACATGCATTGCGTCAACCACTGAAGGTTGACATGCATCAAGGTCGATGTGTCTGAAGGCCGACATGGGGTTAGGTCAACACGGTCATTGGGCAATGTCGACAGTCAAAATGTGGACATGGGGGGGTTCACTTTTTTATCCCAAATGTCGACACAGTTGTCATAGACACTAAAAAAGTGCACCGTGTCCCCTCGCACACTCTACGCTTGACACACCATTTTATTATCCCCCACGCCCTAGTAGGTAGGGCATAAAATACCGCCTGTCGGCACATGTCGGCTAAAAAAAAAAGGTGAAAAACCACATGTTGGTCTTTTGACTGTCAACCTGGCCCATGTCGACATTGTGCTTGTGTTGACATAATATCCACATCGACCTAACCCCATGTCGACCTTCAGACACGTCGACCTTCATGCATGTCGACGTTCAAGCTTCCCCTTGTCCACCTGTAACACATCTGTCCCCTTTTCTGTCGGCTTTTCTTTGTCTCACAATAAAGCACGGTTATCCCTGTCTATCCCATCCAGTATCATCAATGTCAGTGTTGCCAGAGCTGTGGCTCTGGCCGTGCCGGCATTCAGGATCTGAGCTACAGTATACAGGAACACCAAAGCTTTGGTAACGCAAAGCAACACAATCTGTTGTACTGTATGTCCCAGTGAGCCTGTCCATCTGCAATACAGAGCTGATTGCTTGTGCCGCATAGTTTGCAGGTTACGTAATGTCCCAGATGTGCAGAGTGCAGCATCCTCACACTTTATCTTTTATTCCTTCCTAATCCGAAAACAGCTGTAACAATGGGAAAACACAATAGCCATCACGTGCGTCTAGACTTCATTCCAAACATGTACAACAAATAAATAGGCTACGGGAGAGACTTGCTGAGCAGCATGATTGTCACAGACCGACACACAGTTACTGAAGCCATAAGCGGCTTATGCCAAACCACAGGGTAAGATTGGATGTTACATTGTGCAATACCCCAGTGCATTAGCTTCAGCCCTGCTCCTAGAGATGTCCGGCTCGGTGCCGAGTAACACAGGGACCCTTCGGGTATCCCTGCCCATTGGGTATTGGGGTAATACAGAGTGCACTCACAGCACATAACTTGTTCTTGGATGCTGGTACTGTAGAACTACAAGTACCAGCAGGCACTTGGGTTCAGGTAATGTCACCACTGTGCACTACAAGTGTCACCTTGGGGGATCCTGTTCCCTGGACTTAAATCTTAAGGTGCCCATACACTACTGCAACTTAACATACCGTATCATCACCATTTTGGATTGGCAGGAATTTCCTGAGATCCTTGGAGCATGTAAACCGAGGACACCATAATAAGTGCTTACTAAGTTTACAGACCTCTAACTTAATGTTTCACTTACCTCTTCTGTAGCTGCGCTTATAGTCTCAAGTGCTGGATACATTTGACTGGTGAAGTCCAAAACCTCAAGATATCGGTGGGTTTCAAAGTGTGTGTCTACCTGTCACGGCCTGGACTATCTGTGTTCCCAGCACTGTGGAGAGCGCACGGAACCAGAAGCAGGGAGGCTTCAGTAGCGCACTCAGGGGGGGTTTCTGAGTACCCAGAAACCCCCCCAGGAGTCTAGGGACCCTAGCCTGAAAGCTGAGGGTCCCCTCTTTCCATGGGTACAAGAATTGTAAAAATCAGCCCTTGGTACCCAGAGATATCTGACTTCAAAACAGTGGTCCCCATCCAAGCCTGTTAATTGCTCTTCCCAGTCAGATATTTCAGGTTCTGTCTGACGTAGAGTTTTTCTGAGGGTACATTACAAAAGCTGGGACTCTTCCCCTTTGAGGGACACTAGTAGCTAGTCTCTACTGTTCCCAGAACCAGAGATATCAGCCTTCCAGCAGCTGGTTACTGCTCCATCTCCACACACCTGGTATGTAGTTTTATATTCTCGTTGGCAGATTGCTCTGCCTCCTGAATTCTGATCCCCTAGTCCCCAATACCATTTGGTAGGTGGGATTCTCTCGTTTTTAATTCCATTAAAAGCTAAGAAATCTATTTCTGGGAACTAGAGATATCTGCAGTCAAGCAAGCTGTCCTCCCACCAAATTATGAATAATAAGCCCACTCCATTATACACCCCTCCTCTGCATATTAAACATCCTCTACCACCCTGGAAGTTATGTATCAGGACCCCTTCATTTAGTCCAATGCCCCCTTCTCCCACCCCATCTCCCTCCATCTGTGCAGTAAAGGAGTAATTAGTGGAAATTGCTGATCCAGGCCCTACATGCTGAGTGGTTGATAGAATACCCCCTACCACTCGGGGGACATCAAAGCTTCCCCCACCCCTATCGCTGGAGGATAGGTAGGCGCCCCAATACATTGCTATGCCCAGGGGTCTACACTGCTGTTATGTATGTATATATGTGTGTGTGTATTATTATTGTTATTATTATTATTTATATACATTTGGTCTATCTGTAATACTTTAACTGACCCGGCATATACTGAGTCACCTAAGTGTCCATCTCTGTGCTTTGCTCCGCCCCTCTGGAAACCCCCTTCTGAAAATCCTGCGTTTGCGACTGGGCTTGAGGTAGCTGGAGCTCATGCACGTAGGATAGCTGTGAATGACCTGCTGGGGACACAGAGGATTGGCTGAGACCTAAAGCAGAGGCGCTGGGTCTAAGCCGACAGCGGTGTTCACCAGGGACCCCCGCAAGGGGATATGGACTTAGCTGCAACTGCCAACCAGGTCGCGGCCCTCTGCCCAGGTTCCTCTGTGACTTTGGCAGGGTTCGATACTCTGGAATCTCTAGAGCAATGATATTTGTTGGGGTACTAAAACCATCAATGGGGATCGATGGCACTGAATGCTTGGAAAGGCACAGAGGAATATGGGTAGCAGGATGTACACATATCCATCTCAGCCTGGATGACCCAACGCTTCCTGAAACTAAACATGGCTAAAACTGAACTTCTAATCTTCCATCCCCCGAACATCCCCTATTCTCCCACTATCTCCATCAGCATTGGTGAAACCGAGATCACCTCCCCGCCCAAACGCGCTGCCTCGTGTCATCATTGACTCCTCCTTCTCTTTCACCCCCCACATTCGTGCTCTCTCACAGTCTTGCCGCTTTCACCTACGCAACATCTCACGCATCAGACCATTCCTCTCCACTGACGCGACCAAAATTCTCATTCACTATCTTGTCATCTCCCGCCTTGACTACTGCAACATCCTTCTCTCTGGGCTACCTCTCACCCGCCTCGCACCTCTCCAAACCATTCTTAACGCTGCCGCTAGGCTCATCTTCCTCTCCCGCCGCTCTACCTCCGCCTCCCCCCTCTGTCTATCTCTTCACTGGCTCCCCATTCCTTTCCGAGTTCTCTTTAAACTCCTCACCACCACCTACAAGGCTCTCTCCTCCTCCACCGCTCCTTACCTCTCTTCACTGATCTCTATCCACACTCCCTCCCGTCCTCTTCGCTCCATCGCTGACCGCCGACTGACCTCTCACCTAATCACCTCCTCCCACTCCCGTGTTAAAGACTTCTCTCGAGCTACCCCCCTGCACTGGAACAACCTCCCGCCACCCATCAGGCTTTCTGATTCCCTTACCTCCTTAAAGCGCTCCCTCAAAACCCACTTTTTTCGACTAGTCTATCCCTCCTCCTAACCTCTTTTGATCCTCCTATCCTGCCTCCGTTCCCCTCCGTTCCTACTAATCCTGTTGTTTTTCGTTCGTCCACCCACCTATTTTTAGTATGTTAACTCTTATGAGTAGGGTCCTCCTGCCTCACGTACTCACCCTACCTCTTTACCTCACCTGTCCTCCTGTCCTGTTCTTCCCTTCCTCTACTTCATCTTCAGTCTCCTCGACAATTTTGACACCTACTTCTGAACTGATGCTGATTTTATTTCTACCAGCTATACCCCTATTTATACTGTATTTTTCAACACCCTGTACATTACCTTGTCATTTGTTTTTTGTTTGCTATGTACGGCGCTGCGGACACTTTGCGGCTCCTTATAAATAAACGTACTACTACTACACAGTATTGGGGACTGAGTACCGTGAGATGCGGCCTGGGAGCCGGTCAATGGTATTCGATGGTGATCACTGGCAGTGGCGTAACTATAGAGCGTGCAGGGGATGCAGCTGCTATGGGGCCCGGAGGCTTGGGGGGCCCGGAGGCAATCCCCTGCACCCTTTATAGTTACATGGTGACCACCGGCTGTAGGAGGAAAGAGACTGAGCGCTGGGGGGACCAGGACACTGACGCTGTCAGGAGCAGGCAGGGGAACATCACTGGCAGAAGCAGTTGGCAGCAGCAAGTGACCTGCGGGGGGAGGAGTAAGGATTTGTGAGCAGGAGATCAGACCAGTGCTGGGCAGAGCGAGATACTGGCGCAGCGGGGAGCATGGGGACCAGTGCAGGCGGGAGCAGGGCACCAGCACCTGGAGGTCAGAAGCGGGAGACTGGTGTGGCGCGTCCAGGAGCAGGGGGAGCGACGCAGTGAGCACAGCAGCATCTGGAGGTCAGGAGGCGCAGCCAGGAGCAGGGAGTACCTCTGGTGGGAGCAGGGGACCAGCGCTGGGAGACACAGACTGACACAGCTGGGAGAAAGGGAACGGCACAAACAGGTACACTATAGAAGGTGAGCAAGAGGGCCAGAGACTGCATCCCTGTGGGCAGGAGGCAGGAGACCAGCACTGGGGAGCAGTTGACCGGTGAGGGGGGGGAGCGACAAGCATTACAACGGCATACCTCCCAACTTTGGAGGAGTCGGACGAGGGACGTAGCTGCTGCGCGCCACAGGAGCGCCGAAAATTCCGGGGGCGTGGCCTAATTTGGGGCCGTGGTCTATACTCGCGGCTCTCCCGTGAGGCCACGTCCCCATTTTGCAGCTATGGGGGCATGACCCAGAGGCTCTGTGAGCCTCTAGCCATGCCCCCAGCCCCCTGGCATGCGCACAGCATTTATTCCCCACTGCTTAGCAGCCGACAGGGGGGACTCCCAAAACCCCCCCATCACCGTGGGACACTGCCGCCCGCGGAAGGGACAGCGGGACAGACCCTGATAATCAGGACTGTCCCGCTGAAATCGGGACTGTTGGGAGGTATGCAATGGGAGGGAATTAGGAGTGGTAAAAAGTGATGCCTGTCACCCTTTCAAACTCCTGCTCTCCCTCCCCTTACCTCACTCACCCATTCACTCTCTCTCTCACCCCCCATTGCCTCTCCTTTTTTCTCTCTGCCCCCTTTCTCTCTTTATCTGACACTGTCTCTCACTGTCTCATCCCTTTCTCCACCTGACACCCCCCCTCTCTCATTCTCTCTTTCCCTGACACCCCCTTTCTCACCCTGACACCTTCTCTCTCGCACTCTCTCTCTTTCCCTGACACCCCCTTTCTCCCTGACACTCATTCTCTTTCCCTGACACCCCCTTTCTCTCCCTAGTACCCTCTTTCATTCTCTCTCTACTCCTGACACTCTTGTTCAGCTCTCCCTCCCTCCCTGACATTTTCTCTACTGATTGCACCTATCTTTTCTCCCTCTTTCTCTCTCTCTCTCTCTCTCTGACACTCGCTCTTGCTCCTCACTCTCTTTCATTCAATCTTTCTCCTTGAAACCTCTGTGTTTCTCACTTCCCTCACTCTCTCCACCCCCCCCCCCCCCCGGGCATTTTAGGGTAGGGGTCCCCTTAAAAATGTTGCTCCTCACTCTCTTTCATTCAATCTTTCTCCTTGAAACCTCTGTGTTTCTCACTTCCCTCACTCTATCCACCCCCCCCCCCCCCAGGGCATTTTAGGGTAGGGGGCCCCTTAAAAATGTTGCTATGGGGCCCACAAAGTTCTAGTTACGCCTCTGATCACTGGGCATCGCTGGAGATCACTGGGAGTCACTGGGGCGACCTGGAAGCCGAGAGGTATCGGGCCTGGGAACCCACTAGTATCCGGATGCTAAGGAGATAACCTGGGCTGCACAGAGAAGGCTGGATCACACGGCAGATCGACCTCGTTGAGGCTTCTGGTAGGAGTGGAATAACCAGGGAAGCTGAGGATGGAACAGGCAACAGTGGACTCAGGAAACTGGACCTCTGGAGCAAGTGGGGAGTCTTGACAGGAGCTGACGCTGGAGAACTCTCAAGGGAAACTGACGAGTTGTTCAAGAAGGGGAGGAGACTGTGAGACAGGCTTTTATCCCTCCAGGTAATGAGGGAATCAGATGCAGGTGTGGGAAATAGCCGCAACAGCAGCACACAGACCAGGAAGAGAGTTGGAGCTTACCTGGATCATGTGACCCACAATCTGATCAGGGAATATACCTGGAGCTCTAAGTGACGCAGGGGATGATTTGGAAGCAGGAGACATCACGCCAGGGATTACAGACTGTACCGGCAGCTGATCTGCGGAGTATATTACCCCAGCGTGCCGGTAAGGGGCGCACGCGAGCGGCATGAGAACCGGGGTTCCTGACACTACCCTTCCAAGAAAAATTTTGGGAAATGGCAAAAAGAGAATCTTCCAGGATATCCAGATAACACTTTTTTATTCTTATTGTGAGAACATTGGTTTCATCCGAGTGCAATATCTGTCTGTCAAGCCAATCAAATAATGTCACATTGCAAATTTGTTATTTAAGATGGTCCATGAAGACTCCCTATGTAAATGTCTACTTTAGCGCAGAGGAGAAAAAGAGGGGAAGAACAGTGAGTAAGTAAGTACCAGAAGCGCATGCAGGGGGGGTTTCTGAGTACCCAGAAACCCCCCCAGGAGTTTAAGGGCTCTCTCTCTCTCTGACACTCGCTCTTGCTCCTCACTCTCTTTCATTCAATCTTTCTCCTTGAAACCTATGTGTTTCTCACTTCCCTCACTCTCTCCACCCCCCCCCCCCCCCCCGCCCCCCAGGGCATTTTAGGGTAGGGGTCCCCTTAAAAATGTTGCTCCTCACTCTCTTTCATTCAATCTTTCTCCTTGAAACCTCTGTGTTTCTCACTTCCCTCACTCTCTCCACCCCCCCCCCCACCCCCCCCAGGGCATTTTAGGGTAGGGGTCCCCTTAAAAATGTTGCTCCTCACTCTCTTTCATTCAATCTTTCTCCTTGAAACCTCTGTGCTTCTCACTTACCTCGCTCTCTCCACCGCCCCCCCCCCCCCCCAGGGCATTTTAGGGTAGGGGGCCCCTTAAAAATGTTGCTATGGGGCCCACAAAGTTCTAGTTACGCCTCTGATCACTGTGGATCGCTGGAGATCACTGGGGGTCGCTGGGGCGGCCTGGAAGCCAAGAGGTATCGGGCCTGGGAACCCACTAGTATCCAGATGCTGAGGAGATGACCTGGGCTGCACAGAGAATGCTGGATCACACGGCAGATGGAACTCGTTGAGGCTTCTGTCAGGAGTGGAATAACCAGGGAAGCTGAGGATGGAACAGGCAACAGCGGACTCAGGAAACTGGACCTCTGGAGCAAGTGGAGAGTCTTGACAGGAGCTGACGCTGGAGAACTCTCAGGGGAAACTGACGAGTTGTTCAAGACGGGGAGGAGACTGTGAGACAGGCTTTTATCCCTCCAGGTAATGAGGGAATCAGATGCAGGTGTGGGAATTAGCCGCAGCAGCAGCACACAGACCAGGAAGTGAGTTGGAGCTTACCTGGATCATGTGACCCTTAATCTGATCAGGGAATATACCTGGAGCTCTAAGTGATGCAGGGGATGATTTGGAAGCAGGAGACATCATGCCAGGGATTACAGACTGTACCGGCAGCTGATCTGCGGAGTATATTACCCCAGCGTGCCGGTAAAGGGCGCACGCGAGCGGCATGAGAACCGGGGTTCCTGACACTACCCTTCCAAGAAAAATTTCGGGAAATGGCAAAAAGAGAATCTTCCAGGATATCCAGATAACACTTTTTTATTCTTATTGTGAGAACATTGGTTTCATCCGAGTGCAATATCTGTCTGTCAAGCCAATCAAATAATGTCACATTGCAAATTTGTTATTTAAGATGGTCCATGAAGACTCCCTATGTAAATGTCTACTTTAGCGCAGAGGAGAAAAAGAGGGGAAGAACAGTGACTAAGTAAGTACCAGTACCCAGAAACCCCCCAGGAGTTTAAGAGCCCTAGGATAAAAGCTGAGGGTTCCCTCTTTCCATGGGTACAAGAATTTTAAAAATCAGCCCTTGGGAACCAGAGATATCTGACTTCAAAGCAGTGGTCCCCATCCAAGCCTGTTAATTGCTCTTCCCAGTCAAATATTTCAGATTCTGTCTAACTTAGAGTTTTTCTGAGCCCAAAAGCTGGGACTCTCCCCCTTTGACGGACACTAGCAGCTTGTCTCTACTGTTCCCAGAACCGGAGATATCAGCATTCCAGCAGCTGGTTACTGCTCCAGCTCCACACACCTGGTATGTAGTTTTATATACTCGTTGGTGGATTGCTCTGCCTCCTGAACTCTGATCCCCTAGTCCCCAATATCATTTGGTAGGTGGGATTCTCTCGTTTTTAATTCCTTTAAAATCTAAGAAATCTATTTCTGGGAACTGGAGATATCTGCAGTCAAGCAAGCTGTCCTCCCACCAGAAAATTATGAATAATAAGCCCACTCCACTATACACCCCTCCACTATATGCCCTTGTATGTATGTGATAGATATATATATATATATATATATATATATATATATATATATATATATATTTTATTATTATTATTTTTTAATTATGATTATTATTTGTATACATTTGGTCTATCTATAATACTTTAACTGACCCGGCATATACTGGGTCACCTAAGTATCCATCTCCGTGCTTTGCTCCGCCCCTCTGGAAACCCCCTTCTGAAAATCCTGCGTTTGCCCCTGAGTACGGTGTATAAAAGGAGCAGGAGGTATTGGCAATGACAGGGAGGACAAGGGCAGAAGTGGAGGTATTGGCAGGGCCAGATTAAAGGCCGTGTAGATCTGAGGCTGATAATGTTCAAAGACCTATATCGAGAAGGGGAGGAGCAGGGGCTATACTTGCCTACTTTTGAAAACTAAAATCAAGGAGATTACAGTAGAGGGGGCATCTAAATCCAAATGGGGGTGTCTATGTATAAATGCTTGTTGCAAGGTATTGCTATATAACATTTATATGGGGTTTCTTGTTTGCAACTATACAGTATATTCAATGTGATATTTATTTTCTTCTTAATCGGTACAATACTGTATACATGATACATGTGATGCCTGTGCAATAAATTCCAAATGCAATTTGACAATGTGCGAATTCATCCCTAAGCATATAAGTATGTTTTCAACAAGTACCAAAGAACTCATAGCAATTCTGCCAAAATTAACATTTTAATAAGGGAAGTATTTCCTGTCATCGGCTCCGATATCTCTGATTGTTCCTCTATGGCTTTTACTGTTGAAACATAAAAGAAATATTAGAAACTTAAATATAACTACATCTCTATCATAAGTTTATTAAAATGTTATCTATTTTCAAAGTATAGCAATAGTATAGTCTGGAAAACCAGCATAAAGTGGGATTACACAGAAGCCACCTCAGTGGCTATACATAGTATAGGAGCTGCGTAATCCTGGCAAAGGTTACTTGGATGAGATAATTGCAGCCTGAAAGCACCAAATTTGCCAACATTCAATGGAAACTTTTACTGTTGTCATTGCATTGTAGCAGATTATTGGCGTGATGGGTGGCATGATATTTCCTCAGTGAGCCTTGGAGTACTGCAACACCCATCATGCCAAATTGATGTAATTTAAATGTTATTTCAGACTTTTCATAAGTCCTCTGTGCCAAAGTTTTCTGTATATGTGCATGTCTCCAAGAAAATGGCGAAAACACCATTTTCCTAGTGATTTCTTTATAGCCAACATATATCCTGGAAGTGCTGTTGGCTCCATTTGCCTGGAGATTTCTAGTGAGGTGGCCTTGGACTTTGAGGACAATGTACAGCACACACCCTGCAGCCATTAGAGAGCCACGGGGCTCCTCTCTCTTGACATCCTTTACCCTCTTTTGTTAGTGGTGTCAAGAAGGTGGCTAGGACCTCCGTTTTTCCAAAATATTGTTGTTGGGGCCTGGAACCCCGCCAGAGGATGGAGATTTCCTGGCCTCTTTGTAGGTTCTGCAGGGGACGGCTTGCGGGAACCCATAGGCTGTGCAGTTTGCCATTGGTGTATAGTTTGATGTTAAGTACAATATCAGATATATCATTTTAATGCACATTTAGGGTCCGGATATAATGTAGTGCGAGTCCGGCAGCCATGTTGGACACTGGCCCAAAAACCATGCCTTGTAAACGATTGCCCTATTAAAAAAATCTCTGAGTTCGGCCAAATGATCTTGCAAATCCATACACCTGGCTCGAAGGTATCTAGGTCAACAGTCAAAAGGTCGACAACTTTTTCTTGCCATGTATTTATACTACGTATATATCAACTGACATACTATATATAGGTTGGAAAGTGGGGTTGCATTTTATGTGACTGCCAGATTGGGATTATATATATATATGTTTTTTTTTATATATATATTTTTTTTTTCTGTTTTTCTTTATTCTAATTTCAATATGAGAAAATAATATTAGAACCACTGTTTACTAAAGGATGGCTTCATTAGGACGAAAAAGGTTGACCACTATCGGTCACGTCAATAACATGACACGTGAAGAACTCTAGGCTCATTTTGTTCATGTCGACCTTTTGCTTGAGTCGATTTTAGAGATCGCGCATGCGCATAAGTATTTATTGATTTGACAAGTATTTATTGAATTGATTATTTGCCAGCTGTTCACACACAGCAGTGTGAAGTGGAGGACCATTGACGCGCCCATGGAAATGCCCAGCGTTTCCATGGAAATTGGTGCATGACATGGGTGTGGGGTGCGGGCAGCTGACGTCAGCCGATGTCAGCTACCTGTGACCATCCCGCACAGGGTGCTCGCAGATGTAAGACACAAGAGAGGTGTCTTTGATCTGCAAACACTTGCAAAATCATTCGATGGTCGGCCATCGTTGAATCATTTTTACTGCGAATGGATGTTTATGCTAAACTATCGGGCACCAGGCGGCGTTTTGAGGACCCGCAAAGCTGTGAATTTTGCAGCTGTGCAGGTCAACCAGAATCACCTCCTATATCCGCTAAAAATGACAGGGTCATAGTCAAGGAATATGAATCACTTTAGATATTGCCGCCAAATGATATGAAATAAATGAATTAAAGTTTTGTTAAACATTGTGCCACAACAGTCACTGTGAGCGACGCTGGCATTATTAACAGATGTTTTGTACATCTATCACAGCAACTTTGGCACTCAAAGGGTTAAAGAATATTTGCATGGCATCCACTTAAAAATATATTACGAATCCCCTGGATTTAAGTAGGAGGGATGGCGTCTCTGATACTGTATCTGCCACTGTCAGGGCCGGACTGGCCATCTGACACTTATAGCAAATGCCTGAAGGACCATTGGCCTGATATTCTGATCTAGTCTGCACGGCTGACCAGCATACAGATATATGGTAGTGTACCACAAGGTTCCAGATCGCTCTTCATCTGCCCACACTGACACATGCACAGTCCGACGGCCTCACATAAGCAGTATATCCCGAAACCAAAAGCATATTTTTAGCTAGGATGGATTATTTTTGGATACCATGTCCTGGCAGAACGAGATTGTTGAAATCCCTAGAAATTTTACATATTTGTGATGCATTTTCAGGTGGAAATACTTAATCACATCTTCATTAAAAAATGTGGATTATGATGAATTGGGCATTAAATATCATAAATTTAAAAAAAAACTGATTTCAGTTAAACCAATTCTACATTTAATTATATCAGTACAAAAATATCAAATAAATTGATGATGTTATTCTTGTATAGTTTTTCTTCATTCAATGTATTAAATGCGTCTCCGGGGTGCATAGATTAAATGCAAACTTTAGAAGTGTAGTTCATATTAATTTTTAAACTGCAGATGGCACAAGTTCCAAAATAAGAGAATTAAAGTCTAATAGGCGCCTGACCTGCATCATCAACATTAAAATAAAAGAAATAGGCAATTTCCAAAAACTTCTGAAGGAAAAACAGTACTACATGCAATTAGATCAATCTGTGGCCTTCAAACTATCCTTAGGACATTTAATATCCAATCTCAAAAACGTTGACACATAATTCTAAAAGCATAAAAGGTTCCATGCAACATTTTCTATCATTGCTCTCTTCACGAGATGACCCCTGTGAATTGGTTCCAACTGTCCAATAATTGTGTCCAATAATTGTACACAAGTCATTCATCAGACCATCGAAATGAGACTTCAGAGAAAGCATTTTGAGAAAAAAATGTATAACTTTATTTTGAATAATGACGTGTATATATATTTTCTTTTGCGTTTTCATTTTCATTTTTTTTATTTAGATATAATCAAATCAGATGTTAAACCTTAAAAAATATGCAGTTTGTACTTATCTCTTGGTGTAAAAAAAAACACTGGCCACAATGTAAACTTAGAACTGCCTATCATATAATCATGAACTGAAAACTTAATGTTTATGTTTTCTTAATAAAAGTAATCAACACAATGGATAAAGGATATTTAGTTTTACAATAATTGTTATTAATGATGTTCTCTTTTTTAAAAATGTAGAAAAATTCATCCTACCTTCTTACCTACCATCCTACCTATTGTTTCTTTCAAGACGGGTGAGTTACTAGATTTTCACACTGAAAGACATTCCAAGAGAGCCAACTGTGAAGTTTGACTTGAGATCATCAAAATTTTATAATTTCAAAAATAAGGTCAATTAGGTAAAAGCTACAAAGTTTAATTTTGAAAATCATAGGTTGGGAAAAAATCAAAATTTAAAACCAATTCTAGCTTATAAACAGAAATATAAAATGGATTATTTACCTGATTCCATGTTATTTTTTGGTACTTGTGTAGTTTCACGGCGCCAGCATGGGCGCGCTATTTCCGGGTTCTGCACTCGGCAAACTTTCTAAAATAAACTAAATAAACTCCATGCCAACGTGGATAGTTCATACCCCCACTATCCACGTTGGCATGGAGTTGATTGTTGATAGCGTGGTGAGCGCAGCGAGCCCCGCAAAGGGACTCAGACGCATGGCCATGCTGGCGCCGTAAAACTACACAAGTACCTATTTTTTTTTTTTATAATATACACTAGCTGTGCTAAAAACATTTTATTAACAGATAATCTAACTTAGTTAGTCTTCGAATTTTTTGATCCTGTAGTATGGGCAGTATTCAATTAAACAATATCCAACTAGATATGACCAGCAAGCCACAACATAAAAGGGATTTTGTTTCACTTGTCTCAGGCAGGCAAAACAAAATCCCTGAACTGAACCTATGTGTTTTCTGGAGAAAAATCGTGAAAATCACAAAAAAAAAAATTCACTTCTGATGATTCTTCAGGGGTTAAATGGATACAACCCTAAGAACAAGATGTATCAAAGCTTTGGTGAAAGATAAAGTGGAGAGAAATAAAGCTCCAACCAGCTCCTAACTGTCATGTTAAGCTCTATTTGAAAAAGGTGTTTGGGTGTTACTCTACTGTATACTTTCTCTATATATACTTTATCTCCCTCTGAGGATTAGTAAACAGACCCCAAAGGATGGTCTGTTGTTGTACGATTGGACCCTTTGAGTGACCCCAAAGTAGTTAGCTTCTAACTGCCATTTTACAGGCTGAGAATGAAAATAGCTGTTGGCAACTTGGTTGGTAGTTTATCCCCCCTAAATTTAAACCAGGGATGTAAAAAGTAAAGTACTATAAAATGGTGAAAAGAGAAAACTTCATCTGTGACTCATTGAAACAGTGGTCTAGCAATAACTCAAGCAGACCCAGCAGTGGTTTCAAGTGTTGAGTGGCTTGGGGTCTATGGCAGGGATTCCTACCACTGCCTGGATTGCAGACTGCAGGCCATATATTTTTTTGCTGTCCCATCTTTGAAAATGTCCCTCCCAAAATGACCACTGTCTCATAGGGGACAGTATTATATATGACAGAGGAGTGCATTGGACATTTTTGACCGGAGACCAGAGCAATCCCCATGACAATGAGTAGGTACTATAAAGGGGAGGTTGACTGTCGAGCAGCGGGGGAGGGGGGCCTGAAGATTTCTCCAGCAGGGTGGGGGCGCAATATTTGTGGTTACGCAAATGACTTTAAACCAACTATTCTAATACTTTTAGTAGCTAGTCTACATTTCATGAAACATATTTGATCTTGATGGACAAATTTGGAAGAACAGAGACTACTTGGCCTAAATTGTGCTTTGATTTTAATAACGCAGTTTAGTAGCGAGATTTAGCAGGGAAAATATGAAGAAGGGTCCTTGGAGTCCTTTCCTATCAGACAGATGCTAGATAACGCAGTGGTAAAATATTACTTTTCTTTATAATAACATTAAACACTTTTCCCAGAATCCCTGGCAGTTATTAAGATAAGACATTATAATATGCAAAAGTTACACTTTCTTGGCCACATTCCTTCCCCAAAGGCAGTAAAGTCATTAATTTAATTACTCTTTCTGATGATATTGCTCTATTAAGAAATTCTAACTACTCTAGTGAAAGTTTCAGCACATTTCATTTCTGAAGAAACCAGCTGTATATTTAGGAAATGTTAATACAAATGTTAATACAAATGTTAATATAAATTTGAATTTGTAATATTTTTTTTTTTTAAACCATACAGATAATCTGACGTATAGAACAATCTTAAACATAACAAAGTAAAGTACCAATGTTTGGTATTTGCTCCAGACATGTACTGCCCATGTGCAGTATTGGTCTGCGATGGAGGAGGAAGATCGGCATCAGACTGTGGGTGGTTGACAGTCTTGACCCATTTGGGGGTGTAGAGGAGGCGGCGAGGGCCTTCGTTTTCCCACAACATTGTTGGTGGGGGGTTAAGGAATAGAAGGACGACAATGTCTAGGTCAATAGTCACTAGGTCTACCACTAATGGTCAACAGTGTCTAGGTCAACACCTAAAAAATGGTCGACATACCATAGGTCGACATTGCCAGACGGTGGACACAAGCCTACGACCGACATGGTCGACACTCAAACAGTCAACAAAAGTTTTTCACATTTCTTGTGTCTACGTCGACATGGGCACTGTAAAGGTGTACCGCGTCCCCTCGCATGGCTTACTGCCCTCACCATGCTTCGGGCCCACTGCTTTGCTGCTCTCGGGACACTATTATATTCTCACGCTATGCACACTAGGATAGCAAAATATAAGCCAAGTCGGTCTACACTAAACAATAGTAAAAAAACTTGCATCAACCAAGACATTGTCAACCCAGGGACTGTATACCTGTGGGGCCAGGATCTTTGTAAGATGATCTGACCTCTTTGATGGTGGCAGATGGTTTGCGGGACCCCATGGGTCATGCAGTCTGCTGTTGGTGTACAATTTGACAGTCTTAAACATTTTAACCCTTTGAGTGCCGATTGAATTTGCAAAACAAGTGTGAAAATTGCCAAGCAAGCATTTTTATTCTTCATAATGACCTATAATGTTTACCTTATGTAGTAATTTTTTTTTATACATTTTTCAATTTTAATTTATATAACAAATGTGAGCGACACTGTTATTTTTAGTGTATATTTTGCACATCTCTCACAGAGATGTTGGCACTCAAAGGGTTAATGCACAAGTTAATCAGTGAATGTTCTATGTGCATACATTTTGGCAGCCTATCAGTCAGAAATAAGGGATCAAATGACTATATTAATATACCTACATTTTTTAAAAGGCTTTTGAACAGTTTTTTAGCAGCCAGATCGCATTTCCCATATAATGGGAAATGCGATCTGGCCAAATTTACCCCCAAAAAAGTAAAAAACCACCGCAGGGAGCCCTGTGTCAATAATGCCATCTTGAGATAGCATAATAAAGGGCTCACTGTGATATCCTTGTCCCTGCACAGGAACTCTGCAATGTTGTTATGGCCTTCGGTGCTGTAAAATGATGCTGCAAAGTGGTAGCACAAACAGGATCTGATGACTGGAAACCTCCCTCAAACCACTTTGGCTTTGGAGATACCAACACCAATTACACCCAAACATACAAAGAGCTGCTGGCGATGCAGAAGTTTCACCATATTTGGGCCCTTGTGCACTATTAATCCATCCGCCTGTAGAGGGGACGGTGTCACCTTATGGTGCTGTGACTGGCAGAACAGAAGAACAGAATGCACAACACCCAGTGTCCAGTACAGTAGATTACACCACTGGAGGGAGGTGGGGAGGGGGGGAAAACCAAAACACCTGAGTTAAACATTCACTAGTTCCCCGCCGCCTCCAACCATATAAATCCACAATCACTCTGCACAGTGGTCCCCGGCATCGAGAAGCCAAGCATTATGTGTAAGGGACGGGCAAGTCTAGACTCTGGGCTGGTTTATTTTGCTTGAACTCACATAATTTCTGATTAATGCAGCCTGTTAGCGTTAGCATTTAATGTGTTCTGCCAAATTCTAGGTACCTCTTGTCTGCAACTCTCACAATCACTTAGTAAAGGAATGTCCCAGGTGATCCTGGCAGCTCAGCCAGTAAATATGTTTTCTATCAGCCCTCCCCATGGATATCACAGGCAGCTAACGACTAAACATTTCTGCCGTATCTTTCCTCAGTTTTGTGAATGAAACGTAAACTGATGTCTTGGGATAACATTTGTCGTTTGCCAAGTCAGGTTGACTAATGGCATTGAATGCACTGGAAAGCTATTAATGGTACTTTTCACTTACATTATTATTATTATTATTATTATTATTATTATTATTATTATTGCTATTAGTAGTAGTAGTGTACATGAGTTAAGTCAAAGAGAAAAATGTGCCAATAAAGTATTGGGGGGGGGGGGGGGGGGGGTGTCAATGGAAACATTGGAGTTAATATATCAAACATTTTAAAGCATAGAGAAACGGACACGTACAGAAGTTGCATGCAGCAGCCAATCAGCTTCTTCCGATGACTTCATAGAATGTACTTGATAAATACAATCTCAAAGGTGATTGGTTGCTATTGCCAACTTCTCCTCTCTTTCAGTTTGATACATATCCCTTACAGTGTCTTATGAAAATTATGGGCCCCAAGAAGAGTTGGACTTAAATCATGTGGCAGCACGGACGGTGAAATGGTTAGCATTACTGCCTCACAGCACTGAGGTCATAGGTTCGATTCCTAATCCCGGTATTCCCTGGATCCCGGGAATGCCGGGATTGAGCGTTTTTCAATCCCAGGGTTTAAAAAAATGCCCCGTGATTGGCTTTGTTAGTTGTAAGTGTAGATGCAGTCGAAATGCTTACACCTCTGATTTTCCCGTACCCGTGGGTGCTCAGTTTCAGGACTGTGAAACCTGAGTAAAACCCTGCATCAGATCCTTTAAAGAGGTGATATGTGTAGCTCTTCCTGGATGTATGCTAATATTACAAAGTGATTTGACTGATGTTAAAGAGCGGGTTATTCTTACGAGTGCTACACCCTTTGGCCAAATATTTTATAATGACAATTTATCTTAATTTAATTTACCTCATAAATCACATAACAGGGCGCAGCAATATAAGGATTGCCTGCACTCAGTAACTGCTCGCACGGGTAATTCAATTTATTCCAAAATTACGTTATAATAATAATAAATTATATTTACATAGCACTTTTCTCCCAATAGGACTCAAAGTGCTTTACAATTGTCTTTACAGCTCAAAATACAAAACAAGCTTAACAGTAGATGTCAGTGAAATGCTTGAGTAAATAGATATGTCTTTAGTCTATTTTTAAAGGATTCTACAGTGGGGGCTTCTCGCACTGTGCGAGGAGGAGAGTTCCACAGAGTTGGAACAACAAAGTTGAAGGCTCGACCCCCAGATGAATTCAGGGAGATTCCGGGTACTGTTAGTAGTCCTTCTTCAGCGGATCGTAGTAAACAAGTAGGACAGTAAGGAATTAGAAGCTGCTGCATGTACCTTGGGCCCTGGTCATGTAGGGCCTTAAAAGTGAGTAAACCAATCTTAAAAACGATTTGCCATTTTACAGGTAGCCAGTGAAGGGAGTAGAGAATGGGAGTTATGTGGCGGGAGCAGGGCTGGTTAATAGCCTGGCGGCTGCATTTTGTGCCGGCTGCAAGCGGTGCAATTCTTTTGATAGGAGACCCAGGTAGAGGGCATTGCAGTAATTGGCTGATTGTCCAATATGATGACAGACCCCTAGTATGAAACTCCAGGGCATTCCATTTTTACCTAAATTTCTCCAATAAGCAGATTTTTAGTTGTGTGAGTAGTTGGAAATACAGGCAACTAGAAATATTTATATGACATAAACCGAGTCTGTTTTGTTTTTTAAATTTTTATACCACCTGTTCTGCAAAATGTCCCATTCCTTAATACACCAAACCATGATCAAATGTAGACTAAAATGTCATAGGTTAGAACCAGTGGCGTAGAAAGTGGGGGGCATTGGGTACTTTTTACCCGGGCCCTGGTCTGCTGGAGTCCCGCTTCCCCCAGTTGCATGGAGCCGGGCAGTGGGGACAGAGATGGTAGGCTGCCGCCACAGCACAGATTAGTAAATAGATCCCTAGAATGCTCTCTGTATTGTATTGCCATTGCTAGAATATTCTCTCTTTGTAAAATATCTTGTTTATTAAAATGCTCGCTGTATTTTATTTTGTATAGCAGACCCTGGAATTATTTGTATCGTTTATCATCATTAGAATGTTTTCTGTGGTGTACATTAGTTACAAGAATGCCCCTTTGTATTGTCTAAGGGTCACTAGTTTGCTTTGTACATTCTATTTTAGTCATTAGATTCATCTTTGTATCGATAATAGAATTCTTATGTATTACGTATTGGTCATTAGAATGCTTGCTATATAGAATGAGGCCACTAGAATGCTTCCTGTGTTGTTGTCTGGTCACTTTAGATATCTCTCTATTGCATAGAAGTCACTAGGGTTCTCTCTGACTTGTATAGTATTAATTAGAGTTATCTTTATATTGTGTAAGTGCATGAATCATCCAAATGTCTGCTATATGGCATAAAATCACTAGAATTGGAGTAGCATAGCAACTAGTGTTTGTGGTTTGGCAAATGAAATGCACGCACTGTGTATAAAAAGTTGCTCTGTGAAAGAGCTATGATGAAATACAATTATTACCATTTTAACTTTTATAACACAGCTCAGTTATACTAACTGCTGAACATATTCTAAATACATATCTATATCTCTAGTGCTCTCCAACACTCCACTATAGTTCTCACCAGAGTGGTGGTGTATTTTGGGAACGGCTGCATTCATTAAGTAGGTGCACCTGGAGATTTTAGCTACAGATTTGTTTCCTGGGAGTGGTCACCATCTTATGACTGGGAATCTTTATATATATAAGCCTACATACGCCTTACATATTTGAGGTGAAGTACCGCCAGTGACCACTAGAATCCGCTCTCCGCCACCGTGCTGGCGGGGACACGCAAGCATGTGAGACACTCGCACGTCCCCATTAGATGGAGATCCTGTCCGCCAGCCTGTGCCAGCTCAGGAGATCTGGCGATTCTTCAAGATGGCTGACAGGTGCTCCATCTGTTCCTCTATAATGTAATAATGTTGCGCTACTGTAACCATTTTGAGCTAAAGTAATATACCCAGACAAGTGTCTCAAGCGCACCTCCAACTAATTCCATCTTTGCTTCATCGGATATGCCTTTCCAGTCTTGTTTTATACGTGATATAAATGTAAATGTTTAAATAGGATTGTATTCAAATTAATATATCCATTCATATCCAATTTATAATAATAATAACAATGAAATCAAATAACCATTAATTTATTCTTTATATTATTTTTTGAGGCAAATAGCGTATTGAATACTTAAATGAAAAGGGAAACAATTGCGGACTAGTAATAATTTGAAACACACCTTACTGTATTGTTCGATAAGTAGTATTACTGATATGTTTCTTACTACACACAGGACTGGAAAGACTCTGTGGATCCAAGATCAGGGTAAAAAATAAGTTCTTAATATAGGGGCCTATTCAATACCCATGAAGAGGCCGCCTAATTCTGCAAACTTTTTTTTTTTTTAAATCAATTTTTTTTTATATACCAATATAATGGCGAAGATTTTTAAAAGAAAAAAAAAATATTGTACAATGTATTAATATTTCCTAGATATTCAGCAGGTTTTTCCTGAAATTGAATTTGCTGTGCTTTCACTGAAGTACTTAGAATTTCTTAATAGAGCAATATCATCTGAAGAATAATGAAAATAATGACTTTACTGCCGATGGGGAAGGAAAGCGGCCAAGAAAGTTTAACGTTAGCATATTATAAATTCTTATCTAAATAACTGCTTGAGATTCTGGGAAGAGTTTAATTGTATAATAAAGAAAAGGAAATTTTTATTATTGATTCAATTAGTGTTTGATAGGAAAGGAGCCTAATCAGAGCTGTCTTTTCCATCGGGATTAATGGACCGTTGACCATGGGCCCAAACAACTCATTACCAAAATCCCTCAAATATCACAGATATCCCCACC
The DNA here is from genome assembly GCF_055691185.1 of Crinia signifera. Lineage (NCBI taxonomy): Eukaryota > Metazoa > Chordata > Amphibia > Anura > Myobatrachidae > Crinia > Crinia signifera. Next base: position 30,581,707 of record NC_139218.1, read on the forward strand.
CCTCCCCAGTGGAGCTCAGAAACACCCGCAAACTTGTTACACCCCCAGTTAGCACCCACTCCTGTCGCTTTAATAGATGTCACAATGAATATAAATTGGTGCCAGACTTACAGATGGTGCGTCCCTTATTCAGGCAGGGGATGGCAGTAGATTCGTCAGCAGCAAACCCCCGCCAGCCTTCGGAAGGGGAGGCGTGCGCACAAGATGCGCATGTGTCCCCTTTACAACAGAGCTCCCCACCGGGTCCCCGCCACCTCGCCGCCGGTCTCCAACGCGTTCCTCCACCTCCCCGCTCCCCCCCTAACCCTGCCTGTCTCCCTGAAGCGGAGACGGGCAGGGTTTCCGTCCCCCACCGACGGGAAACTGGAACGCGCGCGTGTGTGGGACACGCGTGTCCCAGTCAGATGTAGCATTCGCTCACCAGTGAGGGTGGTCTGGCAAGCCCCGGCGCTGGATTAGCAGCGCTACATCTGTAGAGTATTTGCTGTGTTGGGTACTTTGCTCTGTGAACAGGCAAAGGTTGTTTGTGTGGGAGACAGGAGGGGGACGGGGCCAAAACTCTGACCTTATAGGTGTGCCAGCCTGCCGGGAATCTTCCATTAAGGTCTATGGCCAAGCCTCCCCTGGAAACCCCTATCTACCGCCAACCCCCCCTTCCCCCAACATTAGAGTCGCCTGGTCTGCACAAACCACCGCCCCAACAGCATCACCATCACAACCACCACCAATAGCACTACCAACCTCACTCCCTCATGGACATCACAGCCACTGATAGCACCGCTCCCTCACACCAACCTGGACATCACCGCCACCGCAATAGCCGATAGTAACACCCCCTCCCCCTGCCTCTCAGACACCGATAGGCCGATAGCAATTTAGGGGACCCTGAGTATTGCTTTGCTCATAGCCTACACTGATGTAAAGACAGCCCTGACTCTAATAACACTTCTTCATTTTGAGCCTACTAATCTCTGATCTACTAAATCGGGATATTAAAACCAATCAATGCACAAAGGACCTTATTCTTGACCACACGCAATGCTGCAGTGCGAAATTTACAGCATTGTGTGTGGATGAAAACATTGCTCGCTCAGCCGCCCGCGCCACCCCATAGCTAGGCAAATGGGCACGCAAAACGAAGGTGCTCATAAAACTAAGACACTCTCTGGTATCTTAGCTTTGTATGCACCCATATGGGAAGAGGGCGGGCAGCTGACATCCAGTGATGTCAGCTGCCCACCCCCAGCCTAATTGCCATGGGAACGCACAGCGTTTCCTTGGGAACACCCATGAATTGCTGGGCGTTCACATGCGCACAGCCTGTCGCATACCCTCCAACATGACCCATTCCATTAGGTACAAAACGCTCTGTTCCTGGACTTCCCTGCCAGTGGCAGTTACAGAGGTTGGACTTCAGCACAGTCCATAATTCAAAGAGGGGGGGGTCACATCAACTGTCAGTGAGTCCAGGACAGTGATGTTTGGAGTGGCATTAGGTGTGGCTCCCCTTTTAGAATATTGGACAATGGTGCAGCCTCACATCTGCAACTGCCACTGGTAAGGAAGTCCAGAAACAGAGCATTTTGTACCTAATGGAATGGGTCATGTTGGAGGGTATGCTGTCGCCGTCGCCACACGTCCACACTGCTAGGTGCGAACGAGAAGGCGAGCTAGCAGTTCGCAATGCCCACTCACACCCAGCATCTGCACATGGGCATAAATATGCATGCGCATGCCCAGACACAAAACATCGCTCCCCTGTGCGAACACGTGGGGGAGCAATCAATCCAAAATATGGTCCATATTTTCTGTTTCATTTGTCCATGAAGACCAAGCATGTTTCATGTTTGGCATCAATTTAGGGGGGGGATTTGTCAAAGCTCCCAACTGTCATGTTTTTATTGACAACCGGTAACATGGCAGTTACAGTACAAACTGATTGGGTGACACTTTATCTCTCTCTTCACTTTATCACTCTAAGAAACTAAAGGTGGCCATACACCTACAGATTTATCGTCAGATCTGGCTGGTTGAAACAAAAACCTGGTAGATTCTGAATGACAGTTTTTGGCAGGTTTCCAGCATTTCCAAACAAATGGTGAACTGCCATTTGCTCTCATCCATAACCAGGTTTTTGTTCCAACCTGCCAGATCTAAAGATAAATCTGTAAGTGTATGGCCACCTTTAGGGCCTGATTCTGTACTGATTGGTCCGCAGCGTTTTCGCGGTGCATCTCTGCTCATGCGCGTGTTTACACATGCCACTATAGGAATGCCTTCTGCGACTATCACAGTCGCCAAGGCATTCGTAGAGGTAGAGGAGGGTGGGGGCATGCAGCTGGCATCGTATGGGAAATGCCCAGTGTTTTATAGGCATCCCCATGAAAACGGTGGGCATTCACCTGCGAACACGGGCGGGCCGCTGCCTGCCATTGGTGGCCAGCTGACCGCACATGACGTCAGCGCCCGCCCCTTCTTCGGCGAACATCAACAGAAATAAAAGGGGGGCATTCAGCCAGGCGGTTGGCGGTGTTGAATCACCCCCTTAGTAAAGCGGCCCCTTCTTTACATTTTTACACTTTATCTATCATGAAGGTTTAATACATTTCCCCTCCGTCTGTTCCTTGCCTTGTATTGTACTCCTTTATTTCCTGTTAGATTATTTTATTATGTTGTACGTGCTCACATTTATATGCGCCTTCTCCTCCTCTCACACTGACCATTATAAAGCCATGACAGATACACACAGTCTAATGGAGATGGTTCCCTATTAGAAGCACAGGCGGAAGGATAATTGGCAAACTGGTCAAAGTCAACAGAACGAATCCTCCATCATGTTTCCGATGGCAGAAGATTGATGACGTTCCTTTGGAACACGATGACGTGATGCTGCATACTGTACATTGGTGAAAGCTACAAGAACGTCAATAGTCCTAATCTGGGAGGTAAATATTTGCTGAATGATATCACCCACAGATATGAGAAAATATGAGAAGAACGTTTAACCTTTAAATCAGAACCATCCATCTTCGTCTCATCTGTCCAGATCTGTGCCATCAATCTTCTCGGTTTAGTCATCCCCGCTGAATAAACCTACTTAAGAACCATTAGGAGCGGAGATTGGCTTTACCTCTGATTAACCCACACAGCCCATTGTTCTCAAGCATAAATGATAACAATGAACGAGTACAACTCACACTGGGCCTTATTCAGAGGTAGATGCAGCTCCGTGTTTGCGCAATTAAGCAGATTTTGAGCCTCATTCAGACTTTTTAGCTAGGCTGTGTACATGTGCACCCCACGTAGCCCGAATCCACTCACTCGCATGCGAGCTGATGCGTTCGCGTACACATTGGCTTGCATGCGGCCGCACGGGAGAAAAATAATTCAATGGTCTGTCACCATTAAATTATTCTATCCTCCTTCAGTCTAGAGTGAATTTTATTCTGGGCAGAGATGGCCGACATCAGGCGCTGATGTCATGTGAAGTCACCCTCCGCCCTAAGCAGACATAGACGCTCTTGCGTTAGCAGGAGTACGTTCAGCGTTACTATGGGCGCGATCATTGTTTTTGTGGGCACGCCCGTGAAATGCTAGGCGGTCTCCTGTGTCCGCACCCTGCCCACCCATCCTGGAGGGAATGAAGGTGTTCCATTTGGGAGTGCGCAAACCCCAAACATCGGATGGAGCATCGAATCCATGTGAACGCAGTGGCGTAGCTACAAAAGTAGCACCACCACCCCACCCCGCCAGGAATTGGCAGCGCCCTCCCCCCCCCAAGAAAAGTTAACACCCCCACCCTGCCTTACCCCCGTTGCCTCCATATCTGCATCTATAACCGGGACCCACAGATCTACTTATCTGCGGTCTCGGAGCTCCTCCTGGATCCTGCTGCTAATGAAAAATATCCCTCACAAAATGTCCATCCCCTAACAGAAGGCGACCAATCAGGCAATAGATGGAGATTAATCCAGTCAATAGACCAGCCCCCCATATGTTACCCACTTCCCTAGGGAAAGGGCAGTCTGCAGGCTTGATTACGCCTTTCAGAGTAGATTACATTGTGATGACATCACCACATGGTGGTACATAGTTCAGCATTGCCACGATGACGTAAAATACGTGCCCACATTACTACCACTTGGACCTCCAAACTCGGACGGCAGATGAAGAAAACTGAGCAGTATGGTATGCTACAATACTTCATACTATGTAAGCCACAGATAACTTCCACATCCTCTTACATGTTTCCTCTAATAACCCAAGGAAACTCCTATTAGTTCATGTAATTCTAAGCTATTACACAACCTCATCACAATAACACAATGAATCATTTCTTTTCCTAAATGGTTTTCTTAGAAATGTCTGAATTCTGAATACAGTGTGATTAATGCTTCATTTACCTGCAGGGTGTTCTCTCCCCTTTACAGAATAACCTGCTGATAGACATGCCAGGAGTTTGGGAAATCAATGCCTAACTGAATTGTTGCATTGATTATACTGCAAGGTAAGGTAGTGAGTCTCCGCAGTGAGCGGGGAGGGGTGTGTGTGAGGGGGGGGGGGGGGGGTCGGTGGAGGTGGTTCTAAGTAAACATTGACATGACCGATTCCAATAACTGAGAATACTGGGTGGCTGGTTATTTCTCTGTGACATTGTAATTCAGCTGGAAGAAGACAGAACTACATGTGCATGTCCTAGGGACTTTTAATATTAATAAATTGGGGAGGCTGTGTATGCCTATTTACTGAGAATTCACAAAAGACAGATGGAACACAAGGCAAATATAGAACTTCAAAAATCATTAAAGTCCTACCAGGAACACAGGAGTACTTAAGACGGGAAACCGTTGGATCACAGACAATGGGCTTGGTTCAGCATTTCTCGCTAAGAAGCGTACATCCAGTGCCTAATGAGCCCATAAGCTCCACCTGGCTGAACGCCATGGGTACCCAACTTGGCTACTATGGGCTGTGGTCAGTGCAGTCCATAGAAGCCAAGTGTGCAGTCGCACGGCCGTTACTGTGCATGTGCCGGTCCTGGTGCCTGTCAGCTTTATTATTCAGGTGCCGGGACCTGGGCATAGGCGGCGGCTGTGGCAGCAGAAGGGGCTCTCCTCCAACACATCAGGCAGTGGCAGCCCCCTACAGGTAGGAGCCACCACTGATAATAACAGGGGTTAAAGTGAGGGGGAAAGGGGTGGAACTGAGTTCCAGCTCGACCACAGCCCTGAATAGTAATTCCAACAGAAAAGAATGTCCCAGCAGCTTCTTCTTCTGGCACAGCGTATGTGATGTCATGCCATCACCACCGGTGAAGTAAAGAAGCCACTAAGAGGAGCAGGCTCAGTGCTTACTCAAGACATGGTGAGAGGAGGCCAGAGGGACACAGGGCATGGAGCTGCTGAGGGACATGAACAGAAAGCTGTTGCCGTGACAGAGACAGATGTGTATAAGCAGCACAACTGTGTACATTATGTGTATAAGGGGCACTACAGTGCGGATTTAATATGAATCAAGGGCACTACATGCGGTGTAATGTGTATATGATTGTGCTAATGTGTGTTGTAATTTTAATTGGAGTTACTATTGTGTGACCACACCCCATCCTTGTGGGACCATTATCCCCTTATGGGAGGTAGGGCACAAATACCCTGGCGCTGGTCTAGGCTCTGCCTAATGAGGGGGGGGGGGGGGGTGTTAGAGGAAAGGAGTTCAACCACCTCTCCAGGACTACTTTAAGCCCTGGATAATAATTAAAAGTAATAAGTTTAAAACCCTGAATATTTCGAAATTAAAGACCCCGTTATTATTTGGGAGTAAAGCAAAAAAGTGACCTCACACTTAAGCAAAACCACAGAATATATTTTACGAAGCACTTTGTTGTATATGGAAGCCAGGGGTTAAAGTGAGGGGGAACTTGGTGGAACTGAGTTCCACCACCTCTAATGGTAGGGGGAACTGAGTTCCACCTCTATCACAGCCCTGGGCAGTAATTCCAACAGAAAAGCCTGTCCCAGTGGCTTCTTTTTCTGGCACGGCGTATGTGATGTCATGCCATCACCACCGCTTAAGTGAAGAAAAGCCACTAAGAGGAGCAGGCTCTGTGCATGCTGAAGGGTGAGAGGGGGTTGGAGGAACACAGAGAGGGGGGGAATCTGCTGGAGAGCTGCTGAAGAACATGGACATTGAGCTGCTGGAGTGACAGAGACAGATGTGTATAAGCAGCAAAACTGTAGACATTATTTGTATAAGGAACATTACAGTGTGATTTAATATGAATATGGGGCACTACAGTACATGCGGTGTAATGTGTATATGATTGCGCTACTGTGTGTTGTCATTTTAATTGGCGTTACTATTGTGTGACCACACCCTTCCTTGTTGGACCATTATCTCTTTATCGGAGGTAGAGCTTAAATTCCCTGGCACTGGTCTAGGATCTGCCTAATGAGGGAGGGTGGTGGTGGTGTTGGCGGAAAGGAGTTCCACCACCTCTCCAGGACCTGATGGAAGTGCTCACATGAGAAGGGTAGCACTCTGACTGCGCAGCGTAGCTGTGAAGCCAGTAGCCGGGCCTTCATGTTTCAAGTCACAAATGGTCCTGCGCTGTTTGGACAGAACCCCTGTCGCCACCCTGAAAACCCCTCATCGCAGCCCCCCGCCAGCCCTTCGTGGTCGAATTTTTCAGCATTGGGGCATTGGACGAGAATCACCTAATAGCAGTTTTTGCCAAATTTCATCCACTGCTGAACTAGTGACAATATTCTGGAGGGGGGGGGGGACTGACCCATAATGCTGGAAAATGAAGAAAGGTCCAAACTGGAAAGAAATAAAACTTCCTATGCGATAGTTTTCTGAGAATAATAAAGTAGATGATAACAAATGTCATTGGTTCTGGGAAAACAAATCAAATAACAGTTTTCATTGGATGTGAGATCTGATAACAGCGGATTAGAAGGCGATCTCAGGCGCGGCTGGCAGCATACAGCCTGGAAACCTCTGTGTCTGTGACAAGGAACCGACATGACCAAACGTTAAAGTGTCATCCTGCTGCATCAGCTGCATCGCAGGTTTTAAGATTATAATACGTCTTCTACGCTGCCAGCATATTCCGAAACACTTTGCAAGGACAGAGAACAATAAATCAGTTTTACAAATGAAAACATTTGGGTGTCCTGATATTGAGGAGAAAATGCTATTTGCTAGATCGCGCAACCATAGGTTTTAAGTGAATCAGTGGATGTCAGCGGCCCGCCCGCTTATCACACAGGGCGGCTGCAGATCTGAGACACTCCCAAGTGCCGCCCTCCAGTGGCCGGCACCCCCCAGGCAAATGCCTAACGCTGCCTAGTGGTGGCGCCAGCCCTGCCTCCAGGCAGTTGTGGCAAAATGTTTGTTCGCCAACTCATTTGCCAGAGTTTCTCTCTCAACACACAGATCAAATTTCAAACTCTAGCTGTGTATCCAGGGGCACCAACAGGTCGGCTGGGGGGGGCGTGGCCTCCGGGAGAGGGGCTCACCCCCATGAAGAGAAATTAAGAGAGGGAGAGAGAGAGAGGACAGGCTGCCGCTGCAGCTGTCTCTCTCCCCAGCTCAGCACATCGCACTGAGCAGCGTGTGCTGAGCTGGGGAGAGAGGCTGTGCTGCGGCGGTAACCCATCATCTCTCTCCCCATTGCCCAGCTCCCTTTAACAGGGGAGGGGGAAAATAGACCTGGGCCCCTCCAGCAAACAGAGGCCTGGGTAAAAATTACACACACACACCCCCCCCCTTCCCCTTCTTGCTTCTGTTATAGTTCTATAAGGTGCTTGTCTTGGTACCAGTCCTTTGATCAGGATGGATTTATGGTGTGTGGTCCTTTTCCCAGATGTTGAGATGTTTTTGTCTATGTCTGACTGAGAAATGTATTTACCCTGCCCTTCAGCCAAACACCCTACTCCAGTGGTTCCTAAACCCTTCTGAACCACAGCACCTTAGAGTATCAGAATATTTGTCATGGCACACCTACTGCAGATAAAAAAGTGTCTTATTGTTAAGTTTACAATTTTTTTTAAATCAAGTAAATTGTATTTACAGTATATGTCATCCTTAGGGTCAATTATGTAGTTAAACCTGATTTGCTTTTCTTTGCCCACATATTTCATGATTGGCGGATGATGTAACAGTGTAATGTGGGCTAGGTGACATGAGGGAGATTGCTAGACTAATGAGGGAGAGAGGGAGATTGCTGCTATTTCAGGGAGTCTCCTGCAGAATGCAGGAGAGGAGGTAACTATGATGTAGCAGTGTAATGTGGGCTAGGAGACATGAGGGAGATTGCTAGACTAATGAGGGAGAGAGGGAGATTGCTGCTGTTTCAGGTAGTTTCCTGCAGAATGCAAGAGGGTAGGCAACTATGCAGTGATCCTTCAGTTGACAAACATTGCTGTCCTGATTTTGAATGCAAAATCTGCTTGCATTGAGCTGGGAAAATCAATGTTGCTAACCATCGGCTTCCACTGTCCATCCTTATTGTGATACTTGTCAACTCTTCTCTTGCAGAATTAAGTTCAAGAGTAATATACTGACCCTCGGTGACCTCTAATATCATACTCCCACATGCAATTGGGAAGCAAAAATGAATAAAAGAATGAATGAATGAATGAGTGAATGAATGAATGACAGGACGACTAAAGTGTTAAAGCTCTCTCACAGACCTGTCACTGCTCTCTGTGTTACTTTCCTCTACAGGCTAAGTACCTCTGCCAATATAACTGGAGCATGCAGAGGCTTATAAAGTACAAGAAACAAAAGTTGAGTGTTTGAAAAAAAAAAGTGCTATGTCAAAAGCAGAAAAACTTAATTCCGGTAAACTGCGTTGGTGGAAAAAAAAATGGGAATATTCAGCGCGTTTAAAAAATAATGTCATGTAGCGTTACTGCCATCTAGAGGTTGAGAACTGAATCATCCTTTATTTTCTTAAACACCAAAAAAAAACAAGCATTTATTAGGCATATTAATTGACCATTTCCACATGGGAAAAAAATGTAAATGTTTTCAGAATTATATTAATTAATGCAAGTCGAAAATGTAAGTAATGGTTGCAATTTACTATTTAAAGTGACAGTGGACCAAATGCACAAAACTTAAAAAGTGATAAAATAGATAGTGATAAACATCCAACCAATCAGCTCCTACCTGACAGTTTTCAAACCAAGCCTGTGACATGGCAGGTAGGAGCTGATTGGCTGGCTGTTTATCACTCTCCATTTTATCAATTTTGAAGCTTATTGCATCTGGCCCAGTATCTGCTATCAAGGAACAGGACATAAGTCGACATAGACACCCAAAAAATTACTGTCAACCTTTTTCCTGTTGACCTTTGGCATGTCAACCTAAAGTCCCTAAGCCATGTCGACATTTTATAGGTGTTGACCTTAGGCTGTCAACCCAATGTAGGCCGACCGAATAACCCCTACCCCTGAGATCATCGTTAATGCATTAATGAAAATATGATCATGTTTTTGTGTTAAATGATTTATTCCGCGCCTCATTCTTAGCATTATGTTGTCAGAGAAGGAAATGTATTTAGGCAGAGGAACTTCCACAGCCCAGGAAGCCAACTCTGCAGTCTTTGCTGCCATCTAGAGGTTATTTAGCAATTTGCGGTTAGTTGAAGAAGTCAAAGACAGTGTGGGGTTTATTTACCTAAGATGGGAGATCTATTGAAGTTGGGATGTTGCCTATAGCAACCAATCCCAATCTATCTCTTATTTATTTAGCACCCTCTAGAAGATAATAGATAGTATATGATAAGGTGCCAGATTGCACTCGATTCAGCTGGATCAGGACGAGAAATTGGGTGAAATCAGCCCAGATTGCATGTGTATGACTTCCGATCCGATGTGCGGTCCCTTGTCGGTGTCCAGATGGGCTGCACATAAGATAAGTCATACTTATAGCCGTTAGCGGCACATCGCGGTTGCTTTTTCCCCGCTGTATGGCATCCGATGCCAGGTGTATCTGCAAAGCATGGAAGTGCCAGGCAGGAGAGGCGCTCTCCCTGCACTGCATCCCGGAGGTTTGCAGGCAGCGGGCAGGGGGGGGGGGCTTCTGTGGAGCTGCCAGGGGATCTCAAGGGAAATTAGGTCTGACTAAAGTGTGTCGGGGCCTTCAAATATGATATTATTGTTTTATGAGTTTTCAAAGATATTAACTTTCGACCTAGATTCCAATAGAATTATAATATAATGTTATTTTATTGAATTCCTTTTATATATGATTAATATGTCGGGTATGCAATCATTACAGGATCTAGGTCGACCACTATTGGTCGACAGGCAGAAGTTAAACACATAAAAAATTCCGACATGCATTAGGTTGACATGGTCAGAAGTCGACACGGAAAAAGGTCTACATTAGTTTTTCATGATTTTTTTTTTAAACTGACTTGTTCATACTTTGCCATCCCAGTGGGCATATAGGGAGAATATAACAGTACGCGAAGCATAGCGAGTCATGCGGGGGGACGCAGAACATTGACACAAAAAAACATGAAAAACTCATTTCGACCTTTCCCCATGTCAACATTTTGCTTGTGTCGACCTTTTGACCATAACGACCTAATGAATGTCAACCTTTTTTATGTGTCGACATTCGGCCTGTTGACCAATAGTGGTCGACCTTTTGACCTGATGATTGTCTATCTAGACCCTGTCCATCAAACAATCCACAATCAATTATTGTGTTTATACACTTTATTAGATCATCTGAATTATTATTGTCATCATTATTATTATCCTTTATTTACTGATGGAGCGCCTCTCCAGAATGTCCCCACTGGCATTCGCGGGTGGATAGGTGCTTCTTCTGACCGGGACTTCCGAGAGTCTCACACGCAAGCGCGTCCCAGTTTTTTCACCGGCGGGAGATGGGAACCGGGGACAGCGTCAGGGAGGTGGCGAGAACCGACAGGGAGCTTCATCGGAAGTGGACGCACGAGCGTCTCGTGTGTGCACGTCCCCTTCCGGCGGCTGGTGGGGGCAGGCGGTGGCTGGCAGTTGGCGATCCAACCACCAGACCCCCACTAAAGGAGAGGCACCCCATCTGTATTTATATGGCAGTACACAGAGGCGTAACTATAGCACCGCAGCCCCCGCGGCCGCGGGGGGCGCTGTGCATGTGTGGGCGCCGGGGGGCTGTGGTGCTATAGTTAGCCCCCTCCCGTCCGCCCATCTGCCGCCCGCCAATCCGCCGCCCGCAGCCTTACCTGACTTCACTGGTCCCGTCCCGGCTCCCTTGCTGGCTTCATTCTTCTGCTAGTGAGACGGACCACAATAAAATGTCCGCCCCATATAGCAGACAGTTCTCTGAAACTGTCTGCTGTATGGGGGCAGACATTTTGTGTTGGTCCGTCTCACTAGCAGAAGAATGAAGCCAGCAAGGGAGCCGGGACGGGACCAGCAAGACAGGTAAGGCTGCGGGCGGGGGTGCTGCAGGGGGCGCCCCCCATTAACGGCGGGGGGGCGCCCAATTCATAGTTATGCCACTAGCAGTACAACAGATATGCAGCGCCAACAAAGTACATCAACAAAAGACATTGCTGCATCAGGGGACAAGACATTGAAATCACTGTAAAAATAATGTTAATAAATCGGCCCCATAATATCACAGTGATGTGAGTAACCTATTGCTACATCTCTGCAGAATATTTTGACATGAATGTATAATGAATACCAGTTTACAAAAACATTATACACAATTAAAGTGTTCAATCAAGAAACTGAGCAGGAAACTAAACAATGTCTGATGCTAATTATAACTTATGCAAACAAAAAACCATGGAAGAATTTGACAATAAAATTCCTGTTTGTCTCTTATCTGTATTGCAACAAGCGCGGATAATTTGTGAAAGGTTTAGCATACTTTGGAAAAGCACAAAGCTGTTCTCCAATAGCGATTTCTGAGTACTGTCCCTTGGATTCCTGTGTCAGAGTGCCATCTAGTGGTGCATTATCAGAATTCACATTTCACAAAAAACATACTTTTGGAATAAGTATTGCTGGAATAGTTCCACTTCCAACACCAGTTATTTATTCTCTGTTCAAAGCAGACTGGAATCTAGTTTATTTGCTGAACAATTGCTGAGACACAAGGTACATATCATAACTCCCAATTGGGACTCCTAGGTGCGGTGTCCGACAAGAGGCGTGTCTTTGGCAAAAGGGAGCATGGCTCCTTGAGGATGATGTGATTGTGGGCCTCCCAGTTTCTGCACTGTGGAGGCATGGCAAGCTGTCCGTGAGCAGCTGTCATGCCCCCAGCTTTAAAAAACACTAAAAGAATCTTAAAATGTGTAAAGGGGTTATCCAGTAATGATCTCAAAAGCAAAATCTTTTTTCTAATGGGCAAAACCATGCTGCACTGCAGGTCAAATGTGCAGGGTAAACGCTGGCTGCTTTATTCTTACACTGCAATTTAGATTTTAGTTTAAGCTCACCCCACTCAAATCTAACTCTCTTTGCACATGTTACATTAAGGGCAGGTGCAAGCCCCCCGCCCGCCCCAGGCAAAAAACCCCGCGCCGCCCGTCCGCCCGCCAGGGGGGGGGGGCACGGGTGCGGACGATATTGCGGCACGGGGGGGGGATACTGCGGCGGGCGATACTACCCCCCTCCCCCTCTGGAGCATAGGTGGTGCCGCGCTGAAATTCTCCCAGCGGGGAGCGGGCGGTGCGGGGGGAATAGGGACCATGCCATGGGCGGGATAGGAGAGGGGAGAGGGAGGATGGATCACACAGACTTACCTGCTCCCCGCTCCCTGCTTTCGGGTACCTCTTTATGGTACCTCAGCGGCTCAGTACCGCCCTCCAGCGGCCGGTGCCCTAGGCAAATGCCTAGTCCTGCCTAGTGGTGGCGCCGGCCCTGGTTACATTTGCAGTGCAGCATGGTATTCCCATTAGAGAAAGATTTTGCTTTTGAGATCCTTACTAAATAACCCCCATACTTTGGAGCAGAAGAGGGAAAGGGGGGCCATAACAGATACTTTCAAATATATCAAGGGTTTCAAAAAGGTCCTGGAGAGAGACATTATTCATATTAAGGTAAGTATTAGAACACAAGGACATGCACTGACACTGGAGGGAGGTTCAGGGGAAATTAAAAAAAAAATGACTTCACAGAAGGGGCAGTGGATATGTTAAACAGACCCCATCAGAGGTGGTAGGGCCTAAAGTTCCCCATACACTATGCGATTTGGGCCCAATTTCACCTGATTGTGGCGGATCTGGCCGAAACACGATTTCAGTTGAAATCGTCCCAAATCGCATGTGTATGACATCCAATCCGATGCTGCTGATCAGCGGCCACCCGTTCATTTACAGTTTTTTTTTAATTCTCCTGCCCCCAGCCTGCAGCTCACCTGAAGTTGCATGCATTAAAGCTCATGCGATTTATCGCATGTAAAAAGTCACATCAAGTGCCAAATCATATGTGAGCCATCCCGGGGAGCTGCCAGGGAAGCTCAAGGGAAATTGGGTCTGACTTGTCCTTAGTCACTCACCAGAGAACCGATCACTGGTCCTCAGACTGGAAGTGCCAACAGTGTGAGGATGCATTCGGTGTGTACAATGCGGGAGCGCCAGCAGTGTGGAAGTGTCGTAGTGCCAGTGGTGTTCTTAGATTGGGGGTGACGGCAGTGTTGGCATCGCAATAATGCAAGTGGGGCCAGCCGTGCAGGGGTGTCAGCAGTGTGGAGGTTCTATTGGCGTTGGCAATGCGGGTGTGCTGGAGAGGTCAGCAGTGCCATTGTCCATCATCTTCCATGCATTGTCCCATTAAAGTCTATGAGGAACGGCTCTTAGCCTATCTGCAGTCACCATTGATTTCAATGGGACTTTTGAAAGTCTCACCCAAGGACACGGATATGATACAGAGATGGAAATCAATCCCTTAAGTTCGAGTGGGTTCCGATTTTAGGAAATCCAAAGTGTACCATGGATACGATATGTCGGCCCGTTGACCAGCATATCGGTGGGGTACAAATCGGTCCAGTGTGTACCCAGCATTAGATTTCAAATCTGCATCTCTGCATGCTACATCTCCCTCACCTGCAGTGCAGAATGGTGTCACCTAGGCCCAGTTACTCCTTTATGTTGGCTTTTATCCTAACTGAGAATAAGATCCTAAGGTCTCAATTGTAAAGGTCATTAGAACTGTCTATATTACATGTTCTACATTTGTAAGCACGGAGATTTTTTTATTACATGGCTATGCGTCTACTGAACATGGAATACTCCTAAGAATGGGACCCATTCACCATTTTATCTTGTTTTAATAATATTGCTCTGGAAAATGTCATCTAAGTTTTTATTTATCATAGATCAAAATCTTGGATCATCCTCACTCATTCCAAGCTCCATATCCCCCTGTGCACACCACTGCTACTGCTGTCTTGCCCCGTGGACCCACCGTGGCAGATCTTTTGATGACTGCAAATATTGAGGTGGACATTGCAGCGCGGCAAAGTTGTGCTTTGAAAATAACCTCTGCTCTAAGGAGTAGATTAATTGTCCGTCTGGTCAACAGAGTTGCCAAAGATCATTTTCTTTGATTAGTTGATTTGAAAGGTCAATACTAATTAATGCTAAATTACTGTGATTTAGCATTAATTACTATTGCCATTTGAAAAGTGTATGTCACTGCTGCCAGTCATCCGTGTGTTTGCTGAGGAAAGCAAACGTCCTCTTTCCAAGCTTCAACGCCGCTTCCCAAAGCTGTGCATAGTATTTTTGATTATTTTTCACTGTAGGTTAAATGGACACGCCTCTTGATTTTGACCACGCCCCTTCTGCGCCCAGTTCCTATGGCTGTTGACTGCCCTACTGAAAATTGGCTTATGAGATTTTGTTATTGAGGGGCAGATTTATTAAGCTCGGTGAAGTGATAAAGAATCTGGTTATTATCACTGGCCAATCAGCTCCTAACTGAAGTTACAGGCTTGGTTTGAAAAATGACAAGTAGGAGCTGATTGGCCGGTGATAAAAAACAGACTCTTTATCATTTCACGAGCTTAATAAACTACCCCTCAACTCCTTGATAAGTTAATATGCAGGGATCCTTGCTAATATGGGAGTTAATACTGATTTATCCTACTCCACCAAGTTATTGACTTCCTCTAGGGTTCAGTAACGTGGTGAAGTAGGATCATGGATGAACTTGAGTGCTTGGTTTGTTACTATGGAAACGACTGTACAACAAAATTAGCCCTCCAGCCAATCAAAGTGGGGGGTCCTGAGACACTCTGTTGCCTTCTTTACAAAAAGGTCCTGTGTTTTACATGTCCTCGCTAACGGTTGGCCCTGTCTTCTACTTTAATAGATGAGTTTTTAAAAAAGGCGCTATTTTTTAGAAAAGGAAACTGCAATTAGATAAGATGAGGGGGAAAACTGATAGCGAGTCAGGTTTTTTTTTTTTTTTTTTTTTTTTTTATTGTAGCTTCAACATGCGATTAACTTTTTGATATGGGACTGATTAGGCTTTTTTAGCAAAGCAAAAAAAGAATGCAACCTTGTAAGGGGCCCCAAGGCTCTGAGGGGCTCATGGGCTGTTAGCATGGCTGCTAGCAGTTGCTGCCTGCCCACCTGGCTTCCTGGAAGGAAACTTGTATGGACCCCCAATCCAGTATTCCCCCTCAGTCTGGTCACCTGTCTGGCTACACATTCAATGTAATAAAAATCTGGGTGTGCCATTGGGAGGGCTCCAGAGATAGTGTACAGGGCCCCAAGATTTCTGTAGCCGTCCCTGACTGCAGGTGGGGCAGATGTAATATGTGTAGAGAGAGTTAGATCTGGGTGGGATGTGTTCAAACTGTAATGTGTTCAAATCTGAATGTGTTCAAATCTATATTGCCATGTTACATCTGTGGGATACATGCAAAAGCAGCAAGTATTTACTCTGCACAGAAACAATATAAATATATTTGTTCTCCTTGGATAGCAAAATGGTATATTCCAGACACGGATTACTTGTTTTTTTTTGCTTTACTGAATCTGGCCCTATGAACAAATATATCATAAAAGCAGAAGCTGGACTTTTAAGCTTCCTATTCAGTGACGTAACTATAGCATATGGGGGCGCCGGGGGCTGCGGTGCTATAGTTACACCTCCCCCCAACCCCCCGCAGGCTTACCTATTTCGCTGGTCCCGGCGGCTCCGTTCTTCTGCTGAGGACCACCACAAAATGGCCGCCCCCATATAGCACACAGTTCTCTGAAACTGTCTGCTGTATGGGGGCGGCCATTTTGTGGTGGTCCTCAGCAGAAGAACGGAGCCGCCGGGACCAGCGCGAAAGGTAAGGCTGCGGGGGATTGGGGGGGTTTGAATGGGCGGCGGGGGGGGTCCCCCCTTAACGGCGGGGGAGCGCCCAAAACGTAGCTACGCCGCTGTTCCTATTGCTGGCTTTGCACCTGCATTTATTCCTGGCACTCATACCCACGCTCTCTCTATATCTAATATAACATTGCGGATACTTTGCATTCCTCCAGGTCCTTTGTGTATTCTCTGTGATACAAATGGTGAGAGCTTGATGTTAGTAAAGCATCACAGTGACTCTGTCTTCTGAATTCTATTGCGTCATTAAGTTTGGAAAACACTTTGTAAATCCTCCGCGAATCGTCCATCAGCTTCATATTTTATGCTTCGGTCCCCTCGCAGATTCTGCTCCCTTGGGATCATTTTCCTTAGCGACAAAGGCAATATTTAATGCACAATGTAAATCTTACATCTGCCTGGCAGGATCCACGTAAACGTCCGTTTTTTAATATTATGTCCCCTGTCAACACAAGAATGAGAATAAAATGAATCATTGCCCCAGGTTACTCTGCTCTTGAAGTTATTGCTTTTTTAGACTGCCCACAATCTAGCTTGGCAGCAGGTATTCGAAAAATGTAGATTATGCCAAGGTAAGCATATTTCTCATAAGTCAGGGAACATGTGCTTTTTGCATATTTAAGCCCCCCTGAGCATAGTTTAGATTCCAGATACCTTCGGTTACCAACCAGAGGTAGCTGCGGGGATGTGGATACAGCTCCCACTTGTAAGAAGAGATACTTCGATAGCAGATCTGCGGAAGTTCACTTAGTAATTATTACAGAGCCACAGAAGAATTTATTTGTTGTTTTTTTAATCTCCTTGGAGTGTTGCAGTCGCTCACATACTCCGCATTCCGTCTCATTTCAAGAACGTTCTATTTCTTAAATTCTCTCCTTTTCTAGATGAAGCGAATGTTCAAACCTTGTGCGTCACCGCAAGGTGTTTTCTACATCCACAGGTTCCTGCTGACTGGTTGCTTGCTACTTGGCAGGTTGACCTACAGTATAATATGATTTGTTGACATCATCAGCAAACTCAGTCAAAGATCAGATTGTAGAGTATCTCCGACCTATACTATACAGACTGTTTGTGATAATGGACCACTTATCAGCAGGGTCTGGTCCTCGTGTTTCGTATAGAGGTCACCATACCACACAGAGACTGGCTGGCAACTCTCACAGTCTGGGGGTAAACCTATTACCTTTAGCAAAGTTGCGGAGAGCGAAGTGATCCACCGAGCCCGAAAGGTGGCTAGAGAAGCAAGCCCGCGAGGGGACATGGTGCTATGTAAATTCCGTAGCGTAAGTGGTGGCCGCAAAGATGAGGAAGTACACAACCATCTGCCCTGGACTCCTGTGGGCTAGTCCAAAAACTTGGGTATGGGCTAATGTCTAGCCCGGGATATACAGTCAGTACTGTAGTAGGGTGTAAATAATATACTCACTATACTTTGCCAGCTGTTTATATATTTATTCATTAACAGTTTCTTATATAGCGCAGCATATTCCGTTGCGCTTTACAAAAGGAGACAGTGATACAACAAACAGGGTATTTACAGACAGTCAAAAGGTAGGAGGGCCCTGCTCGCTAGCTTACAATCTATAGGGAAATAGGCATTGATACATAAGGATAGATACTGTATTTTTTTATTGCATCGATTCCACCAGAATGCAAGGTTCCGTGACTGGTTCTCGAATTTGATAAGCTTAACTGAAGAGATGAGTTTTCAGGGAACGTTTATAGGTTTGAAGACTGGAGGAGAGTCTTATTGTGCTTGGGAGGGCATTCCATAAAGTGGGTGCAGTCCAATGAAAGTCCTGCAATCGGGAAGGGGAGCGAGTAATGAGTGTGGATGAGAGACGCAGATCTTGGGAGGAGCGTAGAGGTTTTGTTGGAAGATATTTTGAGATAAGAGAAGATATATATGTTGGTGTAGTTTGGTTTATGGCTTTGTGTGTAAGTAAAAGAATATTGTATTAAATACGGTAGAATACAGGTAACTAATGAAGTACTGTAACTGACAGAGCAGCTTTGCAGACGATGAACGTCTGGCTAGGAAGATTAGCCTCGCAGCTGCATTCATGATGGACTCTAGTGGTGAGAGTCTGTATTGGGGAAGGCCAATAAGGAGACCATTGCAATAACAATGCGTGAGATGATGAGAGCATGGATTAGAGTTTTTGCAGTGTCTTGTGTAAGGTACGGGCGCTTTTTAAATATGTTTTTTAGGTGCATGTGGCATGATTTTGAGACAGATTGAATGTGGGGAACAAAGGAAAGCTCAGAGTCAAGGATAACACCTAGGCAGCGAGCTTGAGAGGTAGGAGTGATTGTCATCTTCTCAACAGCAATAGAAATATCAGGTTGGTAACTACTATTTAATGGCGGAAATATAATTCATTCTGTTTTTGAGGTGGCAAGATGACATCCAGGATGAAATAGCAGAAAGGCATTCAGAGACATTTATTTATTTATTTATTTATTAACAGTTTCTTATATAGCGCATACATATTCCGCAGCGCTTTACAGAGAATATTTGATCATTCGCATCAGTCCCTACCCCAGTGGAGCTTACAATCTATATTCCCTACCACATGTACAGGCACACACAGACATTCTAGGGTCAATTTTGTTTGGAGCCAATTAGCCTACCAGTATATTTTTTGGATTGTGGGAGGAAACCGGAGTACCCGGAGAAAACCCACGCACGCATGGGGAGTATATACTGTGAGGCAGTAATGCTAACCATTACACCATCCATATTGAGACATGGCTCAATACAGATGGGGACAGGTCCGGGGAGGATAGGTAGAGCTTAGGATACTGAAATCCAAAAGAGCTGATTAGTTTGCCAAGAGATGAGGTATAAATTGAGAAAAGCAGAGGACCTAAAATTGAACCCTGAAGTACTCAAATTGAAAGAGGTAGCAGAGAGGAGGTAGAATCAGAGAAACGAACACTAAAGGAGCAGTTAGATAGGTAGGATGAGAACCAAGAGAGGGCTGTGTCTTTAAGACCTAGGGTTTGTAGGGTGTGGTCAACAGTGTCAAAAGCATCAGAGAGGTCTAGAAGAATTAGTAGTGAATAGTGTCCTTTAGACTTAACAGTGACCAGATCATTCACAACTTTAATCAGTGCTGTCTCTTTGGAGTGTTGGGCATGAAAGCCTGACTGAAGCAGGTCCAGTAAGTTGTGTGAGTTAAGAAAGTGTGTGAGGCGAGTGTAGGCAAGTCTTTCAAGTAGTTTGGAGGTGCATGGAAGTTGAGAGATGGGACGGTAGATTGAGAAAGAGCTTGGGTCAGAATTCGGAGTAATAACTGCGTGTTTGAACAATGAAGGAAAGACACCAGGGGCCAAATGTAATAGGGTGAGAGTTTCAGAAAGTGAGAGATTTTGGAAGAGTTTTCCCATGTTTTTTAAAGCAGCAATCACTTACACTGAAAAACCAGGTTGATTTTGCCATGTAATTGATTGCTGCTTTAAAAAACCTGGGAAAACTCTCCCAAAATCTCTCACTTTCTAAAACTCTCACCCTATTACATTTGGCCCCAGTAGGTTGAGAGCTAATGTGCAAAGTGTTAGATTTGGGTGGGGTTTTTACTTAAAAATTATATCTATATAGCAGTGTAAGAATAAAGCATCCAGTATTTACCCTGCACAGAAACAAAATAACTCACCCAAATCTAACTCTCTCTGCACATGTTACATCTTCCCCACCTGCAGCGTAGCATGGTTTTGTCCATTAGAGAGAGAATTTGCTTTTGCAAGTGAACCAGAATCCGGCCCTAAGTACACTTCAAAAACAACATAGACAAAGGGCAGAACTTCCCCGATATTACACCAATGGACCAGCTACAACAGGAAGCATTAATAGTATAAGTAAACCAGGACAGGTTAAAGAACGACTGTAACTTTGCCTCCTTCTTCTACTCCAAAATTGAGGCAATCTGGCACAATATCTCCTCCCCTCTTACCTTGGCAGCTCCACAACTCCCAGCATCCTCTCCCTTCTTCCTTCCCAGCTTGTGCGCTCTGCTCCCTTATCCTATCCATTTTAGCCATCCATTTGCCCCCAGGTCTACTTCGTCTCCCGCCTTCTCTGCTCCCTCACCCACACTGCTTTCTTTCACCTCTTCAGCAATATCACTTTCTGAGTGGGATGTACTAAGCCTAAAATGTGGTAAAACCCCCGTTTTACCGCATTTTCAAATTTAACAAAGCCCATCCGCACCGTCTTCGGCGGACAGGGTATTGCCACCTTTGGGTGGCGATACCCTATAGAAGCCCGCTGCCCACCATCCATACCCCCCTCCCCATTCTCCATGCTGCTCCACCCCCCCCCCCCCCCCAGCAGCATGTCATAGCCAGGGCTGCAGGGTGGAGGAGGAGATGCCTGGGACCGCAGCAGAGCCCAGGAGGTGATGGAGACCCCCCGCACACCACATTACAGGTATCACGGGGATCCTCCGTCACCGCACTGCGATGCCAGTCGCATATGTTAGTACATATATGCTGGCATCACGGCTGGGGCGTGGGGAGGGGCGTGTTAATACATCCTACCCTCTGCCAGCTATCTTTTCATCTCCATTCAAAAAATGCTTTTGTCTCACATAGGGTCAGATGCACTAAGCTTCAAGTGATAAAATGGAGAGTAACAAACAACCAACCTATCAGCTCCTGTCTGACATTTTTCAAACACAGCCTATGACATAGCAGGTAGGAGCTGATTGGCTGGCTGTTTATCACTCTCCATTTCATCACTTTTGAAGCTTAGTGCATCTGGCCCCTATTCATAAAAATCCCAACCTTGACCATTCCTCACCCACTAGCTACGGGCAGTATCTCTCTTCTCCTGTTCGCCTCCAAACTACTTGAGCATCTGGTATACAGCCATATTAACACAGCTACCTCTCTGAGAAACTCCATCCTTAATCCTCTAATCCAGCCATGTCCAACCTACATCCCTCCATCTATTGTAAAGCTACACATCCCAGCATGCCTTGCCATAGTTTCAGTATTAGGGAATGCTAAAACTATGGCTAGGCATGCTGGGATGTGTAGTTTCACAACAGATGGAGGGCCACTGGTTTGCCATGCCTGCTCTAATCCATCTTTTGCCCACTCTGCTCCACTGAAACTGCCCAAAGCATGGCGAGTGCAGCAAGCTATGCGTGGGGATGAAGTACACATTGACGGTGTCCATGTGGACTATGCTGACATTCGGGACAAAAAAACGTGAAAAACTCAGGTCGACCTTTTGACTGTCATTGTCAGTCTAATGCTTGTGTCGACCTTCCAAACCTGTGGACCTAAGCCATGTCGACCTATTTCAGGTGTTGGCCTTCAGTGGTCAACCCAATGCATTTCGACCTAAATTGGGTCAACCAAAATGACAGGTAGGAGCTGATTGGCTGGTGGTTTATCACTCTTGGGGTCAGATGTACTAAGCTTGAAAAGTGATAAAATGGAGAGTGGTAACCACCAGCCAATCAGCTCCTGCCTGTCATGTCACACGATAGTGTGGGGTGCGGTGCCTCTGGACTGGTTGGGCAGGATGGCTCTAGTGCAGCACCCCCTTACATTCTATTAACTTTTCTTTATTTTACTCACTAACACTATTTCTTTAATATTTGAATTACATAAAAAAAAAAGGTACTCTTTACTTAGAAGGGCGCCCACGATTTTGATCGTGGGCATCGTTAGTAAAAAATCTTGGGCATCTCGGGCATTGAATGCACTAAAAAATCGGATGCGATCAACCGACGAGATGCCCGAGATTTCCCATACGGAACAATGTTAAATGTCTCAATTGACCCAATTTTCCTGTTCAATGCCTCAATTGACCCGATTTTTCCATAGGAAACAATGTTAAATGGGCCACAGAGGCCAAATAGGCACCCTGAAGTGTATAATGGCCACCCGAATTGTTAACGCCACCCCACGATCAACGTCAACCCGATGCGTGGCGAGCGCAGCGAGCCCGCGAGGGGCGGCGGTACGCGTCCTACGACCTTTTCATACCCCCACTATCCACGTCGGCGTGGAGTTGAGAATAGAAAGTGTGGCGAGCGCAGCGAGCCACCGAGCCCGAAGCGTGGCGAGCGCAGCGAGCCCCGCGAGGGTACGCGGACAGCTGTGAAGCCCGCGAGGGGACGCGGATACCTGTGAAGGTATCCGCGTCCCCTCGCGGGGCTCGCTGCGCTCGCCACGCTTCGGGCTCGGTGGCTCGCTGCGCTCGCCACACTTTCTATTCTTAACTCCATTCCGACGTGGATAGTGGGGGTATGAAAAGGTCGTAGGACGCGTACCGCCGCCCCTCGCGGGCTCGCTGCGCTCGCCACGCTTCGGGTTGACGTTGATCGTGGGGTGGCGTTAACAATTCGGGTGGCCATTATTCACTTCAGGGTGCCTATTTGGCCTCTGTGGCCCATTTAACATTGTTTCCTATGGAAAAATTGGGTCAATTGAGGCATTGAACAGGAAAATCGGGTCAATTGAGACATTTAACATTGTTCCCTATGGGAAATCTCGGGCATCTCGTCTGTCGCATCGCACCTGATTTTTTAGTGCATTCAATGCCCGAGATGGCCGAGATGGGCGCCCTTCTAAGTAAAGAGTACCAAAAAAAATTCTCTCTCTCTCTTTCTTCCCTTCAAACACCGGGCACACCTGGTAACTGCAATTGCTCTAGAAAAAAGAGCGTCAGCAAACACTTACACGGCAATATGGAAATTGAACCTCCCCTGAGGGGGTTGCCTTCACCGATGAGTCACGTATTCTGCTTCATCCGACAGATGGACGTTGGCATGTCAGACATGAAACATCGCAGAAAACTCTGCAACCATTGCTGCATTATGGTCTGGGGAATGTTCTTATGGGCCCACTCATACATACAGAACACACTCTTGACTGATTTAGTTAGGAACCTATCCTTGCAGATCGCGGACATGCTGATTGTCTTCCCTGCAGCAGATGGTATCCAGACCAGTGGCGTAGCTACGTTTTGGGCGCCCCCCCGCTGTTAGGGGGGGGGCGCCCATACCCACCCCTCCCCGGCCGCCCCGTCGCCCCGCCGCCTATGCTAATCCCCTCCCCCTCAGTCTTACCTATCACGCTGGTCCCGGCGGCTTCGTCAGTTCATCTGCTGAGGACCACCACAAAATGGCCGCCCCCGTACAGCAGACAGTTTCAGAGAACTGTTTGCTATATGGGGGCGGCCATTTTGTTGTGGTCCTCATCAGAAGAACGGAGCCGCCGGGACCAGCAAGATACGTAAGTCTGCTGGGGATTGGGGGGGGTAACTATAGCATCGCAGCCCCCGGCGCCCCCACATGCACAGCGCCCCCCCGCGGTGGCGGGGGCTGCGGTGCTATAGTTACGCCCCTGATCCAGACAGAGGATTGATGGGGCTGAGGTCCAAATATACTATGGTCGACCACTAGAGGTCGATGACATCTAGTTAGATGTGTATACGTGGTAGACCGGGTTTACATAGAAAGTGACCCCTGAACAACAGAACGCAAGCATCGACGGTAACCTGGTGCTGGTCCACCTGGTTTCTACTCTACTATCCAAGTAGACATAGTGGGAATATAACAGTGGGCCGAGCTTAGCAAGGCACTGTGCCCAAAGCATGGCAAGCAAAGCAAGCCCTGCAAGGGGACACTGTGCACATACATAGTGTCGCCAGGCTCCCCTCTGGCATTTGGCACCAAAAGAAATTTAAAACCTGTGTCCACCTTGCTACTGTCAACCAGGTTCCCATTGAAGCAATGCTTCCCCGTGATCCAGTGTCACTGTCTATGTATACCCGGTGGACCTAATATAGAGCAGATCGACTAGTTGCTGTCGATCTGCTAATCCATAACCCAGCAGATGGGATCTTCCAGGAAGACAAAGCGATATGCCACTTGGCAAGACACTGTGGTGATATGTCCAGCTGTCCCACAGGTTCTATAGCAGTTTTTGTAAAACCTTTGTGACTCCGGAAGTCATAGTAACATACATACATAGTAATTCAGGCTGAAAAAATACATTAATTCATCGAGTTCAATCTATTAGACTTGTAACTACTGAATTGAGTAAGTCATATCTATAGGATTCCCTTAGTGGCCAAAAATGTATCCAGTACAGTACTGTAACCACCCCCACCGGCAATGAGTTCCAGAATTTTACTGCTTTAATGGTGAAGAATCCTCTTTTTAATTCAATACAGAATTTATTTTCCTCGAGCCTCAGTACATGCCCGCGTGTCCTAAGTATAGGCCTGTTACTGAACAAATCATCTCCCAGTTCCATATGATTCCCAATCCTGTATTTGAAAATACTAATCATATCCCCTCTCAACCTCTGTTTCTCCAGTGAGGACATATTCAGTATAGTTAACCTATCTTTGTATTTTAGTTATTTGAGACCTTTTACTACAGTAGCTTAGTCGCCCTTCTCTGTACCTGTTCCAGTTCATTTATGTCCTTTTTAAGGTGCAGTGCCCAGAACTGAACACAGTATTCCAAATGTGGTCCCACCAATGTCTTGAAAATAGACAATATAACATTGGCATCCCTTGAATCCATTCCCCTTTCAATGCCTGCCAGTGTCCGGTTTGCTTTTGCTGCTGCACTTGAAC
Source organism: Crinia signifera (assembly GCF_055691185.1). Taxonomy (NCBI): domain Eukaryota; kingdom Metazoa; phylum Chordata; class Amphibia; order Anura; family Myobatrachidae; genus Crinia; species Crinia signifera. Next base: position 30,606,682 of record NC_139218.1, read on the forward strand.
ACTACACTACATGAAGCCGCGCTTTTTGTTCAGTTGCTTAACAGAATTCTTGATATTTGTTTGCTGGAAGTTATTGGCAGTCATCATCATCATTAGCACAAAAAGTCATACCACATTATGGTCATCATTATGGTCTGTGCCAGGAGTACAATCTATTGGAAAGTATTGTGAGAATTTAAAATATATATATATATGTCAACGGATAAAAGCAGAATCATTACTTTCCATATAAATGACCCAAGGCAGTGTACATGGAACCTCCTTATCTGAAGAAGCTGCTCGTCCATTGCTGGATCAAATAGCACCAATAAATCATTTGAGGATGTTACCAATGTAGTGCTATGTTCCGTGTGTTCCCCGTATGCCCGTATTTTGCATACCAAAACTCTCACTCAAGTAATCAGTCTGTGTAAGATTTGCTGCCAGTACTTTCGGCTTAATGAATCACACATTTCCCTCAGCAATTGTTTTCTTGTTACTCAATAGCGTTTTCGGTTCTTCACAAATTAACAAATGTGCATTACTTGTCGTGTGCGTTAACTAGATGTTACTTCACTCTTTTGAAGATGGGGGCTAATCCAGATCCATTTTTTCGGGCCTGTGCATGTGCATGTGTAAACCCCAGGAGCAAATGGTTTTGGCAAATTTTTGCTACCATACAATAGAGAGCATCCTTGTTACCCCCATTTAATACTGAGAACATCTAAGTGACATATATTCAATACAGAGAGCATCATGGGGAACAATATACAATGCAAAGAGTATACCAGCTCAATATCCAATAGGGATGCCAATTCGGATCCGGAGCATTTTTTCAATACCGGGATTAAAAAATGCTCTATGCTGAGATTCCCTGGACCCCGGGATTGGCATCCCTAATATAAAAAAAACGCCCCCGCTCCCCCCAAAGTGGCCGTGCCACACATTTACTTTCCAGTGCAGCGGTGGCCGTAGAAGAGCGGGAGGTAGGGGTGTGCGGTGGGACTGGAGTGTCTCAGGAAGTGGGCAGCTGGGTGTGTGCGGGGACAGTGGAAGTGGGCGGGTGGCAGCGATGTGGGCATCAGGAACAGCTGTGCAGATGCTGCACATGCACAGTCTAATCCTGAAATCCTGAGATTGGAAACTCCAATCCTGGGATTTAAATCCTGGCAGTTTTGGGGCAGAATCCCGGAATCCCACCGATCCCGGAATTGGCCACCCTAGTAGCCAATATATAAGACATCACTAATGCCATACAATATATAGCATCTTAGTGATTCCCATAAAATACTCAGCGCATCCGAGTAAAAGCGCCATACAATACACAGAGCATCCTAATGACCAATAGACAGTACCAAGCATCCTAGCAACCAACATACAATACAGGAGTGAAGCTTTTTCAATGGTAGAGACAACAAGATCGTTCAGTAGATTGTCCTGGGAAATTTACCCCCCTGTAATGTGAGCAGACGCTGGCACCCAAGGCATCGCTCTTGCCTACACATGATCTGGCGTGCTGGATACCAGTTACAGTATTTTCCGAAATGCCCTTTTCGGTTGCTTCACAGAACAGGATGGATATTGCGAAATGTTAAGTATAATGAAGTCGCCCCTTGTCTTCCACAGACAGACTTGGGCAAATTTGTTGGTACCCTTCCATAAAAAAGGAAGATCCCAGATTTATCTCTAAAATAATTTGAAACTGACACAAGTAATTGGCATCCATCATTGTTTATTCCATTTGCATTTGATTTTTGATTCAAGAGAATAAAGTAAATAATATAATAAGTGAAAAATGCCTGAACAAAGATTATGGAACCCTTAATCTAATGATTTGTTGCACAACCGTTAAAGGCAATCACTGCAATCAAATGGTTTACAGCAGCAGTGGGGAACCTCTGGCCCGCGGGCCGTATATGACCCCCGCAGCCAGTCTGTCTTAACCGCCCACCCGCCTGGCGGCTGCGGAGGGAGTCAAGTACAGGGGAAATCTCGCGAGAACTACCGACCTCTCACAAGATTCCCCTATACTTGACTCCCTGCACAGCCGTCGGACCACACAAACCGGCAATTCTTAAAAAGCGGCAGCCGCCGGATCGTGGGACGGCTTCCACAGGTGAACTTGTCGGTGTTTTTTTTTTTATTTATGGCCCGCGAGGCATTTTTCCCCTATACAAAAGGCCCTTGTCCCCAAAAAGGTTCCCCACCCCTGGTTTACAGAATGTAGCTCTCAATGAGACCTGTCATCAAGTAGTTAATGGGACTGTACCTGCTTCAGCTGTCTCAGGTGTGATGGGTGCAGAGCCGGTGTAATGGTGCCCATACACTTTTGCGATCGGATCCGATGTCCCATCGCACTGTAATGTAGCAATGCAATGTTCCATCTTATGGTGCCTAAAGTGCCCTCTTCCAGCACCCGATGTGGCATGGGCAGGTGGCGGAGTAGCATAGCGCTGTGAATATTTTTATATTTATGTAATATGTTTTATTGTTATTGGCCAATATTGTATGTGAATTGTAATTTTTATTAAATACGGATTTATTATTCCAAGCAGCGCCATCTCATATGGATATATTCTGTTTGTTTATTAAAGGGTCTGGTAATCCCTTTTAGATTCAGCAGCAGTTTTACATAATTAATTCACACAAAAGAATAATTAGGCAGATCAGCGCTCAATTATTGTTTGGAAAGTGGTTAAAATTACCCTACGGTAGGGTGACGGTGTTTAGGGGCATGTAGAATCCACATAACATCACCTTTCCTAAAAAAAATTGCACATTCCTGAAACCTAAAAATTGCCTATGTGCGATATTCGGTTGCAAATCGTACATGTGACATGTGCGGTTTGGTGGGATTTTTTTTAGAACTGTCATCTTAGGGCCTAATTGTGGTTGGATCAGTAAGCAGCAAAATTCACTGCTTACCGAGCGCTGCAACGCTGCCCCACCGATTGCCCACCCGCCGCCGAATCCCCTCGGTACCATGCGAGGGTATGTGTTCACTAATGATCGCCAACCATCGAATGATTGCTCCGACCTTTGGAAATAAAAGTCAATCTGAAATGACTTTTATTCCTCCGGTGTCCGAATCAGCCCCTCTGTATTCCCTGGGGAACACCCACCATTTTCGGGGGGACGCTCATAAAATGCTGAGAGTTCCCCTGCTTTAGCGCTTTTCCGCCCCCAGCCCTCTCTCACCGCAATTAGGGATGCCAATCCCGGGCATTTTTTCAATCCCGGGATCCGGGATTGAAAAATGCTCAATCCCAGGATTCCCGGGATCCCGGGATTGGCATCCCCACCAAAAAAAAACATTTTTAGCATAGGACCCACCCCGGCCGACCCGCACATCTACTTACATTAGGGTGCGGGCGGGCGGCCGGGAGTGGGTTTGGAGGTGCACGGTGCCTCCCGGCAAGTGCACCTCCATAGAAGACAGCAGGCGGGCGGAGGCAGGCGGGCGGCGGAGAAGAGGCGGGCAGGCGGAGGCGGGCAGGCGGGCGGAGTCAGGCCGGCGTGCTGGCGGGCGGCGGAGAAGAGGCGGGCAGAGTCAGGCCGGCGTGCTGGCGGGCGGCGGAGAAGAGGCGGGTAGGCGGTCACTGGTGACGTGTGGCCTGCGCAGCGTGACCTCTACTGTCACGCTACGCAGGCCGCACGCCGGGTCAGGTTACGGGAACAGCCGGGCAGCGTCTGAGCGAGTGCTCAGACGCTGCCCGGCATTAGACTGCGCATGCGCAGTCTAATCCCGAAATCCCGGGATTGGATTCTCCAATCCCGGGATTGAAATCCCAGACTTTTTTAGGCCAAATCCCGGGATCCCGCCGATCCCGATCCCGGGATTGGCCACACTAACCGCAATGAACGGCCCAGCGAGTGTGTAAATCGCGAGTGTGTAAATCATGTTCGGTGCTGGGGTTTGCACATGCCCAGAAATGCGCAAACCCCAACCACCGGGGACGGATCCGAATTCGGATCACTACGGTTAATCCTGAATCAGCTCCTTAGCTGTCCTCCTTGACACAGACAGTTATTCCTAATCTCAATCATTTGTTGTATCTTTCTAGGGGTCAGAAATGTAGATTGAGAAAATTCTTAGTCTCATGGGGGTTAAAATCTCAGAACATATTTTCCTGCGTTTGTAGTTTATGAGACAAATGTTTGAACATCGCATTTCACAATCAAAGCAAGTGAGAACACAACGTGCGCCTTCTCTTCATCAAAATATTTTGTTCAATTTAAAGGTCTCTGCCAAATCGCGTCATCACAGAACAATTGCAAATCAGCTAATTGTTTCTTCGAATGTGTTTGTGTGAACAGAACAATATTTTAATCTATTAATCTAAACTATTTTATAATATTATAGCTTTTAAACAGCATCTCTATTGTAATAGATTTCTATGAACACAGGTATTCTGTGAAGTGCAAAATGCCAGCTACATGTGTAATTTAAGCTTTGGAGTTGGTGCCCAGTGCACCTAATTTGCAGTGAAGGCAAGATATTTCATTTTTCATCACAAAATTGTTTCATTTACGTATTTAGGGGATTAATATGGAACCATTTACTTCCTGAGCACCACTGTGCAAAATTACTTTAGTTCTGAGCAGGGTGGCAAATACCAGGATGGGGATCAGCGGGATCCTGGGATCTTTGACCAAAATTGACGGGGTTTCAAGGTTGGGTGGTACATGCCTGGTTCGGCATCAGAAGCTGCACAGCTGTGCGGTGTGGCGTATATATATTTTTGTTTAGTCAGGTCCAAAATAATATTTTCATTGACCAATTAAATCCTGGGAATCCCAGGATTAAGAGTTTTTTTTTAAACCTGAATCCTAGGATTGATAACATGGGCCAACAATGGCTTAGCTTGTTCAGAGCAGCCTCTATCAGGGATTACTCATTTTTGGGGCAATATTGTGGCAATTCTGAATTCGCACTGGTACAGTATAGTTTCTATACTTGTAACAGTGAAAAATAGGATAGCATTTTTGGTTTTAATATGGTTTGGCAACTATAGGTGGGATGCAAAACCAGTTCATTGTAATTTCATCCTCGTGTTTTGGTTGCATGAAACCACCTTCGGGTGTTTTGATTCAGATTTGAATTTCAGTTTGGTTTCAAATTAATTTTTTAAATGTATCATCTCTATATATATAAAAGATAAAGTTTGTTTGTCAATACACAAATATCTTCCACGGCACTTGGTAGAGCTGCCAAATCTTACACAGTTCAAAAAATTAAGCTATTAGACCACATAGCACCAATGCGACAAAGCGACAAATATTTAAAACATAATTTATTTGTTTGAATAAAAAAAGAAAATCTCTAATCAGAGCTTTTGTATAATTCCTAAATAGCATTTATGGCCTATTTATGCAATAAATTACTAATATTTAAAAACTGCTATACATTACAAATCGGACCTGTGCAACGCTTAGTACTTGTCATTGTAAAAATTTACTTTTTTAAAATTGGTCAACAGATAAAATCATGTAATTGTTTCAAGTCTAAATCTCCTCCAAATTGTGATTTCAAATCCAAATTATGAACTGCCGAAAGATCCAGACAGAACATGGTTCGATCTCCTGTTGCAGTAGACCTTCTAGAACTAAATCATTTTTGGACAGAGTCAGGGATATCCCTAGATGGAGTACCGTCTACGCAACCAAACTCTCAGTTTCCACATATCCACATATCTACAGTCTGCTCATATCCACATATTGTTTTAGATATATCACCCCTGCCGCCAGTCTTAAAATACTTACTTGTCTCTGGCATAACCCTGGCACGTTTTATTGAATTTACACTTTACACTTTACACCTTACGTGCTCACCTGAAGAGCCCCGAGCCCAAAGAATTAATCCAGCTGTGATTGTGGCAGCAAGTTTAGGAGACAGAAGAAAAAAAGTTGCATTGCCATGGTTACAAGAATCCTTTGTTTATTATATAGGTATTATATCTACAGAGTGATTCAAAAGTTGTACCCTTTTGTTTCAAAAACTATGCAGGAAATGGGAAACTGAAAACTAACTTAGATTCAAGATGGCGCCCATGTTCTGTACATAAGCTAAAAAAGATAGCCCACCTCACCCATACCTTACTGGAGCATTCAATCTTACCCATTTCCTGCACTGTTTTTGAAAGAAAAGGGTGTACTGCGACTTCTGAATCACCCTGTATTTTTTTATACAGAACATTATAAACAGGCAGCTAGTCTTACATGTAATAATCTCCGTATAATAAAGTAAAGTATATAATACAGTTTGCTAAGTGGAATAAGATTGATGTTTCAGTAACTTTAATTAAGTTACACATTTTGGCAACTTTGTGAGTGGGAGAGATCCTGGCTAACATTGCGAAATGCCTGCAACCATGGAGAACTGTCTGCTTAATATTTGTGGACAAATTGATTATCCATCTTCTGGATGACATGCCAAGTCCCAACTCAAGAAACTCCTCTAAATGCAGGAATGTGTATTGAAATAGACACGGATTTGTCATGCTCTGCCCAAAACGAAGCAAACGGTGGCTTGTGAGGGCATAATGATGAATTCATCCTCAACACTTAGCACAGAAGTAGTCAGTTGAGTTTAGCACTCATCAGGATGTTGAGTAGAAGTGGTAGCAATGTATTTACAGATTACACTGCTGAGAGGGCTACCGCTGAATATGAGCGTACAGGCAAGAGTGCTCTAACCTATTGTGGCCAATCAGATGCAAGCTTCTGTTCTGCTGTTGACTTTTGAGAACAAAAACTATGGGCCTGGTTCAGATCTACTCACAAAAGAACGCTGTTTAGCGAGCAGGAAATCTAAGCCTTCGACGCTCCTAACTCCCATGTTACAGGCTGAGTTTGAAAAGTGACAGGTGGGAGCTGGTCGCGGGTACATTGGGGGTTATTCTGGTTCACTCCTTCGGGCAAATTAATTCTTAGATGGACAAAACCATGTGCACTGCAGGTGGGGTAGATGTTACTTGTGCAGAGAGAGTTAGATTTGGGTGGAGTTTTACTTGAAAGTGAGATCTATATTGCAGTGTAAAAATAAAGCAGTCGGTATTTTCCCTGCTTAGAAACAAAATAACTCACCCACATCTAATTCTCTCCGCACATTTTACATCTGCCCCACCTGCAGTGCACATGGTTTTGTCCATCTAAGAAGGAAATGGTCAGAAGGAGTGAACCAGAATAACCCCCCTTTATCTCAATCCACTTTATATCCACACCAGTCTTAGTAAATAGACCTCAAAGTACAGTACCAGTCAACCAACTCCCTCATTGACATTTTGGTACTAAAATGTTTTCATGTAACAGTCAACTGATTTGACAAAACCAGAAATCCCTTAAAGAAGCTAATAGGGAGCTAATGGGAAACATGTTGCATAAATAATTCATGTTACTGGGTGGACTCGTTCTTAAATAGAACAACAATCTGGGCAAGATCTGTTCCCAATATGCAAATGTTATACACAGATAAAATGATTACATCTCTATAGTCCATAAATATAAAGCAAATAATAGCAAAGTGTCACAATATATTTTACAAAATGCAGTCTTCAGATAGCAGAACGGAGAATGCCAGCAATGGTACTTATTACATATATTAAAAATATTCCCTTTTGCATATAAATTTACACATGAGGAGAGTGAAATTGCCACAGGGGGGAGGGAGGGGCATTCACGCTGGGGGCGGGGTATAGAGGTTTTGCCACTAGAATCTACTACCACTAAAGAGGTGGTTCGTGATACTGCTGGTGATCTTTTGCCAATGGGGGGCTGTTTCCACTGGTCGGCGGGAGGCGCAATTTTGCAAAAAATTTTAATTAACATTTTAAAAATAAATTCTAAATTAAATTGAAAAGATTACCATTTCTGATCATTTTGTTTTATTTGGGGGGATGTCAGTTAAGTAGTTAATATAAGTATTTTTGAACTCATAATTCATAATTTGTCTTTTTTAATAACTAGATCAACTATAATACCAAATGCTGCTAGCGTAAGAATTCACCCCTCTTGTGTCATGGAAGCTCAAAGTTTACACAGATGAAACATGACTCCTTTATGTCTCCAGCCAGTGGTGTAACAATAGCGTTGCAGACCCCACGGTGGCGGGGAGGTGCTGAGTAAGTGTGGGCGCCGGGGGTCTGTGGGGGCTATTGTTGCGCTGCACTGTTGCCACCTGCCAGGACCTGCCGTATCCCGCTGCGTCTGTGGCCGGGACCCGCAGATCTACTTGTTTGTGGTCCTGGCACTCCTCCTGGCTCCTAATGAAAAATGTCCCTCACAAAATGGATGCCCCATTAACAGCAGACGGTAAAAACGGTCAGCTGTTAGGGGCAGCCATTTTGTGAGGGTCAGTTTTCATTAGCAGGAGCCAGGAGGAACATGGTAAAGGTCGACAGGGTCGGAAGGACAACGCATGCATTAGGTCAACAATGGGAAGATCGACAGTCAAAAGGTCAATATTAGTTTTTCATGGGTTTTTTTGTCCCAAATTTAGAAGTCGACATGGACACTGTATAAATGTTCTGCGTCCCCTTGCACATTATTATATTCTCCAGTTTGGTTTTGCAGTGTAAATAATTGCCGCTTTAAAAAAACCTGAAGATTTCTCACCAAATCTCTCACTTTCTGATTCTCTCACCCTATTAAATTTGACCCATAGAATCTGATTGGTTACTATGGCAGAGGCAGAACTATCATTGGTGCAGCAGGTGCTCTGATTGGTTGTTATGGGAAACATGCCTTTTACAATAGAACTCTCATCTTAGTAAAATGTACCCCTCTCTCTCTCTGGTGGTCATGTTTTGGGGGAGAGTCGCCCATAGGAGTTACCAGACTTTATATTTAAACAGGTATTTCCAGGGACCGTAGCAGGAGAACATCCAGTGTTTTATGGGCGTTCCCCTGGGAACACAAGTGGGCCGATGCCCGCCGGGGGCCGCTGAAGTCACATGATTTCTGAAGGGGAGAGAAGCCAATTAATGGTCGGCAACCATCTAATGATTTCTCTCCCCTTCCAACGCATGCAACGGTATGTGTTCTTGGACACATCCCCTCGCAAGAGAGGATGCAGGCGGCGCGGGCGGCAGGAGGGGAGGGGCAGTCATTCGGTGGGGTGGTGGGCAGCTTAAAGAGTGGTACTGAATCAGGCCCTTTATCTCCATCCACTTCATTCTACAGAACCCTAGATCTTCAAGGCACCTTAACACTACAGGTAATAAGGATATCCATAGCTGAGCACAGATATTTAAAGCAAATTAACTGAGGTACTTAATACTGAGTATTAAGTCACCTGTGTTCAAGCATGGATATCCTTAAAACCTGGATTGTGCCTTGAGGACTGAGTTTGGGAACATTTGCTTTAGAAGATTATGCAGTCACTACATGTTTTGATGATATTTGCCGTAGAACATACTGTTCAGTAGGTAAGTGGAATTACGGCAGGAAAACATAAACAATGTCATTGAATACTTTCAAATTATTTGGTGTCTTTCTTATTAAAAAGTTTAGACCTAAATTTAAAACCTAAAAATTCCTACTACAAGAATCCACGAAACAGGCATTTTGTTTTTGTCCTCTTTGGATCCAATCTAACGATAAATATTTTGTCAGCATCTTTGCAGTGGTAAATATATCAGCTTTAATACAATTTGTGCCTTTTAAACTATTTGTGAGGAAATACTTTAACTAATATCAGGTTCAGATTTATCATTTCAACTAATTTCCTACCGCAACGTGCTGGAACGGCTATTTGTGGTCAGAGAGATGTGTCTACTATGTGTACCACGATGGCGAGATTAGGATGTCTATATTACATTTCACTATCAATTTTGTCAGCTTGTAGCAAGATCTGTTTAGGTTTAAGAGTGTTGTCATTTGGTGAAACCCTGAAACATTTTTTTTGTTTATAAAACTATAACCAGTTAAGGGATGAGTGTGATTTTAAGGAGAAGAAGGCGCTGTTCCATTCAGAAGGAAGTTGGATCTGAAAAATGATAGGAAATTATTTCTCATTTGAAAAAAAAAAATGTTAGGTTATGACAACAAAATACAGAATTTTGATCATTCTTTTACATTACAAATAGAAGTGCATGAAGTTAGACTGTAATACCCCTTTCACACTGGCCACCCGGCAATTAGCCGGCATTTTTGAGTGACGGGCCATTTCGCCAGGTGAAGTCTGGCCCCAATTCACACTAGAAGCAAATTCCCAGGTTAAAACTTGCCAACACGGGCCTTAAATCCTGGAACTCCGACCCTGGTCAAGTGCAGGGTCAGAGTGCCGGGATTTAAGACCGGTGTTGACCCTTTCACACCAAAGAAAAACCCAGGTTTTTCAGCAAATTCCCGGGTTGAAAATCTATAACCTGGGAATTTGCTTCTGGTGTATAAGTTCCTCGGCTCAGCGCACACTGCTAACTTTAAAATCTTCACAGAACAAAGGGATCTATTTATTATTGGTGGCAGAAGTGGGGCTCTGTAAACTATGAGTTTTTATCGCATTCCATAGATATAAAGGGTAATATTTTTTTCTGACAAATATAATTGCCATAACAGTGATAGAAAATTGTCCCGGGAATGAGTTATGCAGTAACAACCACTATTACTTTGCTACCAGTACTAACAATGCACATGTGCAACATAATTTTATTATATCATTGGGAAGGGATCAGAAGGTCCTTCCCCATCAATCCTCTCTCCATAGAGTTAAGCTGGGTACACATATATACAATCCCTGTTTCTTGCGTCCGTTGGACCGACCGTACACCCGTCGGACCGTCCACAAACAGTGCCTAACAGGATTTGACTATAAAGTTAGCTTTCGACCCAACTTCCAAAGGTTATACTTTGAAACTTAACAAATTGCACTAACCACAGAACCAATAAAAAAAATTAAAAAAAAGGGGGACTGTGGTCTGCAGCCTTTATTTCCCTAATACAGGAAATATCTCTTATATATTTGGCTACATCTGTCAATCATCTGCGGCTGTAACGCTGGGCGGGGTCACACACCACCCAGCCAGCAAAAACAAATGTAGCCAAACATATAGGAGATATAGGAGATATATACATAGGAGAAAGGTCCCACACCTATCCCCCGCGATCACGAACACCTTACTGCTCTGCCGCGCTCTCCGTCCTGGTCCCTGTGCGCCGGCTCCTGCGCACAGGGCAGACTGTGTACTACTGTCGCGGGAACACAGCCGCACATACATTGCTGTGCGCCCGCTGCCTCCTACGTCCAGCCACCCGCCAGCAGCGCAAAACCCCGTCACAAAGCGCCCGCTGAGAGCCACCCCTACACAGCGCCCGCTGCCTCTGGCTCCAAACTCGCCACAGAGCCAGCCGGCAGCAGTGCTACCCGCAGTCACACAGCGCCCGCTGCCTCCGGCTCCAAACGCGCCGCTGAGCCAGCCGGCAGCAGCGCTAGCAGCCGGCACACAGCACCTGCTGACTCCGCACAAACTAACGCCGCTGAGCCACCCCACACACCCCTCGACAACGGCACACAGCGCACGCTGCCTCCATCTCCAAACCCGCCGCTGAGCCACCCGCCAGCAGCGCTAGCAGGCGGCACACAGCACCTGCTGCCTCCGCTGAAACACACGCCGCTGAGCCACCCCGCACACCTCTAGACGCCGGCACACAGCGCACGCTGCCTCCGGCGACAAACCCTGCACAGAGCCAACCCGCGCACCGCCAAAACGCCGACACACTTCGCCCGCAGCCTCCTGCTGCCAACCCTGCGCGGAGCCACCCCGCAGCACCGCTAGACGCCTTCAGACTGCGCCCGCTGCCTCCTGCTGCCAGCCCTGCACAGACCCACCTGGCAACACCGGCTGCCTGCACCCACTGCCTGCCACCCCCTCCTGATGAAAACAGACTGTGGCCGATGCATGCCAACCCCGGACGCCTGAGCCAGCTGCCTGCCACCCCCTTCAGCCTACTGTGGACGAAGCCTGCCACCATTGCCCGCCTTGGACACCAACAGACCACTCATCTATACCACCGACGGATAAAAGGTAATCTTCACCCACCATTGTAACACACACACACTTTCTTGCCAAAACTACACCACCCCATGCACTTTAGACCTATCTACACTGACAGCACAACAATAACATCCATAACACTACATAACACCACCGCACCACACCACAGCACCAACGCCCCCATTAACACCCCAAAAAACTTAGCAAGCACAAGACTTTCAGCAAACCCAACCCACAACACCACACCACCAACGCCCCCATTAACCCCCATAATTGATACACAAAACCAAGACTGTCGGCACCAATGTGTAACCTGCAGGACGCAGGGACAGGCCTCCTAAAGGAGCCTCTCCTTGCGATGCACGGAGCATGCCTCTCTATGTATGCGCCGTTACGCACTGACCAACACCACTTCCCCAAACACCCTCACCCCACTAACCCTCGCCCACTGCCATGTGGAGCCATCCCCATACCAAAAACACCATATGCCCGGACTGCAATGCCTACAATTTAGCAACCTACAGGAGCCTTTCCCTGCAATTGCCGGAGAACGGCTTTATGCGCATGTGCCCTAACGTGCTGACCCACCTCCCTCAGTCAAACCCACTCACCCCACTGCCCCTCCGACACTACCCTGTCTAGCCATACCCACCAATGGCATGTACACGGCCAAGAATAACAATAGCCCTGGGGTGCAAAGACAGCATGGCCAATATTCACACATCGCCAACATTCACATCCAACAGACAACAAAACACCACACCACTCTACAGAGACACAAATAATCTAAACCCCAAAAACAACCCCAGTCGCCAAACAACAAAACAACAGACACCGGCACACCCCCACAAAACATTGCCCCCACAACCAATATCTTGACACCACTAGGTCCACACCCCCTGCACTCCACACCTGCAACAACTAGCCAACACAACCCATCACACCTACACTATCCAGCCCCCACACCAAGGACAAACCACACTCACAAGCTTTCCACCATAATACCAAGAACACATGCCCTCTTTACCATCGGTCTCAAAACCAAACCCACCTGCCCAACATCTCAAGACAACTCACCCCTTCAGAACAACATCATACACAACCCCATCAACAACCGACAAACACACACTCTCTTTACACCGCAATTGCACACACACTTACACTGCACACCTATGCAACATATCCAACATCACAACACTCACTATCTAACCCACCGTCAATAGCACAAAAAATACACACAACTTTAACACGATAACAAACTGTAGCACCACCCTCACACACCAACTAGCGTTACAGCTCAGCTACACAACACTAGCAGCTTAAATACCACTTCTTCTACCCACCACACCTCCATTTCAAACACACACGAACTTCAATTCCAAACAAAAATACACACAGACACCCAACTACCTAAAAAACCAGAACACACTCATACACACAACACCATTACAACATCCCTTTACATGCACACCACCACTACAAACACTTACTTAATATCGCACACAACACACCATACATTAAAACAACAACTACACAGAGTACTCTCAATTACTTATGACACAGACACTCCAACACAATCATTACATTACTCCTCTAAGCATCCCTATTCTTTACATAACAATCTTATGTCTTCCTTCCCAGCTACAACAGCTCCAGCTGAAACCACCGAAGAGAACAACTGTTAGAAGAAAAATCCGCTGCAGCACTAGATACTGACCTGGACTACTACATCTAAAGACTACAGCACAAGCCACAAAACCACGGTAAGACCAATACGATTTTACACAGACATATACTACACTATATACGCTTACATCACCTCACTTTTGTCCCATTACTAACACTCTAGCAACACACACCACCACTTACTCTTACAACAACTGCACAACCACCTCATCCACACAAACAATACACACACACACACCACTCAAATCTCAACATCTTTCTACGACATTACTAGCATCCACACTACAACTATACATCCCTATTGCTCAAAAAATCACTACACAAAGTAACATTAAAAAAACTATGCACTTATTTACATTACTTAGGACAAAAACCACACCTACACCAAAATCATTAACACACCCTCACTAACATAGATCACATACACTACACTACCCGCCATCAGTACTACTTCTGCTATTAGCCACACCACTCCTACATCTACTATACTCGAAATACAACACAGCATATTGACATAACACAACCACACATAAGTCAAAGTATCCGTTCTGGACATCATTAGCTACTATTACAATCACGATCTTGCTAAACCACTGCCCCACACACACACCCAAACAATATACTCCGCACATTGAACACACACACACAACAAAACCCAACACAAGTACACACTGAAAACACCATCACACACTTCACACACACACACACACACACACACACACACACGAACAATATACACCACACATTGACCACACACACACACACAACAAAACCCAACACAAGTACACACTGAAAACACCATCACACACACTTCACACACATTACACACTTCAAACGCACATGTACAACTGTGCTATAAACTCAACATAAACCTAACCAAACAACACCCACAACTCTACTATACACTCTATATATCCACATACAACAACACTATTCTATAGATACAATCACTGCATGTACACTCTCGCCACAAATAAATCTGGTGTGCGAACACAGCTACTACTGCCCGCACTGAAAACACACAATTTAAGATACTTTACACACACAATCCACTGCAGCGCTCAACAATGACCTTATCACAAACATCTGTCAACTACTAACACTATACTGTTAGAACACCCCACAAACACAATTCAATTCACACACACACACACACACACATCCCAAATAAATCCACACACACACCAAAGTGAATACACACCTAACAAGCGCATCACACACACACACACAACACCTTTACACCACACTCTTACATGTACCCCACCCCTACTAACACTTTATTTACATCACTAACAACATACTCCAAACCAAACAACTAACACACTACAACGCATTACTCATAACACAGACACTGAAACACAATTATTACAGTATTAATCGAAGCATCGCCATTCTTTACATAACACTGTAATGTTTTCTTTCCCAGCAACTACAGGTCCAGCTCAAAACACAGAAGACAAGACCTGCTACCAAATTATACGCTGAAGCACTGAATACTGACCTTTACTACTACTACATCTCAAGACTACAGCACAAGCCACAAAACCACGGTAAGACCAATACTATTTTACACAACCACATACTACACTATATACGCTGACATCACCTCACTTTCGTAACAGTTAGGACACACTATAAACACACACCACCACTTACACTAACAACTACTGCACAACCACCTCATCCACAAAAACAATACACACACACCACTCATTTCTCAACATCTTTCAGCTACATTACTAGCATCCACACTACCACTATACATCCCTATTCTTCACAACAAAAAACCTATACAAAGTAACATGAAATAACTATGCACACCCCGCAATTGCATTTATTTTCAATATCTTTATGAAAAAGACCACACCGACACCTACATCAATAACACACGCTCACTAACAACGATCACATACACTACACTACCCACCATTAGTACTACTTCTGCTATTAGCCACACCACTCCTACATCTACTATACTAGAAATACAACACAGCATATTGACATAACACAACCACACATAAGTCGAAGTATCCTTTATGTACATCATTAGCTACTATTACAATCACTACCTTGCTAAACCACTCCACCACACACACACCCACACAATATACTCCACACATTGAACACACGCACACAACAAAACCCACCACAAGTACACACTGAAAACACCATCACACACACTTCACACACACCGACACACACACACACACACATTACACACTTCAAACACACATGTACAACTGTGCTATAAACTCAACATAAAGCTAACCAAACACCCACAACTCTACTATATACTTTATATACCCACATACAAACACACTTTTCTATATATACAATCACTGCATGTACACTGTCGCCACAAATAAATATGGTGTGCCAACACAGCTACTACTGCCCGCACTGAAAACACACAATTTAAGATACTTTACACACACAATCCACTGCAGCACTCAATAAATTACTTATCACAAACATCTGTCAACTACTACCACTATACTGTTAGAACACCCCACAGACACAATTAAAGTCACACACAAACACACTTCCCAAATAAATCCACACACACACCCAAATTAATACACACCAAACAAGAGCATCACACACACTCACAACACCTTTACACCACACTTTTACATGCACGCCACCCCTACTAACACTTTATTTACATCCCTCCCAACATACACCAAACCAAACAAGTAACACACTACAACGCATTACTCATAACACAGACACTGAAACACAATTATTACAGTACTAATCGAAGCATCGCCATTCTTTACATAACACTGTAATGTTTTCCTTCCCAGCAACTACAGGTCCAGCCCAAAACACAGAAGACAAGACCTGCTACCAAATTAAACGCTGAAGCACTGAATACTGAACTTTACTACAACTACTACATCTCAACACTACAGCACAAGCCACAAAACCACGGTAAGACCAATACTATTTTACACAACCACATACTACACTATATACGCTGACATCACCTCACTTTCGTAACAGTTAGGACACACTATAAACACACAGCACCACTTACACTAACAACTACTGCACAACCACCTCATCCACAAAAACAATACACACACACACCTCATTTCTCAACATCTTTCAGCTACATTACTAGCATCCACACTATACATCCCTATTCTTCAGACAAAAAAACCTATACAAAGTAACATGAAATAACTATGCACACCCCGCAATTGCATTTATTTTCAATATCTTTATGAAAAAGACCACACCGACACCTACATCAATAACACACGCTCACTAACAACGATCACATACACTACACTACCCGCCATTAGTACTACTTCTGCTATTAGCCACACCACTCCTACATCTCCTATACTACAAATACAACACAGCATATTGACATAACACAACCACACATAAGTCAAAGTATCCTTTATGTACATCATTTGCTACTATTACAATCACTACCTTGCTAAACCACTCCACCACACACACACCCAAACAATATACTCCACACATTGAACACACGCACACAACAAAACCCACCACAAGTACACACTGAAAACACCATCACACACACTTCACACACACCGACACACACACACGCACACACACACATTACACACTTCAAACACACATGTACAACTGTGCTATAAACTCAACATAAAGCTAACCAAACACCCACAACTCTACTATATACTTTATATACCCACATACAAACACACTTTTCTATATATACAATCACTGCATGTACACTGTCGCCACAAATAAATATGGTGTGCCAACACAGCTACTACTGCCCGCACTGAAAACACACAATTTAAGATACTTTACACACACAATCCACTGCAGCACTCAATAAATTACTTATCACAAACATCTGTCAACTACTACCACTATACTGTTAGAACACCCCACAAACACAATTAAAGTCACACACAAACACACTTCCCAAATAAATCCACACACACACACAAATTAATACACACCAAACAAGAGCATCACACACACTCACAACACCTTTACACCACACTTTTACATGCACGCCACCCCTACTAACACTTTATTTACATCCCTCCCAACATACACCAAACCAAACAAGTAACACACTACAACGCATTACTCATAACACAGACACTGAAACACAATTATTACAGTACTAATCGAAGCATCGCCATTCTTTACATAACACTGTAATGTTTTCCTTCCCAGCAACTACAGGTCCAGCTCAAAACACAGAAGACAAGACCTGCTACCAAATTATACGCTGAAGCACTGAATACTGAACTTTACTACAACTACTACATCTCAACACTACAGCACAAGCCTCAAAACCACGGTAAGACCATGAATATTTTACACATCCACATACTACACAGGATACGCTTACATCACCGCACTTTCTGACCAAATACAAAACACTATCAACACACCCCACAACACACACTTAAAACTAATGCACACCCACCTCATCCACATCAACACTACACACACAGCACACTCACCTTTAGACCGAAGATAACTACACTACTAACATACAAATTACTAAAAGACATCCCTCTTCCAAAAAATACAAAACACAAAATTATGGCTTTTCACGACTATCTATCCACAACGTTTTACACAGTCTTGCAACTTTTTTACTACAACAACTATACCGAAGAAATACACATCCACATTACCACAAACGCTCTCCACAATATCTCTTATATATTTGGCTACATCTGTCACTCAAAGTGTGTCTGAAGCTGTAACGCTGGGTGGAGCCTCTGACTCACATGACAGAGAACCAGCCCAGTGAGCCCACAGTCATAGGAGGGACACAATGCTCTGCTCCTGCACTTTCCTTTTAATGTATGATTGCCATCACCTGTGTTGAAGCACCTTTCCTATCAATTAACCTGTTCAACACAGATGGAGGTAATCATACATTAGGAAGAAAGTCCAACGGCAGAGCATTGTGTCCCTCCTGGCATAGGTCATGTTGGGAGGTATGCACAGTGCCAGACACCCACTGCATTCCCATGTTACCCAGCAAAGACACAGCTACTCACCAGACACACCAGGTGAGCGCCCCACATACCTCCCAACATGACCCTCTCCAGGAGGGACAGAATGCTCTGTTTGTGGACTTCCATCTTAATTTAGGATTGTCATCACCTGTTTTAAACAGGGTAATTGATAAGAAAGGTGTTTAAGCACAGGTGATGGTAATCCATAAATTAAGAAGAAAGTCCAGAAACAGAGCAATGTGTCCCTCCTGGAGAGGGTCATGTTGGGTATGCACCTCCCTCCCCCCCCCATTCACGGCATCCCCACGATTAAATGGCACATGCAAAACACTGACATGGCTATGGTCGACAATGAAAAAGGTTGACAAGATTTATTTTTCACTTTTTCAATGTTTTCATTCTCATGTGTCGACATGGACACCAATGAAGTGCCACACTTATGTCAACAATTACATGTGTTGACCTTTCTTGTGGCGATTCGCGGCACCCCCCGCAACCCCCCTCCCGCGATTTGCAGCACACCCCCCCCCGCAATTCGCGGCACCCCCGGTGACTCCCGCGATTCGCGGCCCCACCCCGTGACACCCCCCTCCTGCGATTCGCGGCACCCCGCGACCCCCCCCCTCCCACGATTCGCGCCAACCCCCTGGGCCCCCCTCGCGAGGTTCACGGTGCCCCCCACGACCCCCCCAACCGCGATTCCCCACCCCTGACCCCCCCTCCTGTCATTGCGGCAACCCCCCGCCCCCACAACCCACCCTCCCGCGATTCACTGCAACCCCCCGCGCCCCCCCCCTCCTACGATTCGCGGCACCCACACCCCCCCCCGCGACCCCCCCTCCCGCAATTCACGGCATCCACCCACGACCCCTCCTCCCGTGATTCGCGGACACCCCTCACCTCCTCCCTCCCCCCTCACCCCAGCGCTCGATTCACGGCAACCCCAGGATTAAATGGCACATGCACGGCTATGGTCGACAATGAAAAAGGTTGACATGAGTTTTTGAAGATTTATTTTTCTTTTTTTCAATGTTTTCATATTCATTCTCATGTGTCGACATGGACACCGATGAAGTGCCACACTTATGTCAACATTTACATGTGTTGAACTTTCTGTGTTGATTTTTTCGTGTAGCAATTTTTTTCCAGTGACAACTATGAACTATGTGCACGTCAACCTACACATCATCAACCAATTCTTTGTATAATATATAACACCTGTTCTGTTTTACTGTAGGTGTTTTAAGTCAGATCTTTTACTGCTACTATTACTGTTTATGTAAATGCATTCTGAATGACAACAACACCCTACCATCCTTCTACAAGAATATATAACCAACAAGGTGATTCATCGCGCCCCGTGCCCCCCCTCCCGTGATTCGCAACCCCCCCACCCGCAATTCACGCCCCCTCGCCGACACCTGCGCCCCCTCCCTCCCTTGATTCACGGCACCCCCCGCGCCCCTCCCGCAATTCACGGCACCCCTAAGCCCCTCTTTAGTCCCCCGTATACTCACACACCCCTATCACTACCCAGCTTCCTGCTCTCCTGAACCGTAACTTCCACCACTGGGGAGTCGCTGATGCTGTTTTGCCCACATGCCCCTATCATGCCTCATAGGCCAGCCTCCTGCTCTCATGCACCCGAACTCCCACCCAGCAGGAGGAGACACTGACTAAGGGCCACCATCCTGTACTCCTGTACTGCCATGCTGGACCCTCACCCACTGGCAGAAGCTGCACAGTATCTCCCACCCTCCTCTTTAGTCCCCCTTATGCCCACACACCCCTATCACTACCCAACCACCTGTTTTCCTGTGTCGTGACCTCCGCCAGTGGGGAGCCGCTGACTCAGAAACACCCTACTATACTATTGCACACACACCAAAACAACATGCACACACAGCCCCCCCCCCCCCCCCCCCACATATGTCACTGTACCATCGACACTATCAATGTACATCTTACTCTGTAACCGCTTTTTAATTAAACAAAACAATACACACCCCCTTCCACATCATATGCTCTCTATTTAACACATTTCACCTATAACTCAAGTTGCAATACAGGCATCTTTCATACAATTCTAACCATATTTCTCATATACAAATGTTCACAAATTAAGGGGGCGCAGCCCCTTACGACGGTGTGAAGAGCGCCCGTAGGGTGCGATGAATCACCTAGTCTAATATATCTTCTGTGTTAAGTAATTCTTAAATTACAGGGATGTTTACTATACTGTAAATATAAAGTGATAAGTAAAAGGACATATGAATTAGTTAATAGATAAGTATTTGCGTGTGCTTTAATTTAAATTTAATTAATTTAATAGCTTCAATGAAAACTTAATAGAAAACATTCCCAAAAGAAGCTAATACTAGGTCCAGCTCCCCTTTTGTTATCTTTTCCAGATTACTGTATCCCTCTCTTATAGGTGCAGTGCAAAAACAAGTTTTATGGGTTCAGAGTGCACATGACCCATTTTATGCTTAACCCTTTGAGTGCCAAGGTTGCTCACAGCGACTGTTCTTTTAGTATAAATACATACAAATACAGCCAAGTCAATTTAATTGAAGTTTAGTTAAATATTGAATCCCCAAAAAAAGAACAGTTGCTGGGAGAGGCGCTGGCATTTTTGGCGGAGATTTTGAGGATATCTCGCAGCAACGGTGGCATTCAAAGGGTTAATAAATTGCTTACATTTCTCAAAAGCTTATACTGTACTTCTGTAGGAAGCAAATGCTGACTTTACACCAAGCTTCACCAAAGAGCACCTCAGCATGATCTAGAAAGTCAAGGCTCACCAACATCAACACCAAGGCTCACCAACATCAACACCAACAACCATCGCAGATGGACGAAGAGTTTTGTTGATTCTATATTCACAAGATAACCTTCCCAAGCCTCTCCGTCTACTCTACTCTACTCACTAATAACACAATAGACAATTACTGTAATTATGCTCAGAAAAGTTCCCTCCTTAAGATCAGTCTGCCTTAATGATAATATCTCCCCTCCAACTCTGGAAGGATCTAGAGGCCTTTTCAGGCTATGTACTCAACTCATCCTGCAAGTCTAAAAATCTTCTCTTAAAGCAAAATATTCTTTTAAATGGAAAATTCCAAAAAGAAATACACAAGGATAAATGTAACAAACACTCCCTCAAGTGAATCAAGATAACTATCCCACCTTATTGGTTAAAATAAAAACAAACCTAAACTATTAGGGGATGGAGGTTCTGCTCTTGAAAGTTCTACCCAAGATCCTGTACTTGTTTCAGTTATTACATTACCTGCATATACCTTCAAGCTACTTTAACAATGAGCTTTGAATAGCAGTCTATTTGGAAAAGAATATTCTTGGAAAAAAATTCTGTTTGCCCCTTCTTCAAATTAAAAATCAAGGGGGCAGTCACAACACCGTAATCCTGACTACCACCCTTAGAGCCCCCATTTGGGCCCGATTTCACCCAATTCAGATTGATCGGACATGAAATCAGGCCAATTCGCATGGGTAGACATCCCTTTTGACCCGATGCGCGGTCCCGTATGCATCAGATCGGAGTCGGGAGGTCAGAATGTCTGCACGTAAGATCTGCTAAATTTTATGTGCAGCCAGAGCCGGGCGGGGATGTACAGAAACAGAGGGCGGGGGATGCAAGAGAGGCAGGCAGGGGAAGCCGGGTAGCGAGGCAGTGGACACAGAGACGGCGGGGGACGCCAGTGAACTCGGCAATGGGAACAGAGAGCCAGGCAGGAGGAGCAGGGAGCCAAGCTGCAAGGAAAATAGAAAAACAATATAAACGAATGGGCAGCCAGTGATTGGCTGAACGCTCTCTCAGGCATGTGATAAATTGTATGAGATTTATCACACGCAAAACTAATTGTGTGTGACCCCTCCCAGGGAGCTGCCGACTAATGTACGGGAGCCTTTAGAGTAGGGTTACCACCTCATCCCTTTTATTCCGGACACATATTAATTACACAGGTTCTGTGGCAGTTTAAACCAGGTGAAATGGAGTCCTGAAGTCAGCCACAGAACCTGTGCAATTAATAGGTATCCGGAATTAAAGGGATGAGGTGGTAACCCTACTTTAGAGTATTACTCGAATGCCATCATTGGTAAGGATGTCGGTGTTGGAATCCCAACTGCCGCCATCCCGAACATAAGTGAAGGGATAAAGGATTTATTTATTTTTTTAAATATATTTCTAGGGACTGTATACAAAGATGTAAAAAATCTGTTGACGTTTTTTTCTGTGTGTTCATTCCGGCATCATGCAAACAGTACTGGATGAACAATAAAGAAAAGCAATAAAGAAAAAAAAGATTTTGACACTTGGGGCGAAATGTAATAGGGTGCGATTTTTAGACTAAAAAAAAATCGCACCAAATCGCACCTTTAAAAATCGCATTTTTTGCCGCGAATTCGCATATGTAATGAGATGCGAATTAGCGGCAAAAAATGCGATTTGCCGCGATTTGCCGCGATTTTTAGTCATGAAAATGTGCGCATTTTCAGTCATGAAAATGTGCGCATTTTTATAAATGAGATTTTGTGCAAAAAAAAAAAAAGTTAAAAAAAAAACGGCGTGGGGTCCCCCCTCCTAAGCATAACCAGCCCCGGGCTCATTGAGCCGGACCTGGTTCCAAAAATACGGGGGGACAAAAAGCATAGGGGTCCCCCGTATTTCTGAAACCAGCCCCGGACTCTTGGACCGGTCCTGGTTCCAAAAATACGGGGGACAAAAAATCTGGGGTCCCCCGTATTTTGAAACCAGCACCGGGCTCCAACAGCCCGCGGTGTCATGCCACAGCCGGGGGACACTTTTTATACAAGGTCCCCCGGCCAAAACATGAGCACCGTGGCTGGTCAGCCTTGGACGGGGTACCTGGAGGAGTGGGGACCCCCCCAATAAAGGGGTCCCCCCCCCCCAGGCTTCACCCGTCCAGGGCTGAAGCCCGGGGCTGTCACCGGCGTCCGTGGCCAGTGGACGCCGGCCTGATAGGGTTAAATCCATCATACATATCATTACATTGCTTTTTACCGGCGAACTACAAGTGCCAGCAGACCTCCCCCGCATGCTGGGACTTGGAGAACCACAAGTCCCAGCATGCGGGGCATTAATGGGCCCGCTGGGACTTGTAGTCCACCTGTAAAAAGAATGTTTATAAAAAACACACACACAGAGAAGTACAAGTTTATTACACACACACACCTCAATTTTACACCAGCATACTTACCATTCCTGGATCCAGCGCTGGTCTGGCTGCTTCACAGCCGGCTCCCCCCGCACTGACAGGCAGCGGGGAGAACCGGCTGTCTCCGTTGCTTCTAACAGCCTCTGTAGCGCTGTCCGAGTGCTACAGAGGCTGAGAGCGTGATTGGCTGAGCTACAGTATGCGTCTCCATGGAGACGCATAGCTCAGTCCTGATTGGCTGAGCTATGCGTCTCCATGGAGACGCATACTGTAGCTCAGCCAATCACGCTCTCAGCCTCTGTAGCACTCGGACAGCGCTACAGAGGCTGTTAGAAGCAACGGAGACAGCCGGTTCTCCCCGCTGCCTGTCAGTGCGGGGGGAGCCGGCTGTGAAGCAGCCAGACCAGCGCTGGATCCAGGAATGGTAAGTATGCTGGTGTAAAATTGAGGTGTGTGTGTGTAATAAACTTGTACTTCTCTGTGTGTGTGTTTTTTATAAACATTCTTTTTACAGGTGGACTACAAGTCCCAGCGGGCCCATTAATGCCCCGCATGCTGGGACTTGTGGTTCTCCAAGTCCCAGCATGCGGGGGAGGTCTGCTGGCACTTGTAGTTCGCCGGTAAAAAGCAATGTAATGATATGTATGATGGATTTAACCCTATCAGGCCGGCGTCCACTGGCCACGGACGCCGGTGACAGCCCTGGGCTTCAGCCCTGGACGGGTGAAGCCTGGGGGGGGGGGACCCCTTTATTGGGGGGGTCCCCACTCCTCCAGGTACCCCGTCCAAGGCTGACCAGCCACGGTGCTCATGTTTTGGCCGGGGGACCTTGTATAAAAAGTGTCCCCCGGCTGTGGCATGACACCGCGGGCTGTTGGAGCCCGGTGCTGGTTTCAAAATACGGGGGACCCCCAGATTTTTTGTCCCCCGTATTTTTGGAACCAGGACCGGTCCAAGAGTCCGGGGCTGGTTTCAGAAATACGGGGGACCCCTATGCTTTTTGTCCCCCCGTATTTTTGGAACCAGGTCCGGCTCAATGAGCCCGGGGCTGGTTATGCTTAGGAGGGGGGACCCCACGCCGTTTTTTTTTTATAAAAACACTTTTACACGTTTTTATTAACAGAACCATGCACAGATCTCAATGATCTGTGCATGGTTCTGTCAAATTCGCCTGTCAGAACCTGGTCTATTTTTTTTGCGATTTTTGGTAACATTGACCAAAAATCGCACCCTATTACATTTGCGAGTTGTATACTTTATAATGGGAAAACATCTGGATGCGAATTGAAATGTGACTAAAAATCGCACTTCGAAAAGTGCGATTTCGCGGTAAAAAGTGCGATTTTTTACCGCGATTTTCAACCTATTAAATGTGCGATTTTCGGAAAATGTGCGATTTCGGCCGTTTTTGACCAAAAATCGCACATGTCTAAAAAATCACACCCTATTACATTTCGCCCTTGGTGTGCAGGCAGGTTGTCTTGACTCATGAAGTTTCAGTTATCACCTCAATCTGGTAGATGGTGCACCAAAACAAATACTGCACATTATGGCTACTATTATGGTGTTCATGCAGGGGATATTAAGTGTCTGCACATGTGCATTTAGTTGTCTTTTATTACTTATATATCAAAGGCTAACTACTCCTCACCTCAATAAGGTGAAGTACCACCAGTGGCCACTCAACGGACCAAATTACTCCATGTAAAAAAAAAAAATGACATACCAGAAAGCGAAAGCAATTTTTGCAGGGACACTGATCTGTTTCAAACTTGCTGGATATGGAGAGGGGGAGCTTTGAAGACAGATATTGGAGGTAGGAGCAGATAGGGACTGGGGGTGGGGTGGAGAATTTGTGGGCTATAAACGATCACAGGTCAAAGCGAAAGTAAAAACTGTTACAGCTCAAAGTGAAAGTAAAAACGGTTACAGCTCAAAGTGAACATTGCCGGAGCCATCATTTTCACAGGCTTTACCTAGTTTACTAATAAATGCTATATTCTTGTAGTTAACAGCTTTAAGCATATTCAGAAACCAAACTATTTGGTTAAACGCCGTTTCGTCCATAACATTTAAATGTTTATTTTCTAAGTCATTACGGCACAACTGTTTATATAGTTAAGAAATAAAAGGAATTATACTTCATCCTTCACCTTCATAAGATGGAAAAGAGTAATTAGTATATGACGACGTGCCAAGATTTCTTGCTCTGAGCTTCTGTGTGTTGTTAACGTGAAAGTTCCCAGCTCCTATGTACTAAAATAAATCAAATGAGAACAATGAAGTGGACATGAGTGTAATGCACCAGGAATCCAATCACATTTCAGATGTCAGAGTATATATTGCTGTGAACAGATTCTGTCCAGGCATCATCTGCGGTAGTAAGAAGTGTCCCTCCTGTGTCAGGGATACATTAATCATGATTACTGGGGAAGTACATGTAAGAAAAGTCATGGGTCTGATTCGGATCTGCTCGCTCGGGTGCGAGTGTTCAGAGCCCAGAGAGCAGGTAGCCGCTGCCACGTGAAATCCCACCTTACAAATGGGTTTGCTGGGGATGCGAGTGGATCTGTAGGGATACACATCCATTCATATGCTGGCGGCTAGAGGAAAAGGCGTTCGCTTTAAAAAAAAAAAAGGGGGAAAACTCTCCCAAAATCTCTCACTTTCTGATTCAGAAATATAATTTAAGATCTAAAAAATGTTTTATGCTATTTCGAAATGGATCTGCGAATTTCCCCTTTAAAGTGAGATGTGGAGGGAGAAGGGGGGGTGTGCCGAAATGATCGAATCCTAGTGTTCCTTCTATACGGGCTACAATAATGATGCAGTTCATCCTTCAGGCTCCACCCATTTCACTCGCAAGTAGGGTACTTGCCTATTTATCGGTGTGACGGGAACAGCCACCCGAGATTCCGGTCCCCCTGGACATTCCAGGGGAGTAGAGAAACGTACACTTTTTTTGCGAAACGCTTACACTTATTCTGGACCCAGTCAAAGACACCATTATGGGAATTTTTCCAAAACAGGAAAATAATTTAACCAAGTGTGATCCAACCCTAGTCTGGGGCCACTTTTCTGTCCACCAGGCTATTGCTCAAAAGGCCCAGCAGTCAAAACCCTGGCGATGTCGGCAGCATTGCTTGCGCAGCACTTAGCGTACTAAGATGTGAGTTTCACTTGTGATGTTGCTATGGGCAACCAATCAGATACTATCTATTATCTTCTAGAATGTGCTAAATCTTTTACTACCCCTTAATCTGGGTATTTTTTGTGAAAACCCGATAAGGCTGCCAAGGGAATTTGCAGGGACAGAGCTTTATCGCAGCTTCCTGCATGTAATAATTGCTACATACATGTGATGTCATCATTTATTACATTGAATAATGTCCCGATTTTATTACATCACATCCGCATCTTCAGAGGTGGACGGTAATAAATCGGACCCTTAGTTCTGTTTCTTCATTAATAGATAATGCAATCATCTACATTGAATCATCAGTTGTATCAGCTGGAATTCTATATTACATCAGGCTTGCCTACCCTCCTAGAATGGCCGGGAGGCTTCCAAAAATCGAGTCCCCCTCCCGGCCCCCCGGGAAGGTGGGAAAGTCTCCCGCATCAGCCACGCTACCCCTCACAGCCCTCTTCCCAGCTGCGCTAAATGTGGATTTTTGCGGGTCCGTCTCCTTTGCCCGATTTGAGGGGCGGGGCTTGGTGACGTCCGCCTCATCCCGCCCCCCTGACATGCTGCTATCTTGTCTCCTCTCCGGGCTTCTCCCAGAGAGGAGAAATGAAAAGTAGGCAAGTATGTATTACATGACAGTTGAATTAACTTCAATTCCTAAAGAAAGTAAAAAAAAAAAAAAAACTTTGTCCCTATTTGGCCTTAATACATTGATTAAAGATTTCTATCCCTCCTCATATTGATGCAAACCATTGTTCTGCACTTCCCACATGTTTACTTTGAATATCCCAGGCCTCTTCCCCTGAGACAAGCATATTTTACAAAAACACAATAGATTTGAGTCTGGGTGAATGAAACAGTGAATTCCATAATTCTGTCTCCTTTTCACTTGAGACATTTGCAAAAATACACAGAACACTTTTCCATGTGCCAAATGTTTTTGGAATCCTTCCATAGTAGACTCTTCATTATCTTTTTGTCCTTATCTTTATCAGCTTTCACAATGACAAAATATCCACCATGACAATGTATTGCCATTACGCAGTCTTTCTGTATCACTGCCTTCTTCCAGTAAAACACATACTGTAAATGCCAAGTCGCTGCCATGTCAGTTTAGAAAGAAGCAGCCACATACTTAAGGAAAATTTTTAAAATGTAGTGAATGCTAACATAGCTGCAGGAGACTGTATGGCCAGCAGGCCAGAAAACCCAAGAGATGATAGTCAGTCTACTGTCTGAACTGATAGTACTATCTAGGAGGCTGTATGGCCAGCATACCAGAGCTGGTCAGTCTCCTGCCTGAACTGATATGAGGCTGCATGGCCACATGGCCTGGAGGTCCTAGTGGTGCTGGTCAGTTTACTGTCTGAACTGATATGACTATCTAGGAGGCTGTATGGCCAGCATACCAAAGCTGGTCAGTCTCCTGTCTGAACTGATATGAGGCTGCATGGCCACTTGACCTGGAGGTCCAAGTGGTGCTGGTCAGTCTACTGTCTGAACTGATATGAGGCTGCATGGCCACATGGCCTGGAGGTCCAAGTGGTGCTGGTCAGTCTACTGTCTGAACTGATAGGAGGCTGAATGGCCAGCAGGCCAGAAGATCCAAGAGATGCTGGTCAGACTACTGCCTGAACTGATATAAGTCTGCATGGACAACAGGCCAGGAGATCCAGGACCGGATTAAGCCTTTGGGTGCCCGGGTCGCTTTAGACAGGAGGGCCTCCACCCTCTTGTCATTACTGGTCACAAACTGCACAGGAGAATATTACACTGTCAATACACAGAATAAAGACAGTTTAAACTTGGTCAATGGGTACCAGCAGGGAGGAATTAATATATAACACACAATACATGAAAAGTCTGTGTTTGTCCCTCTGTACCTTACTCTGTAGCAGACCTCACAGTCTCAACTCTGATTAAAAACCCTCCCATGATGAGGCTGCTGCTGTTCTCCATGGGCCTGAGAAGCATGTGATGAGCTCCACTTATCAGAACTCAGAACAAGCCTTTTAGCCTCTGACCTCTTGTGCAAAGTCTCATGGGACTTAGTCACCTCCCAGTAATGCACTGCACACTTGTGCAGTCAAGGCACATTGACTCCCGATGCTCAGCACCATTACTGACCCCCCTGAGCCCCCCTTAATCTGGCCCTGAGGAGATCAAAGTGATGTTGGTCAGTATACTGCATGAACTGATAGGACAAGTGGTCCAAAGATCCAAGCAATGCTTGTCAATCTATTGTCTGAACTGATAGGAGGCTGTATGGCTAGCAGGCCAGAAGATCCAAGCAATGCTAGTCAATCTACTGTGTGAAATGATAGGAGGCTGTATGACCAGAAGGGCCAGGAGATCCATGTGATTCTGGTCAGTCTACTGGCATTATGCAGAGCTCTACAGAGAATGTTTGGTTGCTTACATTTGTCCTATCCCCCATAGAGCTTATAATCTATGTTCCCTACCACATGTATACCCATACACACTAGGGTTTGTTTAAAAAAAAAGGTCAGAATCCAATTAACGTAATTCAATTCCGGGAGGACATTGGAGCACCTGGAGGTAGAGTCCTGGTTGGAATCAAACTCATGACCCCAGTGGTGAGACAGTAAAGCTAACCATGGCTCCACCATGCTGCTCAAAGCAGACAGTCAACCTGTTTGTCATCCTTAAGGACCCAACCGGCCCTAACAATGTTTGTTATAAAATTGTAAACACGTGTTCTAGTAACTTCTCCCACCCATCGACTACTCACCAGCTGCTAGTGGGAACACTGCCCACGTAAATATTTGTATCGCCAGGCAGAATAATATATTTTTGTTCATAAGCATAAACTTAAACTGCCGTGAAGTGTGAGCTGATACAACGAAAACATTGAAAGAAGAAATAATTTTGGAGGAAGGAGAGGGCTTCAGGTGGCCCCCGTCACTTTTGTGTTCCCATGCGTATCACAAACAATGCAGAACAATCATGTTTTCCTTTGAACCGTTGCTCACGTGAAACTTCAGTTCCTATGAACCTTAAACAAGTTGTCAAATTTATTTCTTGCATAACCAACGTCTCAGCTGGTGCTGCTTAAGCAAATATTTAGATTTTAATTTTTTTTTTCTGAGCAGCCTTTTTATAATTAACATATGTCAGAATTAATTGAAAAAATTTCTTGGAAGCGCAGTGCGGAAGCGTATCAAGTTCTACGGCAAAGAAAGTGACGGGGAACTTTTTAAATAGGTTTTGCTTCATCGTGTTCTCGAAATTGTAACCGGTAAGAAAAACGCCTGAGGGTTTTTTTTTTTATAGGAACCCAGACAACAAAGCTGTAGTCCTGATAACACAGCATCCTAATTTGTGCGACGTGTGCCTGGGGGAGAATTCCACCTTCTGCCATCTGCGCTGAGATGGAACGTCCGCTTCTGGACAAACAAAATTCACTGTTGTTCTTTACCAGAGTTATTCTGTGCGGAGAGCCAGCAAATGTTCCAAAAGTGTCGTGCAACCTCCCCGAGCTATCAATACAATTAATTATTATGTTTTCTGGCAGACTCACGGCATTGGCTGAATTTTGTATGTAATAATTGTATATTTTTTCCTAGCAGCTGCAGGAAACATTGTGCCCTAGCATAGTTTCCTTATGTAAAAACATGTTTTGTTTGGATGGAAGACATATGCAAGTCGGTATTTTAACTGTCATTTTGACTGGGGCTGGTAGAAAGAGAGTATTGGACCGATCAGTGATCCTCTGCAGGGCTGTAGCTATGGGAGTGCGAAAGGGGCCGAATTTGACCACTTCCGGGCCAAGCAGAATCAGACCCTAAGTGTCCGAAACCCCCTGCAGTGTGTAGAGCCATCCAAAGTGTCCATAGAGTCTCCTGCTATTAGCTCCGCCCACTCACGTGATGTCAAGAATTCAAGGGCGGCACGGGTGTCCTGCTCCAACACTGCTAAGATGTGACAGTTTGCCCCATCCCGTTTTATCCATTACAATGCAGCTATTTGAGACAGAGGGGCTTATTTATTAAGTCTGGTGAAGTGATAAAGTGGAAGGTGATAACACAGCTGCCAATCAGCTCATAACTGTCATTTTTCAAACCCAGCCTGTATTTTGACAGATAAGAGCCGATTGGCTGGTGCGTTGTCACCGGCCATTTTATCACTTCACCAGGCTTAATAAATATGCCCAGTGGTGGGATTCAAATAAATGAACAACAGGTTCTATAGGTCCCCATACATGCTACGATAAGCAGCGAGAAATGTGACGTGATGTGATGCACGCTCCCGCGGGCATTGCATCGCACAGTACAAAAAGTATGTGTTGCACATACTTTTTGTACTGCCCATGGATCGCATCGCATCGCACGCAAATGCACGCATGCGATCCAATGCGATCCACCCGATAACGCATCGCATTGCATGCTGCTTATCGTATGTATGGGGATCTTGAGTCCTAATGACAATTTTAAGTATACCAAAAGATATAATGTAAGGTAGTTATTGAATAAGGAATTCATTAAATACTCAAATAAGAACCTATAGAAGGAGGTACACAAACCTACATTATGTTTTAAGAAAGATTTTTAAAATATTAATGAAAAATCTAATATCAAAAAATATCCGACAAACTGTGTGCAGAGATTTGGTAATGGGGAATGGGCCTAAGGGCCTCACTGGTTGACCTACACATGATCTGTGGGTGCGAGGGGTAGCAAGGCAATTAGAATGCGTTGTGTGTAGCTATGTTGGCTTAGGTTTCTCATGCCAATGATGGGCAAACATTCTAGGTTTTTAATTAGGGTTTACATTTAGAGATAAGCCTCATGGGTGCATAATAATCTGTCTTCTAACATCTCTAATGTGGACTAAGGCCAGGGTAAGTATATGTAGTGTCATTTTTCATCAGAGCTGCAGGAGACTGAGCCAGGAGGATATCTGCGGTGCCGGACCTGGAATGAGGCGGCGGTGGCACGGGTGGCTCTCAGCAGGCACTGGGAGATTGTCTGCCCTGATGAGCACCGGCGGTGCCTCGCTGGTGCTTGCTCCCCCAAGCAGCCGCGGTGGCTGCCATACGGTAGCTACGCCACTGCTGGAGGGCCATAGTTACTTTGGACTTGCCTGGCATAGACAAAACGGGTGCCGGACGGGGTCCCGACAGTCGGGATCCCGACAGGCATTTACCAAACGTCGGGATCCCGACTGTCAAAACACAGACAGCCGGGTTTCTGACGGTCAACGGCTATTTTCCCTCGTGGGGGTCCAGACCCCCATAGAGGGAGAATAGAATAGGTGGCAGGTGGCTCACGTAGCGAGCCACCGTGCCCGCATGGGGCCTTGTTGCGCTCACCATGCCGTCTGGGTCTGGCCAGTCGGGATCCCGATGTCGGGCTAATGACTGTCGGGATACCGACTGTCGGACCCCTGTACCACACCCAGACAAAACACTGCCCAGCACAGATCACTCAGCACATATATTCCACCTTGGTAAATTTCCCCATAAGTTCCCAAACTGACTAATACACAAAGAAACGTATGTCTTGATAAAACTCGCTAGACGCGGTGACACAGAATGAGGCCCCAATTCTGCTCTCTTCTGATTTGTTTTGTTTAATTTATCATGAGAAATAAATGAGGGTTTACTCCGATAACAAAAACAAAAAGTTTACTAAAATTTTCCTGAAACCATTTCTGCCCAATCGCGCGAGCCAACATTTCTGTTATAACCAGAGAACGCTGACAGATTTCAAGACACAAAAATCTTATACAAGTTGTGTTTCCATCCCTGAGGGCAAATTATGCTGAGAGAATAAAGAATTCGCCACCAATGCATATCTCAGCTCTTATACACAAGATGCGCTCTATAATAACAAGTAATGAACGATATGTCCTAGACAAGATTGTTTTTTCTCACGGTGGAAAATGTGTCAAAATAATTTCAATTTAGTAAGTTTTGCAAAGTATACATTTCACGTTTTTCCAAAATAGCTGCCCTCAAATACGCTTGAAAAGCTAATTTAAGGAATAAGACACGACAACATGTAAAAAGCATCATGTTTGCGGCTTCAGATGGCTGTATCAAGTCACAGGATTACATTGACTTGTACTTTTCCCTATGTAAATATTCCTTAGACTTGTTCTACTGGCAACTGATGGGGCTTACACACGAGGAGATTTCAGGGCATTTTCTAAGCGCTCTGACTTGCAATAAAATCCTGCTACTTCCTTGATCGCTGGTCATTCACAAGGGGATTCACAGAAAGACGGCATTTGTGGGCAGTAACCAAAAAATTACTGGGAGTGTCAGGGAAACCCAGGCATGACCAGTCGTTTGAGAGGAAGTTGTGTGACATCAGCTCTGGCGTCGGTCAGCCTGTTTCTATCCCAACCACGGAGTAAGTTCTGGGCTATGCAACATACTGCACACACCAGAAAAATAATTTGATGATGAGCGGCTTGCGTTTAGGTCTGAATTAGGCCCTCGGCCCTCTGGACCCTGCACAGTTCATGTTTTCCAGGTCCTCAGTGAATTTCAAAATGTGCCAGTTGGTGATAGCGCTCTACTTTCCCACCTCCTAGTTGACATCCCTCCAAAAAAGGCACCCCCAAGCCAGACACTACAAGCTCCGGAAATACACAGTTTCATGATTGGAGCCTGTTAAGTCTGGTGTTCTGGGTCCAGTCCGGTTCTGGTTTTTACCTAGTCCCTGCAGTTATACTAATGAGGGTGAGCTGGGATTGAAGATTACAATGCTCCTATTATACCCCTTTCACATCACACAAATAAACCGGGTCTGACCCGGGTTGTTGCCGGGTTGACCTAAGTCACTGTGCAGTGTGAAAGGGCCATTTGAAAAATACCCAGGTCCAGCAACCTGGCATTCTGACCCGGGTTAAAAGAAGGGATTTATCCTGTTCACACTATAGGGGGAAGGCAGCATCAGCTCCAAGAGCTGCCTCCTCCCCTGCCCCCCGATGATGCGTCAGCCCTCCACCCCGCCCACTTTGTTACATCAGCAACCTAGCTTATTGCCGGGTCACTGTGGGGGCTAAGCATGGCAACACGGCATTTGCGGTGTGAAAGGGGTATTAGAGAACTAGTTACTTTCTCAAGTGTTTCATATGTTTACTTGTGCTAGTTTAATTAATAAGGTGCACTGGACATAGGTCAGCTATTAGAGTGTCAGCTCCTGTGCTAAGTTTCTAGCATGTATATATAAAGGAGGAAGTTGTAAGTGAAAGAGACAATGCTCCTAGAAGAGTGTCAGCTCCTGTGACTAGTTTCTCCTATGAAAATATAATGGGGGAGCTGAGCTCAAGATGGGCAATGTGCTTCTATTAGAGTGTCAGCTCCTGTAACTGTCATTCCAGGAGGTGGTTGAGGATCCGGTTCAGGCTGCTGTCCTGGAGCGGGCTGTACTTGAGGAGCGGGGAGCTTAGCAGGTAGATTGTGGGACCTACGCATATACTCTTTTGTTGTGAGTATTGACTGAAATGTCTTGGCAAGGGCATGGAGTCTAACTGACCAGCGTTATTCACCAGGGACCCCCGCAAGGGAGTTTGGACTTTGAGGTGTCTGAACAGCAGGTCGCGGCCCCTTACTAGGGACAAGAGGATGGTGTTGGAGAACTGGCGGGGAAAGCGGATAAGTTATAACACCTACTTGGCTATGTACAGGGATAGGGAGGGGCTAAATTGATGCAAATTGTGTCATTAGTACCACCCCCTCCCCAAAGAACCTGTATTTACCGGGATGGGGGAGGGGCTTAATGGGGAGGGGCTTAATTATGCAAGCCCCACCACCAAAAGAAGCTGCAGAGAGTCTCCACTCTATGCTTCTCCTGGAGACGAGACCATTAAAGTTGACAAGTATTGGTAGAACTACTATTCTAGAAGAAAATGCTAATGGAATTAGTCACGGATACTAATATAGCCCTCCCTGTTCTGTATTTCATTACAATAGTAAATAGCTGATAAAAATAACTCTGCGATTGTGCAATTCCTTGGTTCTCGATTTACATTTCTTATAACACTGCCATTTGGAAACCTTTAAATTGTTTACAGATTCTATCACTGTACGAAGAATTCTTTCAGTGACACATTAAGGCAGATGCCTTAAAATACGACTTTTGTTTTACACGGTTACTAAGTATAGATTGTTTTGAATGTTTCTGCCATTAAGACTTTGCATATCTCGATTTCTATCTCTAGTCATCTGTCTCTCACTGGCTTTCATTCCATCTCCCAAAGAGTTTGGTAATTGAGGCCATGTTTGGTCTAGGTGTCACAAGAACATAACATTCCCCTGAGCCAATGATGAAGTCAGATACTTTATAGACTTTTACAACCTCTACACCCAGTGATGTTCTGTGTAATGTTTAAGCTCCTAGGTTTTGATCAGTAAATATTCAATTCAGGTGGAACAATATGGTAGACAAGAAAGGGGTTGGGCTCGAAGTTGTGCCATTATATATTTGGCCTATGGCCCTTATTCAGATCTGATCACAGTGCAAATTTGGGTACTTATGTAGTATCTGGGCTGCCGATTTCAAAATCGGGTCGGATCGGGAGATCGCATCGCATCGCATGCGACCATGCGATTCGATGCGATGCGATGCGATGACCCGATTTTTCCATAGGAATCAATGTTAAAATGGACTGAGTCCATTTTAACATGGAATTCAATGGGAAAAATGGGTCCTTTTCATACCCCTACTATCCAAGTGGGCATGGAGTTGAATATAAACCTGTGGCGAGCGTAGCGAGCCACCGAGCCCGAAGCGTGGCGAGCGAAGCGAGCCCCGCGAGGGGACGAATACCGTCCCCTCGCGGGGCTCGCTTCGCTCGCCACGCTTCGGGCTCGGTGGCTCGCTACGCTCGCCACAGGTTTATATCCAACTCCATGCCCACTTGGATAGTAGGGGTATGAAAAGGACCCATTTTTCCATAGGAATCATTTTAACATTGATTCCTATGGAAAAATCGGGTCATCGCATCCGATATCGGATGCGATGCGATGCGATGCGATGCGATATCGCATCGCATCGCATCTGATTGTATGCCTTAACTTAAGGCATACAATCAAAAAATCGGCAGCCCAGATACTACATAAGTACCCAAATTTGTTCTCAAAATGGGCAAAACCATGTGCACTGCAGGTGGGGCAGATGTAACATGTGCTGGCAGAGTTAAATTTGGGTGGGGTGTGTTGAAACTGAAATCTAAATTGCAGTGTAAAAATAATGCAGCCAGTATTTACCCTGCACAGAAACAAAATAACTCACACAAATCTAACTCTCTCTGCACATGGTTTTGCACATTTTGAGAAAAAAAATGGTACTGCGATCAGATCTGAATAGGGCCTATCTGCAATATATTCAGTATTCAATGGTCATGTCTGACTTGATGCAAATTAAACTGGGAAAGATCCCAGTGTAGCTGAGATTGATCCGATGTTTAGCCAATAATCTGGGCTTCGGTAAAGTACAACAGCCAACTCTCCGTTCACCTGGATCTCTACTTAGATATATCCAATCAGTAAGCTACTCCATCGTTATGGAATAGTTAACTTGTGGGTTACACTGTATCATTCTGAAGTGACTATGAAGTTTTAGTTGGTTTTGCATGTTTGATTAAAACTAAGCAATCTCTAAGAGAGATGATCACATCACTCGCTGGCTTTCTTTTGTGGAGATCCTATGTGCCGTTGTAACACTAAATACTGTACCACCAGAGTCTAATAAAATGATCTTACGTTAAGTGAAGGCAGGATATAGGTGAACGGGCATTCAGCAACTTTCTTAGGTTGCAGTTGATAGCAGGTCAACATAGACCTAACCCATAATGCCCAGTGTGGCCTACAGAAGGTAATGAATGGTACTAACAATTCAGGACTGTGGATGAGTTGTACCAATCATCCTAAAGTGTGAAGAAGTTGCACAAGTGGAGAAGTTGAACAAGAGGAGAAGTTGAACAAGAGGAGAAGTTGGACAAGAGGAGAAGTTGGACAAGAGGAGAAGTTGGACAAGAGGAGAAGTTGGACAAGAGGAGAAGTTGCTCATAGTAAGCGATCAACTTTGGATGTGGAACATTGGGTTGACCATGATTAGGGTGAAAGTCAATAGGTTCACTTTATATGGTTAACAGGCAAGAGGTCAACAAAGACAATAGGTCAACATGTAAAAGGTAGACAACTAAAAAGCATAGACATGTACAAAGGTCGATACCCGACATGGAAATGTTCAGCACATAAAATGTTGCCACACGTAAAGGATTTATACTTTTCACCGTTACAGGAAACCTGGGTGTGCACATGGCAGAGACTGGAAGAGTGGCGTGAGAGGGGGAGTAACTAAAAGTCATATACCTTGAGAAGGGCATGAGAAGGAGATAATTACAGACTATACCACAGTTTATCAAGCTGGAGTTAATGCTGTCTAGAGCTTGGCTGCAGTTAGTCCATCCAGTCAATGATCTCCTCCTCCTTGCCCAGGACAGTGCCAGAGAGAAGCTGCTAAGAGTGAATGTAGGAGAGCAAATAGTAACAAGAAAGGGTATCGAGACCAGCCGTAGACAGCACAGAAAGGAAGCAAGACACTCAGGGGAGCTAACCGGAGTCCATCAGAGGAGCAGTATGCTATCTGGTCTGACCTTGTTTCTCCCTGCAACCTGGAAGCTCCCTACTATCATCTGGAAGCGCTGTACATACATCTTATAGGAAGCCACTCGATGTCAGCCACTTGTAAGGGCTGCGGTCAATGCAGTCCATAGAATCCTGAGTTTTGCGCATGAGCAACCAACATGCGCCAGTCCCGGTACTTGCCATATTTATTGCGCAGGTGCCAGGACCCAGCAGCCCCCTAGTAGTAGTAGTAGTACGTTTATTTATAAGGCGCCACAAAGTGTCCGCAGCGCCGTACATAGCAAACAAAAAAAACAAATTACAAGGTAACGTACAGGGTGTGTAGAAAGATACAGTATAAATAGGGGTATAGCTGGTAGAACTAAAATCAGCATCAGTTCAGAAGTAGGTGTCAAAATAGTCAAGGAGACCGAAGATGAAGTAGAGGAAGGGAAGAACAGGACAGGAGCACAGGTGAGGTAATGAGGTAGGGTGAGTACGTGAGGAAGGAGGGCCCTGCTCATAAGAGTTAACATACTAAAAATAGGTGGGTGGACGAACGAAATACAATAGGATAAGTAGGAACGGAGGGTAACGGAGGCAGGATAGGAGGATCAAAAGAGGTTAGGAGGAGGGATAGGCTAGTCGAAAAAAGTGGGTTTTGAGGGAGCGCTTGAAGGAGGTAAGGGAATCAGATAGCCTGATGGGTGGCGGGAGGTTGTTCCAGTGCAGGGGGGCAGCGCGAGAGAAATCTTGGACACGGGAGTGGGAGGAGGTGATTAGGTGAGAGGTCAGTCGGCGGTCAGCGATGGAGCGAAGAGGACGGGAGGGAGTGTGGATAGAGATCAGTGAAGAGAGGTAGGGAGCTGTGGAGGAGGAGAGAGCCTTGTAGGTGGTGGTGAGGAGTTTAAAGAGAACTCGGAAAGGAATGGGGAGCCAGTGAAGAGATAAACAGAGGGGGAGGCGGAGGTAGAGCGGCGGGAGAGGAAGATGAGCCTAGCAGCAGCGTTAAGAATGGATTGGAGAGGTGCGAGGCGGGTGAGAGGTAGCCCAGAGAGAAGGATGTTGCAGTAGTCAAGGCGGGCGATGACAAGAGAGTGAATGAGAATTTTGGTCGCGTCAGTGGAGAGGAATGGTCTGATGCGTGAGATGTTGCGTAGGTGAAAGCGGCAAGACTGTGAGAGAGCACGAATGTGGGGGGGTGAAAGAGAGGGAGGAGTCAATGTACCAAAAATTTTACAAATCACCGATGGTAATTACTCATGTTATTGTCAGAATGTGAGTGAGTGAGCGGGTGTAAGTGATGGTGGGAGATAACTGGTTTAGATGTTCAGGCACAGTAAGAGGTTCTAGTGGATAGGACAGGCAGGCTATATAAGGGTAAGAGTGCTTCTGGAAATAGGGTTATATTAGGTATAACAATTTTCATAATATTAGTACATAAGGAGTGAGAAGGTAGCAAAGAATGGGGATAGATATTTCTGTCAGAGACATGGGAAGAAGGAGGAGTCTTGTTCGAATGTTAGGTGTTGCCACCTTTAAGTTATACAGGTTTAGTATTGCTAGTATTATGTTTTACGTTAACAATAAAATCCTTTGGTTACAGTGGTCATATATAAATTTATTCCCAGACAGCTGCAATAAACTTCGGCTTACACAGTCTGGCCAAGGGACGGGATCACTGCAACCATCAGTGATCTGATACTGTACTCCAGTGGCTGCTCCAGAGGAGGAGCTGCAGCACAGTTACAATTCAAACCGGGGAGCCACACCCACTGCCAGTGAGTCAGTTTGGTATGGCAGTTGGTGCTTCTTCCCTATTTGAATTTTTTAAAATGTGCTGCAGACCCTCCTCTGGAACCTCCCCTGTTGTACCCCGATCACACATGGTGGCAGGAAGCCTCAATTTCAGACTGACGCCTCCTACAGCATTTAAATTTGTACAGTAGCGCACAGCTGCTTCCCTGCTGCTGTGCAATACCAAGCACACTGCAATCAGGCCCTTTGTCCCGTACTATACGGTCTAATGAGTGGGCACACATGGAACATCTAAAGATGTGTCCTCTTACTTCCTTGCTTTGATGCACCTGGTCGACCATATGACTT
The DNA here is from genome assembly GCF_055691185.1 of Crinia signifera. Classification (NCBI taxonomy): domain Eukaryota; kingdom Metazoa; phylum Chordata; class Amphibia; order Anura; family Myobatrachidae; genus Crinia; species Crinia signifera. Next base: position 30,646,428 of record NC_139218.1, read on the forward strand.
TCGACCTAGACTTTGTAGCTCTCAATAAGACCCAGCATGCTGCTCTTCGCTCGCATCGGGGTCCCGCTACCGTAAGCAGGTATGCCCAGCAACAATGAAGCAGAACCTTTCTGTAGGCACGTATTTTCCAAAACTTTATGTAAACTTTTTTTTTTTGGCAGCCAATAAAATGCTGCCTATTATTTTCTAGGATAGTTTGAATTTTTTAGAAGCTTTTGTAAATCTTCCCCAACTGTCTTCCGAATGTGAGTTCTTTGTTTTCTCCTCTGCAGGCAAGGCAATGGCCAAGCCTGATGTCACCCTGCATTCTGGCAAATATACATTAGCATAATGCCAACAGAGTTCACCAGCAGACTCATGGGCAATCCCTTCTAGCAGCTTCTGATTAGTTCAATGCATAGTTGCCGAACTTGAGAGTCTCCTAACAGGAAGAGTCCACTTGCACCATCAGGAGGCTGGGCCAGGCTGTCAGTCACTAGGCCCCGCCCCAAATGGCATCATACAATGGTCCACGAGGAAAGGCCAGGGCTAAATTATGCAAATTTGCACCATTAAGCCCCACCCATTCCTCACGGACTTGCAATGACTCATAAAATCTCCTCATCCTGCCCACTTTACTAGATATCTGCCCACTCTTCCTTGGGTGAAGGGGACTGCTGACTCCCAGAACGTGCGGGAGAGTAGGCATGTATGGTTCATTTGGACTCATAACTGCCAGGCAGAACTCTACCCAATATATTCTGAATCTCAGGCACTGGGGCAGACGTTATTAAGCGTAGAAGCTACCAGTAGGGCTGCCAAGAGGGGGGGGGGGGAGTGGGTACTAATTACCCGGGCCTAGGGATGCCAATCCCGGGGCATTTTTTCAATCCCGGGATTGAAAAATGCTCAATCCCTGGATCCCGGGAATCCCGGGATTGGCCTCCCTAATAAAAAAAACATGACCCCGCCCCCAAATGTCACTGTAAATGCCACAGCCACCCCGCCTGCCTGCCCGCCAATTTTCCCCATTCCCCCCTGCCCTGCACTGTCACTTACAGAGGTAGTGGTGACAGGCAGCAGCAGGACCGACCATCCATCTCCAGTGGAGGGGCGGTCAGGTGATAGCAGCACAACGGGCATGTGGCTGGGCATCCGGGTCCCTGACAGTGTGCTGCACTGACTGGCATGGCGGCGGACGGGCTGCGCAGCGTGGCGTGATTTCAGGGGTCACGCTGCGCAGCCTGGGCACCATCATGCCTGTTATCACAGCACACTGCCCTGAACACAGAACCAGCCGTCCACCGGGGGGGGGTCAGCAGCAGTCAGCCGGGCAGCATCTGAGCCATTAGGTGCTCAGCGCTGCCCGGCTTTAGGCACTGGGGTACTAATCCCGAAATCCCGGGATTGAAAGCTTCAATCCCGGGATTCAAATCCGGATGAGTTTAGGCCAAAATCCCGGGATCCCGCCGATCCCGGGATTGGCCTCCCTACCGGGGCCCGTATTTGCTGGAGGGGCCCGGCAGGGGCCCTGGTCTGACCCTTCCGCCTCCATCCCTCCCGGGGGGCGACAATAACACCCCCCCCCCCCCCCCTCAATTTTAAAGTGTGTTTTCACCCCTCTAAACATTTTGGGGGCGTGGCCTAATCACGTGAAGTGGCCACGCCTCCCATAATTCGGCCACACTCCCAAAATTTTACCGGGGCCCAGCATACCTCTGGGCTGCCCTGGCTACCAGCACCTGTTTGGGCAGCTTACTCATGTTTTACGGAAACTGTTGCTTTTCTTAAAACCTACAGCGTAGGACACACAGTGTGGGGTAACCTGTTCACATGTCTAACAGCCCCAGCATGCTCAGCAAGGGTTACCTACAGCAATCGGGCATGCACAAAAATGCACATACCTCCCCCTCTCCTAGAAACACCAGCACCATACTGACATCAACAGGGCTCTGTCTAAGTTGTCAGGTGCTGGTACCCTGTCAGACCATCCTAGCTCCAGCCCTGGTGACATACAGTATGTGACTTTCCATAATGACATACTACACCCAGTGACACTGCACCGACACAGGTGCAAAGGAAAACCGGTGATGTCAGAAGTACTGTAACTGCTCAGTATACATATACTCACGGCTTAACCACCCATATAGTTACAGCTTAACAACCACTCACAGTTTAACCACCCTAATCACAGCTTAATTCTAACCACCCACCGCTGCAGCTTAATCCTAAACACTCCCCTTTTGCCTATACCTAACCCACCTTTTAAGTGCCTAACCCTCCCCCCAGGTGGGCAGCCTGCAGCACCTCCGGGGCCTGCCCTTTCCACCCCGACAACCAGCCTAAAAGGGTGCGGACGGGGTCCCGACAGTCGGGATCCCAACAGACATTCACCCGACGTCGGGATCCCGACTGTCAAAACAGCGACAGCCGGGTTCCCGATGGCCACCCACTATTTTCCGTCGTGGGGGTCCACGACCCCCATAGAGGGAGAATAGGAGGCGAGCACAGCGAGCCACCGCGCCCGCAGTGTGGCGAGCGCAGCGAGTCCGCAAGGGGCTTAGTTGCGCTCACCATGCTGTCTGGGTCCGGCCAGTTGGGATCCCAACGTCGGGATAATGACTGTTGGGATCCTGACTGTCGGACCCCTATACCACACCCACCTAGAATGTCCAGCAGGTACTGTATTGGAAACTATCTTCAGAAATATTGTGGTAGAGCTTTGCCATGAAATCATCAGTGTTACGGAACCGTACAATTCTGTGTTTTTTGGTAATGAAGATAGGAAAATAACCAGGTAGCGTTTTGCCCGTGAATAAATATTGGAGTTGCAACGTGGCTCCTAAGATACTCTCTATACCAGTGGTTCTCAAACTCATTCCTCAGGACCCCACACAGTTCATGTTTCCAGGTCAATTGAATATTTTTGAAATGTGACAGTTGGTGATATACCGGTGCCCAGCTGGTTGGCCTGGAAAACGTGACCTGAGTACCTACTGTAGTTTGAGGACCACGGATCTGCACCGTCCATAATACTGTAGCTTACATTAAAAGACATGGGGCCATATTATCTAAGCTTCAAAAGTGATAAAATGTAGAGTGATAAACAGCCAGCCAATCAGCTCCAACCTGCCATGTAACAGACTGTGTTTGAAAAATGTCAGACAGCAGCTGATTGGCTGGCTGTTTATCATTGTCCATTTTATCACTTTTGAAGCTTAGAGAATCTGGCCCATATTCTTCTAGGGCCAACTCAGATTAGCTACAGATTAGTTGATAATACACAGGCAGTAACTATATTCAAATCTTTCCTATTGTGATGTTGGACAATATTTCGGGATGAATAAGTGGCCTTTAGGGAGCATTTTCTCTGCCACGAACTAAGTCATCTCAAGCTGGGCAAACAGTGGTGCTGAGTAATCGCTGATGGCTAGATAAGAAATATTACTAAATATTATAAAGCAGTTGTAGAAGTATATTGTTATCATACGTTCTTGGTGTGCTGTTATTTATTGCTTGTTTAAAAACAAATGATCCCGTTGGGGCCCATTCATTTTAATTAACTGTAAAACAATAGTAACCAGAACGTGGCCACACATCTGTTATGCAAGAACGGGTCATAAGGGGGAAAATGATCTTCTATTGATACGGGCCGAGGAGTGGAAAGATTTTTTGTTTCACACAGTTAGAGCAGCGCGTATTTTCCTGATGTAACTTCTCCATATGGTTTGTCGGTTTGACGGACAAAAGCAGGTCATAGAGATGTTAAGCATTAAGATGATGTGTTTCCAAAAGTGTTTATTTCCCATCCTCTACCGCCGGGGAAAAATAAACTCAGAGAAAGTTTCTACCACGAGGTTTTGTGAGGTAATGATGTTTTCACGACCTATAGCAACAGTTTCAATGGATTTCAATATTGAAGACATTAGTGGGCTATTTTTAAACATCAGCGCACACATTTCTTAAATAAACTGTGGACACAATTGTCCCATTGAGAGGACAAAATATAATGGCTCTTATTCTGGTTGACTTGCTCGGGCGCGAATTTGCATGCTTGCGAATCAACCAAAACCCGCCCTGCGAATGGTGGTACGCCCACCCCCTTTCGCACACACCGGGTTCGTTTGCCCGGCATGAGAATGGATGTTTTACATAAATATCCATTCAGTGGGAATCTCCCCCATCTTTCGATGGTCGCCGAACATCGAATGGTGTTGAAGGCGCAAGCATATGTAAGGGTGGCCCGACCATTCGTACATATGAGCGAAGAAATGCAGGGAGTTGGGCGGGCAGCTGACATCCGGTTACGTCAGCTGCCCGCCCCCTGCACGTGTGTCATGAACGCATGAGCATGTGTACGCCCAGCGTTTTTATGGGAATACCCATGAAACGCTGGGCGTTCACATATGCTAATGCCCCAGTCCAAAACCCCACGCCCCTCTCCGCCCCCCCCGCTCGCAAGACTTTTCGCGGAGTCCACACGCACCCAGCGTATACACATGCACAGAAATTCTGCTGCAAATGTGCATACGCAAAACATCGGTCCCCCGTGCGAATTCGCCCCCGAGCGAGTCAACCAGAATAAGGACCTATATCCAGAGAAGGAAGTTTCAGTCTTTATAAGTGCTGGTCCGGAACCTGGGTGGCCACATGCACTCAAATGGGCTAATTCTGACCTGTTTGGTCAGGTTCCAATTCGGCCTCGTCTTCGATGGTGGGGTGGTCTGTGCATGCGCGAATATGCGCATGTGCAAATTCCCTGCGGGAACGCCTTTGGCGAGTATAGCACTCGTTGTGGCGTTAGCAATGTGAGGGGCGGGTAGGGGGCGGCAGCAGGCGGATGCAGGGTTGTCGATACCTGCATGGGACAGGCAGCTGATGTCACATGACATTAGCGCCCGCCACCAATTTGGCGATCTGCGGACATCTGAAAAGTAAGTATGGATTTACTTTTCAATGCGAAGGATGAAGAAATCATACGATGGTCAGCGACCATCAAATGACTTTCGGCCGCATGCCAGGGGATGTGTTCGTGTAGACATCCCTTCCCATGCTAGTGACGGCATTCAGGCGCTGGGGGAGGGACGACATTCGGGCGGGTGACATTTACCTAGCGAACAGGTCTGAATCAGGGGTGTGAAACAAAATTCAACCGGAACACAATAGTTCTGCGCAAAACTAGACAAACAAAAGTAAATTGATAGCTTCTGGCTGTGAAGTCCAATCCCCAAACCGCCTTCCCAGATGGCGGTGAAAACAACTTGGAAAAAATGAGTATCACCAGGGATACAAATGGGGGTCGGTCCTCACTATCAGCGCTCACACAGATATGATTCAACCACACCTCCCTTAAGGTTTTGTGGTGATCCTCTTCTCCAAATAACCGATAGCAAGAGTTAGGGACCATGGACCATTTTCATACTCCAGATCCACACACACTCCGTCCACAATGGATATCCCACATAGGAAGAGAGGAGAAGAACAATTGCGCAATACCACTTTTTATTTATGTACACACAATAAGACAAATCAATGATAAAAATACACAGATCCAGTCGAAAGGAGAAGGGGTGGAGTTGACCATATAAGATGGACAACCAGGTGAAAGGCTCTCTGAATGGGTATAGACGGTGACAGATGTTAAAAACCCGGGTGGCCACAGCGTCCGTCCACAGAGAGGTCACTCCTTCTCCAGATCTCCTAGTCTATAGGTGCAGCCTGCTCCAACGCGTTTCGGACACCAATGTGTCCTTTTTCAAGGAGTATGGCTGCAATGGCGCTAGTCACCCTATTTATAGGGGAACTGTCTGTAGGAAGTCCAATCATCAGTGTCAGTCCGCAATTGCGGTACTGACTTCCGGTATCGGCTTACAACTTCCGGTCGTGGTGTTGTGAGGGAACAGACATGCCCCACTTCCGGATCGGACATCAACTTCCGGTGGCGGCGTTACACAGTTCATGCCACACTTCCGGATCTCGTGCTTCATGCCGCAACTACATAACGGTGATATGCGGCTAGTGACTGCGAACGGAGTTTGTTTACGTCTCCATGGCAACTTGTCTTTCTTAGTCTGTCACGGAGATCTATCTCTTGATATAAGAGATATGGATACATTCGCCCACTTTGTTTTCATATCGGATAGGACAAGTCCATTATAAGCAGCACTATAAATATAAAGTGCATATATTAGAATATTAAATTAGTTAAAAAAACATAGTTATATGAAAACATTAAAAATACTATTAAATATGTCACAGGAATTATATCTTAAAAAAATACAAGAAACATGATGGCAGTAAAAAGACTAAAAGAATTTATAAAAACCACTTTACTTCAAAGTCGGCATTAAGACCATTGGGTTTGAAAGTGTTGAAGACATTTTGAAGCATGACCCAGTTCTTGGTGAACATCTACCCCCCCGACCTAATTTCATTTATAGGCGGGCACCCAGCATAAAAAATAAGGTGGCCAGTAGTTTCCTTCCCACAGCCAAACGCCCAGGTAGAATACTTACCAAGGGGTTCCACAGGTGTGGTATGTGTAAGGGATGTAGAGAGGTGGGTAGTAATGGTACCAGCAAAATGTCAGATATAACCATAAATGGGACCAAACACACTATAAGTGATTTTATTACCTGCAATACCAGGGATATAGTTTATGGAATAGAATGTTTCTGCCACAAATTTTATATTGGGCGAACCTCACGCCCTTTTAAAGTTCGACTGTGTGAACATCTTAATAATATTAAGAAAGGGTTAGAATCTAACTCTCTCTCCCAACATTTTAAAATGGTACATAATTTTTCTACAGCTGGCATTGTTAGATTTTTTGGCATTAAGATCGCCCAGACTGGCCCTAGAAACAAAAATATAGGGACCTGCCTGGCGAGAGAGGAGATGAGACAAATCTACAAGTTCAACACTCTCAAACCCAATGGTCTTAATGCCGACTTTGAAGTAAAGTGGTTTTTATAAATTCTTTTAGTCTTTTTACTGCTATCATGTTTCTTGTATTTTTTTAAGATATAATTCCTGTGACATATTTAATAGTATTTTTAATGTTTTCATATAACTATGTTTTTTTAACTAATTTAATATTCTAATATATGCACTTTATATTTATAGTGCTGCTTATAATGGACTTGTCCTATCCGATATGAAAACAAAGTGGGCGAATGTATCCATATCTCTTATATCAAGAGATAGATCTCCGTGACAGACTAAGAAAGACAAGTTGCCATGGAGACGTAAACAAACTCCGTTCGCAGTCACTAGCCGCATATCCCCGTTATGTAGTTGCGGCATGAAGCACGAGATCCGGAAGTGTGGCATGAACTGTGTAACGCCGCCACCGGAAGTTGATGTCCGATCCGGAAGTGGGGCATGTCTGTTCCCTCACAACACCGCGACCGGAAGTTGTAAGCCGATACCGGAAGTCAGTGCCGCAATTGCGGACTGACACTGATGATTGGACTTCCTACAGACAGTTCCCCTATAAATAGGGTGACTAGCGCCATTGCAGCCATACTCCTTGAAAAAGGACACATTGGTGTCCGAAACGCGTTGGAGCAGGCTGCACCTATAGACTAGGAGATCTGGAGAAGGAGTGACCTCTCTGTGGACGGACGCTGTGGCCACCCGGGTTTTTAACATCTGTCACCGTCTATGCCCATTCAGAGAGCCTTTCACCTGGTTCTCCATCTTATATGGTAAACTCCACCCCTTCTCCTTTCGACTGGATCTGTGTATTTTTATCATTGATTTGTCTTATTGTGTGTACATAAATAAAAAGTGGTATTGCGCAATTGTTCTTCTCCTCTCTTCCTATGTGGGATATCCATTGTGGACGGAGTGTGTGTGGATCTGGAGTATGAAAATGGTCCATGGTCCCTAACTCTTGCTATCGGTTATTTGGAGAAGAGGATCGCCACAAAACCTTAAGGGAGGTGTGGTTGAATCATATCTGTGTGAGCGCTGATAGTGAGGACCGACCCCCGTTTGTATCCCTGGTGATACTCATTTTTTCCAGGTCTGAATCAGGCCCACAGTGCAATCGGGCAGTTACACAGAGCAAATGCGCCTTTGGACGGGCCGTCCGGCACAATTGCATGAGCAGAAAATGAGTTGGTTCCACCTTGTGGACATTTCTATATCTGGCAGTAGGAGTTTACTTGATAACTTACCCTAATATGAGTAACTGCCAAGCTGTGCTAATTATTCGGGATGTGTTCCACATTCTGGGGATGGGGTTGCCGGCAGTCGAGTAGGATTAGGCTTAGGTTGTGGGGTGGAAGGTAAGCGGTGTTAGGTTTAGCGGGGTAGGAGGAGAGGGTACCGACCTATGTCATAGGTGATGTGCACTACAGTCCACCTCTTCCATCCCGCAGGCTAACTCTAACCCTTCCCTATCTCAGCCTAACCCCCCCTCCCCTCCAGTATCTCACCCTTCCCTCCCACAGCCTAACTCTAATGGTAGTTGCTAAATCCAAGTGGGCTAAAGGACCTTCCACACCCAGGGGGAGGTCCCTTCTTCTGACCTTGCCCCTCCCCCTCTCTTCCCCTGTCACGTGACAGGTACTTTAGCCCACTTGGACCTAACCTAACTCTAACCCTCCAATTAGCGTCTATCAGTAACCTTGATGTCCTGCAGCCTAACCTTAACCCTCCCCATGTTGGCTAACCCCAACCCACCCCTCCTATAGTCTAATGTCGGCACTCTGCAGTATGCTGTTCACATTTTTTATGTCGACACAACATAATACAACCAACCGAACAACTTGATGTCATTAGTACATTACCCCAGCAACTTGAAAATTAAAAAAGTTATAGCTCGCAGCCTACCGTCAGATCCCAAAGGCATTTTTAAACCTATCCAGATGATAGATACAGAACCTCAGTCATCAATATTCCCACTTTGCACAACTTCATAGAAAATTAATTTTAAGATACGTGTCTCAGCGGCTATAAGGGGGAACGCATAACTCCATGACAAGGCAGGCGTTAAAATGTCAATACCAACTTTCCAATCACTTTCAGAAGTGGAAATGGAATCTGATTTGGCGAAAATAGATGGAGTCTCCACCAAGGAAAACATTTCTTTATATTGTGGCTGTGCTAAAGCAATTAATAGAAATGTTGCAAACATTTATACATGAGATTTATAGGTTAAAAAATGAATCATAATTAGTTAGGCTTTAAGATGTATAAAATAGCCAAAACCAACAGCGAATCCAGCTGAGGAAGGTGAGGTCATCCCTTGTGCGAGCCTAATAAGTTCGGCCACCTGTAGAGATAGAAACAGGCAGAAGAATGAGTTTTCCAGCCGTGGACGGAGGGCGAGATTCCCCTGGATATAAATGCTCTACAGTTATTTCCACCAGCCTCAAAGGCGATTTTAGTAATCCCTTTATTTATTTCTTGTAAACACATAAGGCCCCATGCTGTGTTTGGACACATTCACCTCCAAATTCACAGGAAGAGATATAAAACGCAATTCTGTGCATATGCAATGGTGGACTAATCACAAGAAGTGCGCAGCTCTGCGCCCTGTCACAGGGGTGGTTTACGTCAGGCGAATAGCATACCCTCCAACATCTTAAGTGCAGACACCAGTACACATTCGGAAAGGGGATGTGGCCATGGGTAAACAGGGAGTGGTCATGGGTAAAGGTGACGTGACCATGCCCCTGTCTGGAGGTGTACTGGGCATTTTTTCCTTTTATAAAGTGATACCCCTTAACACCAAGCACATGCTGCCTATCTCCTACACAGAACTCATTCCACCCATTCTCACCTCGCTTGTTCAGGTCATACCTCACCAGCAGGAAGTAATCTGCCAATCTCGCCATGTCCCCGTTCTCGTGCTGCTCTCTCAACCCTGGACTCCTTGAGCTGCCGCCAGCTTTCCTCCCAGTGTCTGCCCAGCCCGGTATTGCACATGCACGAATCCTGCTGCTGGAATTGGTGGGTGACAGCGGAAGGGTCTGCGTTGCCACGTGACACGCACATTGGCAGGGACCCACAATGCATCACTGGGAACGGGTGCAGAACATGGTCAGAACCGGATTCAATTTTCTTTGGACCCGCTGGGTCCGTGGATGAATCGCCTGTCAAGCTAAAGAGAAACAGGAGTCGCTGTTTGTTAGCCAGTACAGACATTCAAAAACGGTACTGTACCGGGTATATCGGTACAGTCGGAGCGCCTGGAATCAGCCCTTACACCCAGATAGCGGAGAACACGTTCACTATTCAGTTTGAAAATATAAAAAACATTCCCTAAAAGAGCAGGTACTGTACAACCAGTGGCATATTTATAATGGGTCAAGGAGGGCCCACACCATGCAATGATTCAAGGATTATACTTTCTGGCCTCCAGGGTCGGCAGCCGCTGTGTAGCAACAAAATCTCCAGAAAAATGGAACGGCAGCCATTTTACTGGTGTTTCGCTCAAGCACTATAGAGAAATCACAGAAAAAATGGCCACCATGCCCATCCGGCTGCCACAGCAGCAGAGTTTACTAGCAATAGAGCTGCCCTGCCGGCTAGGAAAGAGGAGAGGTAGGCCGATGGAGAATACACACTGGTCCCCTCCGCTCCCTATGTACACTGCTTCTTCTCATGTACCAAGAGATAAAGGGGGAAATTTCCTAAGATGGGAGTTCTATTTCACATGAGATGTTGCTATGGGCAACCAATCAGAATCTACTTTTTATTTCTTTAGCACCCTCTAGAAGATAATAGATAGTATCTGATTGGTTGCCCATAGCAACAAATCAGCTTCTGCCTATAATTTTATAGAACGTACTTAATAAATGCTAGCTTAAAGGTGATTGGTTTGTTACTTTATTTCACTGCCTGATGCATCAAAATTATAATTCCCAGTGTTTAGATTTGTGCTATCTCCATTCCCCTCCTCACATCATGTCCCTGTCCTTGTCACATGCAGCAGTGTCATCACGGACATATTATGCATGTCCTGATATATAGTCTGTGCAGCTGCACCCCCCAGGGGTGCTTGGGGTGTGTTACCTCCACAGTATTTGTTCACAGATTGTCATTAATATGTGCACCAGGTTTGGTGTAAATTGCTCCAGTCATTCCAGAGTTATGCTGTATGCTGAAATACTCTGTGCTGCTGCATCAGCCCTAGGGGTGTCTTACTCCCACAGTGTTTGTTCACAAATAGGACGTCATATGTTTACCTAGTTTGTTGTAAATTGCTCCAGCCATTCCAGAATTATGCTGTCTGCTGAAACACTCTGTGCTGCTGCATCAGCCCTAGGGGTGCTAGGGGTGTCTTACTCCCAGAGTGTTTGTTCACAGATAGGAAGTCTTATGTGTACCAAGTTTGTTGTAAATTGCTCCAGCCATTCCAGATGTATGCTGTCTGCTGATATACTCTGTGCTGTGCCTCACCCCTCAGGGTGGTAGGGGCAGTGTTGCCTACCCTCCTGGAATGGCCGGGAGGGTCCCGGAAATTGGGTCCCCCTCCCGGCCCCCCGGAAAGGGTGGCAATCCTCCCGCATATTCCCCCCAGCTCCCGCTATGTGTCCCTCAGTGGGGGGGTCCGCGGGTAAAATGCCGCTAATGCGTTCGCGGCATCGCGATCGTGGCATTTTAGCCTCGCCCCCGCAAGTGCAATGCCTTAAATACTGGCATTGCACGGCGGGGGCGGGGCTAAAATGACGCTGTAGGCACGCCCCGGCTCTTTTTCACTCCCGGCTATGGCCCCGCCAACCTGCCTAACAGAGCTGGCTGCCCTCTCCCAGAGAGGGCAGCTCAAAATTCGGCAAGTATGGGTAGGGGTGTGTTACTCCCACAGTGTTTGTTCACAGATTGAAAGTCATATATGTACAACGTTTGGTGTGAATTGCTCTACCCATTCCGGAGTTATGCTGTCTCCTAATATACTGTTCTGCTGTCCAAACTCTAGGGATACTAGAGGTGTGTGACCCCCACAGTGTTTGTTCCCAGATTGTAAGTAATATGTGTACCAAGTTTGGTTTGAATTGCTGCAGTCATTCTGAAGTTATGCTGGAACATACTGTACATATGAGAATACAGCATAAATTGTTGTTCTTGTTTAATAAAATAATAACTAATTAATTTTGATTTGGAATTTTTCTAGTGAGCTCAGAGATTATTGTCAATCAGTGCATCAGTGTGCAGTGGCAAACGCAGGATTTTTAGAGGGGGGTTTCCAAATGTAATCCGAAATCTCCCACACTACAGTGCATTGGAGTAAGTACGGGAGTCTGGAGGAGCGGTAACAACCCTGAAATTTGGTCTTGTTATACAATAAATTCTGTATGGAATACAGTATTAATATTTAACAGTACAGATGGTCTACAGTATAGGCTGTTTTAAACATTTAAATAAGATAAGTGGTAAGGAAAAGTTTAAACATATAATAAATAAATAAATAAATAAATAAATACACACACGGACTAAGCTCACAATCTCCCAATTCATGATAAGGCTCCTGTCTCTTCCTCCTGGCAGCTGCTCTCTAATCCATTGCGATGTTTGAGGGCTCAGATCCACACATACAGTAAATGTGGTAGAAGCTGGTACACTAGGCATGTGCAGCAGCTCTGCTCTGTCCCTTACACTGCATGGTGTGGTGGCAGCTCTACTGATCATATTATATACCAGCTATTGTCATAATTTAAGGCACTTGCCTTAACTTGCAACCAGAAACCCCCCCTGCGTTTGCCTATGGTGTGAGTCGCACTGAGCATATGTTTTGAAGGGCTTCTATCAGTGGGTGTGATCGGTGATCTTGGTAATCAGAATGTGTGTAAAACAAAAATTAGTTATTAATTAATTCAATTTTAACCGTAATTCATTTTGATTACAAATTTTTTAGTTGCCTCGGCCGTGTTTTAATACGCACGTACAGTATGTGAGATTTCACGATCTTGGCATGTAAACTGTGGATTTGTATAGAAAAACAGACAGAAGGACACATTTTTACTTTTATATAGTATATATATCATACTTAGCAACTTTTTTTTATCTCTTCTCCGGGAGGGGCGAGACTTGGCTGATGTCGGCAAACCCCGCCCCCATGCACCTCAAATGTGGCAATTCACAGGTCCACGGATTGGGGAGGACCCGCAAAATCCCGGACTCGGTGCCGCGGGTAAGGGGGGTGCGGGGGCAAAGCGGGAGACTTGCCTACCTTCCCAGGGGCCCGGGAGGTGGACCAGATTTTCCCGAGCCTCCTGGCCATTCCAGGAGGGTAGGCAAGTATTATTTATATATACAAATGAAGCTGGTTAATGCTGGCAAATAGTCGTTGATAGTAGTTATGATGATGATCAGTGTGTGCACAGTGTTTGCAGCAAGCATAAGTATTGCTAGGCGTTAATGTATCTATGAGAGAGTCTGCATCTGTCCATAGTTACGCCTCCCATCCCTGTAGTCTAAATAAGAGGCTAGTATCAGATTGGAGTCAATCTTCTTCCGAACCTGTGTGTTCTACCTGTTTTCTGGGAATATGCAGAATTCATTTACTTACTTTGCGTAATGTAAGCTGGTGTATGTCCAGCCCTGTGTCAGCCACATAGCGTTCACATGACAATATGGTAATACGGTCTATGCACAGCGCAGTAGCTGAGTCTGTGCACTATGGCCCAGCACCCCATCACCGATACACGTGATGCCATGACTAAGTGTCATGGGGTTACTTGGCGACTACGAGTAGGGCTGGCATGGGCATTTTTTGTAATCAAATACTGGGACAGTGACAGGGAGAGTAAGTGACTGGGGAGGCAAAGGTGACAGGGACAGTGACAGGGAAAGTAAGTGATTTGGGAGGGATGGGTGACAGGGAGACAGTAAGTGATAGGAGGATATAGGGTGACTGGGGAGGCAGGGAGGGTACTTTTGTATTATCACGGCGCTCAAGTTTCTTACGTACGGCACCGTAGGAAAATCGCAACGCATGGGCCATTTTAGGCGCCGTGCGATGCGATTTTCGTATGTAATTTATTCACTGCTCTCTTAGCCCCGGCGGATCGCATAGCATCGCACCTCCCGCAAAATCGCATGCGATTGTATAGGGTGTGCGATGCCATTACATTAGCTATACAATAATAGGTACTTGTAACCTAGAACAGCGCCCATCGCGGGCATCGAATGTACATCGCATGCCATTATAATGGCATGCGATGCGACCGATGCGATGCCCGCGATTTCACATAGAAATGAATGGTAAAAGGTAAATCGCGTTGGTCGCATCGCATGTGGCCAAAAAACCGCATGCGATACGACCGACGCGATTACCGCGATTTACATAGGGAACAATGTTAAATGGCCCACAGACCCCAAATAGCCACCCTGAAGTGTGAATTGGCCCCCCAATTGTTAACGCCACCCCACGATCAACGTCAACCCGAAGCGTGTCGAGCGCAGCGAGCCCACGAGGGGCGGCGGTACGCGTCCTCCGACCTTTTCATACCCCCACTATCCACGTCGGCGTGGAGTTGAGAATAGAAAGTGTGGTGAGCGCAGTGAGCCACCGAGCCTGAAGCGTGGCGAGCGCAGCGAGCCCCGCGAGGGGACGCGGATACCTGTGAATTGTGTTGGTCGCATCGCATGCGATTTTTTGGCTGCATGCGATGCGACCGACGCGATTTTTTTCCTTGCGATGCCTAGGATCAAAATCGGCGGCGCCGTTCTAGGTAACAAGTACCCAATAATATAATTGTATGACACCCCCCAGTATCCACGCCACCCGAAGCGTGGCGAGTGCAGCGGAACGCGTCCTCCGACCTTTTCATACCCCCACTATCCACGTCGGTTTGGAGTTGATTTTATATAGTGTGGAGAGCGCACACGCAATACATGTCAAGTAATCCGCGTCCACTCGCCACGCTTCGGGCTCGGTGGCTCGCGACCCTATATAAGATCAACTCCTCGCCGACGTGGATAGTGGGGGTATGAAAAGGTCGGAGGACGCGTTCCGCTGCGCTCGCCATGCTTCGGGGTGGCGTGGATAGTGGGGGGGGATTAAACCGCATTGTATGTCACACAATAATATTATTGTATAGCTAATGGAATGGCATCGCACACCCTATGAAATCGCATGCGATTTTGCTGGAGGTGTGATGCGATCCCCCGGGGATAAGAGAGCAGTGAATTAATTACATATGAAAATCGCATCGCATGGCCCTTAAAATGGCCCATGCGATACAATGCAATTTTCCTATGCAGAATAGCCCACTAAGCAAATTGCTTAGTGGGCGCTGTGATAATACACAAGTACCTGTAGGGGTGACAGGGACAGTGACAGAAATAGTAAGTGACTGGGAAGGCAGGGGGTCGCACGGAGACAGTGACAGAGATGGTAAGTGATTTGGGAGGGAGGGGTGACAGGGAGACAGTAAGTGATAAGAGGATAGTGGGTGACTGGGGAGGCAGGGGTGAAAGGGACATAATGGGTAATAGGGAGATAGTGGGTGACTGGGTGGCAGTGGTGACAGGAAGATAATGAATTCCTAAAACTGAAAGTCCTATTATCGCAGAGAACTGATATTACAGCAATGTAATTAAACAATTATTTTAATTGATTGGTTACATTCAAATGAATATTAGTTCAGACCACAAAATGTCTGCTTCCCCTCTGTTAATACGACAGGTGCCATAATTGTTCCCTTTGATTTCCACTGGTTGCAAACTCATGAATGGTGGATCTGGACAGCTACCTCAGCTGTGTTGTTGGCATTGTCTAACAAGGCTTTTCTGCACTTTGTCCCTACCATGGCCACTGAGCACATGATGTCACATGTGAAGGGGGCGGAGCCCATGGCAATTGCAGCTCTGACCGGAGCAAGACTGTAAGACTTGCAGTGTGCATACCAGGAGGGTCCAGGTAACCCCCTACTAGCCAGATGCAGGGCCATGGGTGATTAATAGTTCCCACTATAAGACTCAACCACGCTAAGGGCCTGATTCAGACCTGATAGCTAGGCTGCGTATGTTCTATGGGACACCCATTAAATGCTGGGTGTTTCGCAGCCCGCGCCCTACCCTCCCCTCCTTGAGCAAACAGCTCGACGACTGTTACAATTTGCCAAAGCTGTTCGCCCCTGAATACGGACCTGTGCGAATTGGTCTGAATCAGCTCCTTAGTTAGCAATATGTGCAAAAAAAAATAAATATATGCTAAGTAAAGCCACACATAGGGGGTTATTCTGGTCGAATCGCTCGGATGCGAAATCGCACCCTTGCGAATCAACCAAACCCCGCCTTGCAAATGGCTGGCTGCCGCCACCCATTCGTTAGCACGATTTGCACGCATGATTTGCGCACAGTAACATCCAATCGCAGTCCAGGGGGGACCTCCCACATCTTTCGATGGTCGCCGACCATCAAAAGATGTGGAAGGCGCACGCATATGTAAGGCAGCTCTGGGAAGGAAATGGACGGTGATGTCATCCGGCCGCACCCTCGTCGCTGCCTCATTAGCATGAGAACATCCAGCGTTGTCATGGGAACGACCAATAAACGCTGGACATTCTCCTATGCTAATGAGGCCACCCAACACCCCTCTCCACCCCCTGCCCTGGCTGTGTGCAGTAAGACAAAATCGGTCCCTGTTCAAATGTAGCGCTGCTGCGAATGGACCTGAATAAGGTCTATAGAATGTGATAATCCTGCTGATATAATTGCATACAAAATGTTATTTTCATATTGCAATCCTGCATCGCAGCCTCAAAGAGCTCAGTACAGGCCGAATCCATTGCGGCCTTCCAGCTATTGTTACCAGATACCACAAGTCTGTATTTAGAATCATTTTCAAAGCACAGACTTTTGGGGGAACTAAAAAGAGAAATGAAATGTTAGAAATACCCCGTCGTATAAGTTACTATTATTGTTTCATATATTTTATTTGGCAAAATGTTTTCTATTTTGGGAGCCTCGATGAGATCATTTTATTTCTTTCTAATAAATCTTATGTTTCGTTACGGTTCAGTAACTAAATACAGGTTTTCGTCTTTATTTCCCCCTTTCTTATAAAAAGTTTCAGCCCTACTATCAATTATCCGGAGGCACATGGCAGAGGGGCTGATGGATTCACTGCTCTTATGATATTTAAAAATACATTTCGGACACGCAACAGATAAATCATGAATATACAGAAAATAAAAAGTAGAACCAAAATGAATGACATATGCCAGCCTACTTAATGGAGTTGTATTTTAACCATTGAACTATATAGAAGGTCTAAGTTTAGTTGATTTCAAGCTACATTAAATATGAATGGTATTAGCTGAATATAGAACTGATCCAAAATCAGGGGGACAGTCCCAATTTTAGGGGACTGTGCCATTGTCTTAGGATTTTTTCCTCTGAGATCAGCGTCTTTTTGTTAGGGATGGCCATTGACCATTGATGATTCCAAAACGTGGTTTATAGTCAATGTAGAATAGTTTTGCCATTGTTTCCCTCCATCGATGTCAAGCAAAAACTATTTTTTTTTCTTTTTTCCCCAAGGGGCCAGGAGATGGAGCAAAGCTCCGTCCCGGACAACCGTGAAGCCCCACTCCATGTTTTTGATTGTCCCGCAGGCCAATCAGTCAAAGAAAATGGATGACAATCAATAGGTAAACACATTGATGGTCATCCATTGCATAGTATGTCACGATTGATGGCCAGTTGCACTATTGTCATTGATGGCAACGGCAACAATGGCCATCCCAATTTTTGTTTTAAAAAAATGCTGATCGTGGGGATAACCACACCCAAAGTGACATGCCAACACCCCGTCCCAATTCTGAACTCCCAAATATTGGGAGGTCGTGTATATTTAAATGGCATGCATGGTGTATATTTGGAAGCAGTGGATAAAGATTCTCTTGAGCAAAATGTTGGTTCGGAACTCTTACCCAACGTAGAATAATATGGGTCATTCGTTCTCTGTTGAGAGCCTAGGTTGCCAAAAGGATAACTTGGCCTGGGTATAGCAAAAGCTCCACCCAAATACAGTAGGCCCCTCCGGGGTCTTGTTCTAAAAATTGCCACTGATACCAATTTGCACATATTGGGGCCAATCAGCTTCTGTAATGTTTCAAACACAGCTTATAACATGGCAGTTAGAAGCTGATTGGAGAGTGATAATGTGGAGCCGATTGTCTGGCACTTTATCTGTCTCCACTAGGTTCAGTACATCTCCCCCATTGTAATTTGAATTCTTCATATATATAGCTATCTATCACACTCTAAAATGTCAATTAGAACCTCACTGGTTGCTATGGGAACTTCAATACTTGTCTTCTTCAGAAGGATTGGACCTTTACCCATAGAATCAATAACTTAAAGAAAAAACAAGACAGAGGTCTACAGTATGTACTAAGCCTTGGAGAGAGAGAAAAAGTGGACAGAGAAAAAGCATCAACCAACCAGCTCCTGGCATTTTTCAAAAACAGCCTGCAACATGGCAGTTCGGAACAGATTGGCAGATACTCTATCTCTTCCGAAGGCTTAGAACATAGACCCCATTGCTTTTAAAAACCAAGTAAATGAGGGAATCCTGACAGGTGTACCATAAGTATGTTTACCCTCTCCCTGTCCACCCCACTACCCAACTCTTCCACCCCCCAGCGTAACCCTACACCTGCCTGCTAGAGGCTGACCCTGAACTACCCACCCCGCTAACTAAATCTACCCCCCCCCCCTTTCCACGTGCCTTAACCCCTTGAGTGGTAAGTTTTGCCGGGGCAGGACAAACCTACCAGGGCAGGTTTGTTCTGTACCAGCAAAACCCACCACAGATTGTAGGAGCCCCCCCTCACCTTCGCTCCGGCCGGAGGCTGAGCTCCCCTGCCCCCGCTGCCCCAGCCGCTAGTCACAGCAGTGACTCGGGGGTGTTCCCATCGGGTCAGGAGGACTCAGGCGCCTGAACTCCTGAGCGCTCCCGAGTCCCCCCGAACCTGCCGCCTACATCACTGCTGTAAAGTGAATGGCGGCTGGAGAAGCGTCAGGGATCAGGGGAGCTTCAGCGTAGCAGAGGTGGTGGGGGGTGTGACCGGGGGGGGGCTCTAGAGGTGGTGCACACCTGGACACCATTGGCGCACACCTGCATATTAGTGGTATGCCCGGAAATGTTCCGGGGCAGCCCGCTGCGGTGGCACAGCTGAGCACAGAAAAAAAATTGAAGGGCATACCACCCAAGGGGTTAACCTAACCGCCCCACTTACTTACGATCAGGAAGCTGGAAGTCAGGATTCCGTAGCTGGCATTATCAATGTCGGCAATACGGCGCTAGCCTTCTGCCTCTAGTCGTGATGCGTCACTAGTTGGTATTGTGACTGCTGGCATCACATCCGCCTGGACATCCCTTGTCCTCAAGTGACTTCTTGCCTTCACATTTACTGGGTGCCAGATTTTCTGTCCGTGATATCACAAAAGATCAGTCGTTCTTCTCCAACAGAATGAAAAGATGATTCCATTAATGGAGTTTACCTCTTCGGCATTGTATCATGGTAATCAAACTACTGGACTAGCGCTTTTTCCAATGTCTACTTAAGCTGCTGGAAAGTTTTGTTTTATTGGAAAACTTAGCAGGTTTTAATTGAAAGCTTTCGAAGTCTGTGGGCTACAGAATCTGCCAGCAATTTTATGTGCCCACTCTCGTGCTGAAAGAATAGGTTTTATGGCCTGCACACACTGTATTCTATAAAAGACAATATTTAACACTAGAGACTTATTGTTTCAAGGTGTTCGGATATCAAGAGGAAAAAAAAGAAATTTTAAAAATATTTCTTTTTTTTAGAACGTGTTACTGGGGCTCCACATAAAGATACACTACCGTTTAAAAGTTTGGGGTCACTTAGAAATGTCCTTATTTTTGAAAGAGAAGTACATTTTTTTTCATTGTAGATAACATTAAGACAGACTATGCAGATCTTCCTAGCAAGACGCTCATCGTCTGCTGATCCGCTCTGCCAGTCCCTCCATTGGTTGTCTGTATTTTACCGTATTCAATATAAAATACTTCTACTCGCATATAAAGCTATTAACCATACTGCACCAGCATATATCTCCTTACTTATCACAAAATATCTCCCATCTCGGCCACTCCGCTCTGCACAAGATCTGCGTCTCTCTTCTGCACGGATCACTAGCTCCCATTCACTATCACAGGACTTTCATCAGGCTGCTCCCACCCTATGGAATGCCCTTCCACGCACAGTCAGACTCTCCACTAGCCTCCAAACTTTCAAGCGTTCCCTGAGAACTCACCTCTTCAGGCAAGCCTATCATATTTAAGTACACATGCATAACCCTCTGAGGCACTAATGTATTATATAGCTTCTCTTCTGGAGTTACAACTTGGTGGGACTGCTATGCTATTACTGGTGCCTGTCCTTGTGTTTCAGTCCTATGTCCCTATAGAGTGTAAGCTTGCAGCAGGGCCCTCTTACCTCCAAGTCTGTCTGTTGTTACCCAGTTTATTTTATCACTGTCTACTATTGTAAAGCTCAACGGAATCTGCTGCGCTATATAAGAAACTGTAAATAAATATAGGTTAATGTGGTAAATGACTATACTAGCTGCAAACTTCTGTTTTTTATAGGAATATCTACATAGGTGAATAGAGGCCCATTTCCAGCAACCATCACTCCAGTGTTTGAATGGTACATTGTGTTTGCTAACCCTTGTGCAATTATGTTAGCACAGCTGAAAATGGGTTTACTCCTAACAGAAGCTATAAAACTGTCCTTCCTTTGAGCTAGTTGAATGTCTGGAGCATCACTTTTATGTGAAATTTGATGGTATATCCTTTTTTTTAGAAATGAAGGCTATTCCATGCAAGAAACTGAACATTTCCTGCAACGGTGTGTACTACTCCCTTCAGAGAACAGCACAAACAGGCTCGAACCAGAGTAGATGGTGGTGCAGTCAGAGCAGCTCTGTCAATAAAATCAGGCTGAATATGGTTCAAGTTGCTGCCTTCACAGTGTTCTGATGGAAGGGTCTCGCTTAGGTCTGATTCGAAGAGAAGTGCTGATGCCATCTTTACTGTGAATGTGTATGCAGCTCTGCGCATAAATGTGCAAATGTCGCACACACTGGGAATTGCACTGAGACGCCTTCTGGCTATTCACAAAGCCAATGATTATGTACAAAGGCGCAGCATTGGGTGCAGATGTCCATTATCAGAGCTCCGAGAGCATGCCGGAGCCATAGGGTTTTATTTAGCGAAATAGGAGTTGTATTGAAGATAGGATATTGCCCATAACAACCATATTCCACTCACTATTTATTTAGCACCTTCTAGAATATAATAGATAGAATCTGATTGGTTGCTATGGGCAACAACCCATCTTCAATAGAACTCCCATCTTAGTAATGTACCCCATAGTGCCTGTGCACAGGATTACAGTTTGCGAGTGCCCCTAAACCAGTCAGTACACACCTGTGTTTGAGCCGCCTCTTCCCCTTTACCTCCAAACGTCCCCAGCGTGCCATTCATTTTGTGAAAAACTGCAGATGGTATTGTAAACTGGAGTTATGGATAATAAGATCAACAGTATATCAATAGTCTATAGGTCAACGCCAAATGGTCAACAGGCAATAGGTCCAAAAGGCGCAAATGAAAACAGTTATATGGTCAAGAAGTTCAAAAGGCAGACATGCTAATTGTCGACACAGAAAAGGTAGACACTTTATTTTAGCCCTAAACCAGCTCATAATGCCCAAGACCAACCCCCCCCCCCCCCCCCCACACACACACACACACACACACACACCAAGTGCATTGTGCCTAACACTATCCTGAACATTCACCCTAACCGTCCCCTTTCCCAGCTTCACCCTAAACCTCCTAACAAGTGGCTAACCCTAAAACTGTCCCAAACCATTAGAAACCATGCGTCAACCTTTTCTGTATTAACCATTTGCTTGTAGACCTTTTGACACTGTTCACCTAAGTCCATGTAGACCATTTTACTGATTGACTGTCTATCTCCCATCCAGATACCTGTGAGTTGACCCATGTGCAATGCAATGCCCACACATGCACAGATCATTGATTTGAACGTGACAAATTGGGGGCCGGTTCTGATGTCATGTTAAGTCATCCGCCCATCCCGAGCAGGCAGGGGAACGTCTGAGTTTCCGATGGGCCCACCGAGTGTTTCTATGGGAATGCCCATGAAACGCCAGATGCCCACCTCGGAACTCCACTCAGACAACAAGCGCCCTGGAAAATTAAATACTCCCTAAAGGTGCTCGCTGCAGGATTTTGCACATGTGCATTATCGCATATGCGAACAGGTTTGAATTGGCTTTTTTGGGTTGCCCTTTCCACCCCTTACCTATTTTAAGAAAGAAACCCCATTGTGGCCATAATAGAGTGGGCACACGGATTCAGCAGGCAGTCTGATTTTAAACAAAAGAAAAACATTCTTACAGTATAAAAAAGCCATTCTGTTTTAAATATAGAAGAAACTATTAAAACCTATAAAGTCTTACACAGGAAGACTTTACGGATATCAAAAAATTAAATTTTAGTTTGAAATCTACACCACTTAGAGGCCACCATGTATAACAAACCAAACTGGGCACAACACAACTTTCTCCAATGTATTTTTACTGAAAATATGGTTCATTCCCAAAGGAAAATACAGTAAAATTTACAAGTGAATGTTGGCTTTCATTTCTATACATGTCAATTGTACAATTTGCAAAACTTAAAAAGTTTTGAACTTTAGTTAAATTTAATATTTGTTATCACTTCTGTAATCATTAAAATCATAACGCTATATTCCATTTAGAAAGCAGAGCAAAACCTCATATCCCGATGTTACATCACAGAAACGTATTTATCACATTTAGGTGATTTGATGGAAGGAAAAAAGTCTCAGCTGCTACTGTACATTAATATCAGACCATAGAAAGATTCACACACTGCTGAAATACATAACACAGGTCTTTCACTAGTGCAGTATTGGGCAGTTTGCAGAATGGTATCTTGGCGTAACCGACAGGATCTGCTAGCTGGCACGTTTCAAAAGAAAGTTTCTCTACACAGGGGGCAGGTAGACTTGTTGCTGGAGGTAAACCATTTGTACTAAAAGACAAAAGAAAAGATAAAACATTTTAATATGCTACACAATGATTTCAATGCACAAAATCAGTAAATCTCTGAACTCTAATGGTGCCCATACACTAAGGCGATATTGCATACAATCTTTCGATTTTGACCGCATCAGTGCGATAAATCATAGGCTTGTATGCACATCGAATGTGTCACCTGACGCAATGTGTGGGCTCGCCAGTCGAATGTCACATCAAATGTTGCATGTGCAATCGCTTGCAATGCGCTTGGCAGGCATCAGGAGAGCTGGCGAGTGTCGGTGTAGCGGAGCGGGAGGAGGGCTGGTGGATGGTGAAATTTGAAAAAACATTTAAAAAGAATGGACGGCCCTCGCATTCAGGTAGCCGCTGATTGGCTGAGAGAGCTCTCAGAGGGCCATCCGTACTTTTGAATTTTTTTTTTTAGAATTCTGCCACCTGTCTCTGACTACCCCCCCTGTTCCGCTACAATGATACCCGCCTGCGACATTGAGTACTGGGAAAAAAGCACTTACGATGCCATCCGATGCGACATCTGAACGTACAAGTGTATGGGCACCATAAGGATGATCATTTATATAGTGCCTACATACAGTACTCTACAACACTGTACAATGAGTGAGGAATTATGGACAAGTTAAGATCATCACGACCGAAACAATGGCGCAAGAGCAAACTAATTTCTAGAATTTACACGGTAAAGAATATTTTGAAAACATTGTAAACACACTCAAAGGGGGATATCCTATTATCCCCCGAATCCTCTTCAACTGATGGTCATTATCACGGTTTCCAACAAGCAGCCATTTTTACCAGCCAAAGATGGACTGGCGAATGGGCGAAAACACATGGGATCGGATAAGACCCTGATCCCATTTGTTATTACAGGTCCCAGCGGCTACTTATTGTGGCTTATGCTTTGCGCACCTCAGGCATGTGAAGCATAATCCCTGATAACAGTAGTTATCAGGGGAAAGGATGCCAGCATCAGGGCTAAAGGATAGCACTGGCCCGAACCTATTATCATAGGTGATTCACCGCTGCTAATAGAATATCCCACACAGGGTTTAAAATAGAATATACAGCTTGCAGTGGTCCCATGAGTGGTAGTGAAAAGAAT
The DNA here is from genome assembly GCF_055691185.1 of Crinia signifera. NCBI lineage: Eukaryota > Metazoa > Chordata > Amphibia > Anura > Myobatrachidae > Crinia > Crinia signifera. Next base: position 30,670,615 of record NC_139218.1, read on the forward strand.
GTTGTGCAATGCTGTAATTGATACGGCATATGTCATTTACGGAGATTGCGGAAATGGGTTAAAAGCCTCATTATGTCCCTGCAAGTGGGAGTTGTGGACAAGTAGAGTGAGGCTACAAGTAGCAGCTGCTACTGATGCACTTAGGGCATATTCACTATCTCACTTCTAAATAGCTGTATACTGAGGTCATCCAGCCACTGTCTTCCCTGTGTATCGCTTGGTTGGTACGTCCAGAGGGCGAGTGTGTTCCAGGATGGCAGCTGTTTACAATAGAGTATTCTTCGGAGTTCTGTGTACAATCGTTAATGTCAATCTTGACAGCAGTGAACCATCATCTACATTTTGCATAGTCAAAAAAGAAAGTACAGGGTCTGGTATGGTACGGTACGGTACGACATTGCACTCTCCCGTAGCCATTAACCCTTGAGTGGCAAGCAAATTTGTCAAAATAGGTGTGAAGTTTGCTGTAATGTTTACCTTATACTAGTAAGCCCGCACAACATTTTTATTTGAATTTATATAACAAAATGTGAGCGAACGGCATTTTGTTGGCACACAAAGGGTTAAACCACCACCAGGATCAGCAGGGATTTATACAAAATCAGTCACACACACAATATACAAGTGTTATACATAAAATGACTTCGCATATTTTCCCTGTGCATCCTGATGACAGGTGTGGTATGACCTCCCGATAGTCAGGATTCAGACAGAGGGTTGAGCTCCTTGCGGTCTCAGTGGATCGCTGAGTTCACCACAAGGGAAACAGGCCCCGGAATTTGGGATTCCGACTAGGGCTTTTAACAGTCGGATTCCGAAGTCTGTCTACTGGCCGTTGGAATCTCGAGTCAGGCAGCCATCCGGCACCCCCTGGTCGGACTGCATTGTGACAGCATTAGCAGATGTGCATGGAACCTGGCAGCTCACTCACATCTTGCATTGCATTTGGCTAGATGTATGGGGACACATCTCTTTATATAGTTGTGCAGTAGGATCTGATTAAGACACAGCAGTCTCTGTAAGCTCCTAGAAGCAGGGTCCTCCGACTCCTGTTCCCACATCCCTATTCTCTAGCTCTCCAGTGGTAGCCTTCACCAACTCAGTGGCCATCTAGCCTCGAATTCCTCTCACTCGCATGTGCCTATTCCAACATAATCACAGCCCCACCTAAGCATATAGATGGTCTGCTCCCACAGTGCCTAGATTTATTGATTACAGATCCAGGACCAATCAGAGTGCTTATTTCTGCTTCCAACCTACACAAGCACAAGCAGAACTACTAACCTGCCTCTGCGTTGCTCAAGGGTCAGCAATGGAATAGCTGTAGGTGACAGGGACAGGGACACACTATTCCCCGAACCTGCCCTATAGTCTCTGGATAGAAATGTCCAATATTAACAGCAAAGCCTTTTTATTTTTTTATATTACCCTTGGACTACATCAATACAAATACATATCACTGCGAGCCCGTTATTATTGCATCATGTGATGCGTCTCAGATGATAAACAAAAGATAATGCCAAGCATTTTTTATAGTCAGGGTGGACAAAACAATCTAAAGTGAAGGATCCAGGGAAAACGGCCATACATGTAACATCACCCTCGCCAGCAGCAACTTGTTTTCTGTTAGCTGCATTGGCTACGTGGCTCCTGGGATTTCTCCAGCCCAGATCGTAACACACAAGAATCAATAAGATGACACTTGTAATCCCGTTACATAAACAGCGTATTAAGAGCGCAAGATCCACATGTAACACCTGGGTTCTTAGGTTCATCGAAACAGGAAAGCGAGGGCCATGCACCGGCTAAAGATGTTTTTCCTAGAGATCAGATACCGGGGCACAGATTAGGCAGAAGAGCCCGAGGTTGGAAACCTGCTATTATTTAAGCTGCCTCGTGTCTCATACATTTGCCAGACATTTTCCTGTAAAGCAGAACTGCAAGTACTGAAGGGCTGGACTTAAAAGCTTAAGTAGGATATTGCTGGCTATGGCTCAGGAGAAACTACCACTGCAGAGAGAGAGACCATTCCTGGTGGACAGTGTCCCCCCACCCTCCACCCTGCTCGTAAACACCTGGCCGGCCAAGCGTGGGGATTATCTGCAGCTATTACTGGGAAGAGTAAAAACAAAAACATCTAATATTAACAAATAAATAAGTTCATTAGAATCTAACAAACCTTTCAAAGTAATTAAAAACCCTGCAAAACGTTAGAGCAATTATTACATAGTTACATTTATATACTGCTTATAACCAGTGGCAGCTCCGGCACAATTTAAAATTCAACGACTGCTACCAACTGCCATTCCAGAGTTTGGTATTGGTAGTGGCGGTACAAATGAATGGGTAGCCGCTGCATTCATTTGTAAGGGAGTTTGTAAGAGCGCCTCTCCTGCCCGGCACTTCCCCACTCTGCAGACAATAGGTGTGTGCCTCCTGGCCCTGATCAGATGCGATACAGATGGAGCCATCCTGGCGATTCTACGGCCATCCGCCACCATTCGCCAGCCAGCAGAAGGGGGCTTGCATGCCCTCTTCTGACGGAGCACACCGCTGCCCGCACCCCCCTAACCCTGCTTGTCTCCCTGAAGCGGAGACGGGCAGGGTTTCCGCCATCCGCCGCCGACTGAAGGGGACGTGCATGCAGGTGAGAAGCTTGCGTGTCCCTGTCAGATGCAGCGCCTCTCCGCCAGCAATTGCCAGCTCAGGGAATCTGGCTATTACCTAGGCTGGCTGAGAGGCGCTGCATCTGTACATTGCGGGTGTCGCGAGTTGGCGGGGTATCGCATACGCATCGCCCTAGTGGTTGGGGGCCTTCAGATCTCCAGTCTACGATCCAACGCACACAGGAATGTGCATTGGATCTAATGACGATTTGGCCAGTTATCATCCAATCTGTTGGGCCAATCAGTCGGAATGGGATGAAATTAGGCCAAATCGGAGAAGTGTATGGGCACTTTAGACTACATGGTCACCAAATGTCTTTCAGGCAACAAAAAGGCTGCTTACCTTTGTGTAAGAGTATAACGTGTATAACACAGTCGGCAGTATTCAATGAGAAAAATTTGCCCTGTTTTATGGCGAATTTGTGCTTTTTTCGCCTTGGACGGAGCATTTTGCTCTCCAAAAGCGAGCAACCCTATTCAATGTGAAATATTCGCCGTCTTTCTAAGTGATTTTCGCCGTCTCTCGCCGTGTAGCAATTCTCCATCTTTTCATGGAGAGCTGGAATGTGAACTTTTAAACTAAAAGGTTTTTTATTTTAATTTTGGTGTAAAAAAAATCAGGATTTTTTTTCTGTGAAGGGGCATGTTATTTTTATTCATGTGCTTATAGCACATGAATATATATTTAATTTAAAAAAAATATATTTTTTTAATTATTATTCTTTTTTTACACAGAGCAGCCAGCAGGGGGCCGGAGCGCTCGAGCTGCTCATTAGATATTCATATATTCACTGCATCCGATCATTACATATGCACGATCGGGTGCAGTGAATACTGGGTCCCCCGCTGGCTATAGGGGGGGGGCAGCTTGTGCTGCCTGGGTCCCGGGGAGCCCCCTCCCCTCCACATATGTTCTGGGGCATCCAGGGAGACTTTAATCTCCCTGGCTGCCACCGTCCCACGGCTCCCTGCCAGCTCCCTGCCGCGGACGCTCATCCGCTGCAGGGGTTAAGACTCGCCGCGAGTGGCGGCGAGTCTTAACCACATTGAATAGAGTGAGCAGGAGTGGCAGCGAGCCCTCCGGAACACGGCGAGTACATGGCGAGAGAAAAAAATCTCTAATTTTTCACATTGAATACTGCCCAGTATTGGGAAATGTGGAGGATTCCTTTAGGGACAAATTAATTCAGCTTCGAAGCTTAAATCCGCCTTGAAGTACTGAAGATAGCCAAATTCAGCATGGATGGGTAATTATTAAATCAAAGCGATTATCGAATGACTGCGCATTCGTACCGTACGCATCGCACATGCGCGAGGGGAAATAGCGACTGAAAATGCGTATGGATCGTAAACCCAATGGAACTGCAGTTTGACTGACAGGAAGCATTTGGGGGTGGACACCTGCCGTTTTCCGGGTGTGTCAGAAAAAAGGCAGGCGTGTCCCCACGCATTTTAAGCGAGGGTCTAAGATGTCAGCGCTGGCCTTGTTCAGCCTAAGTGGCAGATTAGTGGCAGCCTCAGTGCTACTCACATTCGCACACACACAGCAAAGTCTCTCCAATGTTCCGAGAATTGCGCGAGATCTGCGGTTGGATAGCGGTAATCAAACTATTCGCAATTCATTCACAAATTTGCACGGGGCGTTTTCTCTTACTGTCTGGACAGCGGCATTCTACTCGCAGACAACTGCAACTTCTCAGATTAGCGATACACACCGAATTAGGCCCTTATTGCAGATCTGTGCTCACCCTCTCCTGAAGCTTGAACAGAAATCTGCAATAAGTAGAACCAAAAGGCATTACCCCAAAACTATGGGCAACTTTCCTGGAATATATGGGTTAACCAGCATGTGTCGCAGGTTTACCATGCAATGAAAAGGGCTTGTAATTGAATATGTCTGGGTAGAAAAGCCCTTTCCCTTGCACAGTGAGCCAATTTGAAGACATTAGCACACAAGACTTCTGGGAGATGTACAGCCCCACTAATGCCAGGGATAGAACGATCCAGCGGACGCAGCCAAGACATAATCTACCAGTATCGCAAATGTGCAGGACTGCCATTTTCTCCGACATACATCACCATACCTTGACAGCAATTTGAGTCCTGTTGTTGCTTATTCTCCAACATAAAACCGAAAACACGGACCGCATAATTTTTTTTGGTCCGAGACTGTTGTTACAAACTTCTTACATAAACGTAAGTTCTTACATAAATCTATCTAATCCCTTTGGTGACATTTGTAACAAGCTGCTTAGGAGGGTGGGACTTCTTAATCTACCATCACTGTGGTCAAAGGGGGAGGAGTCTTTCAAAGAATTGAAAAGCCCAGGAACAAAACAAAAGCTTAAAGCGCACTAGGTTACAGCAATACTATGTATAAGTGGACTCATGTGCTGACTATCAGAATGCTGTTATGGCCACAATCACGATGTTGACAATCAAAAAGTTGACATTAAAATATTTACAACAAAAAAGTTGACAATACAAATTTTAGTATAAGGTAAATTTGCTGATGTTAAGGAATAGGTCAAAATTGGGTGTCGGCATTACTTACCGGTCAACATTTTGACTGCATCAACACTGGTGTCTGCATAATGAATGTTTGCAAAACCAACGACGACACAAGTATCAAGCTAAACGGTAATACTTGACCTTATGCTTTCTTATATGAACAATTTTGAACAAAAGCAGCAGTCATTAGTCTACTGGTTAAGGTGTAGCGTAACAGTTGCTGATGACGCTTCATTGTAGAAAGTCCATCACCGTTAGCTCTTGGCTCACCAGCTCGGTTGCCGGATGACTGACCGGCAGTCAGGATTCCGACATTTATTACACAGACGTCGGAATCCCGAATGCTAAAAGCCTGACAGACCGGCAGTGGTTATTCTCCCTCATGGGGGTCCACGACCCCCATAGAGGGAGAACATAATAGGTGGTGAGCGCAGCGAGCCACTGTGCCCGCAGCGTGGCAGTTGCAACGAGCACGCAAGGGGCTTTGTTGAGTTCCCCCCGCTGTCTGAGTCCCCGCAGTCGGGATTTGTCAGGCTAATGACTGTCGGAATCCCAACTGTCGGTGTGTTATACCACACCCCACCGGCTCATCCAACACATTCCTTAACTATGGGGCTTACCAAGCACTCTGAGTGAAACTTCTTCTTGCAGGTCCTGCAACCTTTTTTGGGTAGAGAATAATTTGACCCATGAATAACAGAGAAGCAGATCATGCAATCTTCAACGCCTTCAAACCTCTTGTCCACATTGTTCTTCCAAAGGGCTAGGCCTTCCATTATACTTCCGTTCTATGGAAATCACACGTAAAAAAGTCAATTATTAGCTTTTTGTATTATTTTTACACCTTTCTATAGGAATGCATATGGACACTAGAAGAGAACAGGAGTAATGCGCTTTAGTAATGACTTCCTTAGCAGCTTAAAATCATCAAATTTTGATTTTAAAACAGAGGGCAGCTCTAAATACTCTAGGCTCACTGGATGAAAGCAATGACATTGTTATTATGGAATAGGGTACTACAATGACAAAATGAAGACTGGAGACGAAATGCATTTCACTGCATTAGACATAATGGAGAGGTGAAATGCATATACATTAAATTATACACTGGAGGCGAAATGCTTATACACTGAATTATACAGACTGTAGAGGCGAAAAGTGTATACACTGAATTCTATATACAGGAAGCAAAACACGTATACACTGAATTATACACGGGAAGCGAAATGCATATACACTGAAGGCGAAATGGGTATACACAATTATACAGACTGTAAAGGCGAAACACGTATACACTGGAGGCGAAATGCGTATACATTGACATACAGACTGTGGAGGCGAAACACGTATACACTAAATTATAAACACATTTTAAAGAACTAGTATTTGTAACATTTGAAAGTACTCTAAAAACAAGACTTAAACGTTTACTGACATTTTTCCTCTCTGTATTTTTATAATAGACAAAATAGTACAGGAAAGTAGAATATGTATGTGGTAATACATTCCCTATGTTCTATAAAAGGTACAAAACTCGCAAGAAATTACTGAACCACGTGTAACAATTCTCAAACAATAAAACAGATTGTTGATGTGATATTAATTCATTACTAGCATGTAAAGGGCAGAAAAAATTAAAATGCCCGAGGGCAGGTAAAACGGAATTAACAGAATCCACTAACATTGCTCAGAGCCTGCACCTTTATTGTGCTAGATAGATAGAGATCATTACAGTCACAGATAACGGATCCCTTTCTTTATCATAATGCTGTCTCTGCATCCCTGTGTGTATACTCTGCTCAGTGCGGTTCGGTGCGTTTGCTCTAAAAACCAAATGGACCGCACATAATTTGCCCACCTGGTGCGTCAGGTAAGTGTTGAGTTGCAGCATCCAGTTGCGCCACTGCTGAACGGCCACACCTAATCTCCGGCCGCTTTCGACAATGATTGACCCCAAGGGGTAGTTCTGTGGGAGCTGGATAATGAGCTCAATACAGATGTCGTCAACAGAATAAGTAGCGATTACCTCCCGGGTAGTAGGACGAGCTTTCACCTAAGCGCACACAGGGTTAAAACGGTATTAATGTGGGGACATAAGATGGCTACAAAAACAGATTACAAAAATAAATAAAAATTGTCCCTTTCAAGTCCAACGTCTAGTCAGGCTCAACAGCCCTAGCGCTAGTAGCAGATCCATTGGTGAGCCACTTTAAAATAAGAACATTAACATCGTTCAACATTCAATGTAGACCATTTTTAAAGAAAAAAAAATACAATTATTATAAACCAGACTTTTTGAATTGCAAAACAAGAAATTGGACTGCAAAGGGTTAACATTTTCCTAAAAACAAAATTCCATATCCTGATACAGTAAATACTCGGGATAAGTTTCTGCCTACCAAATACACTAATGTCTCCATTCTGTGGGGTAGAAGTATGACGCAGTCATAAGGGAGGAGAAGTGAGCCAGAGAAGTGGCCCATGGCAACCAATCAGCTGCTCTGTATAATTTTATGTTATGCAAATTATAGATGTTACTTCAGTGCTGATTGGTTGCCATGTCTCCAGCCTGTAAGTAGCTGTAAGAGAGATATCCCAGGTTCTCCCATCCCTTTGCAGCAACCAGCCAACCAACAATGAGAATTGGTACCTTGCAGTTTAGGTATAGTTACTGTGATCATTATGGAGAGGTTTTCAACTTTTGAAGAATGAAGAAATTGCCCAAAGCAACCAACTAGCTTCCACCTATTATTATTTTTTTTTTTTATGTACTTGGTAGATTCTAACTAGCAGCGGGTTGCAGTATACCCCCCTCTGTGTATGTCTGCTGTAAATGAGCAGACAAGTAAGTCAGGCTGAACCCATTAATCAGCCTCTACAGCCAGATGAGCTCTTTGTGCTGGGTGTAGATGAAAAGGTTGACAGTCATGTGGAAGACAGCAAAATGTCAACATTAAAAAAATGTCAACATGCAAAAGGTCAAAACTTTTAAAAGGTCAATATGAGGTTTTTCGGGTCTCTGCAGACACCCGTCAACATGGAGTCCCAATAATCATGGCGCGTACCCTCGCATGGCGCCCTTTGTACGCCATGCTTCGAGCACTTCTGAGTCCATGTCAAGGTTATAGCATGAAAATCTCCTAAAATTGGGAAAACCATGAAAAACCCAGGTCACAACTCTCACGTTGACCTTTTGATGTTGACCTTCAACTGGCTAGTTTGGCTAATGACGGGGACATAAAGGGATCTATACAACCAACCACCAGCAAAGCTGGAATAAGCCTCTCCTGGTGCAAAAGCGTGACTGTCAGTATACATATAAAGGAACTTACGGTCATGCCATCGAAGACTTGCGTGCTGCACTGTACAGCGATGATTTCCTGAGAAGACAGCACGCCGCTGACGTACTTGGTGGTGAATTTGTCAACCACGCTGAAGATCCTTTTGTCGCAGCCATTCCACCACAGCCGGACCATGGCCGGCAAGTCCTGTAAGGTGATGTGATACACGCAGCATGCCAAATGGGGAATCTCGTACTGCAGCGCGGCGGATCCTGAGAAATGGGAACAGAGAAAAAAAAACAGAGAAAAATGCTGGACCCCTTTTCTCTAGTATGATGGACTCAATGAGGTTTTCCACATCATTACTAGTTCCAGAAATAATTTTGCACTAAGAGGGTAAGAACTTACCATACACAAGTTCTAAGCAGGTTATACTTCTCCATTAGAGAACATAAACATGTATAGGTTGCTAAATCTTCCCCGTAATTCTCCACATAACACATGTTAGAAGGGATGCAGTTTGCACCAAGCAAAACTATATTAATTTGTCATGGAATATTGGGGCAGATGTATTAAAGCCTTAACAAGAGATAAATTCAAGGGTGATAAAGAGATAAACGTCCAGTCAATTACATCCCAACTGCCATGTTACAGGCTGTGTTTGAAAAAAGTCAGTAAGGAGCTGATTGGCTGGACGTTTATCTCTCCTTATCACCCTTGCATTTATCTCTTGTTAAGGCTTAATACATCTGCCCCAATGTCCATTAAAATACCTTCCCTTACTGAAACAGAAAATCTCTGTCAGTACCCTGCACACTGATGTAACAACTGGACACTCGGCGGAAAAACTCTTTTTTTAGCCGCACCCCATAGAGGTGCTGAGATAACGATAATAATGTCAATGTAAAGTATAAACATCCTAAAAGTAATTTTATTTTGATATTATGTCGATCTTTTTGCTGTTTTCTACCCTAGAAGCCATCATAAGAAATGTAAAGTAGAGACAAAACCAGCAGATTAATGACAAAAGAAAGAGGTTTTTATGCAGAACATCCATTTGCAGCCCTGCGGGAAACTCGCCGAACGAGGGGGGCGGCGTTTAATCCACATGCAACGCTGTGAAATTCGCAGTGCCCCGTGTGGACCAGAATAATGTCCAATGTCTACAGTGACAATATATTTATGAATAAAATCGGTTTATTTTACTGACGGATATCAAATAAAAAATCTTACCATTGTAGGATTACTGACACTAAGTTGTGCTAAAACGAATATCTTTTCTACAGTGTATTACGTCTCGCTAACGATTAATTATGTAAAGATGCAGATATCCAGCTTCCAGCGTCATGATATATTCTTATCGCAGCCAATCCCGCCCTTCATCAATCCTCTGTAAAGAACTTTATTCTATTAGCTCTGTGCTGGGTAGCCCTCTCATAATCCTATTTCTCTAATTGCTTTGGATGTGTGCCGTTGTGATTCCAGTTCCAGGGAGAGAGATAAATGTTGCTGATTACTTCTTGGCTGATCTCCGCTTTATTATCCATGTTTCAGATTAGCGCAGAGATGACACATTTTGGATAGAGAACAAAACACACCAATGTACTCATGTCTGCACCCACTAAATCTGCAATCGCTGACATTCTACATAAATCGCTGTCTGTGGTTTATATTCCCGTGACTTTACTTACTGCGGGACATTCAGCTTCACCGACTTGTTCACAGGGTGTAAACGTTCAAGCTACAGTCTCAATGTAACTGAAAAATTCCATCTATATACTGAATATATAAAAGTCTAAATCCTTATCTTTTTGAGGTGAAGTACCACCAGTGACCACTAGAGGCCACTCAATGGACCAAATGACTCCTTAACAGAAAGTGAAACCAAAATAGGGATGGCCATCAGTGCAGTCCCATTGTTGGTTGCCATCGATGGCGACACTGCAACCAGCCTTCAATAGTAATAAATGTGATGGATGACCATCGATAGTTTTACTTATCGATGGCCATCCCTTTTCTTTGACTGACTGGCCCGTGGGCCAATTAGAATGTGGGGGTGGGGCTTTGTGGTTGTCGGGGGAGGGGCTATGCTAAGTGTCCAGCACTTTGAAAAAAAGAAGCAAAACATTGGTTTTGCTGTGCCAACGATGCAACATCGGCCATAAACCATCAATGGTTTTAAATCATCGATGATCGATGGCCATCCCTAAACCAAAATGATCTGTTTCAAACTTGGTGGATATGGAGAGAGGAGGGAGCTGAGAAGAAAGAATGGAGGTAGGAGCACATAGGGACTAAGCTGTCATTTTGACGGGCTTGTAACTAGTATATAATAGATAACACAGCCGTTCCCACTAATGATACAAATGTGTCCTCATACATCTAGCCCCAATATGCCATGGAGAACAAGGTGCATGGCGTGTGCCAGGTCCACCCAAATCCGGTAACGTGCCTGTTCTTTTTTGCTGAAATTGATACAGCGCAGTGCGACTAGAATGCACGAGGAGACTGCGCTGATGTGATCTACGACACATATACTGTGTGTGACTGAGTCTGAAAGCAGAACGCAACAGAACAACCGGATAAAAGTTGTGGCTGCATTGTAGCACTTTGTGTACAGAGTCAGAGACTCAGCCGCACACAGAAATACAAATGGCATATCAAATTAATCAGCGCAGTCTCCTCATGCGTCCCATTAACATCGGGTGGGAAATTTTCGAAATTGCGAAATGCGTCAGATGTTACAGGTTCCAGTGGATAGGTGTGCACTGACGCAGTCTCCTTCACTCACCTTCTACAGTTAAGTTTAACTCTTCGGTAAAGAAAGTTTTGAGGTCCTTGCCAGCTGCGTCGCTCGCTTGCATGGGAGCGATTGGTGTATGAGGCATAAGCTTGAACAAGTTGTAAAGAAGTTTATTTAAACTCTTTGTCTTCCGCAGATACTGAGAATAGAGGGCTCGTAGCTGGCAAAACAAAACAAAAAACACTTGTCATACATTTCACCAATATATAAATGAAGTGTTAAAAAAGTTAGGAAGCTATGAGCAGTAGAAAGGGGAGGAGCATGTCAGAGCAGGGGGCGGAGACAAACTTACAAAAACGCACTATTTTTTATTCTTCTTCCCCTCCCCCCACAGTATCACACAGCATAGCAAGCGGGATTGGAATATCTTTAATGTTTACAGGCTGCTAGGAGGGCATTCCGGTTTAGTCAAAATAAATTAGCAAATACATTTAGCCAATAATTAAGGCATTTCTATGTGGTTTAAAGTCACATAAAGCTTAAATATACCTAGTTTTCCACCAATTTAAAACTATTCACTCTTAAGCCAGCAACTCAATTGATTAATTAAATGTGAGTATCCCCCAGCTCTGAGATGTATCATTCTGCACAGAACAAGTGACCCCAGGTTGTACCCCCCATCTGATCTCCAGCCTGCATACCACGGTCTGATACAGGAAGGATGGAACGTCAATATAGATAATAATTACATACTTGAGATGGTGCAGCCTTGAAGAAAGTCAGAATTAGTTTCCACGTAAGAAGATAACCCAGAACAAAGCAGAACTCTTCTTTTAGCGGCTGGATTACGGCAAACTCTCCCACTTGGATTCCTTCTAGCAGACTTTCGACTAAATCTTCCTGAAGGGCCAGGACAGACATCAGAGCCGCTGGTGGGGACCTGCGTGCAAACAACACATTGTGGCGTATAAGGGAAAGGGGGCAAGGTGGTGCCACAGACAAGGCAGGCATTGGAGACTCGGCTACCACAGTCTTCAATGGGTATGGATCATTAGGTCTACAGCAGTTAGGTCGACATGCATTGGGTCAACACCATTAGATCGACATGCAGAAAGGTCGACATGTCATTAGGTCGACACAAGCATTAGGTCGACAGTCAAAGGGTTGACGTGGGGGTTTTCACTGTTTTTTTTTTTACACAAATGCCGACATGGACACTGAAACGTAGCATCTAACACAATTTTATTCTCCCACCACCACGTCCTTGTAGATGGAAGGGCATGAAATACCGCCTGTCGGCACATGTCTACTCAAAAAACAGTGAAAAACCCCATGTCGACCTAATGCTTGTGACGACCTAACGACATGTCAACCTACACCCAAATCGACCTAGACCCATGTCGACCTATTGGTGACTACCCAATGTTTGTCGACCTAATGACCATATCCCGTCTCCAATGCACCAAATTAAGAGCCTGATTGATAGGCGTACACTGTTGTATTTGTATCTGCAATCCCATATGTAGCTTAATATGTTGGTGCTGTAACCAGCTGGAAATGCATTGGGACGAATGCACAGAGCAGGCAAAGATCCTTTGACAATCAATACCCTATGTAGCCCTATCGTGTAGAAGGTCCACCAGTGCCATGTCTTTTGGTTATGGGATGGCAGTGGTCGGAAACAAGTCAGCGTTTTTGCAGGCACACTTCATTACCTTCCGCATCAATCGGTCCCTGGCTGTAAATCCTCACTGCAAGCGGAATTGCGCACTGTGACCGTACTGCATGCGGCTGACAAGTGCTCACAGGCATTGGGTACAGGCCTTAAATAACATAGATTAGGCAAAATAATCTTCTAATGCCAGACAAGTGTAAAACATTGGTTTGTACAGGTTGTGACAAGGATCACATACACTGGATTACATTTCAAATAAAAAGGTATTACAGACAGACATTTCTGTAGTATTTCAGTAGATCACAAGCAAGTTAGAGTACATACCACAGTTTTACAAACAGGGTGCTGATTCCATTACAGTAAGTTCTAGGACCCCTAACACTAACCTCTTTCAGGCCTATCACCTGGCCAGCTGGTCCAGCATCAGGGGCCCTGCCTCTTGTTTCTCAAAGCATTTTAAAACCAAATGACAGGTGTCTGTAACCAAGGTTGCTTTACAGTTGACCACACCTAATACCTGGCCTGGATTCAATGCAGCCACACTATGCTGATCTATATCTCAAGTAAGTCCCTTATGATCCTGCCACAATATAGAACTACAAAAACACAAAGATAAATAAATACACAGCAGTATTGTTCTAGCTGACTTCTCTGCCTTTATATCATAGCTTGGCCTAACGTGCCATAGATTGGACATGGCTCACATTGCTCCACTCTGTTCTCTGCGACAGTGATGCGCAATGCACACCACTGAGAATTATGGTACCCCAGCACCTCTATTGGGTGCAAGGGAAAATGTAAGAAATTGGTCCTGAAATCTTACAAGCATTGACGCCAAGTTAATTAACCCCATTGTACAGGGAATGTTAGGAGTGTATGCACTGATTAGCGGTGTGTTATTCTTGTTAAATCTGCACCAGATCACAAAACGCCTCTCACGGTTTAAAGCTTGCAATTAAATCGCCAATTTAGGGCAATCACACGGTTAAACAGCACAAAGTCTATGGAAATCCCTGGGATCATTTTTTTTCCCCTTTAATGGTGGTAATAGGAACAAAAATCTGGCACTTTTCAAAGATGAAGAAGAAATTCCGTACGGTTAATAGGAACATACTGGGAATGTGAGTGCTGGGAATAAACGTCTTTCACATTTACTTAATCAAATTTGAATTATTGCACGTTAGATATTCATTTATTTTCGTTGTGCAGGTTTGTGCCAATGTTTTTCCCACTGAAATAAACCCAACCATACTACAAGGTGACAGATCACACTTGCTCTGGGCAAACCGTCATCTATGAGTCAGTTTTCAGTGGGGATGTCCCTCTAGGAACAGTATAAGCTCGAACAAAAACGAACAAACGCATCTGCTGGAAATGGGCAAGTGTTACTCCCTTTTTAGCCCTGAACGGTCAGGAGGGGGAACCCCCCCCAAATGCTAAACTATAAAGGTCTCCACGTGCAGGATTTAAAGGGGAAATCCACTTTTTTAAATGATCAAAATAATAAATGATGGAAAAATGCAATTATACAAAAGGGCCTGTTTCTGGCCTAAAGTGGATGATGTGGCGCTGGGGTATGGGTCATTGGGGTCAACCACTGAACGTCGAGATGGCTTAGGTTGACACCTGAAATAGGTTGACATGCCTACGGTCGACATGGATGGAAGGTCAACACAAGCATTAGACAAAGGCTAGGCTGACATGTAAAGGTCGACATGGGTTTTTCAGCTTTTTTGTCCCAAATGTCGACAAAGTCAACATGGACACTATTTGAGCGAACCCAATCACCTCGTCATGTTTCAAGCACGGCGCCTTGCTACGCACGGCACACTCTTCTATTCTCCAAAACTCTGCCCTGACACTTCCATACCACGCCTCCCTAGGCTCCCCTAGCCGCACCAGTGGCGCTCCCCTAGCCGCACCAGTGGCGCTCCCCTAGGACTCCCACAGCCACACATATGACACATCCTTTCTTTTTGCAAAGACTTAAGGTGGCCATACACACGCAGATTTATCTTCTGTTCCGGTTGGAACAAAAACATGGTTATGGATGACAGCAAATGACAGTTTACCATTTGCTTGGAAATGCCGGAAAACTGACAAACTGTCACTCATCCATAACCATGTTTTTTATCCAACCAGTTAGATCTGAAGATAAATCTTACTAGTGTATGGGCACCTTTAGATCCCCTCCCAGTCCCCACCCTGAACAACCCATGGATCTGCAGCTGCCTACAATAATAGTGATGTTACGCGTGACTACATACACCATTGGAGAAACATGAGCATTCGGGGCTACCAAGACCTTTTGGCAAATGCACAGTAGCAAATAATCACTCCTTTGCCAACTTTGATGCCACGCCCACTTTTGAATCAGGCCCATTGTGCACAGAAACTGCCCTGCTGTGAGAACGAATACCGCAGAATATTTTTTTTTTAGAAATAATAGGGTTGAAATAAATAAAAAAATAAAATGCATTTAGAAACCAGAAGCAGGGCTCCTGATGCTGGACAAGCTGGCCAGGTGATAAGCCTGAAATAAGTAAGTGTTAGGGGTCCTAATACTTACTCTAATGGAGTCAAATTCCACAATGTTTATGGGCATGAATTCAGGCAAAATATTTAATTGCATCTGACAACCAAAAGGAAACAATGGGACTGACAAAAGAAGAATGTGGCACTTACAAGGCGGGTTCTTCTTCTTCATCGGATTTCAGGTCATCATCATCAAATGCTGGCAGATCAACCATAATTCTGTGGATGGATACATACAGGTCTGATCAGCAATCACAGCATTTATTACAATACAGCATGAGTATACCCATTCCAGCTAGGGATTAATAATTATATACACACTCTAGTTGGATGGACAGATGGAACGAATTCCCCTTGTGAAGCAAGGTGTGTATCCACCTACGCCATCATCTTGGAGCATGACAACATTCGGACTGCAATTAGCTCATACACTAATATAAGGTAAGCGTTGGTCTTTGATGCTGAGATTTTCCCACAGGGATTCCCAGCCACATATGGTGCCAGTTTTTGACAGCTGTTGGCAATTTCTATATTTCTTTCAAGAATCATGGCATTCCGTCACCGTGGCGAGTATTTGATCAGTGTACGGAAATACATTTACGTAAACAGTCCATCCCAATAAAATGCTATTAGTACCTTTGCTAAATAATAGAATATGGGACAGCCTGCCATAAAACTATCCTTTGTTCTCCACAATCTGTCTCAAAACCATGCTACATGCATCTAAAAAATATATAGAAAATACGATCACACCTTACACAAGACACTGCTAAAACTCTAATCTATGCTCTCATTCTTTCCTGCATTGATTATTGCAACTGCCTACTTACTGGTCTTCCCCAATACAGACTCTCACCACCACAATCCATTCGGAATGCAGCTGCAAGGCTGATCTTCCTCTCTAGATGTTCCTCATCTATGGACCCACTCTGTCTGTCTCTCCAGTGGTTACCTATTTACCGTACTCAATATAAAATACTTTAAATTACGCACAAGGCCATAAACCAAAACGACATCAATGTACATCTCACAGGATCTAGGTCTCTCGTCCCCAAGTGTTATTCTCTCCCATTCACGACTGCAGAACTTTCTTTGGGCTACACCCATTCTGGGGAATGCCCTCCCATGGACAATAAGAGTCTCCAAACCTTTAAACGTTCCCTGAAAACTGACCACTTCTAGCACATTATCAGATTCCAGAACCGCCCACATAACCTTTATGAACCTTTCCTATCCAAATACATCCCCACTGTACTGTCCAACCATATCCTCACTTATTATCTCTCTTACCTTTCTATCTCCCTGGCTCCAGGCCAACATTGCTGGCTCACTGTCTCATACAGCACCAAGAACCTTTGCAATCTAGTGGACCTATGGTATATGCCTATTAATGCCTATTTCCCTACAGATTGAAAGCTTGTGAGCAGGGCCTTCTTATGGTGCCCATTCACTAGGGCGATATTGCATACAATCCTTCAATTTCGACCGCACCTGTGGAAGGAATGTATGCACGGCGAATGTGTCACCCAACGTGATGCCCGGGCACGCCGGTCAACTGTTGCGTCGATAGATATTATGTGCTGCACATAATATTTATCGAATTGCATGAGCAATGGCATGTGGTTTTTAACCACATGCGACCGCTAGTAATGCAATTAGCGGCAGGAACGCTTGCAGGGGAGAGCTGTGCAGGAGGGCTGGTGTGCAGCAGAATTAAAAAAAAAAAAACATTCAGAAGAGCTCTCTCAGCCAATCAGCGACCACCTGAATGTGAGGGCCGCCCATTCTTTTAAAAAAAAAATCAAAATTCTGCCGCCCGCCGCTGACCACAACTGCACACCAGCCCTCCTGCACAGCACTCCACTACACCAACGCCCACCATCAGCCCTCTTCCAGCACCCAATGTGACATTGCAGGTGGCATGCGACATCAGTGCTTGAAAAAAGCACTTGGGCACCATAAGATGTGTATGGGCACCATTACTTCTATGACTGACTGTAACTACCCAGTTTTATCACTGTTTCCAATTTTTAAATCGCAACTAAATTTGAAGCACTATATAAAGGGGATGCAGTTGAAATCCCGACCGCCGAAATTGCGATCCACGGATTTCGGCGTCGGGATTTTGACCGCCGGGATTTCAAACCAATCCTATATAAAGAACCTTTTAATACATAAATAAAAATAATTCCACAGAAGTCTCTTATTTCCATCCATTTTACAGTCTCTCCATTCACTTTTTCTGTTATATCTCTGTAAGCACTGCTGGGAAATGTTTAGAAATCGGCAAATTGAAGAACGTCAGTGGAGCTGCCCCTTGGAACATTCCACTCCGCACAATTACAGCGGCTGCTTCTTGCCCGCACCTCAATACCCAAGGAGCAGACATGGGGCAAGTGACATATTCTGCAAAGCGGCCAGCAGCATCCCCTTTATATACACTGGTTGCCAACTGTATCCTTGGTCTTCTAAGTTGGGCACACTGTAGTATGGGAGTGTGGGTCAAGTAGTGCAGAAGCTTAATATGTGGAAGCAGTGGAACTATAGTGGGTGCAGGTGGTGTTTGCTGTGGGGCCTGAAGCTGCCTGCCTCTGTCAAAATCAAAGAGTGGAGGCCCCCATACATGATCACGATTTGGGACGATTTCACCTGTTCCCAGCAGATGAAGCATAAATCAGATGCCTTTGATGTCCTGTCGGGTCCGATGCGCGATCCTGTGCACATCGGACCTGTAAGGGGGGGAAGCTGGCTGGTTTTTATTACACCGCCCGGGTCTTTCCACAAGTGATGGATCGTATGTGAGGGGGGTCCAAGTCGGATGTCGGATCGGCATGCTGGTCCAACCTCCGAATTGGACCCCCCCTCGCATAAGATCCATCACTTGTGAAAAGACCCGGGTGGCGTGATAAAAACACGCCAGCTCCCCCCCTTACAAAAGCTAACTAGTACAACCACAAACATCTGAACACCATGGACGAGTACCCCGCTAACTGCAAAGGCCTCTGGGTAATGGTTCCAGAGTTTTACTGGTGGAGAGAGCAGGAAGGTTTTTCTAAACAATAATAATAAAACTGGACTCTTCTGAGTTATAACAGAACTGATTAAATAGATAAAAGTTATTGTTAGCAGATGCCTTTCCATACGGCTTCAACTTACTTTTAAGGTTTAATAGCCCTCAAAGGTCAGCAGGAAACAAGTGGGACAATATCTGTATCTTTCAGCATACCACGGCCTGTCTATGCGTTTCAGGATTTATTGCAGGGGCTATTATTGTTGACTGGAATTACACCGAATTGCAGACAAAAGTCAGATTGTTGTGTATGTCTGAAGAATTGCTAAAAGGCCCAAGGGAAGCCAAGCATTGGACAGCTAGAGGCAATGCATCTTCTTTTACAAAATCCTCCTGTCACTGGATTGTCTGCACTGTAGTAAAATCACTGCACAAAAATGCTAGATATGGGGGGGACGGTGAAGTCAACAAGGAGGAATTAAAGAAAGGCATGGTAACTAAACAAACAGAGGAGCTGGCACCCCACGTGGCGGAGGGAGACATACACGGTGTTCTTACTTATTTAGCATATGGTAAACTGCGACCTGCACGGCTCTCTCTCTGTGCAGCAGGAGTGGGGCCAGAGTGTTGAGCAGGCTTTGTAGACGATCACTGAGGTTGGTCTTCTGTCCGGCCACAAACTTGGCCGGGAGCTTGTGGTTCAGCAGCTGGTCCTTTGTAATGAAACGCAAGGCTTGGCCAAGCGATTGCAGGACGGGGCTGTGATAAGACGTCTCTGAAGCCTTGCTCTCCCCTACGCAGGACAGACGCAGCCGAAGAGAAAGGAATACAAAAAAAAAAAAGGATTTAAGCAGAGGAATTCCACAGATGCATTTTTAAAATGTTTAGTATGACAAAGACAGAACTTGCTCCCTGATGTAGTCAATACACAAAGACAGAACTTTTGTGGAAATACTTCTTCTTTAAGATTTTACGTCATTTATAATGGGATATAAAACATTCTGAAGATGAAAACAGACCAAGAGAGAGACAGAGACTGACCAACTACTGCCCTAGAAAACCAGATTTAATTTCTATATTGTGTATTTACGGTATATACAATGTATAACAAGAATCACAGAAAATACAATAGTGTTCTCGCACCAATAAAAGCCGTTTCCTATTGCAGAGATTTTTTTATTTACAAATTTACAGATCAGAGCAGTTTATCGGTTTATTGTCAGAGGTGTAAGCCCGCTCCTCTCTGCAAACTGTTCCCATCTACCTGAAATGCAGTATTAAGATCTAGTACGGGGTTCCCAGCATCTGCATTTGTTTCCCACAATCAGTAGAGTGATTCCCTCTGTACACATGGAGCGATTTGTCGCTGAGCGATATATTTATTTATTACCGGTTTCTTATATAGCGCACACATTCCGCAGCGCTTTACAGAGAATATTTTAAACATTCACATCAGTCCCTGTCCCAGTGGACCAAAAGAAGAGGAAATATAGATAAACTATAGTAATAAGGCGCTTGGTATGGGTGTGCTTGGCCAGGAGCAGCAATCCAGAAAAAGGAGGAGTCACCTCCAATACAATATACACAAGAAAAGGGAACGGTTGGATGCGCTAGTAAACACTTATAACATTATAATTGTATGGAAAGAAAATCTGGTCAGGTGTGAAAAGGGGAATATACAATTTAATATGCAAAACAGTAAAAAAAATGGTATAGTACACAATATTAAAATTCAATTTGGACAGGAGGTTAATAGTCACCCATTTTGTTGTTCGTATGCCAGTCGTTAATCACCTACGCGTTTCGCTGGCTACAGCAGCTTTTTTTAAAAAGCTGCTGTAGCCAGCGAAACGCGTAGGTGATTACTTTCAAAGGGACCTATGGTTAACCTTACCCTTGCCAGCAAAAACCCTTGCCAGTGTCTATTTCATCTGTACACCTGATTCATCCAAGGAATCTCACTCCTAAGTGGTTTACTACAAGCTATACAGGGAGAAAAAGTGGACTGGTCCAACTACCACCATCCGTGGCACACAGAATTTCTTGGAGGTACGCCACCTACTAAAGGCCCGGCAACTCTTTGTGGAAGTACCAGAATATCCCCACTCTTCCTAAAAATACCAACCAACTGGATTACAAATCTTTTGTGTTCCTTGGACTACCATATAAAAAGTACCCACTGGGGTTCCCTCTCAAGGACTGGCATACGAACAACAAAATGGGTGACTATTAACCTCCTGTCCAAATTGAATTTTAATATTGTGTACTATACCATTTTTTTACTGTTTTGCCTATTTAATTGTATATTCCCCTTTTCACACCTGTCCCAGTGGAGCTTACAATCTATATTCCCTACCACATATACACACGCACACAGACATTCTAGGGTTAATTTGTTGGGAGCCAATTAGCCTACAAGTATATTTTTGGATTGTGGGAGGAAGCCGGAGTACCCGGAGGAAACCCACGCAAACACGGGGAGAATATAAAAAAACTCTGCACAGTTAAGGCCATGGTGGGAATTGAACCCATGACCTCAGTGCTGTGAGGCAGTAATGCTAACCATTACACCATCCGTACTGTAACAGGCACTTCATCACTTCTCCCCCATTATCACTTCTTCATACATCTACCCCACCGGGTGTACACATTAGCCGATATGTACAATATTGTTACTAATATCATGTAAAAAAACCTGTACTAATGTGTACGCACCTTACCCCTGCAGCCTAACCCAGTATGTGTGCACCCTCCTCTTAACTTCAACATTCCAACATCTTTCGACATTGCTGCCTATTGACATTTTAACAAATGTCAACATAATCAATCAGTTATAACTGTATCGACATGATGGATATTTGAGTACATCCTCTTGAAATTAAGGCCAATAATGATAAAATTATGTGGGTTTTTTTGTCAAGAAGCAAATTTTTTTTTTTTTTAACAAACTCGTCTCAGCTGTAGCCTTGTATGTAGTAGTAGTACGTTTATTTATAAGGCGCCACAAAGAGTCCGCAGCTCCGTACATAGCAACATAGTAATGGTAACATAGTAATGTTTAGTGAATGCATACATAGAAAACCAAAGTGGTGCTTGGCAGAGCCTGGTTGCTGATGCGGCCTGGACATTATCACAGGATCAGTAAGCATACGCAGTTGTTCGATAATAGCCTGGCTTGCGAATTCGCTCCCTGGCGATCTTATCTGAATGACCCCATAAACCTATTCAATGGCATTTTTATCCATTTGATTCTTTGGTTTTAGGACATAATAAACGTCACATGGAAAGAAGAGTCTTCTAAGATGAGTCAGGAGTACAAGATAGCCCTCCTGTTTGACAAGAAACTTGTCTATTAAAGGTTCCAACAGTGGCTCTATGACAACCTCTCAAACTACATTTAATACCCAAGAAACCAAGGGGGAGATTTAATAGGATAAGAGATTTAGAAAGTGAGAGATTTGCCAAGAAACCTCCAGTTTTTTTAAAGCTCCAATCATTTACACTGCAAAACCAGTTTGATTTAGCAGTGTAAATGATTGCCGCTTTAAAAAACTGGAGATTTCTTACCAAATCTATCATTCTGATTCTCTCGCCCTATTAAATTTCACCCAAACATTGGCAAAAGAAAATAAGAATCAAAGCCCAGTTATGAGGTTATTGACTGATAGTTCACTACTTTCAATACACCGCCTGTTGAACAAGTCCCAAATCCTATACTATCACTTGGCTGTAGATGGTTTCCTTTATATTCTAGTAGTGTGGAAATTGCTTTCAATGTAAAACCTTCCCGTATTCAAAGTCTCCGCCCAACCGCCAGTGTCCAACATCTTGGGTTTGTCTGAAATATCAGATTTCCTTGGACTAGTTCCAAAGTCTGGAGGAACATCGGCTTATCACATTGGCATTCTTAGCTTTGATGTATCCAACACATTTACCTACAGAAGACTAATGTAGGGTACACACCAGAACGACAAGGGCCCAATCCCATCAATCTAGATCCAATCCCGACCGATTGGATGTAGATTGTAGGTAGATTGGGCCCTTTTTTGCCTGTTCCGGTCCGCTCCCGATCCGAAGTGCGGCCCCGCGGGTCGGTCGGTATTCAGATCCTACCTGCAGCAGGTAGGATCTGAATAACGACCATACACCCGTGTGCGGGTCGCGATCGGATCGGAACCCGCTCTCGGAGCACATTGTCAGCGGGTCGGGAACGAATTCGGGCCCGTTCTGATGGTGGGGGGGGGGGGGGTCTGCGCATTCCAGTATCCAACCCGGCGAGGCGGTCACGTGTGCGTTTTATGTCCCCATGAAAACACTAGGCATTCCCATAGGAACACAGGCGGGTCGACCATTAAATGATTCTTCTCCCCTTTTGCCGCACACGGGCGGCCATATTTGGCCCCTTCCGACCGGGTCTGAATTAGGCACTTTGTGCGGGTAAGTCGAGAAGTCCATGGAGTACCCTAGCAGGGCTATTTGAGGATAAATGTAATGTCGGACACACTGGTACGCAGCCAACTGACGAGAGTTGGGGGCTGTCCGTCTGGTGCTTCCGCGCTTACTGCATTACGTAACGTTCCATTTCCCCATAACAAGATACCAGTAAGTAATTACCTGCAATGTCTACCAGCATCAGTAACAGTAAACTGTGGACTCCGTCAGAGAAGAATTTATTCCACTCGCAGATAATGTCGGCGGGAAGCTGGTCAGAAGTGCTCGCGGTGACGGCTTGGAAATAACCAGATAAATCCGATGCCAGGTTGCAACTTGCGCACGCAAACAGCCGGACAAGTGGAACACGGTAGAGCCTCGAGCTCTGACTCGCGGTCTGAGAATGAAAGACAAGTAATAGATTAGGCCAGGGAGATGCTGTGTCGCACCAACATTTTTTCCATCTTATCTAGAATTGAACGAACCTGCAACACATTATGCTGCAATAAATAAATCAAAAAACAATCCTTATAATGACTACCAGAGCAATAAAGAACATTGAAATTTGATTTATACTTTTTTTATTGATCCGTGCACTTCGGCTCACGCATAGGCATTAAGGGTTGCAGAAGAAAAGAAAAAAAACAAGGTTTAAAATAAAATCGTTTCCAAGAAGAGCGGGCAAAGTGCAATTAAGATAGTTACGAAGTCGCTACGGTATTTATAGCTCAACACTGCCCTCTGCAGGAGTACTCTGGTAACTGCAGGTGTTTAGACCAAGGCATTACAACACTCGCCCAACTAAGCATCACACAAATCATTTCCCAGCGTTGCTCACGACTTAGCATAAATCACAACAAATGCAGCGACTATCTAGGAATGAGCCTGCTTGCTTCAATGTAACATGTCAGACCGCTACAGAATGATTCAAAGAGGGCCCATGGTCTAGACATTTTCACTGAACAGCTGCTCTAACATAACGCATTATCAATCATGAACAGATTTTGTATGTTCTAGATCCCTGGAATGAAAATAGGGCTTTACATGCCACTGGTGCGATACGCGATGCACGGAACCTTCTTGTGCACAAACGAAAGTCGTGTTTTGGAGGAGAGTGACGCGGGGGAAGTCTAACAATTATTCAGTCATTGATCAGTGTACGGCACACAGATCCTGTGCAGGCTGTATACATGTTTAGCAAGGGAATCTATAAGGTCCCATTGATAATATTTAAGGACGTATCTCCTAGGCAAGGAACGCCGCTCATTTATTTCATATGAATGACAACAGCCATTGACAAATTAAAGATTAATGTTCAATTCACCAATCCCCATGCATAAAAATCCAGATTCCCTGATCCCAGCGGGGATCTCGTAAATAGACATTTTTATTTACATACTTAATTTGCCCGATCCACCGATGGAGCTCCAATCACTGATGGTTGCCGATCAGTGCAACCAGATGGCGTATCGTGGCTTCCAACGGATAGGCCCCGCTGGTGTATGGGCCCCTTTATTTACATTTTCAACAGAACCAATCAATCTATTTGCCAAATAATCAGTATTCTATGTCACATGTTACACAAAAGGTAGACCCCTTCGGTGTGTGGTAGAGGAAAAAAAAATCAGAGAATGATAAACAACGGGATGATTGGGAAGTCGCCTATGTGCCCTCACACAGCAGCATCACCAGCCAAGTAGCACTGTGGCATAGGCGAACTGGTGTTTCTATGTGGCATAATGTGTATTAGGGGCACTACAGTGGGGCGAATTGTGGTGTGGAGATTATTGCTCACTTTTCAGGCATATGGTGTCCGAAAAGCTGCTGGTCTCTAAAGTAGAGAACCAAAACCATATTAAACTCTGTGATGAAGGGATCTAAAGGCCGGGAAGCACCCTCCTTATGTCCCCATCTGTTATACAGGGGCCAGCAGACAGTAGCAGCCTGGCTCCTGTGTTGACAACCAAAACTCCACCAGAAAGTCAACCAGATATTAGTTGGTGCTCATGGGTATGGCACAGCAGGATGTACGAGTGATCTCAAATCGCAGCAGAGACAACTTAGCCCAGGATATGAATACAATAAGAGAAGTCATGCTACTCACCTCCAACCACGTCCACATGGAGCACCTTATGAAATCCCACTCGTCTGCTCCCAGAGAGGGCAAAGCGGAGGCGGAGTATCTCAGCAGGAGAGACAAGAGTCTGATCATTTCTACGTTTAGGCCGATCAGCTCCAGGCTGGCGTCTTGCAAATTGCTGCACAAATATATAGACATTCCCATTTACATCATATTTAATGTATGTGGTGCACCACTGTAAGTTGCAAACTTATAAAAATAGATAACATTCACAAAGAAAATGTTGGGCCCGGCAGTAAGAGAGCAGACGAAACACTTATTGGGGTTGTGACCATACAAACTATGGGGCCCATTTATTTAAGAGTTACTAAAGCTTTTGGAATTGCCCATAGCAATCATATGCTGGTTGTTTTGGGCAACATCACCTTGGGGCTTCATAAAGCACCGGACACTTTACAGACTTCAGCTAGGACACAGCTGGTCTTCACTCGACAACAGAGATGGCCAAACTGGTCCTCCAGATCTGCCAATGGCCCACCTTTTCCAAATCACCTCGCTGGTGCACAGCTGTAGTAATTACCAACTGTCACAATTCCCAGACTCCCTAGCTGGTGCACAGCTGTAGTCATTACTAACTGCCACATTTCCCAGATCACCTCGCTGGTGCACAGCTGTAGTAATTACCAACTGTCACAATTCCCAGACTCCCTAGCTGGTGCACAGCTGTAGTCATTACTAACTGTTACATTCCCCAGTTCACCTATCCGGTGCACAGCTGTAATCATTACTAACTGTTACATTCCCCAGTTCACCTATCCGGTGCACAGCTGTAGTCATTACTAACTGTTACATTCCCCAGTTCACCTATCCGGTGCACAGCTGTAGTCATTACTAACTGTCACATTTTCAAACTTGCTGCATTCATTCCTACTATAGATCCACAGGTGACCTGAGACACATGGACTGTTGGTAGATCTTGTGGACAAGATTCGCCACCCCTGCTCTACAATGTGTATTATCTAGGAGTACAACGAGTCTCATAATGCCAAGGGCTTGTGGCAGAGAATAACCCAAGTAAATACCATGAAACACAACAAAGAGTTCATCAGACATAGGGTGGGCAATCCCGGGATCCCAGAATTTGACCCAAAACTGCTGAGATTTCAATCCCGGGATTGGAGTTTTCAATCCCGGTATTTCGGGATTAGACGGCGCATGCAATCTAATCCTGGGCAGCGTCTGAGCACCCGCTCAGATGCTGCCCGGCTGTTCCCGATACCCGGCCTACGGTTCTGCGCAGCGTGACTGTCAGAGGTCCTGCCATCCGCCCACTTCCACCATCCCCATGCGCACCACGCCGCCCAATTTAGGAGGCACCCTATCTCTACCGCACACTAGCGGTGTGTGTGTATCGGTGGCCTCGCACTCCGCTCCGGCCACCGCTACACTGGTAAGTGAATGTGCGGCGCAAACGCTTTAGGAGGGTGCGGGTGATTTCATTAAATTAGGGATGCTAATCCCAAATCCCGGGATTGAACGAATGCCAGGGATTGGCATCCCTAATCAGACAGCAGGTCCTTCCCACTTCTCCGCTTACCAGTCCAACCTGCGAGGCTTCCCTGACCTAACCAGCTGCCTCCATTTCTATATCCCTCTGCCTACAGAACAGCAGGTTACAGCACCAAGAGTCTCCAGTCCTCTCTTGGTGGACACAACCTCTCCCACCACTAGAACAATTATACACCGAGGGTGCCAAACTTACATCCTGTATTCAATTTCCACCTACTTGTTCCCGAACACAGTCCTGCCGGAATGCTAGAGGTATATTTTCTTAAGTGCGGGTTCTTATAAGTGAAGATGTTGCCCATAGCAACCAGTAAGATTCTACTTCTTATTTAGCACCTTCTAGAAGATAATAGATCGACTCTGATTGGTTGCTATGGGAAACATCCTATCTTCAATAGAACGCCCATCTTAGGAAATGTACCCCTACCATTTAGCCAACACCTTCAAGGAGCAAATATTTAGATTTTGTCTGGTTGCTATGGGCAACGTCCCCACTTCTAAAAACTCGCTTTAGTAAAACATACCCCCTAGTGTCGATCGCTCAATATCCTAATGGCTTCCATTTTCTGTGTGGTACATGTGGAACGTTCTGGGCTGATGCAGGATGTCAATTTTAAGCGACAATTATATTTTTATTTGGACTTCAAACTTTATGTATAGAATGGACCCTGACAAGGAAATTATAACCTAGTAAAGTTCGGTACACACTGGGCGTGTATGGGCAACGATGATGGGGAAAATCGCAGGGCTGAAAATCACTCAATGCATACACACTGAGAGATTTTCCCAGGAGTAGATGACTTTCCATAGCAGGGCGCTATTGAAAGCTGTCCACCCCGTCGCTCATCTGCTGGTAATACTAGCAGATGAGCGGTGGCCAACAACCATGATGCGGTAGTGCGCATCAGTGCGTGACGGCTTTGGAGTTGAAAGCAGCTCGACCTTATCTTAGAATCCTTACCTTAGAATCCTTAAGATCGCAGTGATTGCTAAGATACATACAGTACATGAATCTGCCTGTGTATATGTATTAGGGCGGAGTGAAAAAACTGAAATTGAGAAATTCAAAATCGGCTAGTGTGGGAAAGTTGTGACTTGACCTGAATAAGAAACGTGCAAAAGCATTTTGATCTGAGTCAACATCTTCTGTTCTGGCAAGAGGCCTGAAGTTTCACTTTTTAGGTGAAAATGACGAAATCTATGAAGATGCTCCAATCTAGTTACAATTATGTCAGGATGTCTTAGAGTGGTTCATTAATATACTTTAGCATAGTAAAAAACAGTACGAGCTTGTCCTAGTGCAAAGTGACTGACTGGCGGGAGAAAAAATCCCTAATAATTGACCCATTTTCATGGTCACAATTGTGAATATTGTGTGTTTTCTCCCAAACGTGTTTATAATAGAAGAAGCACAAATACTCTAAATGGAATTTCATTGACACTGTGTGAAATATAACACTGCATAATAGCCCTTAATCAGACCTGATCGCAGTACAAATTTGTTCTCAAAATGGGCAAAACAAATGCTGCATTGCAGGTGGGGCAGATGTAACGTGCTGAGAGAGTTAAATTTGGGTGGGGTGTGTTGAAACTGAAATCTAAATTGCAGCAGGTATTTACCCTGCACAGAAACAAAATAACTCAACACAAATCTAAAGGTGGCCATACATCTACAGATCGATTGTCAGATCTGGCTGGTTGCAACAAATACCTGGTAATATCTGAATGACAGTTTTTGGCAGTTTTCCAGCATTTCAAAGCAAAGTGCTTTCATCCATTACCAGTATTTTGTTCCAAACAGACAGATCGGACAATAAATCTGTAGATGTACTGTATGACCACATTAACTCCCTCTGCACATGTTACATCTGCCCCACCTGCAGCTGCATTACAGCATATAATTATGCCAAAGATAAGCCAATATATTAACAGTTAAATACATTAAAGTGCATTATGCTGTAATAAGTATTGCTGATCAATCCTGCCTAGCAGGGCTGTCTTTTTGTATGGGCTTAATGGGCACTTGCTCAGGGGCCCCCGGCGTATAAGGGCTGTATGTTGATAGCTGAGGATCCCCTTTTTCCAGGGATACCAAAATTTAGAAAATCGGCCCTGGGGAACTGCAGATATCCAACTTCAAAGCAGCAGTCCACATCCGACCTGTTAATTACAATTTCCAGTCATATTTCTCAGGTTCTCTCTGACACTAGCGGCTTGTCTCTATCATGCCCAGAACCAGAGATATCAGCCTTCAAGCAGCCGGTCCCTGCTCCAGCTCCAAACGTCTGGTGTAGTTTTATATTTTTGTCAATGGATTGCTCTCGCTCCTGATCTCTGATAACCAAGTTCCCAGCACCTCCTGAAAGTTGGGACTCTAGGTTTTTATACTAGGCTAAGAAATCTATTTCCAGATAATGGCGATATCTGCAGTCAAACAAGCTGCCCTTCCACCGGAAAATGACGAATATTAAGCCCACTCCATTATCCAACCGTCCCCTGTGTATAAAACACCCCCTACCTCCCTGGAAGTCATTTACAAGGGACCCTTCATACAGCTCAGTGCCCCCTTCCACACGTTAGTGTTCACCCTCCCACCACCTGTGCAGTAAAGGAGTAATTAGCAGAAGTTACTGCTCCAGGTCCTACATGTTGAATGGAAGATAGAGCACCCCCTGCCACCCGTGGGACATCAAAGCTGCTGCTGATAGCACCCCCCATCCCTAGGAGGGGAGAATGGGTAAGGGCCCCAGTGCATTGCTTTGCCCAGGTGCCCACACTGCTGTTAAGACGGCCCTGCTGCCTAGAAATGAACACAGTGATTGGCATATATGTACTGCTGGACACCACTCATAGAATGATTAACCTGTTATTTTTTAAATCAATGTTCTTGTTTTTTTTCCCCTAAACATTAGATGTATTTGTTTATGTATTTATTTATTTACAGTTTCTTATATAGCTCAGCAGATTCCTTTACGCTTTACAATAGTAGACAGTGATAAAACAAACTGGGTAATGACAGACAGACTTGGGGGTTAGAGGGCCCTGCTGCAAGCTTACAATTTATTACATCATAATACACTTCAACGTATTTAACAGTTAATATATTGGCTTATCTTTGGCATAATTATATGCTGTAATGCAGCCCAATCACGTTCCCAGTATATGGGATGCAACACTGTTTTTCTGTCAATAAACAGAAGTGATATGTAAAATGATACATTAGACAGTTTACACTTACTTGTAATATTTATTGTAACAGTTACTGTTTTTCAATAACAGACTGCAACAGTTATTTCTTATTTATATACACAGGATTGTCTGTCTTTGTATATCAGCGGTGGCCAACCCGCGGCTCGCGAGCCGCATGCGGCTCGCCGAGCTGTAAACTGCGGCTCCAGCCTCCCGTCTGCAAAGCGGGGTTTTGAATTTGGCGCCAATTCGGCTGCCAAATTCAAAACGCCGCATCGGCGGCCAATAGGAAACGACTGCGGCGAGCCATCAGCGCTCGCCGCGCCGTTTCCGCCCTGCCCCCGGCGTCTGACATCAGACGCCAGCGGGAGGGCGAAAAGTCTTCTCCACGCCGGCGGAGCGCTCCTGAAGACGCGAGAAGCCGCCGGAGGATGGCGCAGAAGACGGCGGCGGGGAGAAGAGTTCCGGCGCCGCTGAAGAGGCCAGAAGACGCCGGGATCAAGACAGAAGATCTCCGGCGCCTTCTGCAAGAAAAAAGAAGATGGCTCCCGGAGAGGCCAGCGGGGGTGGGAAGCAAAAGAGCTGACGAAGCTCCCCCCAGCAGCCTCTCCCAACACCAGGTAGGGGCCTTTGGCCTCCTACCCTCCATCCACCCTAGACCACCGGGTGTCGGGCACTAGGCCCGTGGGCAAATTCAGGCCCTTCTGGCCTGTGTGCGCATTAGTCGGGCCCTCTTGGCCCGTGGCTCATTTATTTGCAGGTGGGGCAGATGCAACATGTGCAGAGAGATTTAAGGTGGCCATAAATCTACAGATTTATTGTCCGATCTGTCTGGTTGGAACAAAATCCTGGTAAAAGATGAGAGCAAATGACAGTTGACCATTTGCTTTGAAATGCTGAAAAACTGTCATTCAGATATTACCAGCTGTTTGTTCCAACCGGCCCAATCTGACAATCGATCTGTAGATGTATTCCCACCTTTAGATTTGTGTGAGTTATTTTGTTTCTGTGCAAGGTAAATACCGGCTGCATTTCAGTTTCAACACACCCCACCCAAATTTAACTCTCTCAGCACGTTACATCTGCCCCACCTGCAATGCAGCATTTGTTTTGCCCATTTTGAGAACAAATTTGTACTGGGATCAGGTCTGATTAAGGGCTATTATGCAGTGTTGTATTTCACACAGTGTCACTGAAATTCCATTTAGAGTATTTGTGCTTCTTCTATTATAAACACGTTCAGGAGAAAACACACAATATTCACAATTGTGACCATGAAAATGGGTCAATTATTAGGGATTTTTTCTCCCACCAAAGTCAGTCACTTTGCACTAGGACAAGCTCGTACTCTCTTTTACTATGCTAAAGTATATTAATGAACCACTCTAAGACATCCTGACATAATTTTAACTAGATCGGAGCATCTTCACAGTTTTCGTCATTTTCACCAAAAAAGTGAAACTTCAGGCCTCTTGCCAGAACAGAAGATGTTGACTCAGATCAAAAAGCTTTTGCACGTTTCTTATTCAAGTCAAGTCACAACTTTTCCACACAAGCGATTTTGAATTTCTCAATTTCAGTTTTTTCACTCCGCCCTAATATGTATACCTGACTCTTTCATACATGAAATCATCTGCGATCTACATCTTATCCAAAGCACTTAAAAGAATTGTGTAAACTTGCAGTGAGCAAAGAAGCCATGCAGTATAACACACCTAGTTATTGCGATACACTGTCAGCCAGTACAGCTTCCTATGTACTTTATATGCAGACAGAAATGTATAGACTACTTACTTACCGGCTGAACAAAAACAGATTGCCGTTATCATTCTTCCATTCCGAGATTAGCTTTAGTATGGCCGGCAGAATCTCCGGAGATGGAATGGACTCAAAATCCAGGCATGAGCAGATGATCGCCAGATAACCGAATCCACCTGGCAGGAAATCACGGGGAGAAAATCAAAAGCGCACCTTTTATGCTTGTATAAATTGTAACATAATAATAACTAGGTGGCCCCTGAGAAAAGTTCAAATGCGAATAGGCCAAAATTAAACCTTGTTCGATTTTTAACCCTTTTTAGTGCCAAGTGAATAGGCGTGAAAATTGGCAAGCAAACATTTGTATTCATCATAACGACCTGTAATGTTACCTTCTATAGGAAATATCTTTTTTTTTTTTTTTAACGCCACAATTTTTATTTGAATTTATATAACAAATGTGAGCGACGCTGGTATTTTTAGAAGATATTTTGCACATCTCCCACAGAGATGTTTGCACACAAAGGGGGGTATTCAATGCCAGGGTCACGGCAGTCGAGCTTGCTCGACCGCCGTGAACCAGTCACGTTCTCGGTCAGCTCGACCGAGAACACGCAGGCGGGATTCAATGTCCCGCCTGCCGGGGAGCGAAAAGGGGGCGTGGCCGCGAGTTGCGGCCGGGAAGAGGCGAGCTGCAGCCGGCAGCTCGTCACTTCCCGGCTGTTCTCGGCAGAACAAGCCCGACAGCTAGTGATGTAGGGCTCGTTCTGCCGAGATACCCTGCTCAATGCTGTCGGGGAAGACAGCATTGAATAGGGCCAGGCGGGCATCTCCCCGATGGGAGGTGCTCGCCGGAGATTGAATATCCCCCAAAGGGTTAAGCAAACAATACAGTGTGCAATTCTACGGTTCCTCATTTATGGATTTTGGTTAATTATGTATGAATGGAGAAAAAGGGATCGTCACCAAAAATCACCTTTTATAAAATAATATATATGATGATGAAATGAAGAATGGGTAAGGATATGACAAAGTTGGCCATCTAGTCTCCTGAGATAGCTGCAGGGTATCACACCACACAAGGCAATGAGTATGCTGTGGCAATGAACCCAAATAGGATAGAAAGATGCTAAACTTATATCTTATTTATTATATTTTGAGCAAACCGCCTCAATTTATGACGATATTACATATCCAGCATGCATGGGGCATAGCGTGTACTGAGGTATTTACATCACGCCAAAGAACAGAATCTCCCAAACTCCTCATCCCATTACTTCAGCATGTGAAAAGATGAAGAGTACGCCCTCTAGTGTTCACTCACCATCTGTACAGGACACAGCTGAAGCTGTGCAGGTCATAAGCCTGGCCGTACATTGGATTATAAGAGACTCCTTTTCTTCATTTCTTAAAAATGGAGACAGGCACTGGACAGTGTGCAGCCGGCCTTGGGTCACAGGAAAATACCTACGTGGAGACAGACGGAAACATTTACCGTACAGCATAAAGATATGGACACGTTTCTTCAGGATAAAAGTGAGATCTGCATCATGACCAATCGCAGTTCCTTCCCAGTGTACTCAACGGTAACCCGTAGTAATAGCCTGCAGATCAGGAAACTGCCACATAAAGCCCACCTCAGCAGAAGGGAATTGTACGGACCACCAGCAAAACTACAATTCCCAGCATGCCCTGCCACAGGTTTAGCATTCCCTAAAAGTAAAACTGTGGCAGGGCATGCTGGGATGTGCAGTTTTACAACGGCTGTAGAGTCACAGGTTAAGCCAGAACCAATTTAGTATATGCACAGCTGATACTATAAAACAGTCCTCTCAGCTGGAAACTCCGGGACCTATAAAAGAACAGACGACTGACCCTTCAGTGTTTGCCGTCAGCAGATCCAGTTCCTCACATCCAGGAATCGTCAGACTCAGGAGTTTGCGTAGAGTCAGGGACCAAAGCGTTCCGCTCTCTAATGACCTGTAAATGGGAGAGATTAGCTTCCATTCATTTATGCAAAACAAAAAAGGAAAGAAGACACAGGAATGAGAATTAGTCATAATCCCCAATTCTGATCTAACTGCCAGGATCTTGGGTGAGTTATTAGAAAGACAAAAAACATTCTGAGAAGAAGGGAGAACAAAAACCCCTCTTCCCCGTGACTCACCGGGTATAGAGCAACGTCAGCAGAGCAGGAATGCGGTCGCCGAGTCCCTTTAACCTTTCATGGGCTATGTCCATTGTGCTGAGCATATCGCAGCTCTCTGTAATAACAGCCGGGGGTCTCTCCAGCT
Organism: Crinia signifera; assembly: GCF_055691185.1. Taxonomy (NCBI): domain Eukaryota; kingdom Metazoa; phylum Chordata; class Amphibia; order Anura; family Myobatrachidae; genus Crinia; species Crinia signifera. The sequence goes on from NC_139218.1 coordinate 30,704,354, forward strand.
CTGCGCACCACTGTAAGCTGTAGAGCAATTCTGCAACTGAGAAACCATAGGCGGATATTAGGGTGTATGACAGCTGTCCGTCAATAAGCTATTGGTGATAATATCGTATGGGGCCTACACATGGGGTGATTTTAGAGAATTTTCTACGCGATCCGACTTAATATGACTAGATCACTTAGAAACTGTCCGAGTGTAGGGGCAATAGCGATGTGGGGCACCGCGTGTGGCTATCGCCCGGCGATAAAGATCCAGCATGCTTGTTAGATCAGGTCAGGGCCAGTGATCTCACCAAAGAACACTGGCCCCCGTCAGAGGGGTTATTCTACGGGTGTGGATCGTATTGTCGACTCGACTTAGGTCGACAGTCATTAGGTTGACACTGTTGGGTCGACAGGGTTCTAGGTCGACATGGGACAAGGTCGACAGGTGTGTAGGTCGACATGGGACAAGGTCGACAAATGGGTTAGGTCGACGTGGTTTTTTCACTGTTTTTGGACCCGAATGTCGACAGTCGACATGGACACAGTTTAAGTCAACCGCAGCCGCTCGCTCTGCTTTGGGCTTAAGTTACCACGCCCTAGTGGATGGTAGGCCATGAAATTCTGCCTGTCGGCACATGTCGGCTCGAAAAAACAGAGAAAAACCCCATGTCGACCTCGCGACCTGTCGACCTAACCCAATTGTTGACCTAAAACCATATAGACCTTGTCCCATGTCGACCTAGACACATGTCGACCTTCATTCATGTCGACCTTCATCCATGTCAACACAATGACTGTCGACCTAAGTCGGGTCGACAATACAACCGCATCCTATTCTACTGCTAGACTGGGGAAATAGCGGCGGGCCCTATTCAATGCCGACATGTGCCGACAGGCGGTATTTCATGCCCTACCATCCACTACGGCGAGCCATGGGAGAGGACGCAGTACACGTAGACAGTGTCCATGTCGACAGACACAAAAAAAACATGAAAAACTCGTCGACCTTTAGTATTTCGACCTTTTGACCATGTTGACCATTTCACTGTCGACCTTTGGACCCTGTCGACCATTAGGGGTCGACCATATGACTGTAGACCTAGACAATGTAGATCTAATATACCATAACGGTATCATGGATAACACTGGCCCTGACACCGGCGATTATATATTTATCCAGTGCACTGGGCTGGGGCGATAGCAATGCGCGGGGCGGTGCAACGATATGGCACCTACACACCGTTATGTGCGGCCATTTTATGAGCGATCTAGTTAAGGAAAATGGCCTGAAATCGCTACGTGTGTAGGCCCCGTAAGAGGGAGATGAATTTTACTAATGGAGGGGGGTGCTGGATTTCTGTGCATCTTCTTCAAATACTGCGCCTATCACCCTTGGTGTCTCCGCAAGTTTCACCTCCGGTGTCACCCAAAGTGAAAGACAAATTAACATAACAAAAGGGGAGGATGAGGTTCTGGGAGTGGAAGAGAAACAAAAAAATGCTGATCGAAACAAATTCATATTTACATCAACTTCAACCTCGTGACCTCGAGAGCCAGGATCTGTAGGTCGCAATTCCCTTACACACACACACACACACTCTAAGTGAGCAATGGCTAATTGGAAAAGCTTTCTAGCTGATGGGTGGCTGGAACAATCCGCAATGTTCCCGCAGCGTTCCAGCTGGCCAATTAATGGACACTAATTGCGTTTAACCTAAACATAAGTTGTTCTGTCCTAGAATTGAGATGATGTTTTGGCAGCTTTAACGATCACTGAATGGTAATTCCAAAAATTAGAAAAAAAAATGAAAAATTAAACTGTCTGCTACAATAAAATAAAGAGGGAAATGTTTTCCAGCGATATAAAAGAAGTAAAACGTTTCACTCTCCGCATTCCAATAGAATGTGCTTACCAGCAATGTTTATTTTCATTTCAATGTCCTTGTCTATAACAATCGTGCCGTCCTCTAGCACTCGAAAAGCCATTCTGCTCAGTAAAGCGGCTGTGCAGAGGTGGTGGGGCAGCCAAGTCTTGGAGAATGATTTAAGATCTGTCCCAGATGTTTCAGAGTTCAGGCTTAATCTCCCTTCCAAGAGCGGTTTGCTCGACCACTGTAACAGAGCGGAGCTGTCACAACAGAATCAATGTGCTTTCAGCACCTCGTTCGTTTCAATTACAGATCACAGGAACCTACCTTCGGGTCATTACATGCATAAAGCAGTAAGTAAGGAAACACAGACCTGTCCGGGGAGACACTGGCGCATCTTCTGCCATCCCTCGTCATCCGGCATCATCAGGGCCATGTGCTCGGCCAGGAAATTAGAGGCAGAGGGCCCAGATTCCAGGATCTTGTTGTGCAAGTTATCCACGGCGCTCATTAGTGACTGTAGACTGGACAGACAGAAGTTCAAATAGACATTTAGCCCTCAGACAATGCAGCAGGGACATTGCTGAACAGTTTAGAATGAAGAGGTAGCACTGGATTGGGGAGCCAACTATGGCAATAACTCTGGGACTTGAATCACTTGGCGTTGGGAGCAGTTGTATCCAATAACACAGTATTTTAAATAATAACAGTAAAAAATGTTGGTTCTACATGCAATAGCAATGCCAACAGGGTACAAGCCATAGCAAAACCAGTCGCAGGTAGAGCAGAGTTTATTACAGCAGATGGTGGACATCATTTTAGAAGAGATGGATCAAGCCTTAAGCTGGCCAAACATCTACAGATTTATTGTCAGATCTGGCTGGTTGGAACAAAAACCTGGTAATGGATCAGAACAAATGACAGTTGACCATTTGCTTTGAAATGCTGGAAAACTGCCAAAAACTGTCAAGGTGCCCATACACGTTACAATTATTGTATACATTATCGCATCTCAGCTATGAGATGAGATCTAGTACAAAAACCCTGTGCAGCACACACTTTTTGTACTAGATCTTATCTCATCTCAAAACCGAGATGCGATATTGTATACAATAAGTGTAACGGGTATGGGCACCTTCACTCAGATAGTACCAGGTTTTTGTCCCAACCAGCCCAATCTGACAATCAATCTGTAGATGTATGGTCAGCTTTAGTGTCATTTTAATGACTACGAGATAAGGGATCGGTTACTTTTGGGCACCTTCTCCATATTATCTCTATCTCTTTGAAACGAACTTAGAACCAAGATAAGCAGAGCTCAGTCACAAGGTAGCACCAATTCGTATATATAATCAGCACCACAGATACTCCCCCACCACCCTATACAGTTTTATACTGGTTCCCAGGAAGAGTCTCCTAGATTTTTAGCATGAGATGCAAGCTTCTTATTTCTAATTGGAGTCTTATATGCAGCCAATCAGGCCCTAGTTTTCTGTAGGGGCCTGTTGCAGTCTTGGAGCACCCACTGTGTCCTGGCAATGTGTGTGACTTACAAAGCAAATGCTGTAGGTGCTAGATGAGGTTCTGGCCAACACCACCATTGAAGTCCAACGGTGATATTCAATTGGCACTTGTCGCGGATTATGTTTCAGGTGGCACCCAAAGCATAATCCCCGATAATCAGCCTGCAAATCTGCAATATTGGATGGGTCCGGGAGGTTATTTTGGGTCTCATTTGTTATCGTCCAAAAATAGGACCTTTTACACACAAAATAAAAATGGCCTCTTATTGGATAACCACAATGGTGTGTGTGGGGGTGTATCTGATTAAGGGCAAGGGTATCAAATGTATCTAAGTCAAAGGAGAACGGTATCAAGTGTAGCAGCCATGGGTGCGAGTACTCTAGACAAAGAGGAACACAATCATAAGGCACATAACTAGTATTTGGTATCTACAGTTTCATAAAGAACAATATTTCGCATTTTCCAAAAAAACAAGGTACTTCAGCATTAACTCTACTAACATCCAACATTTCCGAAATTATTCGTAACCATCACAATGCCCACAAATGATCACAATGAACTCAAACTGCGGCCTTACCTCTGCACAGTCAGGAGTGACGCCTGAACCTGATCTCTGATCCACGTGGCAGAGCGAACCAAGAATGTGCTTCCTTGCGGGATACTGTGACACTGGAGCACGAGCGAATTCAGACCAGCCTCCCATGTGTGCTTCAGCTTCAACATCAGAGTTTCTAGCAGGAATACACAAGATTTACCAACTGTCCATTCACAACATTACTAACAGGGTCTTAAGCCCAGCACTTTTGTAGATCCTGAAACCTGCAACAAAGAGGTTTGTGTGTGTGGGCATTGTAGTGCCAATCTCAGGACACACCAACAGTGCATGTTTTCCAGGTCTGCTTTCACGCATAGTTAACGACCCCCGTTGGCTGGACATGGAGGTCAATTCTGGCTATGTAGCCAACGACCTACATGCGGAGTCCCGGTAACCTCATTGAACCACATTGTTCATTATAATGTTCAATGTGTATGTGCAATATCATCCACCCGTGTTAGCGATAATCAGCAGTACCGTGGGTCGTCTACTATGTACGGGCTTAAGTGTAACAAGTCTCAGGTAGTAGCAGTGGGTCTCTGTGGTTCCCCACTATTTCCCAACGCATACGGATTATAGATGATTTTCCTAAAGTACACCCCTTAAATAAGAAGTGTCCAAGATCATATTGTGGAACATTTAGGCTAGTGTGTCCGGCACACAGCCGAACGCCCTAGCACCGACCCTGCCTGTACTTTTTACGTCTCCGCTCCGATCTGATCTCACCTTATTTAGAGGACAGGACATGTGACAAATGCCCAGGATTTATTCATAAATATTTATAACCAAAGTAAAAATCCTGTTTTGTACTTGCCCGGTTCCGTCAGTTTATTCTTGTCCTTTTTTGTCTGATCTTACTGTGATCTAGCACATCCCTAAGTGCAGGTGACGCATCTGTTAGTATAGAAATAGGTCTATAGTGGCATTATCACAGTGTGGTGCAGCTAGGGGTGAGCAGTGCATCAAGCACTATCTGTGTATGCAACACATTATTACTTCTGTGTTATTCCTACATCACAGTGTGGTGCAGCGAGGGGTGAGCAGTGCATCAACACTATCTGTGTATGCACCACATTATTACTTCTGTGTTATTCCGATATCACCGTGTGGTGCAGCTAGGGGTGAGCAGTGCACCAACACTATCTGTGCACGCACCACATTATTACTTCTGTGTTATTCCGATATCACAGTGTGGTGAAGCTAGGGGTGAGCAGTGCACCAACACTATCTGTGCACGCACCACGTTATTACTTCTGTGTTATTCCGATATCCCAGTGTGGTGCAGCTAGGGGTGAGCAGTGCACCAAGCACTATCTGTGTATGCACCACATTACTACTTCTGTGTTATACCGATATCACAGTGTGGTGCAGCTAGGGGTGAGCAGTGCACCAAGCACTATCTGTGTATGCACCACATTAGTACTTCTGTGTTATTCCGATATCACAGCGTGGTGCAGCTAGAGGTGAGCAGTGCACCAAGCACTATCTGTGTATGCACCACATTATTACTTCTGTGTTATACCGATATCACAGTGTGGTGCAGGCTAGGGGTGAGCAGTGCACCAAGCACTATCTGTGTATGCACCACATTATTACTTCTGTGTTATTCCGATATCACAGTGTGGTGCAGCTAGAGGTGAGCAGTGCACCAAGCACTATCTGTGTATGCACCACATTACTACTTCTGTGTTATACCGATATCACAGTGTGGTGCAGCTAGGGGTGAGCAGTGCATCAACACTATCTGTGTATGCACCACATTATTACTTCTGTGTTATTCCGATATCACAGTGTGGTGCAGCTAGGGGTGAGCAGTGCACCAACACTATCTGTGTATGCACCACATTATTACTTCTGTGTTATTCCGATATCACAGTGTGGTGCAGCTAGGGGTGAGCAGCGCACCAAGCACTATCTGTGTATGCACCACATTATTACTTCTGTGTTATTCCGATATCACAGTGTGGTGCAGCTAGGGGTGAGCAGTGCATTAAGCACTATCTGTGTATGCACCACATTACTACTTCTGTGTTATACCGATATCACAGTGTGGTGCAGCTAGGGGTGAGAAGTGCACCAAGCACTATCTGTGTATGCACCACATTATTACTGCTGTGTTATTCCGATATCACAGTGTGGTGCAGCTAGGGGTGAGCAGTGCACCAAGCACTATCTGTGTATGCACCACATTATTACTTCTGTGTTATTCCGATATCACAGTGTGGTGCAGCTAGAGGTGAGCAGTGCACCAAGCACTATCTGTGTATGCACCACATTACTACTTCTGTGTTATACCGATATCACAGTGTGGTGCAGCTAGGGGTGAGCAGTGCATCAACACTATCTGTGTATGCACCACATTATTACTTCTGTGTTATTCCGATATCACAGTGTGGTGCAGCTAGGGGTGAGCAATTCACCAACACTATCTGTGTATGCACCACATTATTACTTCTGTGTTATTCCGATATCACAGTGTGGTGCAGCTAGGGGTGAGCAGCGCACCAAGCACTATCTGTGTATGCACCACATTATTACTTCTGTGTTATTCCGATATCACAGTGTGGTGCAGCTAGGGGTGAGCAGTGCATCAAGCACTATCTGTGTATGCACCACATTACTACTTCTGTGTTATACCGATATCACAGTGTGGTGCAGCTAGGGGTGAGAAGTGCACCAAGCACTATATGTGTATGCACCACATTATTACTGCTGTGTTATTCCGATATCACAGTGTGGTGCAGCTAGGGGTGAGCAGCGCACCAAGCACTATCTGTGTATGCACCACATTATTACTTCTGTGTTATTCCGATATCACAGTGTGGTGCAGCTAGAGGTGAGCAGTGCACCAAGCACTATCTGTGTATGCACCACATTACTACTTCTGTGTTATACCGATATCACAGTGTGGTGCAGCTAGGGGTGAGAAGTGCACCAAGCACTATCTGTGTATGCACCACATTATTACTGCTGTGTTATTCCGATATCACAGTGTGGTGCAGCTAGGGGTGAGCAGTGCACCAAGCACTATCTGTGTATGCACCACATTATTACTTCTGTGTTATTCCGATATCACAGTGTGGTGCAGCTAGAGGTGAGCAGTGCACCAAGCACTATCTGTGTATGCACCACATTACTACTTCTGTGTTATACCGATATCACAGTGTGGTGCAGCTAGGGGTGAGCAGTGCATCAACTCTATCTGTGTATGCACCACATTATTACTTCTGTGTTATTCCGATATCACAGTGTGGTGCAGCTAGGGGTGAGCAGTGCACCAACACTATCTGTGTATGCACCACATTATCACTTCTGTGTTATTCCGATATCACAGTGTGGTGCAGCTAGGGGTGAGCAGCGCACCGAGCACTATCTGTGTATGCACCACATTATTACTTCTGTGTTATTCCTATATCACAGTGTGGTGCAGCTAGGGGTGAGCAGTGCACCAACACTATCTGTGTATGCACCACATTATCACTTCTGTGTTATTCCGATATCACAGTGTGGTGCAGCTAGGGGTGAGCAGCGCACCGAGCACTATCTGTGTATGCACCACATTATTACTTCTGTGTTATTCCTATATCACAGTGTGGTGCAGCTAGGGGTGAGCAGTGCACCAAGCACTATCTGTGTATGCACCACATTATTACTTCTGTGTTATTCCTATATCACAGTGTGGTGCAGCTAGGGGTGAGCAGTGCACCAACACTATCTGTGTATGCACCACATTATTACTTCTGTGTTATTCCTATATCACAGTGTGGAGCAGCTAGGGGTGAGCAGTGCACCAAGCACTATCTGTGTATGCACCACATTATTACTGCTGTGTTATTCCGATATCACAGCACGGTGCAGCTAGAGGTGAGCAGTGCACCAAGCACTATCTGTGTATGCACCACATTACTACTTCTGTGTTATACCGATATCACAGTGTGGTGCAGCTAGGGGTGAGCAGTGCACCAAGCACTATCTGTGTATGCACCACATATTACTTCTGTGTTATTCCGATATCACAGTGTGGTGCAGCTAGGGGTGAGCAGTGCACCAAGCACTATCTGTGTATGCACCACATTATTACTTCTGTGTTATTCCGGTATCACAGTGTGGTGCAGCTAGGGGTGAGCAGTGCACCAAGCACTATCTGTGTATGCACCACATTATTACTTCTGTGTTATTCCAATATCACAGTGTGGTGCAGCTAGGGGTGAGCAGTGCACCAACACTATCTGTGTATGCACCACATTATTACTTCTGTGTTATACCGATATTACAGTGTGGTGCAGCTAGAGGTGAGCAGTGCACCAAGCACTATCTGTGTATGCACCACATTACTACTTCTGTGTTATACCGATATCACAGTGTGCTTCTACCTGATAAGTGAGCGGCATCGGCTGGCTGGGCACACAGCTGGAAGACGGTAAGGAGCAGGTCCTCCGCTGACGGCATCTGCAAGCAGTTTTTAACTGAACGGAAGAAGTTGGAGGCGACGTCGCAGATAAAGGACACGGACTGCTCAATGTCACCGGCCTCAGAGAGGTCTTTGGCTTGAGTCAGGGCGCAGTGAAGTTTATCAATCATTTTCTCCATGTAGCTTTCAGCAATCAATGACTCTAAACAAATAAATAAATAAAAAAGTGAATGAATGAATGAAAAAAACAATTGTTCAGACATAATTGCATATGCCATCCTTTCTAGTATCCTTTTGGGGGTCGACCTAGACATTGGCGGATTATTTAGACCTAATCGCAAGGCTGCTTTTTTAGCAAATGGACAAAACCATGCTGCACTGCAGGTGGGGCAGAAGCTGTACTATATATGTTGATTTTTCTAAAACAATGAGTAAAATAATCAATTCTAATTGCAAAATCATATGGGGTTGTGCGCAGAATCCTTACTCGCCCGCAGGTGCTGCGCAAGTCTTAAAACTGAGTTTTCTCAGTGAGTCCCGTGTATAAAGGGTATGGATATATTTGGGTTTCAGCAGTAGCGCCAGATTTAAATGAACCTGTATGGCGAGTGGCATCCTAGCTGACCATAGAGAATGCTACAAAATCGGAGCTCTATAAAGCCAGCAAGGGTGAGTTCAGTGTACAGGTGGCACTAGACAATGGGCAGAAGTCACGGTAAAAGGGACAGGAGTCCGGGTTAACCCTCTCCAGCATGTGGCGTGAGTACAGCAGCAAATCATTACTGATCAGCAATGGCTCCTACCTTTTATAGGTATGGGTGCTGTGCCTATCCATGAGGGTGAGGAGACTCCAGTGTCCTGGATCCCCACGCCTGCACAATGGAGCATGCAGGTTCCGGTACCCGGCACAAGCGGCAGCTTGAATATGCATCCGTAACCCGCCAGCTTCAATAGGCTGCAGCCCATAGAAGTCGGAAAGATCTGACAATCAGGCACAGACTGGCTTCCCAAAGAAAGTTAGCTGGTATGGTAGCTGGTATGGTAGTCCTGGAGGGAGTGAATGCCTTCCAATGGAACTGCCTGTCATGTGCATGACTGGCAGGGAGCATATCCAATAGTGAAGCCAGAGAGCAATGTAGTCACACAGACTGCAACTGACTCAGCTGAGCTCACTAGAGTGGCAGATTTGGAGCCCTGCGGCCCATAATTTAAAATCGATCATTGATACTGATAGAAGGGTAACCCAGTTACTAGAAACCCTCCTGGTGTCAGTTTAAGCCCAGACAGCACTGATGGGGTTAATGTATCAGTTTATCATTTGAACCGACACATCCTGGGATAAATCCGGCTCTACTTAACCTTCTGCCCTGTGATGACCATGTACAGTGCACAGACCATTACAGCATTTACATATTTACACAACGGACTGGTATAAAAAGATTAATAGACAAGATAGTAAGAACGTATTCCAAAAAGAAGTACTCCCCAATCCCTTTTAACTAAGCAGATAAGGAAAATCCACACTTATGAAAAACCTTTGTTGATCGTAGATGTTCTCTTTCTTCAGCCAAGGAACATTACTTTTATTTCAATGTACTATTATTAATGATGACGGTAAAGTGTAACGTTGGCATCGCGATGCGCCTACGGTGAGATTACAGCGATGTTTTGCTGTAACACATTATTCCATTGCATCATCTGTACTCACCGTTCTTAACATGCTCCGAGAGAACTAAGCTCAGCAGGGACCATTTGTCGCAGCGATGGGACTCCGGCTGGGCCGTCCTGCCCGTCAGACCACTGGTACACAAATCACTTGCTAGAGAGATCAGCTTGTTTCCCAAAACATCACCTTTCAGCCAATCAGCGATCAAGGAGTGTTTCAGAGGATCTGAGCAGGCCTGATTAAAAGGAAAGGCAAATAAATTCATTTAAAAAGGGAGACCAAATAAAATAATAATATAACATTTTCCTCCCCAATCATCTAGTGCAGACAGAGATACCATAGGACAGGGATGGAAAACATTCGGCCCTCCAGCTGTTGCTAACTACACATCCCAGCATGCCCTGCAACCGTTTTAATATGGCCAAATAGCAAAACTTGAGCAGGCCATGCACCTCATTAGTGTCCCATAAACTTCTGAAATTCTTGCGTGTTCTTACCCAATGAATTTCGACTGGAGACCAACTTTAAAAAGATGGTCTCCCATTGAAACGGATTGATGGTACGGTAGCTATCGGTGCACCCCCCCCCCCCCCCAAGCAAACATATTACCAGTGACCGAAAGAGGATCCGGATTTCATCTATGCCCTGTGATATCTGTGCCGTGCTTAAAACATCCATTAGAAATGGATCCGGCTATTTGCTCTTGGTTTTTATTGGGTTTAATAAATTCTGTGCTTACAAACTACACCATTACATAGACTTATTTTTTTATTATACCAACTATATGACTTTGTGAGCCGGCATCAATATCTGGAAGGATTTATTCAGACGCGATCAGTAAGTTGATGTTAAGCAACTAGATCATTGCCGGTGGGGGTGGTTACAGCAACTACTGTTAATGAATTTAAATCAAAACTGGAGGCATTTTTGGCCACGGACTTACTCAAGTCAGTAGGTACAAGTCAAATAGGTTGAACTCGATGGACTAACATTTTTTTTCAGCCTTAATTACTATGTTACTATACTCACAGAGGGGCGTTATTTCCCCATGTATCTAATTTCATTGCCTTCTATCTATTCTGGCTGGGTCCTAGTCTGCACCAAATCTTTAACACTTGGGACGATATAAGATTAATGGAACTATATCAGGGAGGGATTTCAATTAGCCGCAGTTATTTGCCGCGGGCTAATAGACCCCCAAGGACTATTCAATTAGCTCTTAAGGCAGCCCGCAGATGGCACTTAGCAGGGATTATTTTTTTTTAAAGGTCTGAGGAGACTCGAAGAGAAATCTAAAAATAAACTGTTAACTGTGAACCCGTAAACACAGAGGTCTGGGAGCTTATCCGGATTCTGGGTCAGATGCACTAAGCTTCAAAAGTGATAAAATGGAGAGTGATAAACAGCCAGCCAATCAGCTCCTAACGGTCATGTCACGGATTGTGTTTGAAAAATGTCAGGCAGGGGCTGATTGGTTGGTTGTTTATCACTCTCCATTGTATCACTTTTGAAGCTTAGTGTATCTGGCCCTCTATGTGAAAACAGTTTATTTACTGGGCAAGAAAAAGGGTCTTTAACTGAATATCTCCCTACACATACCCTCCAACATGACCCATTCCATTAGTTACAAAATGCTGCGTTCCTGGACTTCCCTGCCAGTGGCAGTTACAGTGGTGAGGCTCCAGCACAGTACAAAATTCAAAGGGGGGGGGTCACATCAACTGCCAGTGAGTCCAGGACAGTGATGTTTGGGGTGGCAGTAGGTGTGGCTCCCCTATTACAATATTGGACTGTGCTGCAGGCTCACATCTCCAATAACAAGTCCAGGAACAGAGCATTTTGTACCTAATGGAATGGGTCATGTTGGAGGGTATGTCTATGTTCATTGTGTAGCCTCAGGTACATCTGCATTCAGTGTCACAGAGTGGCGCCGTGCAGCACAGAGTGGCGCCGTGCAGCACAGAGTGGCGCCGTGCAGCACAGAGTGGCGCCGTGCAGCACAGAGTGGCGCCGTGCAGCACAGAGTGGCGCCGTGCAGCACAGAGTAGTCCTGAGCTGTGGTGGGGCCTGTAAAGTTTGCTATGGGGCTCCATTAGGTATGGCCCTTCCCTTACTCAGAATATGCAGTTATGAAGGAGAAAGGAGATATTATTTCCTATACATGGCAACGCTGCCAACAGTAATTTGGACACAATACTAGGCAGAAAACATCTGGCAACAGAGGACAATAAGGATTGGAGGTACCACAAAAGTGCGGTATTAAACAAAGTGCAGCGACATATATATTTTTATATATATATATATATATATATATATATATATATATATATATATATATATATATATATATATATATCAATCACCAAAAAGGGTAAACATCCAGAAATACCCCGAAAGTAATGGAATATCGACAACAATAGGTGTTAAACACACAGGCGCACAGTGTAACCTTTTCCTTTTCCTTCTCAGATGGAAGCCTACAGCGTGGACAACGCGGTGCCGATCTAAGGATACCATCACCTGTTCCGGACTTGTGAGTGGGACCTTCATTTGAACCTGCTGCTACTATCTATACCCAGCTGTTTGCCCCTTGGGGATATCTTTTATGCTGTCATCTTGGAGATCATCTTTTAACCAAAGATTAATCGGCACTATTTCCTCTTTATGCTTTGCCCCCTATGTCACATTGTGTGAATAGGCGGCTATCGTTTCAAGTTTTGAACCCTGTTATTGCAATATCATCTATGTCAATCAAGTGATATACGGTGACTGTTTCATTTATTTTTATTGTGGAAAAGGCTACACTGTGCGCCTGTGTGTTTAACACCTATTGTTGTCGATATAACATAGGACAATAGCTTGCCTTCCTCTTCATAGATTAATAGCCTGCTAATGCCACAGCAATCAGTCATTAATGATATTCCCAGCAAACACAGCAACAGGCTGCAGATTACATGGTAAGGGTCAGTGTTCTGGAACGCACACTGTGATATGGGGTACAGGGACCATAGACATTACCTTGCGAATGATGTGCAGGAAAACATGCCACTGCAAGTCCATCTGGAACAGAGATAATAATCAGACATTAGCTGTGTATCTGGGGATTTTAAAAGAGGATTACCAACGTTTATCGATTTCGTTTTGCTACACAAATGGTCCACTCCTGCTCCTTCCAGGATATCGATCCTTCTGACCTTCTCAGTAATGTGTATCTATATATCTAATTTCACTGCCCCATGGTGCAAACTGGGTTTGCAGTGACGAGGCTAGCGTTCATTCTAGCTCCCTGCACTTTGTAAAATCCTTGCAGTTCCTCCTTCCTGCCCGGGGTGTCACTCTCTGCTGTGGTGTTTCTACAACAGTCTGGTTTCTATCTCAGAATTGACATACAGTACAAACCAGACTGTGTGAGAAGTACCACAGCAGAGAGACACCCCTGACAGGAAGGAGGAACTGCAAGGATTTTTCAAAGTGCTGGGTGCTAGAATGAACACTCGAAGCGATGGGCTAGTTTCCACTCAACCAGGCTGCTCCTTATGTTGCACAAAAATAGGGACTGAGGATTGGTCCAAGTGGATTGACTCCGGATATATCTGAATATGGATGATATTATCTTGTATAATATTGGGATTGTGAGGTAAAAGAGCCCTCATTACTTTAAATGAACAGACTTGGACTTGTTACTTCATAACCTACGTTTCTATTAAAGTTGTAGGACTTTAGGACTGTATTGCTATTAGGGTGGTATTCGATTAGCCAATTTTAAATGGGCTTTTCCATTCAGAAACACATAGGGCCCACATAAAAAGCGACGCAGTACACAGACGGTGTCCATGTCGACTGAGTTGACATTAGGGGGGGGGGGGGGGAGGAGTGAAAAACTCATGTTGACCTTCCCATTTTCGACCTAATGCTTGCAGATTGTGCCGACCGTTTGACCCTGTCGACAATAGTCATGTCAACCTTAATCCAGTCCACCCTATGACCCATACCCCATCTATGGCCAGGACACGGGTAAATAGATGAAGGGAATATATTATCAGACCCGTGCCTTGCATATGTTAATAAACAATGTAGTTGTTAATAATCAAAATGTATTTTTATTCTTTGACAGTGCAATTAATGCGTTTATGGTTCAGATGCGGTGTGCTGAGTAATTATGTATGGTACGGCCACATCATCGCTGCCTGCAGAACTAAGTAACTGATACTTAGGGGGGTATTCAATCCCCGCCGCTATTTCCGACTGGGGAAATAGCGGCGGGCGCCTATTCAATGCTGTGTTTCCCGACAGCATTGAAGAGGCAGGTCGACAGAACGGGTAGACAGGGATTTGGCCACAAAAAACGCCGGGAATTCAATCTCAGTATTAGAGTGTGCACGCGCAGTCTAATGCCAGGCCGCGTGTGAGCACCCGCACAGACGCTGCCTGGCTTCTCCCGTCCGCAGCTCTGCACAACGTTACCTGGTCAGCCAGCCCCGCCCACCTGGCTCCCGTCTGACCGGCTTCCAGCTGTACTGCCTGTGTGGCTCCCGCACCGCCCCTGCCTGGCCTCCGCACCGACCCCCTGCCTGGCTCCCTCCTGCTCAGCTCCCACACCAGTCCGGCTCCACCTGCATATGGTAGGTAAATATGCGGTACGGTCGGGGCTTTTTCTTCTTTTTAATTAGGAAAGCCAATCCCGGGATTGAGGATTTTTCAAACTCAAATCCCGGGATTGGAAAAATGCCCCGGGATTGGCTTCTCTAGTCGTGACCCGGGATTAATCATCTAACTCACCAAAATGACTATAAAATCATATATTTGTTGGTTTCTAAGTGTTCAAGCACCCTTAAAAATTACCTTTGTCAAGTCGTTCAGAAGCAGTTTTCTTTCTAAAGGTTCAGGACAGCAATACAGAACACTGTACAAAATGTCTACTAAAAAATCGGCCACTTCTCGGCTGCCTTGTTGCAGCCACACGGTTAATTTCTCATGCAGAAACTGCACTGCTGGATTTCCGGCTTCCTGCGGCTGGCCCTTGTCCACCAAATCCTTGCCAGGACTTTGTTCTAGGAGCACCTGGAACACCCTGATGGATGGCAAGGCGCTCAGGAGGACAGCCAAGAACCTCAAGTGTCGGTCAGATCCTTGCTCAGAAATATAAACCATGCTCAGCTCCGCCAGCCTGCAAACCAAGTCCTCCAGGCGCTCCTGCCTCAGCTCAGTAAGGTGGCTCTCCTTACCGAGAGCCATCAAGGCCACCTGAGATTCCAAGGGATGAGAATCCACTCTGAGGTCTACGTTTCCAAGGTCTTCTTCATCTGTAAAACGGATCTTTGCTTCCTTCTTTTTGCAAGTCTTCACGGAACTGTTTGGGTTCTTCAGCACCTGAAGAAGTCCAGATACCCCGGCTAGTTCCCTCTCTTCTGCTTCAATGACATCGACATGCCGCACGCACACATGTTCCAGGCTCTCCCAAAATGAAGACAACACATTGGTGTATGCCTTGGAAAGGTCACCGCTGTCCTCTTGGCTTTCTGCTTTCCTTTCCCAGGAACGTAGGGTTTCTTCTACTTGGCCAAAGAGTGGACTGTTCTGAAGTTTTGGATCTTTAAACGAGGAATCGATCAGTGGGATTAGCTATGGAAGACAGATGTGACAGGGTTAAACGGTACCTGCACCATCTTGTTATGCATCTTTTTTTTTTTAAATCTCTAATTTTCAGGCACCATAGAGAAGTTAACATCAAAAACAGTGTGTTACATTCCATGGTACTTGTGTAGTTTCACGGCGCCAGCATGCTACTTCCGGGTGTACGCTCGCCACGAAATATGTCCAAAAAAGTAACAACTCCATGCCAACATGGATAGTTCATACCTCCACTATCCATGTTGGCATGGAGTTGATTTTAAACAGCGTGGCGAGCGTAGCGTGCCACCGAGCCCGCAGCGTGGGCGAGCAAAGCGAGCCCCGCTGGTGCCGTGAAACTACACAAGTACCCATTCCATTAAAATACTATTTTTTTTTATTGATCACGCTACCAGTAAGAGAGAAGGCTTCATCCCAATAAGTAAAAATGGTACTTATGTATTATCTGGGCTGACGATTTTTTGATTGTATGCCTTAACTTAAGGCATACAATCAGATGCGATGCGATGCGATGCGATGACCCGATTTTTCCATAGGATTCAATGTTAAAATGGACTGAGTCCATTTTAACATGGAATTCAATGGGAAAAAGGGGTCCTTTTCATACCCCTACTATCCAAGTGGGCATGGAGTTGGATATAAACCTGTGGCGAGCGTAGCGAGCCACCGAGCCCGAAGCGTGGCGAGCGAAGCGAGCCCCGCGAGGGGACGGTATTCTGTGTCCCCTCACGGGGCTCGGTGGCTCGCCACGCTTCGGGCTCGGTGGCTCGCCACGGGTATATATCCAACTCCATGCCCACTTGGATAGTAGGGGTATGAAAAGGACCCCTTTTCCCATTGAATTCCATGTTAAAATGGACTCAGTCCATTTTAACATTGAATCCTATGGAAAAATCGGGTCCATCGCATCGCATCGCATGCGATATGGTCGGATGCGATGCGATGGACCCGATTTTAAAATCGGCAGCCCAGTTAGTACATAAGTACCGTAAAAATAAAGGGACATTCCCACCAAATAAGCATAAAATCACCTTTATTTCCACAGTTCCTCCAGCAAAGGTCTGGAGACATTGGGAAAATAATATGTAATTTATCAGGAACCAGATACCAACGTTAGTAAACGTTAAGAGTTTTCTTTAATATTGGTCTTGATAGAAGCTTTAGCTGTCCTAGTCGGATATCTGTCCAGTCCTCTTCGTCTGTGCTAATCTCTAGGAACAGATGTATCAAGCTGAACAAAGTGATACAATGGAGAGTGATAAACAGCCAGCCAATCAGCTCCTACTAGGGTGGCTAATCCTGGGATCGGGATCGGCGGGGTCCTGGGATTTAGCCCCAAAATGTCCGGGATTTCAATCCCGGGATTGAAGTATCCAATCCCGGCATTTTGGGGTTAGACTGCGCATGCGCAGTCTAATGCCGGGCAGCATCTGACCACCTGCTCAGAAGCTGCCCGGCTGTTCCCGTCCCGGCATGCGGCCTGCGCAGCGTGATTCGGTCATAGGTCACGCTGCAGCGCTACACCACCAGCGCCGGAACCCGCTCCCTGCCGGCTTCCCCCATCCACACACATCATACCTGCCGCCTGACTGCTGCCGCCTGCCCCCTACGCCGCTCCTCAAAAGTAAGTGATGGTGGCGCCGGAACCCGCTAGCCACCAGGCCTCCCCCAGCCGTACGCATAATACCCGCCGCCTGCTTCTGCCCCCCAAAAGTGAATCAGTGTGGGGCACAGGGGCAATTTTTTATAGGGATGCCAATCCCGGGATTGGGCATTTTTCAATCCCAATTCCCGGGATTGAAAAAATGCCCCGGGATTGGCATCCCTAGCTCCTACCTGCCATGTCACAGGCTGGGTTTGAAAAATGACAGGTAAGAGCTGATTGGCTGGCTGTTTATCATTCTCCATTTTA
Source organism: Crinia signifera (assembly GCF_055691185.1). NCBI lineage: Eukaryota > Metazoa > Chordata > Amphibia > Anura > Myobatrachidae > Crinia > Crinia signifera. The sequence continues at coordinate 30,721,942 of NC_139218.1, forward strand.
TCACTTTCTGAAGCTTGATACATCTGGCCCTAAGCCTCAGGGCTGTAGCAGTCATGGACAGCGATTAAATGGGGGCGCCTACTGTTTTTGTGGGCACTCCCATAATACACTGGGCGGACATCAGCGACCGTGCCCAGCACATCATTGAGAGAACGCCCCAGCAAGTGTGAAAAACCCCACCATCTGAGGACGGGGCTGAATCGGCCCCATAGTTACTTACTCTTCAATATCTTCCACAAAAAAGCTTTAAATTAATGTTTCTGACTAATCTCTACAGCAGTGATGGCTAACCTTGACACTCCAGCTGTAGTTGAACTACACATCCCAGCATGCCCTGCATCAGTTTTAGCATGGCCAAATAGTAAAACTGTATAAGGGCATGCTGGGATGTGTAGTTCAGCAAAAGCTGGAGTGTCAAGAGTAGCCATCGCTGCTCTACAATAAAACAGACTGCTGATAAAAATGATGGCACTATGACGACAAGTAACCTGAACTCTGACCCCTCCCAGCAGTGTCAATTGTGTCACTTCCTGAGTAACACGCATCTGCAGTGTCCAAACACTTTTGGCAGTCCCCAATCGCGTATCATGTCACAATGTACAACACAGACAGCCCTGACGATATTCCAACAACAACATCACAACATTAACCAAAAATATACAAAAGTATAGATTAAAAGTAAAATGAACACAGTGATAAACAGACTGCATGAAAAGGAGAGAACGCAGTACAAGAGCAAAGCTGAGGATTTTTCAAAAAAAGACAAAGAAATGAAGAGAGAGAGAGAATAAATGTTAAGTTTGAGCTATATAATAAAATCACATGCTGATAAAAAATGATTTCATCATGTTGCTGAGCTTCCATGCACCTTGGACCTAGCACCTACTACTGATTCTTATTCAAAAAATTAAATAAACTTTCACAACCATGTCCCAGTATGGCTGGAAAATAGATAGACACAGAGGGATAAGAGAACGAGTTGAAAAAAAAAAAAAGAGTAAGACAAGAGAAGGGTGAAGAGAGGAGGTAAGAGCAAAACGGAGGACAGTATTCAATACTGATGCCGATAACTTTCCCTCAGGGTATTCAACGCCCCCCTGCAGCGAGGTTCACTCGCCATCTTCCACCCTCGCATGTTCCCTGAGGTGAAAACGGCGAAGCTCGCCACAAAATGCACCGTTTAAGGGAATCCTCGCCGGCCTCTCACGTTGAGGATTTCCTTAAAACATCAAATACGGCAAGGGGTTTTGATGGCAAGGATGGATTTTCCTCGCCGTAAAAACCCCCTCGCTCTCGCCATTGAATACCACCATATGTAGCAGGAAACAAAGATAAAAAGGGGAGAGAAAGTGGTGGAAGGGTGTCAGAAGGAAAAAAAAAACAGATGTGAGTGGGATGGAGAAACTCAGGGCGTGGGGAAAGCCATGACAACAGCTAGTGGCTATATACCACATATCCTTATTAGTTATCTCAGTAGACCTGTAACCAGTTATCTGGCCCCTATTACATATTACTGTTCAGCAGCAGTAGTTTTGTGGACCAATAGCTTGATCAGGGAACCACTTGGACACAAAAACATAAGAAGGGCTGGAATCCGGATTAAGGGTCACATAGGCCTACAGTTGAAAACAATGAAGGACCTATTGTGAGAAGCGGTAGGGGTGTGGCCAGTTCTGCGTGGGAGTGGCCATTGCCATGTGGATGTTTACACCCCTGCACTATCAGCCCCACTGTCTCCCCACACAACTAATATCAGACTCTGTACATCTCATACTTGGTCTGTAATAAGCATCTGACGGAACCGGATGTGTTCCTCTCCATCCCCTGCGTTTTCCTGCATGGCGAAGCGCAGGCATTCCGTGTAGGTGGTGAGAATGGCGGAGTATTCCATGTGGCTGGCGATGGCTCGCTCGCTGGACAGGCTGTTAGGGTAAGAATCACACAAAAAAAAATCAAGTTCCATTGTTGCTACTCATTGCAGCCAGCAGCTGACTTCCAATAACAGCCTATAAACAGTGTCACTTACGGTATGCGGATTGCAGCATTTTACAGCACAGTTTCCAGTTATTAATGTGTAGGATTAACCTGATTGGCAGGGGCTGCCCTGCCAAAGGGAGTAATAACGCAATCAGTTGTGTCCGTCGTTCGGTTGATTACAATACATGTAATAAGTTGCTGAATAGAATACTTGGGGGCTGGAATGTTTCCTGCGAGGCTGCATGTTTTCTGCCAGCAAATATCATATAAAACTGCTCTAATGGTTCCGTCGTCCTAATAATACTGTAAATAAATACGGGTAATGGGAGAATACTTTGTGCTCGCCAGATTCTCTCTCCGTCATAGCTAGTATTCTCATTTTTGCAATGTGATGCGTTGATTAGAAATAACTTTTTCGTTTCTTTATTTACCAACCCGTGGGCCTGATTCAGCCAGGCTTGCTAAGCAGCAGTCGTTCACTGCTCAGCGAGCCCTGAAGCGGCCACGCCCGAATGTCCCCCGCCGCCGCCCATTCCCCTTGGTACCATGCAAAAGGAAGCACGAGAACGAAATTCCTCGCATGTGGCTGAAGGGGAGGGAAATCATTTTCCCCTTCCGAAATAGAAGTCAGTCTAATCTGTCTTATTTTCAATGGTGTCCGCCAAAGACGGGGCGCGCGCTGAAGTCATGCAACATCATGGACAAAAACCCCCAGTGGATTTAATAAAGAACAACAGATCTGCTCTGTGTATTCAGATAGAGAAGTCGTGCGCCACTTTAGTACAGCTCACTTTGGTGCATCAGTCATTTTGATTTAACAATCTGGGCTCAACCATGGATATTCATTAAACCTGGACAGTTTTGCTAGCAGTATGTGCCACCGTAATGCCCGGCTCCCCGCTGCTAGTGCTAGTATGTGCCACCGTAATGCCCGGCTCCCCGCTGCTAGTGCTAGTATGTGCCACCGTAATGCCCGGCTCCCCGCTGCTAGTGCTAGCAGTATGTGCCACTGTATGGCCTGCAATGCCGGCTCCCTGCTGCTAGCGTTAGTAGTATGTGCCACTGTACTGCCTGTAATGCCGGATCCCCGCTGCTGGTGCTAGCAGTATGTGCCACTGTACTGCCTGTATTGCCGGATCCCCGCTGCTGGTGCTAGAAGTATGTGCCACTGTACTGCCTGTAATGCCGGATCCCCGCTGCTGGTGCTAGTATGACACTCTACAGCCTGTAATGCCGGATCCCCGCTGCTGATGCTAGCAGTATATACTACTGTACTGCCTGTAATGCCGGATCCCCGCTGCTGGTGCTAGCAGTATATACTACTGTACTGCCTGTAATGCTGGATCCCCGCTGCTGGTGCTAGCAGTATGTGCCACTGTACTGCCTGTAATGCCGGATCCCCGCTGCTGGTGCTAGAAGTATGTGCCACTGTACTGCCTGTAATGCCGGATCCCCGCTGCTGGTGCTAGAAGTATGTGCCACTGTACTGCCTGTAATGCCTGATCCCAGCTGCTGGTGCTAGCAGTATATACTACTGTACTGCCTGTAATGCCGGATCCCCGCTGCTGGTGCTAGCAGTATGTGCCACTGTACTGCCTGTAATGCCGGATCCCCGCTGCTGGTGCTAGAAGTATGTGCCACTGTACTGCCTGTAATGCCGGATCCCCGCTGCTGGTGCTAGCAGTATGTGCCACTGTACTGCCTGTAATGCCGGATCCCCGCTGCTGGTGCTAGAAGTATGTGCCACTGTACTGCCTGTAATGCCGGATCCCCGCTGCTGGTGCTAGTATGACACTCTACAGCCTGTAATGCCGGATCCCCGCTGCTGATGCTAGCAGTATATACTACTGTACTGCCTGTAATGCCGGATCCCCGCTGCTGGTGCTAGCAGTATGTGCCACTGTACTGCCTGTAATGCCGGATCCCCGCTGCTGGTGCTAGAAGTATGTGCCACTGTACTGCCTGTAATGCCGGATCCCCGCTGCTGGTGCTAGCAGTATATACCACTGTACTGCCTGTAATGCCGGATCCCCGCTGCTGGTGCTAGCAGTATGTGCCACTGTACTGCCTGTAATGCCGGATCCCCGCTGCTGGTGCTAGAAGTATGTGCCACTGTACTGCCGGATCCCCGCTGCTGGTGCTAGTATGACACTCTACAGCCTGTAATGCCGGATCCCCGCTGCTGATGCTAGCAGTATACACTACTGTACTGCCTGTAATGCCGGATCCCCGCTGCTGGTGCTAGCAGTATGTGCCACTGTACTGCCTGTAATGCCGGATCCCCGCTGCTGGTGCTAGAAGTATGTGCCACTGTACTGCCTGTAATGCCGGATCCCCGCTGCTGGTGCTAGCAGTATATGCCACTGTACTGCCTGTAATGCCGGATCCCCGCTGCTAGTGCTAGCAGTATATGCCACCGTAATGCCGGATCCCAGCTGCTGGTGCTAGTATGACACTACGGCCTGTAATGCCGGATCCCTACTGCTGGTGCTAGCAGTATATGCCACTGTACTGCCTGTAATGCCGGATCCCCGCAGCTGATGCTAGCAGTATATACTACTGTACTGCCTGTAATGCCGGATCCCCGCTGCTGGTGCTAGCAGTATGTGCCACTGTACTGCCTATAATGCCGGATCCCCGCTGCTGGTGCTAGAAGTATGTGCCACTGTACTGCCTTTAATGCCGGATCCCCGCTGCTGGTGCTAGCAGTATATACCACTGTACTGCCTGTAATGCCGGATCCCCGCTGCTGGTGCTAGCAGTATGTGCCACTGTACTGCCTTTAATGCCAGATCCCCGCTGCTGGTGCCATGATCCCCCATAGTAGGCATTGTGACAAAGAACCCACTTTGTCCTCTTCTCCCTGGCTAAAAACCTGAACACAATGAATGATGCAGTCTACGGCCCGGCTTATAGACCGAGTCATCTGGATATACCTCATACATACCCTAGGATTAAAGAGTCAAACAAGGTGCTGTAGAAGTCCAGACGAGTGCTGGTTATTTCGTGCGGGATTCTGCTAATAAACGGGAGCAGGTTGGGGAAGATGACGGTAGCCAGGCCTCTTCCGCCCTCTCTTAGGACTGTCCACAGCTTGGGCAGTACGCCCTTCTTTAGATTGACATGATCCCAGCAGTTCTGGAATGAACATAGAAACATAATCCAGTAGCGATCTGTACAATAAAATGACAGCGCTACTAAGGGGGGTATTCAGTCCTAGGCTACATTTACGTTTTTGGGCAAAATCACCCTATTCAATCCCCAGGCCAATTTTTCGCCTAGTTGAAAAATCTAGCGTTGCCGAAAACCACGTAAATTAGCAAAATTGCGGCAAATTCACATAGTGTGGGCAAGTTCCTGACAGTTTTTGCCCATGCCCAAAACAAAAAGGGGAAATGGCATGGGCGAAAACGTACACAAAAACGGGTGAAAAGGATGCTCATGATTGAATACGGATAGGCGAATTCTGCAGTTTTTTTTTTTTCACCTGGTGAAAAACTCGGCCAAGATTGAATACGCCCCTAAACGTGATCCAATAGGAAAGTGGATCCTGTAACAGTCAAAAACACATGAATGTTACACGACCATAACGTAGAAGATATTTAAAACGATCAATGAAGTTGCATGTATTTCTGGTGTACCGCTAAATAAGAGGCCCGAGGCACCACCTCCAGGAGCCTCATCACAGGGAATATAGAAGGAAATGAAGTGCCTAATACTTGTATCAAATAACAGACATTATGGGCATTATTCAGATTTAGAGATCAATGTCATTTGTGGAACTTTATTGTTTTGGGCGGGTTTTTTCACATTTTATAAACGCGCAGAACACAATCTACGCGTTTCACATGTGTACGACCAACCTGCTCTTGTGTTTGTGACAGAGTCTTAAGGGCATCAAGATGAAAACCTGCCTGCAGACGCATTTTGTGTTCCGGTCACTGAATAAAGGCCCCATAAACCTCCTTCAAGAGTCTATCAGTTCTCTGTGCTGCTGCTTACATGTTGTTAGAGAGCAGAGTTCTCCAACATGGCCTCTAACACTGCATACAAAGGCACTAGGACCCGGAAGCACCAAGTGGTTGACCTCCAACCATCTTTACTGTGTAGAGTGTTACAGTACTATGCAGATGCCAAATACTTCGCTCCTGAGGGGATACCATGCACCTCCAGTACAGCTACAACTGACAAATGTTATTAAACACGGCAATACCTCTGTACCTCTTGATACCACAAAACGCCTGCTTAATCTGAATAAGGGCCAATATACCATGGGCAGCTATTGGTCTCTGGCACATCTGTGAGTGGTCAGTTATAAAGAATGAGTAACGCAGGTGCTCTTGCCCTTAGTCTAACTCAGTAAAACAAGGATATTCCAACCTGCATTCGGCACATTTGAGTATAAAACAACACATGTGAAAAGTAACATATTACAAATGAACCACGAAAGAACGGCCAGCAGTCAGCTTACCTCTATGGTGGTTATAGTGTACAGGACAGACTCCCACAGCGCCGGACACACCACAGCATCGCTGTCATCAATACTCAGCAGCACAGCCAGACACACCCGGGAGGCCTCAGCGTTCACAAGGGCGGGAAGATGACGGCACAGCGCGGAAATCAGCTCGAAGAATGCAGAACGGATCTACACAATACACAGACTATTCATACAAGGAAATACAGTAGTCCACAGGTGCTCAAACTTGGTCCTCAGGACCCCCACGCCGTGCATGTTTTGCAGGTCTCCTCACAAGTGAAATACTTAGCTCCACCTGTGGATCTTCTAAAATGTGTCAATGAGTAATGAGTGCACCTGAGCAGCTGTCCGGTGACCTGGAAGACTTGTACTGTGTGGGGTCCCAAGGACCGAGTTTGAGAACCCTTGCAGTTTGCATTTCTTCACTCATTGGAGTTACACTCGTATCATTACATAACAGCGTGCTTGCAGTCAGGTTAGAGGCTTACGTTTGGTGACTTGTGCTTGCTGTACTTCCAGAAGGCATTGTGGGACATCAGGTGAGCGAGCCCCTCCTGCAGGGAGCCGCACTCGCTGCTCGGTAGAGCGGACAGAAGACGCTTCAGGGCCAGCATGGAGCAGGTCACAACGCGGAAGTACTTGGCCTCCCTTTCCTCATCCGGGACAGTCCTGGGACAGATACGGAAATATTAATATCCCAAGGGAAATAAGCAGCTTCATGCAACGTTCCACTGAGCTCAAATGTTATATATTATTTGAAAAGGCTTTAAAATGTTGAATTTACATTTGCTGTTCGGCTAAGTCTAAGCCATTGTACACAGACTCGCTCCTGCATTGTACTCCGACCCCTTGCCTGCTTACATCCTGCTATCTAGCCACCACCCACTTGCTTGCACCTCTTGTAATCTGTCTGTCTCCCCTTCCTACTAGATTGCAAACTCCCCCGAGCAGGGCCCTCTTCCCTCCTGTTGTCAAAGCCCACTTCTCTTCACATTTCACTCACAGCTCTCCTTTACTCACTCAGTGACCATCTTCGTCTGCATACTCCTCTCCATCATTGGCCTCAAGCCTCTAGTTGTATATTGATTGAGTCCTCACTACTTATATTTAAGCGGTAATGTGTTTTGATCTGTGGCGCTCTTTATTTGTACTGTACTTTTGTTATTTATTCAATGTTATGCCAAGTTTTGTCTCCCTGTATTGTTCCTTTGTACGGCACTGCGAAACACTTGTGGCGCCTTATAAATAAAATTCTACTAATAATAAACTTTTCCATGTTGCTGACTCCTCTGATTTCTCAGCCAGTGATCTGAGCAGTCTGAAGTAAAAAGATTAAAAAAAAAATTATTTTTTTTTTAATCTTTTTACTTCAGACTCCTCGGATCACTGGCTGAGAGATCAGAGGAGTCAGCTGCCAGCTGATCAACAACATGGCAGCTGCCCCCCCCCCCACCCCAGTGCTCTGCCTCTCCTGTCTCACCGAGCAGTGGCTGCTGCCACAAGTAGGCTTCCTCTGCTACATGGGGCACTCGTCTGCCAACTCCTGGGGCTTCTGAACTGTAGGAAACTTACAGCGGAGACAAGCAGCCAGCTACAGGCCATAGTCAAGGTTACAGCCAGCCTTCAGCAAGCAGAACTCAAGAGTCTGTGAAAAATGTCTTCTTAGTAAGTGCAGCATGGGGTAGGGTAAAGTCATCCGTGGGTGCCGAGGTTCTGGGAAGCAGCAACAGGGGAGCAGGAGGGGGAACACTGAGCACAGACTTTATGAGATGTGTCTGTGGATTGGGAGAACAGGGCAGCACACAGTGTATGATGAGGGGAAACACCCTCCGCCACACACTGCCTCTCACTAGTCACCCTCTGCCACACACTGCCTCCTTATGCCTCTTGTCACCCTCGGTACCCACTGCCTTCCTATCATCGTATGCAGCAATCTGTCACTTCATATTCACCCTCTAACAACCCAACCCTTTGCCTCTTCCTAGTCAGTCATTGCCTTTCCCTGTCATCCACTGCCTACAAAGTCTCCACCTGCCCCTCTGCCACCGGTTGTATCCTCCCAGTCACAGCAGGTATGAACTTAACATTTGCATGAATATATTCACCCACTGAGTGCCAACATTAGGATGGATAAAAAGGTTTACTTGGCAATTTTTACACCTATTTTGACAAATTCACTTGGCACTCAAAAGGGTTAAAAACACATGCAGGGCAGGAAATGAAGGCGTGAGTGGTCCGTACACGTCCGTTCTGTGCCTCCGCAATGCTACTGAGCATGTGCAGTCTGCAGACCACCCAGTGTACCGACCAAAATAGTTTAAGAAACCATGGTCTATACATTCACAGGTTTATCTGAGGTCATCTCTATTTGCAAACACTGAAGCCTGGGAGATAGAAAGAAGAGGAAAGTACCATGGTGCTAATGCAATGAAGGATATCCTCAGCTACTAATTGACAAACATGGCGGTAAATATTACCAGAAGTATCAGAGTAATACAGTAACAGATAATGGGGCAGATGTATTAAGCCTTAAAAAGAGATTAACACAACGGTAATAAAGAGTGATAAACGTCCAGCCAATCAGTTCTTACCTGTTATATTATAGTCTGTGCTTGGAAAGTTAGTTAGGAGCTGATTGGCTGGACATTTATCGCTCTTTATTACCCTGGCGTCTATCTCTTTTTAGGGCTTAATACATCTGCCTTATTGTTTAACAGCAAATACACAAATAATAAGCAGGAATAGGCGTACTGTGGGTCACTTAGCGAGTCAGGCGTTTCCTTCATCAGATGATCAAGCAAAACCTAAAAAAAAAAAAAAAAAAAAGGATTAAAAACAGTTTATCGCTGTATATAAGCAAGCGTTGCAGTTTGTGGTGCCATATAAATGATAATAATATAAAAGTTGCAAGAGAAAATACTGGAACAAAAGAGACTGAAAACCGCTCACCCACAATAATAACAGACTGATAAATATATATTATATTTGGCCTCTTGCTGGTGTTACTAATTAATCGTTTCCCCGGATATTCCCTGTCCGGCTTCCTCAGGAGCACACTTGCTCCTGAGGAAGCCGGACAGTGAACATCTGGGGAAACGCGTTGAGCTGTTTGAATGACCGCACATCCATCCGATTATCAAGTGATGTCCCATCTCCCACTGACGTCCACATTCTCCTGATTAAATTGGATTACAATTACTTCATGGGATACCTGCATTATTCCTAATATCCAGCATAAGGAGAAGACGCCCAATAGGGAGAAAATGTAACCCTAAAGGTGGCCATACATCAGAAAGATATTGTACCCAATCATACAATTTCAATTGATTGTAAGATGGATTGTATGCAGATTGTGTGCACATCTTGTGTACACAATCATACAATCAATCATAAGATGGATTGTATGACTGATTGTATGATGGATTGTATGCAGATTGTGTGCACACAATCATACAATCAATCATAAGATGGATTGTATGACTGATTGTATGCAGATTGTGTGCACATCTTGTGTACACAATCATGCAGCAGATGGATTGTATGACTGATTGTATGATGGATTGTGTGTCCAAAAACCACCAAGGACTGCCGGGGATTTCAAGGGAAATTGTACACAATCATGAGCGCGATCGATCCTAAGATCGATCTTTCTGATGTATGGCCAGCTTAACAAGCGAACTTTTTGGGACTCTATCATCACCCTGTTCTGGTCCACAAAAATACCAGGAAACATTGGATGGTAATACACATCAATATCTTTCATTCGATAAAAAAAAGCCATTTTATATGGAGCTCCACAATATATGATTATAACATCTATGTCATCTTTTTTGCTCATTAGCATATATATGATTTTAGTTATACATTTTTTATGTATCTTTTATATGTGAACATTAAATTGTCTTTTTAATTGAGAAACCGTCTGGTCTACATATTGGTTCAGCCAGCGCTGGCACACCACTTTTTGTTTTATCTTCCATTTGTTTGGGCTTGACAACCCAGTGCCAGCAGCTGTTGATAGCGCACCACCCATAAATTTATTTTTCTTCTTTACTAAAAAAAAAAGTCCAAAAACATTGGGGTGTTTTAAGGAGCACCTTACAGTCGCTAGAGCATCCATAGCTGCAGAGCTGCAGCTTCATGGTTCCAGCAGACCCACCCCCTAGTCATGACATCACATGTTCAGAGGCGGAGCCAGCAGGAGAAAGAATATTTATTTATTTATTAACAGTTTCTTATATAGCGCACACATATTCCGCAGCACTTTACAGAGTATAGTTGAACATTCACATCAGTCCCTGCCCCAGTGGAGCTTACAATCTATATTCCCTACCACATGTACGTGCACACACAGACATTCTAGGGTTAATTTTTTGGGAGCCAATTAACCTACCAGTATATTTTTGGATTGAGGGAGGAAACCAGAGTACCCGGAGGAAACCCACGCGAGGACGGGGAGAATATACAAACTCCGCACAGTTAGAGCCATGGTGAAGATCACCTTGTTATTTACTATGTTAATACAAATTAGAAGTACAGTATGGTTCACTGATATCTTATTTTAATCTTTGGAATCCACTACTCTATGGTTATTAGCAGAAGTACATAAATAGCTATACAAAAAAAAGTAATTTTAAATAGGAGTAGAACATTTATTAAGTTTCACTAGATAAGCAGAATATTTGTAAAATGACAACTAGAAAATGGTGTACTCAAATGAAAGACATGATACGGTAGGGACTGTGGGTTATTAATGGCTGGTGAGATCCTTACAAAGTAAAAAGAATGGTAAGATTTGCAAAGTAATATGAAAAAGCATTTCCTATCTTCTATACGGCCGCGTTACAAAATTGTTTTCAATTGTTTCACCCACTTCATGAAAAAGTAATTTATTTTTAAAAATGAACAATAAAGATTCTTTGTTTTTTGCTCTCTTCCGGCAAGTTTTTTTTTATATATTAGTTTCCGGATAGCTGACAGACAATGGGGGGTATTCAATGTCAGGGGCACGGCTGTCGAGCTAGCGCGACAGCCGTGCCCCTGTCCCGTTCTCGGTCAGCTCGCCTGGAGCTCGGCAGTCGGGATTCAATGTCCCGGCCGCCGAGCGGCGAGAAGGGGGGCGTGGCCGCGAGTTGATGGCAGAAATAGACGAGCTCCGACCGGGAGCTCGCCTACTGCCGGCTTTTCTCAGCAGAATGAGCCCGACAGCTTGTGAGGTCGGGCTCGTTCTGCGCAAAACCCCTGTTCAATGCTGTCGGGGAAGACAGCATTGAATAGTGCCCCGCTGCCATCTCCCCCGTCGGGAGATGGCTGTGGGAGCTCGAATGACATTGCATACCCCCCAATGAGCGGTATTCAATCCCATTCAAATTTTTTTGAGAGGTAATTTCGACTTGCCCTATTCAATGCTAGTGCTGAATTTTCATCTGGCTGAAAAATCCAGCAATGGCAAAAACCACACGGATTTAGGAAATTGCAGCAAATTCACATATTTTGTTGAATTCACAAAAGTTTTTGCCCATCCTGATGCCCCACCCCCTAAAAAAAAAAAAAGGAAGTGTAATGGCATCTGCGAAAATGGACTTAAAACTGGCAAAACCGCTTGTGAACGAATACTAATCGGCGCATTATTGACGATTTTTCAGCTGGCCACGAAAATCGGAGACGGGATAGAATATCCCCCAATGTCTAGGTTGAAATGGTCAAAACAAACAAAAAGTCAACATGACTGGTTGACTCATTAAAAAGTTGACAATAGATTGGGAGTATTTTTATTGAATTTTTAAACTATTACATATCTGATCACCAATGTGGACTCTGACTGGGTCGCTACCTGGACAGAAACATGGCAAGCGAAGTGAGGGGGATACACTACATCGGTGATGGCTAACCTGGACACTCCAGCTGTTGTTGAACTACACATCCCAGCATGCCCTGCTACAGTTTTGCTATGTGGCCATGCTAACACGGATGCAGAGCATGCTGGGATGTGTAGTTCAACAACAGCTGGAGTGTCAAGGTTAGTTATCACTGCACTACATGGTGGTGTCAACATTTACACCAATACAAACTGGAAACCCAGGTCTACCTTTTCAAGTATCAACATTTTCTGTGTCAACCTGCTGCCTGTGTCTACCTTTTTATGAGCACCACTGCAACAAAATGGTATTCTAGTGTACCTTTCAGACAAAATAGCCCGGCTCTGTATCGGCATTTGAGTCCCAGCCTGACCCACCCCTTTCAAACAGAAAAGGTAAATTACCGGGTCAGACATTTTTACCCAGTAATTTGCTGATCAGGGTATGTCTTCTGTGTGAAAGGGTCAACCCTGGTCGAAATTCCCGGGTCTTCGACCCTGGTAAACACAAGGGACGGGTTGAACCGGGTTAACCACTTCACACAAGAAAAATAACCCGTGTTGAACTGCAAATTACCAGGCAGAAATGTTTGACCAGGTAGATTGCTTTTCTGTGTACTGATAGTGTGTACACACGGTTCGATATGGCTTCCGATGTTGACGATATCGTCAACATCGGAAGCCATATCGTATACATATCGCATACTGATTGTATGCATTGTAAGGGCTTCCTAGCCCGATGCGCGCTCCCGTTTAAGGGGAGATCGGAGGGGAGATAGAGTGGGCAGCACACTCTATCTAGCACAAATCGCAAGCATATCGCATGCATCGTATGTGCCTTGCGATATGCTTAAGATGCGATGTGCTATACAATTTCCAGGGCCCTGTCAGTCATCCTGTTGTTAAGTCAAAATCGCTTAGTCAAAATCTTAAGCAAATCTTAAGGCACATAGGAAATCGCATAGCAAATTGTATGGTAAAAAGTCAAAATCTTAAGCATATCTTAAGGCATATCTTAAGGAGTAGAGAAAAAAAAAAAAAAAGGGAAAAGTAAAAATCGGACAAAACATCGAATCGTACATCGGATCGCACAGAACATCGAACCGTGTGTACACACTCTAAGCCTTGAAAAGTGATAAAATGTAGAGTGACAAACCACCAGCTTCTAACACAGCCTGTAACATGACAGTTAGAGGCTGATTGGCATAGTGTTCATTCTAGCACCCGCGATCTTTGAAAACCCATGCAGTGATTCTAGCACAGGTCTGGTTTGCATATCAGTGCTGATATACAGACCACACTGTGATAGAAGCACTACAGCAGACAGCGACACCCCAGGCAGGGAAGAGGAATTGCATGGGCTTTCAAAGATAATGGGTGCTAGAATGAACACTATGGCAGGTGGTTTATCACTCTCCACTTAACACTTTTTCATGCCTAGTAGAACTGGCCACCCAATCTTTTAATCAATCGAGAACAGGTATCAGTAAATAAATGTGCTAAGTAGCCAATGAGATCAGAGATGTTCCTGATTCCCTCCCTCCCCCCCCCCCCCCCTCCCCCTCAGACACACATGCCAATAAAAATAGCGACACTTGTTCCGTTTCCATGGAGACTCCGGCGGCAAATGCTCCAAAATCCTAAGAAAATACAATGTAATAGCAAATAGCAATTTTTCATCATTCAGGAGATGATCCAAAATGCATTGTAAAAAAAAAAAAAAAAAAAAAAACAAGGTTTACAAATGTAAAACATTTGGCTTTTTTTGGGCTGAAGGTCACGGAGTGTTATTTATTATGTCTTGGCACGGACCCGCTAAATGCCTGTTTATATATAATTATGACGTAGCCAGCATGGAAAATCCCATCAACTGGCCCGTGGACAGCTTTTATTAATCCATTAGTACAAAAGGTAACACAAATAAAAATACAAACGTAGGATCAGATCTGATACAGAGAATAACATTACATTGCGGTCTAAGCAGGAAATGATCGCGATGTTCTAGAACATTACATACTCTGTCTGAACTAACCCTAAGAGAGGGAGATCACTGTACGGGACTCTATGAACTTGCGCTAAACTTCAGACACAGCCAAAGTAAGGAGAACGAACGAACGCACACACACACACACACACACACACACACACACACACACACACACAGCGAGGATCAGAACAGGTCCAGAGAGGGGCCTTCTCCCTGTACACGACGTAAAGCAGATTAATGTCTATTTTCCTGATCTATAGGTGGCCAAGCCACAGCAGATGTTGGGGTTAGAACCTTGGGTAATGACTGATTTAAATTGGCGCCAATACAATGTACTACACAAAGGGGAAAAACAACAGATGTGTACGTGTAATTCAGTTAAACCAATATTGTTGAGAAATTAGTTCTTGGAAATAATGGTGCAAAATAAGAATTGTACAATTTGTGACATTAATAATCCAAATATTTCTCCCTGCTCCATTTCTGCCTTTGCCAATATAAAGGAACAACGAATATGTAGGCAAAATGAAGACGCTTTATTTACATCACTCTTAAGGTGACATAATTAGGCTTACCGGGGTGCTCATTACACCCTGGATGATATATCCGCTGTTCAGTCGAATGGCTGATATATCGACGGACCATTGGCAAGTGTGTACCATCGACATATCTGTGAAGGGTGTTGTTCACAGGTATATATAGCAACACAGCCGATGCCTGATATATCGTTCTGTATGTACAGGCAAAGCACTGACCGCCCATACAGCCGCTGCAGGATCATCCGGTGATTGACAGCATGTGCCTGCCCAGTTAGAATGGTGTTAGTTATTTTGTGTCTGTGCAGGGTAAATACTGGCTGCTTTATTCTTACACTGCAATTTAGATTTCAGTTTGAACACACCCCACCCAAATCTAAAGCCCCGTACACATGGGGCAATTTCAGCAATAATTACCGGGGATATGGTCACTGAGCGACCGTGCCCAGCCCGGAGGACGTCCCTGGTCACAGGAGCATGCTCCTGTGACCAGAGGTTTAGGTCCAGGCAGAGTGTCTAGTTTTTATCAGCGACCATCTCTGAGCACCATATTGCTGAGCAATTTAAGCCAATATTGCTCAGCGATCATACTGCTACGTGTGTACGGAGCTTAACTGTCTCTGCACGTTGCATCTGCCCCATCTGCAGTGCAGATGGAGGGTATTAGGATGAACACTACTCTGGTAAATCAATGACTTTACCCGCTAATCGGCAACTTTTCGCGGGCAGAATATAGAACAGGGAAACTATTAAATGAAAAATCAAGTACTGCCTGCAAAAACGCTAACAATCACCTAGTTTGAAAAGCCGCAGTTTAGGAAGTAAACCCAACTTTAATGAATCTGCTTACTCTACTTTTTAAAATGTATAATGATTAATTAAAAGACCACCACCAATAATGTTGATCTTTTTTCATAACGGCATCGACATGGATGAGGCTGAAATCGCAAACCTTGACTTAAAAGGACCATGAAACAACCATACATACATTTCGTACATTACGGTGGCTATTTTTGTGTACCGATAAGTTTCGACAGTCCGAAACATTTTTCGACAAGAGTGGTTCGAATTTACATTCGACCAAACTTTCGGACGGTCAGAAAATTTTTCCACAGTCTGAAAACCTGCGGATCAGCAAAAACTATGGCGATGGCTGTTTTTGGAATGGTGCCATTCCCAGGTACCCAATAGAGTTGTGCAATGCGACAGCTACCATATATGTCACAGTCAAGCATCACAGCTATGGCACCACTAATATAATTTACCCCTAAGGGGGGGGGGGAATTCATTATCATCTATGTATAGGTCTAGTGTCTGTTTGTTTGTCTCCAGAACACTGCCATCTGTGGAGTGAAACTACATCTCTTTCTCTCTTACACATGCAAAAACACAGAGGCAATCACAAGGTAGCAGACTAGCTTTCGAAGCATTTGCTTCGAGCGGGCTTACTAGTATGCATATATTTCCCGACAGGGGAATTAATCGACACTTACCTATTCAATGCTGCCGTTAATGACAGCATTCTAGGGTGTCAGATTCCACTTTTTTTTTGGCAGAAACGGACACAAATTGGCGAATTCACAGACGTTTTTCGACAATCCGTGGTCATTTTTACCAATGCACAGACTTTCCGACACTCAACAGCCAGAACATTGAATTCCGATCGCCAAATTACTGTCGGATGAAACGAAAATATCCCGGGACGTTCCAACAGTCGGAATCCCATATTAAATACCCCCCTAAATTTATAAAGTTCTAATTCTAAACATTTTCAACTGCCGGGGACATTAACTCCCAATCTTGTACTATTGTACAAATCTGGGTGACCCCTTATGCAAACACCAATCATGATTGAAAGTTTTAGGGCCCTATTCAATGCGGTCTTCCCCGACTTCACAAGCTGTCGGGCTCATTCTGCCGAAAACGGCCGGGAAGTGACGAGCTGCCGGCTGCAGCTCGCCTCTTCCCGGGCCGCAACTTGCGGCCACGCCCCTTCTTATCCCACTGCAGGCGGGACATTGAATCCCGTCTGCATGTTCTCGATCGAGCTGACCGAGAACGGGACCGGGTCACGGTGGTCAAGCAAGCTCGACCGCCGTGACCTACACATTGAATACCCCCTTAGATGCATGACTACGACTCAGGAACGTTCTTATTGTCACCTCGGACATTACAGACTCACATGCAAAATTTCATCTTTGCAGAACGCCAGGGCTTCCGGCTGCTTGTGTGGGGGGAAAGCGGCTTCAAAGGCTGCTCTGGCTGCACTTGCTGCTGGCGAGTATGTATCGCACTGGGCGATTAGCCAGAACCCCATCAGACTTTTTAAGTGAGGGGCCAAATGTTTCTTGACTTTGAGAATAAGCTGTTCGAAGGCTTGTTGAGTGGCCTCCCGCACTCTGCGGTCATGGTCCTGCAAGGAGAGAAGTGCAATTAGTTCTCACAGGACAGCTGTACAAATAATCTTCACTTGTTTCAAAATAAGTTACATGAGGATAATCCACACCCTATTGTATGGATACAGGCGTTGGCAACCACAGAGAAAATATCTGTACGGGTCACAGAAAAGGGACGGGAGAATCAGCTTCTATGAGGCCACAGGGGAAGCCGACAAGGACATTACTTTGGAAATAAGGTCCAAAAACAGGAGGCAGGCACGAGGAATACAACTGCTCCTGCTACGTTAGACAGCTAACTACAGACCTGCGAGCTTAACATTAATAGTGGGTCAATTATTTGGGGGATTTTTAAGGGATGGGATCTAAAATATTTGGTACTTGTTTCCTAGCACGGCGCCCATCGCATCGTATACCATAAGCCTTACAATGGTATGCGTTCCAACGTGACGCAATGACACCCGATCTTATTCAATTTAAAATTGTATACCATTGTATATGCCATACAATGCGATGGGATATGATTTTAAATTGTATAAGCACCCTAATGGGTGCTTTCAATGTTAAATGGCCCCCTATAAGATTAATTGTATAAGCACCGTAATGGGTGCTTACAATGTTAAAAGCACCCCCACGCCACTGCCACTATCAACGCCAACCCGAAGCGTGGCAAGCGCAGCGGTACACGTCCTCCGACCTTTTCATACCCCCACCATCCACGTCGGCGTGGAGTTGATTTTATATAGTGTGGCGAGCGCATCTAGCCCCATGAGGGGACGTGGAATACATGTAAAGTAATACGCGTCCCCTCGCGGGGCTTGCTGTGCTCGCCATGCTTCGGGCACGGTGGTTCGCCAGACTATATAAAATCAACTTCACGCCGACGTGGTTAGGGGGGGTTTGAAAAGGTTGGAGGACGTGTACCGCTACGCTTCGGGTTGGTGTTGATAGTGGGGGTGGCGTGGGGGTACATTTAACATTGTAAGCACCCATTAGGGTGCTTATACAATTAAAAATCGTATCGCATGCGGGTATATGGCATACAATGCATAAGATGCCATATGATTGAAAATCGTGGGTGCCGTGCTAGGAAATAAGTATCAAAATATTTAGATACCCATTGCCAACTGTGTCCATGTCGACATTCGGATCAAAAACCAGTGAAAAACCCATGTCGACCTTCCTCATGTCGACCTTTATGCAAATTCGACCTTAAGTCATGTCGACCTTGGCCCATGTCGACCTTAAGTCAGGTCGACCTTCCTGCCAGTCGACCTAGTGGGGTCGACCTAATGACTGTAGACCTAAATGCAGTCTGACGAATGACCGCATCCCATTAAAAGGGGTATGGAGACTAGGACCCCAGATGTAATTATGTCACTGTACAAAGCGTTGGTTAGAGCACATCTGGAATATGCGGTACAATTCTGGGCCCCGCACTATAAAAAGGACATCATAGAACTGGAAAAAGTCCAACGAAGAGCAACAAAACTAATAAAGGGCATGGAGAATTTAAGCCAGGAAGACAGATTGAACCATTTAGGATTGTTTATGCTATAAAAGAGGAGTTTAAGGGGGGACATGCTAAACATGTACAAATATATCAGGGGCCAATATAAGGAACTGTCAGACGCCCTCTTTACTGTAAAGAAAGACTCAAGGACATGAATTTAGATAAGAGGAAAAAAGATTTCGTTCCCTTAGAAAAAAAAAAAACATTTTTTACAGTCAGGGCAGCAAAACTGTGGAACTCTCTTCCTGGAGATGTAGTGTCAGCAAACAAAATAAATTTTTAAAATAAGGTTGGACAAACATCTATTGGTTAAAAACATACAGGGGTACATGCAATAATCACAATCTGTCCTTAAATATATCAGTATACACTATGTATAACAAGGGATGAAGCTAATACACCAAGGTTGAACTGGATGGACGGGAGTCTTTATTCAACCTTAAATACTATGTAACTATGTAACAGGTGTCCAACAATGGCTTCAGAGAAAAAGATATCATGGTAAATGAATAAGGCCCATTCTGTTACTCGGCCAACTGGGAGCATAAATACAACTCTGGACTTCCTGAAGTCCTCACATAGGGCCTTATTCTGGTCTGTGCGGCCGGAGCCGAATATGCGGCCAGGACCGTGCGTCCTAAACCCCGCCTTCCGTACGGATCGCTCACTCCGTCCGAATGCGGTAAGCCGCTGACCGCACGGAGCACGAGTGGATTTCTCATGAATACACCTCCTCCATCTCTGGGAACCTCCCCCATCATTTGATGGTCGCATACCATCGAATGCAGGACCGAGTGGTCAGGCAGCTCCCGCGAGCTCAGACCACTCGGGCATTTCTCCGTGCAAAAGCAGGGATCTGGGCGGGCAGCTGACATCCGGCAATGTCATATGTCCGCCCCCTACACGTGCGTCACGGCCGCATTACCATACGTACGCCCAGCGGTTTCATGGGAACGCCCATGAAAGGCGTATGCATATGTTTATGAGGCCAAACAGCCCTTCACGCCCCTCTCCGCCCCCTGTTCGTAGTGTAAACAATTCATGCGGAATTTGGACGTATGTCCCTTTCGCACATGCGCAGATATGCCTCTGCACATGCGCAAACACAAAACATCGGCTGAACGAACGCACGCGGACATATCCACACCAACCAGAATAAGGGCCATAGGGACGGCTCTTTGGAGAGCACTTGTGCTAGGTGACGCCTTCCCAAACATGTTCTGTAGTAAGAAAGGAATTATTCTATAGAATTTGACCGTTTCTAAAGCTATTGTGCACATTGTACGGAAAAAAAAATCATACTTAGTCAAAAAAAAAATAATAATTAAAGAGGAACTTAACCTGGTGCTTAGTGGGATGTGAGAATAGAGAAGGTTTAAGCCTCTGCTTAGCTAAGTGGTGTCAGAGTGGAGAGGAGCAAGGAAAGGGGAGAGGAGCCCACGGGTAGTGGATACTGAAAGGAGAGGAGCCGAAGAGTATACAGCTAAATTAAGCTAATGTTCCATTATAGATGCCTCATTATAAATAAAATCTGCATTAATTGGTCAGATGGACACTATGGGTGACATTCTATGGGATGAGATAATCTGACTTATGCAAATTTTTTCGCAAAAACTGCAGTTTTCGCACTTTTTCCCTAATTCGCATATTTAATGAGATGAGAAAAACGGCAAAAAGTGCGGTTTTGCCGCGAAATTGCACTTTTTAAAAGTGCGATTTTTAGTTTTCACCAGAACTCGCATCCAGAAGTTTTTACATTAAAAAGTATACAATTTGCATATTTAATGAGATGCGAATTAGAAAAATGTGTCTAAAATTCGCCAAAAAAAATCAGACCAGGTTCTGATATGCGAAATGGCCAGAACCCTGCACAGATCATTGAGATCTGTGCATGGCCCTGTGGTAAAAAATGTTGAAAAGTGTTTTTGTTTTTTTAAATGGCGTGGGGTCCCCCCTCCTGAGCATAACCAGCCCCGGGCTCATTGAGCCGGGGCTGGTTCCAAAAATACGGGGGATAAAAAATAGGATTTATGGTCTTACCTTGATAAATCCCTTTCTTTGAGTCCATAGGGGGCACAGGAGTTCACGCTGGGTATGAGAGTTGAGGTAGCAGAGCGTGCACCAAAGGGTTACAGAAATGTAACCAGCATGCTCCCTGCCTCCCTTCTCCCTCATATCCCGCCCCCTGACCCTGGGTCACCAGTTTCGTTAGCAAGCCCAAGGCAGGAGCGGAGCAGAGAAGAAGGAAGAGCAAACACATACACATAGCAAACAAGGCCAAAGCCATGGAACTTCCCCATATAGGAAGCCCCGCTACCAGGTGCGTCTGGGAGGGCGTCCTGTGCCCCCTATGGACTCAAAGAAAGGGATTTATCAAGGTAAGACCATAAATCCTATTTTCTTTATCGTCCACTAGGGGGCACAGGAGTTCACGCTGGGACGTCCTAAAGCTGTCCCCTCACGGGTGGGGGACGCTCCTGGACTGCGGAAAGCACATGTCTACCAAACTGTGCATCAGCCGATGCAAAGGTATCAAACGCATAGAATTTGATAAATGTGTGGGAAGAAGACCAAGTCGCTGCCTTGCAGAGTTGTTCTGCCGAGGCCCCTCGACTAGCGGCCCAGGATGTACCCACAGACCTGGTAGAGTGTGCCGTAACCCCCTCAGGGGGAACCAACTGCGCTGAAAGATACGCTTGACGAATGACTGACCTGAGCCATCTCGCCAAGGATTGCTTGGAAGCAGGCCAACCTCGCTTCCTGGCCTCATAAAAAAGAAAAAGAGAATCCGACTTACGAGTCGCCTTAGTCCTGCGCAGGTAAATCTGCAACGCATGGACTACATCCAGAGAAGCCTCCGCTTCTGATGACCCAGGAAAAGAAGGAACTACAATCTCCTGGTTGAGGTGGAATTTTGACACGACCTTAGGAAGAAAATCTAGCTTGGTACGTAGGACTGCCCTGTCCGGGTGAAACACCAGAAAGGGGGGCCTACAAGACAATGCACTAAGGTCGGAAACCCTTCTAGCCGAAGAGATAGCCAGGAGGAAGGCCACCTTCCAGGACAGCCACTTCAAATCCACCTCCTCCAAAGGTTCAAAAGGAGCTGACTGAAGAGCTCTGAGAACTAAAGCAAGATCCCATGTAGCCACCGGTGGGCTTACCGGAGGCTGCAGATGAAGAACCCCTTGAAAAAAAGTTTTTACATCTGACATGAACGCCAACTTCCTTTGAAACAAAATTGACAAGGCAGACACTTGTACCTTTAAAGAGGAAAGGCGTAAACCTAAATTTAAGCCCGCCTGGAGAAACTCCAGCAGGCGGGACAAACGAAAACGTCTAGGCTGAAAACCTCTAGACGAACACCAATCAAAATAGGTCCTCCACACTCTGTAATAAATCCGTGCTGACGAAGGCTTTCTAGCACGCACCATAGTATGAATGACCTCCGGTGAAAATCCTTTATCCCTTAAGAGGGATACCTCAATAGCCAGCCCGTCAAAGCCAGGCGGCTCAGGTCCGGGTGGTGGAGCGGACCCTGAGAAATGAGGTCTGGACGTAGAGGCAGTCTCAGAGGAGACGCCACTGACAGATTCCTTAAGTCGGCATACCAACCTCGACGGGGCCAGTCTGGGGCCACTAGAATCATCATTCCTCCTTCCTTCTTGAACTTGCGTAGAAGACGAAGAAGAAGCTGAAATGGGGGGAATGCATACACCAGACGAAACGGCCATGGTGCCGTGAGAGCGTCTACCAGGAAAGCTCCGGGGTCCCTTGTCCGAGAGCCGTACCGAGGAACCTTGCAATTGTGCCTGGACGCCAACAGATCTATTTCCGGCACTCCCCATTGGGACGTCAGCCACTGGAACACTTCTGGATGAAGTTCCCATTCCCCTGTGTTGATGTCCTGCCGACTCAGATAGTCTGCTTCCCAATTGAGAACCCCTGGGATGAAGACTGCGGAGATTGCGGGAAGACGTCTCTCCGCCCACCTGAAGATTCTGGACACCTCCTTCATTGCTCCTTTGCTGCGTGTCCCGCCCTGCCTGTTGACATAGGCCACGGCTGTGGCGTTGTCGGTTTGGACTTTTACCGGGCACCCTTGAATGAGAGCTTCTAAGGCCTGAAGAGCCCGCAGGATTGCTCTCAACTCCAGGACATTGATAGGCAGGCGACTCTCCTGCGCTGTCCAGCGACCCTGAACCGACTGAGAGTTGCAAACCGCCCCCCAGCCCCGAAGGCTGGCATCCGTGGTTATTAGAATCCAAGATGGAATCCAAAATGGACGACCCTGGGATAAGTTGTCCGCCTTCAACCACCAAGTGAGAGACAAGCGGACCTCCGGAGATAGCGTGATCACCTGACTCTTCAGACGAGAATGATCTCCTGACCATTGGCTTAGAACGCACAGCTGAAGCTGTCGCAAATGGTACTGTGCATACTCCACCATGTCGAATGAAGCGACCATAGAGCCCAACACCACCATGCAACTGTGCACAGAGACCCTTCTGTGACTGAGCAGGGAGAGAATCTTTTTCTGTAGAGAGTGGATCTTGCTCTCCGGCAGAAAAACCCTCTGGAGCTGAGTGTCCAGCAGAGCGCCCAAGTGGACCATCCTTTGAGAAGAAGTCAGAAATGATTTTTTCCAGTTTATCTTCCAGCCGTGAGATGATAGAAGCGTAATCGCCAATTGCAGATGACTCTGCAATAGGACTGGAGAATTCGCCACGATCAGGAGATCGTCCAGGTACGGGATCAATCGAACCCACAGACGGTGCAAGTGAGCCGACATAACTGCCATCACCTTGGTGAACACCCTGGGAGCCGTGGACAGTCCGAAGGCCAAAGCCCTGAACTGGAAGTGGTCCTCCTGGATGGCGAACCTCAAAAATCGCTGATGGTCCAGCCGGATGGGAACGTGGAGGTACGCGTCCTGGATATCGAGCGAGGCCATGAAGTCCCCCGGTTCCAGGGATAGAATAATGGACCGAAGAGACTCCATACGAAACTTCGGCACCCGCAAAAACACATCGAGCGACTTCAGATTGAGAATCGGTCTGTGAGAACCGTCCGGCTTGTCGATCAGAAACAGAGTGGAGTAGAACCCCTGCCCCCTTTGTTCCTGAGGAACTGGAACAATAACGTTCGAGTCTAAAAGGGATCGTATGGAAAGCTGTAGCGCCAGTTGTTTCGCTGGGTCCCCTGGAAGACCCGTGCGAAAATAACGCTGAGGAGGGGGAACCCGGAACGTTAGGGCATAGCCCCTGGAGACCACCCCCCTTACCCAAGCATCCGTTGTGGTGTCGCACCACATCGGCGCAAAGGACAGGAGACGGCCCCCCACCCTGGGATCCCCGGGGCGGGGCCTCGCCCCGTCAGGCTGCAGGCTTGTCAGTCTGCTTGGCCGCTGGGCGTCTGGTAGCCCAGGGCTGCTTGGTGCGGGGTTTGGCTGTTTTGGAGGCCGAGGCAAATCTGGCAGAAGATTGACCTCTGGCCTTACCCTGGGTCCGAAAGGACCGAAACGTTGACTTCTGCCGAGGAGGCGCCGCCGAAGGCAAAAATGCCGTCTTAGAGGCCGCCAGGGTAGTCACAATTTTGTCCAACTCTGGACCAAACAGGGTATCCCCCTGAAAGGGGAGAGCCTCCAAAGCCCTCTTGGAATTGTTATCCGCTCGCCAGGACCTAAGCCACAAAACACGTCTAGCAGCAATAGTGGCTGCGGAAGCCTTAGAAGCCAGGACTCCCGAGTCCAGAGCAGCCTCCCCCAAATACAAACTAGCCTTTTGTATATTCTGTACGTGGCCCAGGAGAGATTTGCGACTAGAACCATCGGACAATCCCGACTCCAACATGCCCGCCCATTCAGAAACTGCCTTGGCAACCCATGCTGCTGCAAGAGAGGGACGCGTGATTGCGCCCACCTGTGAATAAGCAGTTTTAAGGAAATTTTCCAATTTCCTATCCGACGGGTCTTTTAAGGAAGAAGAATCCGGAATGGGCAGAACTAAAGAGCGCACCAGCCTGGCCACATAAGCATCTACCGGGGGAGGCTTCTCCCACTTAGCCCTCTCTGAGGGAGGGACCGGATAGAAAGAAGTAAGGCGCTTAGAAAGCTGGAACCTTTTAGCCGGCTGAGCCCAAGCTGTCTCCAATAAATCTTCCATATGGGCCGAAGGTGGAAACTGAGCCAACACCTTTTTAGGCCGCTTAAAAAGCGGGCCCTTACTACTAGGAGCAGGGGCCTCATCCTCCAACTGGAGGACTGCCCTGACCTCCCGCACCAGTGAGTCTACCTCTGCTGAGGACAAAGTGTCGTCGGCCACAGTGGATCTGTGATCTGAAGTATCAGTAGACCCCCCTGCAGCCGAGTCCGAATCGGAATCGTGAGAATCCTGCACAGGACTCCTCTGCCTAGGCTGCCGCCTGGACCCCCTGTCAGCCAAACTAGCCGTTAACCCCTGCACAAACTGTGCAAAGGACTGCAACCATGGGGGTTCTACATAAGCCTGAGCTACCCCACCACTGGTACTAGCGACAGGGGGCAGGGGCGCAGGGGGAGCTGGTGCAGACAAGCGGTCAATAAGCTGTGTCATTACCTGAGTCAACGTCGAGGCCCAGGCCGGTTCCTGCTAGGTAGGAGGCAGAGGTAATGGGTTTGCTTCCACCGTGATACACCTGGAACAAACCTCCTCCTCCTCTTCTTCTTGAGACAGTACATCCGAACAGTCTCTGCAAGTACGCTGCATTGGAGAAAGAGCCTCCTTGCTCTTCGCCTTAGGCATACTGACGGAGCAAACAAACAACACCAGCAGCAGTTACTACCAGACACAGAATAAGCAAGTGTCCCTATATAGGAAAGGCCCAGGGGCACCACACACTTGCAGCCTTTCACACAAAAAGCCTTAGCAAAGCAATTTGTAAAGGGCAAATATATCACAGTTCAGCAAGCTGAACAGGAGACAGAGATTATGCAACACACAAACTCTGTATGGTGACAACTCCTTTCACCTGTAACAGACAAGATTGGCCTGTCTATACACAGGAAAGGAGACAGTAGCAGAGCTCAACAAACCAGCCAACAGCAGGAGAGGAGAATACTATACCAAACCAGGCTCCAGGAGCAAGGTGTAAGGGAGAATTCCAGCAGCCTCCTGTCTCTATACCCAGCATGTGCCAGAATGGCTGCTGATTAGGCTTTTTAAAGTAGGAGCTGGAACACCTGGGGCTGTGAGAGGTAGCACTCAACACGTCCCCAGGGGTGGGGGAGGGACCTCAGGACATCCCATTAACCCCCTCAGGCATCAACCTCCGGGGACCCACCTGAATAACAGTCCCTGGTGGTCTAGTGGAAGGGTGGCTACGCCAGACCCACACCGCCTGCCCCCCCGCTGGCTCCCACAAAACGGGCGGTGATCTGCTGCTAGACGCGGTCCCCTGCACGCAGGGAACCGCTGCTTACCTGTCCCAGGACGGGGCGCAGCTGCGGGAGCCTCCGGAGTGAAGACCCCGCGACGGAAGACCCCAGCCCAGTTGCCAGCGCTGCCGTCTCCGTCTCCGGGTGTAGGAGCTGCGCCGCTGACACTCACTAAAAGAGCAGTCGCTGCGGCAGCTCAGTAACCCTGGCTGTACTAACAGCCGAGAAAAAAATGGCGCCGCTCAGTCTGCCTGAGCGCCAAAGAAAAAACTGGTGACCCAGGGTCAGGGGGCGGGATATGAGGGAGAAGGGAGGCAGGGAGCATGCTGGGTACATTTCTGTAACCCTTTGGTGCACGCTCTGCTACCTCACCTCTCATACCCAGCGTGAACTCCTGTGCCCCCTAGTGGACGATAAAGAAAGCATAGGGGTCCCCCGTATTTCTGAAACCAGCCCCGGACTCTTGGACCGGTCCTGGTTCCAAAAATACGGGGGACAAAAAATCTGGGGGTCGCCCGTATTTTGAAACCAGCACCGGGCTCCAACAGCCCTCTGTGTCATGCCACAGCCGGGGGACACTTTTTATATAAGGTCCCCCGGCCGAAACATGAGCACCGTGGCTGGTCAGCCTTGGACGGGGTACCTGGAGGAGTGGGGACCCCCCCATAAAGGGGTCCCCCCCAGGCTTCACCCGTCCAGGGCTGAAGCCCGGGCTGTCACCGGCGTCGGTGGCCAGTGGACGCCGGCCTGATAGGGTTAAATCTTCCATACATAACATTGCTTGATACAGGAGAACTACAAGTGTCAGCAGACCTCCCCCGCATGCTGGGACTTGGAGAACCACAAGTCCCAGCATGCGGGGCATTAATGGGCCCGCTGGGACTTGTAGTCCACCTGTAAAAAGAATGTTAAAAAAAAAACACACACACACACACACACAGAAGTAAAACTTTATTACACACACACTCACACTCCTCACTTTTACACCAATATACTCACCAATCCAGGTCCAGCGCTGTCCTCTTCACAGCCGGCTCCCCCCGCACTGACAGCGGGGAGAACCGGCTCTCTCCGATGCCGCTAACAGCCTCTGTAGCGCTGTCCCAGCGCTACAGAGGTTGAGAGCGTGATTGGTCGATGCGTCTCCATGGAGACGCATAAGCCAAAGACGCTCTCAGCCTCTGTAGCGCTGGGACAGCACTACAGAGGCTGTTAGCGGCATCGGAGAGAGCCGGTTCTCCCCGCTGTCAGTGCGGGGGGAGCCGGCAGTGAAGAGGACAGCGCTGGACCTGGATTGGTGAGTATATTGGTGTAAAAGTGAGGAGTGTGAGTGTGTGTGTAATAAAGTTTTACTTCTTTGTGTGTGTGTGTTTTTTTTTAACATTCTTTTTACAGGTAGACTACAAGTCCCAGCGGGTCCATTAATGCCCCGCATGCTGGGACTTGTGGTTCTCCAAGTCCCAGCATGCGGGGGAGGTCTGCTGACACTTGTAGTTCTCCTGTATCAAGCAATGTTATGTATGAAAGATTTAACCCTATCAGGCCGGCGTCCACTGGCCACGGACACCGGTGACAGCCCCGGACGGGTGAAGCCTGGGGGGGGGGACCCCTTTATGGGGAGGGTCCCCACTCCTCCAGGTACCCCGTCCAAGGCTGACCAGCCACGGTGCTCATGTTTCGGCCGGGGGACCTTATATAAAAAGTGTCCCCCGGCTGTGGCATGACACCGAGGGCTGTTGGAGCCCGGTGCTGGTTTCATAATACGGGGGACCCCCAGATGTTTTGTCCCCCGTATTTTTGGAACCAGGACCGGTCCAAGAGTCCGGGGCTGGTTTCAGAAATACGGGGGACCCCTATGCTCAGGAGGGGGGACCCCCACGCCAATTTTTTTTTTTTTTTTATGAACACAAAATGACACATTTCCTCAAAATCGCACATTTTCATGCCTACAATTCGCACATTTTCATGGCTAAAATTCGCACATTTTCATGCCTAAAATTCGCACATTATCGCACTAAATCGCACTTTTCATTCCAGAATTCGCACCTCATTAAATATGCGAATTCGCGGCAAAAATGCAATATTAAAAAAGTGCGATAATGGGCGATTTTGAAAGTGCGAAAAAAATCTCATCCCATAGAATGTCACCCTCTGGGTATAAAACTATTTATAAAGTGCTGTTTGGTTGTAGCCGCTTTCCTAAATAAAAACACGAGACTTCTAAAGATCATGTTCCGTTCCTTAGAAGCCTTTATCCAGAGTCCCGCTGACCTACAGCTAAGCACCAGCGTGGTAGATCATTTACTTTCTGACTCCTGTTGAAGCTCCAATGTCTGACCAAGGAAGGGATGCACTTTAATCACTACAAAACCTTCAGCGATATCACATCCATGTGAACAGACTCCAAATTGAATGTGTATTACACAATACTAATAATAATACTAATAATACTAATAATAATAATAAGTAATCAATATATACCATTTGGAAAACAAAATAAGTCTAAATTCATTAAAGGTTCCCCCGATCATTACCTACCAGGGAGATCTTGCAGTAGTTCCTGGGCCAATAAGTAAGGACTCCTCGAACAGTCTCTTTGTCCCTCTCCTTGCACATAGCACCAAACTCTTGCATTGCCTATAACAACAATAAGATTAACAATCATACCATTCCCTAGAAATAATTGACTTAAACTAGAACACTGACCCCACACTGTAAAGGCTTGCATACTGTACATATGCGAGTACTTGGGACAATCCTATGTTTTGCAGATAACAGTACCCCCTATTTTAAAGACTCAAGATGGATGTGGCTCCCTGCCTCATCGTGCCACACTCTTGGGCTGCCTGATATTAGCCGTTGCTCTTTTCTAGAAGGTTAATGCACCGTATCGCTAACGAGATCTTCTGATTGACCAGGCAGCTTAGCCAACTAGATGTGATATACAAACCACATGAGCGCACACACTACACTACACAAATTCTCTTTACGAAACGTCACAACCACACCCATCCCCCCCCCCTCCAAGGTCTCGCACATGCGTAGAAGAAAAGCAATTTGCGCACTTCTGCAGGAAACTGAATTTGGACAGTGTACACAGTAATCCGGATTAAAAAGACCCCACACTAGTTGCACAAGTGAATGTGTGGTAAAGCAATAACATGACATCAGAGAACTCGGTGATGGGTCAGAGGTTAGATGAGGTCACAAAGGAAGGGGGGTTTTTGCTGCGAATGCCGTTAATACGGCATTGCAACAGCAATTCGCTGCTTTCACTCTTGCTATAATTGAGCCCAACATTTTGACCAGACGCCCAGGGGGTATGGTTCATAGGTTAGACACGGTCTAGGGCGACTGTCAATAAGTCGAAACCAAAAGTTTGAGATGCAATAGGGAGATGGTGCACTAGGTCGACATTGATGGAAGGTGGACACAAGTAAAAGAGCTCAATGTCGACAAATGAGAATACGGACCCCTATTTAGTGTAGGGTGCACTTTACTGTACCTAATGAGAGTCCACAAGGATGGTAAAGCATGAAAAATGTCCCCAAAAAGTGGGACTCATGTCGACATTTTAATGTGCCGACCATTGCCAAATCATCCTTTTGTAAATGTCGACCTTTTGCTGTTGGCCCGGATCCCACCTAAAACATGACTGAATATAATATGTATCACACAGGTGATGTTCAGCAACAATCCACTTACTTTTAGTTTTGTGGTGACGTCCCTCTTGGACAGCTTCCGTAGCACCATTCGGAAGTCGGCATCGACCAGGCTGTCGACCTCTTCGGCGCCCTGCACGGCGGGGACATAGCCCAGGTCGCTCTGTGATGATCCAAACCCGGTGAAACCAGGCACTGTCCCGCTTTCCTTGGCAAGGAGCTCTGCGGCCCTTCCGCTGCTCGATGGCTGAAATATATAGACAGCGTTTAGTTTCCACAGCTGTGAGCTACACACAGGACCACCGGCCATAGAGCCACAGCAGTCACATTACCCAATGGCTTGCCAGCAGCGTGATGTAGAGACGTGGGGGATATGAAGAGCAGACAAGTGTCCGGGTATCTAGTAACAAGGTTCACACTCCATAAATCAGGAATGTTCAAACTATGGAACCCCAGCTGTTGTGAAACTACAAGTCCCATCATGCCTTGCCATAGTTTTGCTATTAGGGAATGCTAAAACTATGGCAAGGCATGCTGGGATGTGTAGTTTCAGAACATCTGGAGGGCCTCAGTTTGGACATGCCTGCCATAAACTCTACTTCATCTCACCTATTGATACCCCTTTCACACTTGCAAAGATTTCCCAGGTTTTTGCACATGAACGCGCATCAACCCAGGATTTAGCTAATACCTCTTTTACACCAAGAAATAACCCAGGTTGGACCCAGGTCAGCTTTGGTGTAAAAGGGGTCAACCCAGGTCCAGTAACACTGGTCTCCTACCCAGGTCCTGACCAGGGTTGAACACTGGTTGGACCTGGGTCGTGGGCGGTGTAAATGGTACCAACCCAGGTTGGGACATCTGAGTAGTGCTGAAAGGATACCAGAAGTGCTGGACGCCTTTCCACAGTGCGCTGCAGTGGCAAAAGACAGCAGCCAGGAAGGATACGGGCAGTGCAGACAGAAATCATAATTGGATGCAGTATAATTTATATTATTATTATAATTATTATTATTATATTTTTTTTTGGGGGGGGGGGGGAGCACATGGGAGATTCGGTCTGCTGCTGCAGTGGAAGGGGCTGGGGAGAGCACATTGATGATGCTGCACTTTTATACCGCTATGTGTGCTTGAGCAGTGAATAAAACTTTTTGAAGAATATAAAAAAAAAACTTGTCATGTCTTTTAATTTTTATTTTAAATCATTGAGGGAAATTTGGATGGCAGTTTATCCTAAAATGGACATTTTTAATGTCATCCATAGGGAAAAGCAGTGCTCACCCAGGTTCAGTGTAAACGGTGCAGACCTGGGTCCGACCTGGGTCACAGTGCTGTGTAAATGGGGTATGAAGCTGGGTTCAACCCTGGAAACTCCCATGTTCAAAGACCAGGGTCCGACCAGGGACTTTGGTGTAAAAGGGGTATAAGTGTGAAAGGGTCTTGGATGAATATCCTGTGTTTAGCATTCCGGGATTTCTACCCAGGTCCTGACCTGGGTAGAACCCGGAATCGACACAGGATGCGGTCAGTGTGAACGGGTATTCCGGGTCAGCATGACCCAGATCCCGTTCACTGCAGTGAAAACACGCCGCTGGGAGGTGTCAGCACCGGCCAAGCCTCCAGATGACGCCACCTGCCTGACTTCATTCCGGATCGGGTGGCCAGTGTGAAAGGCTACATTCCCGGGTAGTGTCCGGGGATGCATCTGGGAACACATTCCCGGGTCTGCGAATGTGAAAGGGGTATAAATGTTGAAAGTATAGTCTGCATAGTCAACTAAAAGGGCTATGGGTCCTAGTGTCAACGGTAATTAGGACATCCACTATTAGTCAAGTCAAAATGTCGACACATAAAAAGGATGACATGGTCAAATGGTCCAACTTTTTCATGTCAAGCAATAGGTCGACATGAAAAAAGTTTGACATGAGTTTTTCATGTTTATTGGTGCCTATGTGACATAAGTCAACACACTGTCATATTTCTCCTCTATGTCCGCGCAGATAGTTATGTAAGAAAAAAACACCTTAAAAAAAAAAACATGAAAAACTAATGTCGACCTAATGGGATACGGTCAATAGGTCGAACCTATAAAGGTCGACATGAATTTTACACTCTCCATTTTATCACTTTTTGAAGCTTGATACATCTGGCCCTTGGGGTACTAACGACACTAGATGAGTACTGTAGTTGCAAAGAGATTAGTATAAAGTTGCAGATTTAGTATAACGGTACTATGCGCACAGCAAGGCGTGGGTCACTCGGGTGTGGTATGGAGGTCCGGCAATCAGGATCCCGGTGGTCAGTATCCCGACATCGGAATCCCAACTCCCGGTGCTCCGACAGGGGAACGAGCATAAAGAAGACCATTGCGGGCTCGGTGGCTTGCCACAGGTCCTATTCTCCTTCTATGGGGGTCGTGGACCCCCACAAAGGAGGATAGCCCCTGTCTGTCGGGATCCCGAATGTCAGGCATCTAAAAAGTCAGGATTCCGATGTTGAAGTACTGACCGTCAGAATCCCGATGGTCGAGCAGTCATCCTGCGCCAGATCACACCACTATAATTACCTTACTCCCTGTATTAGACGATGTACCTCGCATAGACGCTGCCTGTAGTGCCAGTGGCGCAACTAGGCCACAAAATCTGTGGCGTGACTAATGGGGCTATTTGGGCCGATTTGAGGATGGGGGGGTGGGCACATATCCGTAACCCAGCTTAAACTACTGTACATGGGCATAAACTCAATGGCAAGATGGCATATTATATATAAACTGAAACACCACATTGTCATACACAGAAATCATAGGGTGATGTGACTTTGTCTATGGGTTGTATTTGTGACCCCCACACCCCAAACAGGCAGTCCTGGCACCTTTACCCCCACTGGGCTGGTGTGGGCAACTCTCCAGGGGCTGTTGTGAAGCTACAGGTCCCAGATTGCCTAAGCATGGTACACAGGTCGGGTTTCCCTAGTTTGCCCTCCACCCCTCAATGTCCAAGTTCAGGGCCACTCACTCGGACGTTTCCTTTCGTCCTCTGCTTGTTCTTCCCCCCCATCCTCCGATCTGCTGCCTCACACCGGGAAACGTCTGTCCGGGCCGGCACTCCGCCGAAGCACCGTTGTTGATCGAGCAGTTCGACTATCGATTACCTCCTCTGAAACCTTTACTACCGTCATCATCAGGCCTGAGTACGCTGCTGCCGCTCACTTCCGCCCTCACTAGTACATCAATGGCATCGGCACTCGCTGCAGAGACTGGAGTCCTGGAGTGTGGTAGCAGCTTCTGTCATCACTCTGGAAACTCTTTCTAAAAAGACTATATGTGGCTTTTATAATCCCCTCTTTCCTTGTGACACTGTACCTCCTCCTTTTTTATATATAGTTTTCAATTTTCTGGTGCCTATATTATATATATATATATATATATATATATATATATATATATATATATATATACTCGCAATGGCCCAACACTTTTCTAAATTATGGGTTAATGGGGCAGATGTATTAAGCCTTAACAATAGATAAAGGCAAAGGAGATAGAGAGATAAACGTCCAGCCAATCAGCTCCTTACTGACTTTTTTCAAACACAGCCTGTAACATGGCAGTTAGCATGTGATTGGCTGGACGTTTATCTCTCCTTATCACTCTTGCATTTATCTCTTGTTAAAGCTTAATACATCTGCCCCAATGTTATCTAGGAAAACTGGATTTCCCCCTACAGAGGCAGCAAGAAAAAACATCACTCCTGGACTCGTATAGTGAAAAAAAGCTTTATGTGGCCTACATTGTTTCAGGTCCCAGAACTGTCTTCAGGACACGGGTACCTTTGATAAATCTGCACTGCTACAAGCAGCAAAACGCGTTAGTCTATAGCCTGGACCAGGACCAGCTGATCACTTTTAGACCTCATCAATCGGATTCCCCAGCGCTCTGGGTTGCCCACTCTCAAATCTTGAGAGATATCCGCTTCCTCACCATCCCGCTTCTGCGGCCCATTATTGTCGTTACCACGTGGATACACTCCCGAGCAGGAATCAAGGTTGGTCACAACGAACTGAGATCACTGACCAGTTGGTCTTAAAATTCACCAACCCTGAGGACACCTGCCATTTGATACCATCCCCATTATTGGAGCCTCAAGCGACTTGAGACAACTGTGGCCAAAACAGCTTCCAGCCCTACTACACCAATTGGGTTTCTAACCAACTGTGGCCCCACAGTCGCATCCATTTGAGGACCTTTTTGCTACTCAGCTTTCGGGACTGGATCATAATCACCATCAGTGGTAACTATTGGGCAACCCAAATTATCCCAGATATTAACCTATATTCACCATTTATCGGGTTCATTCCATTCAGCCTCCGGTCCAGTTATTGATTCACCTTTTTATTGTTGTATGTAATTGATTTATGTCATGTTGTTTTAATTGATATTAAATATTTGTACGATTATTTCATCAATACCAGCGCCACTTCTTTTTCTTTTTTACACGGGTCCCTCTGAAGACAGTCCTGGAGTGACGCTTTTTCTTGCCGTTTCTCTCTCTCTCTCTCTACATAAATACATATATAGATATATATTTTTTTATAAGGCGCCAAAAGTGTTTTGCAGCGCCATACAGAGGGCATACAATAGAACTGTAGAAACAAAATTTTATATTACAGTAAATAAATAACAAAAACCTGGACTTCCCCGGCAGCTCCCCGGTATTCCTTGCATCCAATTTGGCACTTGATGTGACATTTTTTCATGCGACACATCGCATGTAAAATGGCTCCCTGGGAGTTGCTGGAGGAGTTCAAGGTAAATTGGATGAAATACATCGTAGCTGCTAAAAATCACCAGCGATGTGCACCTGACAGCCACATATTCAATATATTCAATGTGCAGAAGGTTCAATCTCCCGATCCAATACGCTGCACACAGGGCTGTGCATCAGATGGGATGTCAAAACACGCGTTTTCGTCCGATTTTATCCGACCCATCGGAATCGGGTGAACCACTGGTCATCCATATGTATACTTGCCTATTGTTATTGTTACCGCTCTGGAAGAGAAGCCCAGAGGGGCAACACTTAGGGCGGTGTGGACGAGGCTGATGTTTCCAAGACCCGTCCGCGTGCCACACAAATGCTGCAATTCGCGGGTCTGCTGAGAGGGGTGGAACTTAAATTATGCATTTTAGTCCCACCCCCTCTCCATGGACCTGTGAATTTCGGTATTTTTTTCAGCAGGGTAGGGGGCTCGGGGGGAGGGGGGGCAAGCGGGGGACATGCCCACCTTCCCGGGAGGGGGACCCAATTTTTGGGAGCCTCCCAGCCATTGCAAGAGGGTAGGCAAATATGTTCATATATATCCCATACATACTATATGGACAAAAGTATTTATTGCAGTTATTATTAGTAGTTATTGCATCTAGGTGTTTAAATCAGACCTGTTGCCACCGGCGTATAAAATCAAGCACCTATTTATTTATCATTTATTTGCAGTTTCTTATAAAGCGCACACATATTCCGCAGCGCTTTACAGAGAATATTTGAACATTCACACCAGTCCCTGCCCCAGTGGAGCTTACACTCTATATTCCCTACCACATGTACACGCACACACAGACATTATAGGGTTAATTTTGTTGGGAGCCAATTAGCCTACGAGTATATTATTGGATTGTGGGAGGAAACCGGAGCACCCGGAGGAAACCCACGGGGAGAATATACAAACTCTGCACAGTTAGGGCCATGGTGGATATTGAACCCATGACCTCAGAGCTGTGAGGCAGTAATGCTAACCTAGCCATGCAATATCCATTTGCAAACATTTGTCCAACAAAATGGGTCCTTCTGAAGAGCCCAGTGACTTCAAGCATGGTACTGTGGTAGGATGTCACCTTTATGTGACATTGTGATAGGATGCCACCTTTAGGTGGCACTGCGATAGGATGGCACCTTTGTGTGACACTGCAAAAGGATGCCACCTTTGTGTGGCACTGCGATAGGATGCCACCTTTGTGTGGCACTGCGATAGGATGCCACCTTTGTGTGGCACTGCGATAGGAGTCCACCTTTGTGTGGCACTGCAATAGGATACCACCTTTGTGTGGCACTGCGATACGATGCCACCTTTGCAATAAGACCTTCTGTGAAATTTCATCCCTGCTGGATATTCCATAGTCGGGTATGATATTAGAAAGTGGAATCATTTAGGAACAGCAGCAACTCAGCCATGAAGTGGAAGACCACTTAAAATCACAGAGCGGGGACAATAACTGCTAAGGCGTATGGGGCTCTGCTGATTCCATAGCTAAAGAGATCAGAACTTCAGCTGGCATGAATTTAATGTGGTAACTTAATGGAACAGGTTTCCATGGCCGAACAGCTGCAGGCAGTACGCTATATATCTGAAAAGAGGACCCCCTAATAAAAAAGTGTGCCTTTTATCAAAATTACAATATGGAGGAGGAAGACTCGGGGCAGGGGAAAGCTGTCATATACATGGTGCACCTTGAAAAATATAACTTTATTAATATTTATTTAGACCAGGGTTGCCTACTTTTGATAAAATCATTGCAGGGAGAAAAGTTAAAGACATTGGGCGGGCCTTGCGTCACCAGGGGGCAGGCCTTGCGTCACCAGGGGGCGGGCCATGTGTCACCAGGCGGCGGGCAATGTGTCACCAGGGGGCGGGCCATGTGGGCCCTGCTGTACCTTACTCCCGGGCCCCTCTAGCCACTGTCCTGCCTCTGCTCGGTACCATGGATAGAGAACCCTCTCGCTACTTCAGTCCCTGAATCACTGATGTATTCTCATCATCTCCCTGCTTGGTCCCCATAACAACTGCTGTAACCTGCTGCCTAAAATGTGATGGCTAGAGCGTCTAATAATGATTAATGCTATTTATTATGTGATCACAAAACTTATACAATGGTGCCTTAAAAAATATATAGTCCTGTTATACAACAGAGCTGCGGATAATGGGGATGGTGGTGTGGGTGATAACCTGGCCCGCGCAACAACAGTTTGGGATGATGTATGACAGACAGTCCAGCGGTAGGTTGCAGGGGCAAGCGTCCCTACCCTCCTGCAGTGCACCTCCGCTTATGGTATCTTTAATGTGCAGTGTGCGCTTTCATGTTATAAACATGCAGAGTCTGCAGTAGATGACGTTACAGGTAACCACCAGTCTGGTCCCCCGGCGTGTGCTCCCTCCCCCGCCGCTCTGTTCTCTGCCGGGATCTGCATGCGCGGCAGCCTCTCTGGCTGTAGTCCCACGGTGTTCAACGTTGCCTAGCGACGCTTCCGGGGAGGTGATGTCGCAAGACTTAACCTCCTGGAGCGCGCTGGCAACAGAGTGACAGGTGATGCTGTTTCGGCCGGTCAGGCATTGGCGGCAGCATCACGGGCATCTAGCGCATGCGAAGTACGCAGCGCAGATGATCTTGTGGCAGCTGCGGGAGAAATGGGTCCTCTCCTGGGAGTCCGTGAGATGTTCCAGGATTCTGGGAGGCTCACGGACATTCCAGGAGAGTCGTAAACCCTGAATTAGACTGCAAAATAAAACAAAAAAACATAGATGAATCAAAGATGGGAAGTAAAAATAGTGTGTTAAAAATAAGGTGGCAAGACTACAATGCACTGTAATTAATATCTGTATTTATAAAGGTTTGGAGACCCTCTGGCGTAGGTATGTCCAAACTATGGCCCTCCAGCTGAAACTACACATCCCAGCATGCCTTGCAATAGTTTTAACATTTCATGATAGCAAAACTGTGGCAAGGCATGATGGGACTTGTAGTTTCACAACAGCTGGAGGGCCATAGTTTGGACATGCCTGTTCTAGAGTCTTATTCTATGTAGCTGTGTTGGTTTGTGTCTTCGTATTAAGTACTCTAGGTGCTTTTTTAATGAATGCAAATATACGGAGGATCTAGTGGTTCCCAACTTGGGTTACTTGTACCCGTGGGGGTACTCTGCAGACTTGTTTGGGGTACTTGAAAATAATATTGATATTGTCGGAAGACGTTTACTGGGAGCTACCCTTATGCTGTGTACACACGGTGAGATTCCCTTGCTATTCGACTTAAAGGATCATACACACTGGGCGACTTTCAGCTGAAAGTCGCTCAAAACAGCAGGTTTCAGCGGCTTTCAGCTTAAAGCCGCCCAGTGTGTATGGTCCGGTGATGAGCGCTGCTGCACGCTCCCGCAACATCACCGGGAAAGCCGCTCATCCGCTGGTTATACCAGCAGATGAGCGGCTTTCAGGACGGCTTTGCATAGTGCTCCGCTATGCAGCGCTGTCCTCCCCCCCTCCGTAGGCACCGGGCAGGGGGAAAGCTGCTCAGTGTGTATGCACTGAGCGTCTTTCCCGGCAGCGATGATTGACATCATTGCTGTCCATACACGCTGGGCATATTGGCCCAGTGTGTATGGACCTTTAGATTCGAGTGCTATGCAATCTTTGCCATCTCTGTACTTTTAACATACAATCAGCATTTGATTTGCACTATATAGTCATTGCTGCCCTGTCTATCTGGGTTTTGATTTGTACTGTCACATGAGGGCGCATCGGGATCGCAAGGTAAAAAAACCTGTGCGATCTGCAGGCGATTTTGACTATATATAGTCAAAATCTAATGTCAAATCTCACAGTGTGTACACAGCATTAGTCATCAGCAATCCTCTGCCCCGCACTGACATGGGTGGAGGAAGCAGCGGCATTAATTCTACAGGCGTTAGCGGGAACCCCAGAGACAGTGCACAGCCAGCGGCCAGACACAGAGGGCCCCAATTCCTGACCGCACACTACTCCTCCGCTACCGGAGACAGTACACAGCCAGCTGCCAGACACAGAGGGACCCTATTCCTCACCGCACCCTACTCCTCCGCTACCGGAGACAGTACACAGCCAGCAGCCAGACACAGAGGGACCTGATTCCTGACCGCATCCTACTCCTCCGCTACCGGAGACAGTACACAGCCAGCGGCCAGACACAGAGGGACCCGATTCCTGACCGCACACTACTCCTCCGCTACCGGAGACAGTACACAGCCAGCAGCCAGACACAGAGGGACCCGATTCCTGACCGCATCCTACTCCTCCGCTACCGGAGACAGTACACAGCCAGCGGCCAGACACAGAGGGACCCGATTCCTGACCGCACACTACTCCTCCGCTACCGGAGACAGTACACAGCCAGCGGCCAGACACAGAGGGACCCTATTCCTGACCGCACCCTACTCCTCCGCTACCGGAGACAGTACACAGCCAGCGGCCAGACACAGAGGGACCCGATTCCTGACCGTACACTACTACTCCGCTACTGGAGACAGTACACAGCCAGCAGCCAGACACAGAGGGACCCGATTCCTGACCGCATCCTACTCCTCCGCTACCGGAGACAGTACACAGCCAGCGGCCAGACACAGAGGGACCCGATTCCTGACCGCACACTACTCCTCCGCTACCGGAGACAGTACACAGCCAGCGGCCAGACACAGAGGGACCCTATTCCTGACCGCACCCTACTCCTCCGCTACCGGAGACAGTACACAGCCAGCGGCCAGACACAGAGGGACCCGATTCCTGACCGTACACTACTACTCCGCTACTGGAGACAGTACACAGCCAGCGGCCAGACACAGAGGGACCCAATTCCTGTCCGCACACTACTCCTCCGCTACCAGAGACAGTACACAGCCAGCGGCCAGACACAGAGGGGTCCGATTCCCGACCGCACACTACCCCTCCGCTACCGGAGACAGTACACAGCCAGCGGCCAGACACAGAGGGGCCCGATTCCTGACCGCACCCTACTCCTCCGCTACCGGAGAGAGTACACAGCCAGCGGCCAGACACAGAGGGACCCGATTCCTGACCACACCCTACTCCTCCGCTACCGGAGACAGTACACAGCCAACGGCCAGACACAGAGGGACCCGATTCCTGACCGCACACTACTCCTCCGCTACCAGAGACAGTACACAGCCAGCGGCCAGACACAGAGAGACCCTATTCCTGACCGCACCCTACTCCTCCGCTACCGGAGACAGTAACACAGCCACCGGCCAGACACAGAGGGATTCAATTCCTGACCGCACCCTACTCCTCCGCTACCGGAGACAGTACACAGCCACCGGCCAGACACAGAGGGACCCGATTCCTGACCGCACCCTACTCCTCCGCTACCGGAGACAGTACACAGCCAGCGGCCAGACACAGAGGGACCAGATTCCTGACCGCACCCTACTCCTCCGCTACCGGAGACAGTACACAGCCAGCGGCCAGACACAGAGGGACCCTATTCCTGACCGCACCCTACTCCTCCGCTACCGGAGACAGTACACAGCCAGCGGCCAGACACAGAGGGACCCTATTCCTGACCGCACCCTACTCCTCCGCTACCGGAGACAGTACACAGCCAGCGGCCAGACACAGAGGGACCCGATTCCTGACCGTACACTACTACTCCGCTACTGGAGACAGTACACAGCCAGCGGCCAGACACAGAGGGACCCAATTCCTGTCCGCACACTACTCCTCCGCTACCAGAGACAGTACACAGCCAGCGGCCAGACACAGAGGGGTCCGATTCCCGACCGCACACTACCCCTCCGCTACCGGAGACAGTACACAGCCAGCGGACAGACACAGAGGGACCCGATTCCTGACCGCACACTACTCCTCCGCTACCGGAGACAGTACACAGCCAGCGGCCAGACACAGAGGGGCCCGATTCCTGACCGCACCCTACTCCTCCGCTACCGGAGAGAGTACACAGCCAGCGGCCAGACACAGAGGGACCCGATTCCTGACCACACCCTACTCCTCCGCTACCGGAGACAGTACACAGCCAATGGCCAGACACAGAGGGACCCGATTCCTGACCTCACACTACTCCTCCGCTACCAGAGACAGTACACAGCCAGCGGCCAGACACAGAGAGACCCTATTCCTGACCGCACCCTACTCCTCCGCTACCGGAGACAGTACACAGCCAGCGGCCAGACACAGAGGGACCCGATTCCTGACCGCACCCTACTCCTCCGCTACCGGAGACAGTACACAGCCAGCGGCCAGACACAGAGGGACCCGATTCCTGACCGCACCCTACTCCTCCGCTACCAGAGACAGTACACAGCCAGCGGCCAGACACAGAGGGACCCTATTCCTGACCGCACCCTACTCCTCCGCTACCGGAGACAGTACACAGCCACCGGCCAGACACAGAGGGATTCAATTCCTGACCGCACCCTACTCCTCCGCTACCGGAGACAGTACACAGCCACCGGCCAGACACAGAGGGACCCGATTCCTGACCGCACACTACGCCTCCGCTACCAGAGACAGTACACAGCCAGCGGCCAGACACAGAGGGGCCCGATTCCTGACCGCACCCTACTCCTCCGCTACCGGAGACAGTACACAGCCAGCGGCCAGACACAGAGGGACCAGATTCCTGACCGCACCCTACTCCTCCGCTACCGGAGACAGTACACAGCCAGCGGCCAGACACAGAGGGACCCGATTCCTGACCGCACCCTACTCCTCCGCTACCAGAGACAGTACACAGCCAGCGGCCAGACACAGAGGGGTCCGATTCCCGACCGCACACTACCCCTCCGCTACCGGAGACAGTACACAGCCAGCGGACAGACACAGAGGGACCCGATTCCTGACCGCACACTACTCCTCCGCTACCGGAGACAGTACACAGCCAGCGGCCAGACACAGAGGGGTCCGATTCCCGACCGCACCCTACTCCTCCGCTACCGGAGACAGTACACAGCCAGCGGCCAGACACAGAGGGACCCTATTCCTCACCGCACACTACTCCTCCGCTACCGGAGACAGTACACAGCCAGCGGCCAGACACAGAGGGACCTGATTCCTGACCGCACACTACTCCTCCGCTACCGGAGACAGTACACAGCCAGCGGCCAGACACAGAGGGACCCAATTCCTGACCGCACACTACTCCTCCGCTACCAGAGACAGTAACACAGCCAGCGGACAGACACAGAGGGACCCTATTCCTGACCGCACCCTACTCCTCCGCTACCGGAGACAGTACATAGCCAGCGGCCAGACACAGAGGGACCCAATTCCTGACCGCACACTACTCCTCCGCTACCAGAGACAGTACACAGCCAGCGGCCAGACACAGAGGGACCCTATTCCTGACCGCACACTACTCCTCCGCTACCGGAGACAGTAACACAGCCAGCGGACAGACACAGAGGGACCCTATTCCTGACCGCACCCTACTCCTCCGCTACCGGAGACAGTACACAGCCAGCGGCCAGACACAGAGGGACCCGATTCCTGACCGCACACTACTCCTCCGCTACCGGAGACAGTACACAGCCAGCGGCCAGACACAGAGGGACCCTATTCCTGACCGCACACTACTCCTCCGCTACCGGAGACAGTACATAGCCAGCGGCCAGACACAGAGGGACCCAATTCCTGACCGCACACTACGCCTCCGCTACTCCTTAATATAAGGACACGCATAACACTCTCTTCCAAGCCACTTGTAAGATATTTCAAATTGAGAGGAGGGGTACTCCTAAATGAAAACCTAATTAAGGGGTACGGGAGAAGAAAAAGGTTGGGAACCTATGATCTAGCAGGAAAGAACTGTGTGCATCCAATACATGTCTCAAACAACACTGTTGCAATGGGTTAACTCATGAGTCCAAAACAATCCCTGTGACCTTGTAACAGTATCACCCCTGAATGGGAGCTGCTAGACACAATATTGATATAAAGCTACATCTGGCATGCTGCAGATATGTATATTAACCCCTTCAGTGGCATGCCTGAAAATTTTCCGGGCTGTGCTCCAGTGCACTGGCAAACCTGGAAAAATTTTCAGGATTGCCACTGTCTGCGCTGCTTAGCGCAGGGCAGCGCCGCTAAGTGCAGAGCTCAGCTTCAGTCGCTGCCTGGCTCCGCCTCCTTCCTCCTGGCTGTGTGCTGTAGGGTGACCAACTCATCCCTTTAATCCGGGACACAAATTAATTACACAGGTTCTGTGGCAATTTAAAACCAGCTGAAAGCCAGCCACAGAACCTGTGTAATTAATATGTGTCCCAGATTAAAGGGATGAGTTGGTCACCCTAGTTTGCGGCATGACCTTGCCAACGTCCCACTGCACACAGGCTGGTTGTCAGGGGCATGGACGGGCAGCAGCTAATATAATACCCAAGAGCAATGCCCGGCCCTGGGAGACACAGCAGTGTTTTTTTTTTTTTTTAAGGGAGCGCTCCCCCAAAAAAACCATGCCCTGTGGGGAGCGCTCCCCCCCAAAAAAAACCAACCACTGAAGGGGTTAATAGTATCAATATTTCCTAATGGGTATATGTATAGATGCAATTCAATTTTGCATTAGTGCTGTGTTACTGCAGTATTTATATGCCCCAGCTGTAGTTAAATGGTTAATTCTGTATATCTAGCACAGTGATGGCTAACCTTGACACTCCAGCTGTTGTTGAACTACACATCCCAGCATGCCCTGCATCAGTTTTACTATTTGGCCATGCTAAAACTGATGCAGGGCATGCTGGGATGTGTCCAGGTTAGCCATCACTGATCTAGCAGGTACTTATCACAGGGTTTTGTATTATAACAACCGTGGATAATTAATTATACAGAAAGATAATTCATTTGTTCTGTCATTCCAGTGTTAATCGGCCCAGGTAGCCGGACTATTTGTAGACAACAAGTAGATAGACAGCCATTAGGTTGACACCATTAGTTCGACAACTCAATAGGTCGACATGCTTTTAGGTCGGCATACCATTAGGTCGACACTGCCATTAGGTCGACAGTGTCTAGGTCGACAGTCAAAAGGTCGACATGGTTTTTTCCACTGTTTTTTGAGCCGACATGTGCCGACAGGCGGTATTTCATGCCCTACTATCCACTAGGGCGTGGTGGGAGAATAAAATAGTGTGCCAAGCGCAGCGAGGCACCGTGCCCGAAGCATTGCGAGCGAAGCGAGCGACGCGAGGGGCTGCGGTTCACTTCAAACTGTGTCCATGTCGACTGTGTCGACATTTCGGCCAAAAAACAGTGAAAAAAAAAACCATGTCGACCTTTTGACTGTCGACCTAATGACATGTCGACCTAATGACATGTCGAACTAATGGCGTCGACCTAATGGCTGTCTATCTACTTGTTGTCTACAAATGGTCCCACATCCATCGGCCCACATGTAACGATTTGCGATGTTAGATCACTCAGAACACTCAGCAACATTGCTCAGCACTATGGGCCTTATTCTAGTTCACTCTTTCTGACAAAATCCTTCTTAGATGGACAAAACCATGTGCACTGCAGGTGGGGCAGATGTAACATGTGCAGAGAGAATTAGATTTGGGTGGGGTTTTACTTCAAAGTGAGATCTATATTGCAGTGTAAAAAGAAAGCAGTCAGTATTTACCCTGCACAGAAACAAAATAACTCACCCAAATCTAATTCTCTCTGCACATTTTACATCTGCCCCACCTGCAGTGCACATGGTTTTGTCCATCTAAGAAGGATTTTGTCAGAAAGAGTGAACTAGAATAAGGCCCTGTGTGCTGAGAGACCGGTCAGGGCCAGTGTTCTTCGGTGACCAGCGATGTAACTAGATTTATCCAGCATGCTGAATATTAGTCACCGTGCGATAGCGAAGCGCCGCAGATCGCTATGGCAACTACACAGAGTGATGTAGGGCAGGGATGGGGAACCTTCGGCCCTCCAGCTGTTGTTGAACTACACATCCCAGCATGCCCTGCAACAGTTGTAGCATG
Source organism: Crinia signifera (assembly GCF_055691185.1). Taxonomy (NCBI): domain Eukaryota; kingdom Metazoa; phylum Chordata; class Amphibia; order Anura; family Myobatrachidae; genus Crinia; species Crinia signifera. The sequence goes on from NC_139218.1 coordinate 30,766,562, forward strand.
GCCACATAGCAAAACTAACCATGAATGCTGGGATGTGTAGTTCAACAACAGCTGGAGGGCCGAAGGTTCCCCATCCCTGATGTAGGGGCATTTTCTAAGCCAGGCATGTCCAAACTATGGCCCTCCAGCTGTTGTGAAACTACAAGTCCCATAATGCCTTGCCGCAGTTTTGCTTTTGGGGAATGCTAAAACTATTGCAAGGCATGCTGGGATGTGTAGTTTACACTGTTTGCTTTTAACAAGATGGCAGCTATAATTTGTGATGATGGTGGATGAACTCCTCCATTACCCTTTGTGTTTATTACTAAAGCTCTGGTGTGAAAAACCAGGAGACTGAATAGTGCATTTTACCATCAGGAAAGTTTATTCAACAACAGCATGGCTTGTACTCGCAATTGCCGTCATTTATTGCATATATTCAGTGTAGATGAACAACGTCATCAGGGTTAATGCAGTCACGCCCCAAATGGTCCACCAAAATAAAAATGGCTATGGTTGTGCTCATATATATATACATATTTCTCATTAATTATAGTTTTGGAAACAATGAAAGGACAACAGCCGTCTACAATGTGGATGCAGCCATCAATTCAGTTGGAACTAGTGACAGCAGCAGCAAAGGGCAGATAGTGAGCTGTGTTCCGGGGAGTAGCGGCTTTCCCCACAACAAAGCCGCCATCATTGTGGTTAGGCAACTGGTGCGCTTTTAAGAGTTCAATTAAAATAAATATTCCTTGGCAATTCGGAGCAGGATAAGTGCTGATCTTCATCTCACAGGATCCTCTCGTAAAACAGAAGGTAGGCCTGTGATCCAAGTACTTTGGTAATTGACACCGCTTGCACGTGGCTGTCGCTGATGTGGTACCAACGGCCGGTCGAAGGTTCTGTGTTGGACACTGTATGAAAATAAAAAGACAGAAAATTAGAAATGTGATAAAGCCAGTTGAACTGGTGAAACGCGTTAGTTAACACAACTCCACTCTCAGGATTGGATTCAGCCACCCTGCATCACCCCACACCCCCACCAGTGCCGCTGTGAATACTCCTTTACCGGACCAACTTATCTGCACTTGGGACACATCTCAGAGATTTTTCTCCAGGTGAGCCACATCACACCGGCCACCCATTGAGACTCCCCATCAGCTGGGACCACTGACAGAGGAATTCCCTCCAGGTGCGGCCCACCCATCTCAGCCACCTGTTCCAGTCAAGTCCCCCCGGGCCCCATTTGTGCGGACCCCAGCCTATCCCCCTGCACTCACTTCCAGGCCCTCTTGGTGGATACCAGACAAGCAAATTGAAAGCAGGTCAGCGGATTGAGGCATATTGCGGTCCATTCCTCAGTGACCCTTTTGGATCCAGTCACCACATCGACTCCCTCTGAGACCCACAAGGGGACATTCCCAGAACTGAGTTGACACAACTCCCTTTCCACAGTCTCCATCATTGGAATACAAAAACAGCGGACACTACCCCCTCCATTTATCAACAGGAACCAAACTACAGTTTCCAATTCTCGGTGCCTTCGACATCCATCCTGACAGTGAGATCACTTTATCAAAATTACTTATATAATTTATATGTCATTTTTCATGTATTGAATTTTTGTGTGTGTTTTTATTCAAATTAATTTTTTATCCCATGGTTATCATTCCTCCTTAAACTAGGGCTGTGCCACCACTTTGTTTTTCTTCTTGTTTGTGGGATTAACTACCCCACTTTTGCACAGCTGCTGGGATCTGAACCAATACCAGCGCCTGTCTGTCCCCTAGGGGACCATCTTTTTGGATATCACTAAAACCTGCACTGTTGGTGTGCCTTGAGGACCGTGGTTGGGAATGCCTGGTCTAGGGGGACACTGCCAACCTTGGCCTGTAGAGGACGCTGAATATTTTTATGAATTTAAATCACCTTACGGTACCTCCAATCTGCTCATTGGAATCCAAATGAAGCTTTAAATCCAAACAAATATACAGTACACAAACAGAACTACACTCAGATGGAACAGTGACCAACCACAGAGTGTACAACCAGAGGAAGGGTGCATAGGGTACCTCAGATGGAATAAAAGATATTTAACATGGAGTATATTAAATCTTCTCTCTGTCCTATTATTTATTCATAGTTTCTTATATAGCAGCAGCAGATTCCTTTGCGCTTTACAAACTGCTTAGTAACAAACCGACAGAGGTATAAGGGCTCTGCCCACAAGCTTAATATGGGGGACACTGCCAAACTTGGGGACATATAAAACTGGCTTTATTGGAGAGGACGCTTAGACAAAGCGGTGCTCAAAACTGGTGTCGATATCTACAGATATTGAACTTAAACATTTGGTAAAACGTGGCTTTGCACAGTTACTCCAAAGCACAGCGTCGCACTATCCCAAGAGATGCTTACCAATGGAATAACTCCTTTCACACCGCACAAATACCTGGGTCCGACCCGGGTCACTGTGTGGTATTAAAGGGCCTTTTGAAAAATCCCGAGTCCAGCAACCTGGCAATCCGAACCGGGTTAAAAGAAGGGTTTTATAAGGGTCAGACCCGGGCTGCTGAGCAGTGTGAATGAGTAACCTGGGTCCAGCAACAAGGGTCCCGTTCACACTATGGTGAGGAGGCAATGTCAGCTCCAAGTGCTGTCTCCGCCCCCACCCCCTGGTGATTCGCTGCAGCTTTTCACACCTGTTATGCCTGTGGGACTGGAAAGACAGAACGTGGAGGAGGGGAAGGAGGAAATAGGAAGCGGAAGAGTAGGCAATGGTGCAGGCACTACTATCCTCCCTGCCAAGGTGGCGGGAGAACTTTGCTAACACCACCAGGACACTTCTTCAATTTGGTAGTGTTCCACAGATTGGTGAACAGACAAAAACCTATTTGACACTAGGTGTAACTAACACACTGTAAAAGACAATATGTTACCTTCAGGAAGTGCTCCACGCAGTACTAGTTCCCCCAGGTTAGGATTTGGGACCCGTGACTTGACAAATGCGGTGTAGTGTCCAGAGCGCATTGTGCCGCTGTGTTCTATCACTCCATACAAGGAGTATAGCAACCGGCATTCTCCATGAGGGATATTCTGTGAATGACAATGCAATAATAGCTACACAGCTCTGTGGTTACCCTGCACTGATCCTGTACCATAAAGCTAATAACATGTCACCATGGAGTTGTTTTATAATCCCCAACCTTTTACATTATTCTAGTGAGATCAGTAAACTCTTAGGGGTAAATTTACTAAAAAATATTGAAGATGGGAGCAACCAATCAGAATTTATCTATTATCTTCTAGAACAGCAATTTTCACCCTTTTTCAACTCATGGCACACCAAACAAGATATTAAAATCGCTGAGGTACACCATTAGACCCCCACAGGGAAAATAACATTGGTCCCCACAGAAAAAAAAAAAAAAAAAACTCATTGGTACCCATATGAAAAAAAAACAATCACACTGTTCCTCACAGGTAACAAAAGTAAAATACATTGGCCCTCACATGGACACAAGAGTGAATAACAGTTGAACTGGTGGCGGTGGCTGTAAACTGGTGTGAACATCTCTAGATCTGGGGGCACACCAGATAACATCTCAAAGCACACTGGTGGTGCCATGGCACAGTGTTTGAAAAACACTGTTCTAAAAGGTGCTACATCAAGTCGAATCTGATTGGTTATTATGAGCAACATCCCATCTTCAATACAACTCCGATCTTAGTAAATGTACCCCTGTGTCCCTCCCTGTGGTTTATTACATGGCCAAACATCTGGGAAATGCAGATCAGAAGGAAGCCAGCGATAGTCATAAAACCTTTTTATTAACCCTATGAATGCCAACGTTGCTGTGAGAGATTCTCATCTTTTTTTGGGTGCAATATTTAACTAAACTTCAATTAAATTGACTTGGCTGTATTCGTATTTATTTATACTAGTAGAACAGTCGCTAGTGAGCGATGGTGGCATTTTTAGCGGATATTTTAAGGATCGCTCACCGCAACGTTGACACTCAAAGGGTTAAAAAAAAAAAAAAAAACCCTCACATATCCCTCTATAGGCTCGATTCCGCCTTGGACGCAATGGTGCTGTTCACACACATTATCTGTACTTTGCATGTGAGGATTTAAAAGCAGAGTGATTAACAGTCAGAATGTCTGGTGGAGGTAACTGGGACGGCGCCTCTGTTCCTTACTGGGCGGCAGCTTCACTTGCTAAAAATAAGCAAGCCCAAAGCCTGAAAAATCACAACTGCGTAGGCTTTCACATACAAATCACAATCAGGCCCTATTAATGGTGGTGCCTGGTAACAGATGGTATCTGCAAATGTGCACGTTATCTTTATGAATCTAATTACAGGTTGAGTATCCCTTATTGAAATTATTCTGAAAACCATACATTCCAGAAAGTTAAGAAAGACATTTTTTTGTTAAAAGCACTATTGGAAACATCTGTAACAGCACTACTGAGGACATGATATGTAACTGGCACTACTGAGGACATGATATGTAACTGCCACTACTGAGGACATGATATGTAACTTCTGTAACTGGCACTACTGAGGACATGATATGTAACTGGCACTACTGAGGACATGATATGTAACTGGCACTACTGAGGACATGATATGTAACTGGCACTACTGAGGACATGATATGTAACTGGCACTACTGGGGATATGATATGTATCTGGCACTACTGGGGATATGATATGTATCTGGCACTACTGGGGATATGATATGTAACTGGCACTACTGGGACATCTGTAACAGCACTACTGAGGACATATGTAACTGGCACTACTGAGAACATGATATGTAACTGGCACTACTGAGGACATGATATGTAACTGGCACTACTGAGAACATGATATGTAACTGGCACTACTGAGAACATGAAATGTAACTGGCACTACTGAGAACATAATATGTAACTGGCACTACTGAGAACATGATATGTAACTGGCAGTACTGAGAACATGATATGTAACTGGCACTACTGAGGACATGATATGTAACTGGCACTACTGGGACATCTGTAACAGCACTACTGAGGACATGATATGTAACTGGCACTACTGAGGACATGATATGTAACTGGCACTACTGAGGACATGATATGTAACTGGCACTACTGAGGACATGGTATGTAACTGGCACTACTGAGGACATGATATGTAACTGGCACTACTGAGAACATGATATGTAACTGGCACTACTGAGAACATGATATGTAACTGGCACTACTGAGAACATGATATGTAACTGGCACTACTGAGAACATGATATGTAACTGGCACTACTGAGAACATGATATGTAACTGGCACTACTGAGAACATGATATGTAACTGGCACTACTGAGAACATGATATGTAACTGGCACTACTGAGGACATGATATGTAACTGGCACTACTGGGGATATGATATGTAACTGGCACTACTGAGGACATGGTATGTAACTGGCACTACTGGGGACATCTGTAACAGCACTACTGAGGACATGATATGTAACTGGCACTACTGAGAACATGATATGTAACTGGCACTACTGAGAACATGATATGTAACTGGCACTACTGAGAACATGATATGTAACTGGCACTACTGAGAACATGATATGTAACTGGCACTACTGAGAACATGATATGTAACTGGCACTACTGGGGACATGGTATGTAACTGACACTACTGGGGACATCTGTAACAGCACTACTGAGGACATGATATGTAACTGCCACTACTGGGGACATCTGTAACAGCACTACTGAGGAAATGATATGTAACTGGCACTACTGGGGACATGATATGTAACTGGCACTACTGGGGACATGATATGTAACTGGCACTACTGGGGACATGATATGTAACTGGCACTACTGGGGACATGATATGTAACTGGCACTACTGGGGACATCTGTAACAGCACTACTGGGAACATCTGTAACAGCACTACTGAGGACATGATCTGTAACAGCACTACTGAGGACATGATATGTAACTGGCACTACTGGGGACATGATATATAACTGGCACTAAAATATGTGCAAGCAAATGATTGCTTGGCATTCAAATTCAGTATCTGAGATAGTACACAAACTTTGTTACAAACTTTGTTTCACGTTTTGAAGCCTTGTTTTAGGCACAAATAAAATATATCTGTGTGTATTTCATGTGTTTTATGTGTTTATACAACATAAATTCAAGATACCTCAAGATACATAATTGAAATATAAAAATATTCTGAAATACAGAATAATCCGTTCTCCAAAATTCTTCTGGTCACGAGCATTTTGGATAAGGGATAATCAACCGGTAATATGCACGTGGACAGCCTAATGCAGACATGTCCAAACTACGGCCCTCCAGCTGTTGTGAAACTACAAGTCCCATCATGCTTTGCCACAGATTTTCTATTAGGGAATGCTAAAACTATCGCAAGGCATGATGGGACGAGTAGTTTCACAACAGCTGGAGGGCCATAGTTTGGACATGCCTAGCCTAATGGAATGTGAGGATACAAAGCTTGGCTTATGTTTACTGCATGTGTGTTTGTTATACACAGTGTTGTATTAGAAACTGCACACTTACACTGCTACATTAACAACTTTTACTGTTCATTTCTTTTCTTTTGTTTTATTATTTTATTTATGGTTTCAGAAGAAATACGCGGCAGCAGTGACATAACAGAAATATGTATTCAATCCATTCACCTGGCCTGGCAACATTACCTTTCAGGTGGAGGAACACACTCATGGCGGCTGCAACCTACCTTACATTTGGCGGTACAGAATGGGGCTAGATCAATCACCTCTGGAAACTTTATATGTTTATTGATCTTGTGGAGATTAAAACCGTTCTAAAAAATAAAAAAAAAAGAGAAACGAGAAAAAAAACCACATTAACACCTTATGACTAAGGTAACTCAACATTCCCAAATATTACCACCAAGATAATATAACTAAAATAAAATGCTGGGCCAGGAACTGTAGAAAAGTAAGAGTTTGGACACAAAGGTAATGGGAGGAATTTAATTGTCCGATACAATTTTGGAGCCCAACCAATTGCAGAAAAAAGCGGCACTTATTGGGGATGTGTTTTCTCCTACCTCTGGGCAGGTGAAATAAAATTCCCAGATTGTGGAGACAATTGAATAACCCCTCAGGAGATCAACTACTCATTGTGTCCACCTCTAAGGTAATGGGAGGAATTTAATTGTCCGATACATTTTTGGAGCCCAACCAATTGCAGAAAAAAGCGGCACTTATTGGGGATGTGTTTTCTCCTACCTCTGGGCAGGTGAAATAAAATTCCCAGATTGTGGAGACAATTGAATAATCCCTCAGGAGATCAACTACTCATTGTGTCCACCTCTAGAGTAAGTGCGACCACACTTCCACCACTTCCCCAGAACTGGCGACTTATTTACCTGCTGAAACCTCTTTAAGTGCAGAGTCAGGATGGGAGGCGGAGAAGACACCAGCATCTGCTTCTTGGCATTCGTGTAAGCAAACTTCTTATCGCCTGGAAAAAAAAAAATATGTCTCGATATGGAATGCCCATTGCTAAATTCCCGCGCCAGGGTGGAAAGTCAGTTGTTTATTCGGGCCCCAAAACCTCCTGTCAAAGTGATTGAATTGTTTCTATTCTCTCAGCTTTCATAACCAGGATTTGCAACGTAAACCCAACCAAAGTTACATTTGGGCGACCAAGTAGGTCACTATTCACACATTTCATTGTGGCAGCAAGGAAAGCTGCAAGAAGAAGTGTGTCCAGCCACAGCCAATAGCACCTAGGCTAAGCAACACGTGACTTGCACCCAACCCGGCATACGGTCGTATTGTCGACCACACTTGGTCGACAGTCATTAGGTCGACACCGTTGGGTCGACAGGGTTCTAGGTCGACATGGGTCAAGGTCGACAGGTGTTTAGGTCGACATGGGACAAGGTCGACAGGTCACTAGGTCGACATGGGTTTTTTCAATGTTTTTTTGAGCCGACATGTGCCGACAGGCGGTACTGCATGCCCTACCATCCACTAGGGCAGTGGTTCCCAACCTTTTTTGTCTCCCGTACCCCTTGATTAGGCTTTTCATTTATGAGTACCCACTCGTGAAATTTTTAGAGGCGTGGCCTAAAAGGGGTGTGGCTTAACAGGGGCAAGTCATACTGGCAATGACGAGAAAAAAAAAAGTGCAACCACTTGACCACAATATAAGCTCAGCCCATTCTGCGGACAGCATATAAAATAACAGAACCTTGCCAAATCTCTATTACTGAAGCAACAGACATTCCAACGGATCACGTTAGTCTTCCAATAGTGCCAGATACACATATGCTCCAATGGTGCCAGGTACACATATGCTCCAATGGTGCCAGGTATGCCCGCACAGTGCCAGAAACGGGAATGCCACCACGGTGCCAGGTATGACCCCATGGTACTGGGTATGTGCCCACAGTGCCAACAATGCCCCTACAGTGCCAGCAACAAGTATACCCCCATAGTGCCAGTAACAAGTATGCCCCACAGTGCCAGCATTGCCCCACAGTGCCAGTAACAAGTATGCCCCACAGTGCCAGCAACGCCCCACAGTGCCAGCAATGCCCCAGTGCCAGCAACAAGTATGCCCCACAGTGCCAGCAATGCCCCACAGTGCCAGCAACAAGTATGCTCCACAGTGCCAGCAATGCCCCACAGTGCCAGCAACAAGTATGCTCCACAGTGCCAGCAATGCCCCACAGTGCCAGCAACAAGTATGCCCCACAGTGCCAGCAATGCCCCAGTGCCAGCAACAAGTATGCCCCACAGTGCCAGCAATGCCCCACAGTGCCAGTAACAAGTATGCCCCACAGTGCCAACAATGCCCCACAGTGCCAGCAACAAGTATGCCCCACAGTGCCAGCAATGCCCCACAGTGCCAGTAACAAGTATGCCCCACAGTGCCAACAATGCCCCACAGTGCCAGCAATGCCCCACAGTGCCAGTAACAAGTATGCCCCAGTGCCAACAATGCCCCACAGTGCCAGCAATGCCCCACAGTGCCAGCAACAAGTATGCCCCACAGTGCCAGCAATGCCCCACAGTGCCAGCAATGCCCCACAGTGCCAGTAACAAGTATGCCCCACAGTGCCAGCAACAAGTATGCCCCACAGTGCCAGCAATGCCCCACAGTGCCAGCAACAAGTATGCCCCACAGTGCCAGCAATGCCCCACAGTGCCAGCAATGCCCCCATAGTATTTCCCAGCAGCAGCACACTCACCATTGACGCTGCTGCTGGGGAGAGGACAGTCCAGTGTCCCCCTGCCGTGTAGCTGCCGCGCTGCTTCTCTCAGGGAAGGAGAGTACAGCACACTGCGTATCTCTCCTTCCCTTCAGTGTGACTGGGCTGCCCGTCAATCAAAGTTTGCGGGCCGGCTCCTGATTGGCTGCCGGCCCGCAAGCTCTGATTGATTGGCGGACGGGCGGCCAGTCACAGGGAAGCACACTGAGGGTTAGGAGAGATGCGCAATGCACTCTCCTCCCCTCCAGCGACCTGTCTGACTGCCGCCATTACAGGCCGGGCCGCGGCGTACCCCCCAGCGTGTGGACGCGTACCACAGGTTGGGAACCGCTGCATTAGGGTGTGGTGGGAGAATAAAATAGTGTGCCGAGCACACCGAGGCACCGTGCCGGAAGCATCGCGAGCGAAGCGGTTCACTTGAAACTGTGTCCATGTCGACATTCGGGTCAAAACAGTGAAAAAACCCATGTTGACCTAACGACCTGTCGACCTTGTCCCATGTCAACCTAAACACCTGTCGACCTTGATCCCATGTCGACCTAGAACCCTGTCGACCTAATGACTGTCGACCAAAGTACTGTAGACAAAACGATCCACACCCCCCAATCCCCCCTTCCCACCACAAGACCTGTTCATTGCAGTCCCATACCGAACATGCAGTGTTCTATTACATACATCTTTAGCCTTCAGGTACCGTACGATGCAGAAGATCTTTGATAAATCAAAGTTATAACTGTTGGAGGGAGGCCCCACATTTGGTCCTTCCTGGGTTCTCTTTTCAAAACTCCTACTTTACAAATGGGGGGGGGATGTATCAAACCTTCGAGTGTGATGAAGGGAAGAAGTCGACCACAGCAACCATTCATCTTCTAATCATTTTATAGAGTGTTCAAGATAAATGATAGCTAGAAGCTTATTGGTTGGTGTAGGAATCGTCTCTCGAAGGTTTGATACTCCTCCCCTTTATAGCATGAAGAGATGGGGAGTTGGGTTGTATTATATTACTCTGTACTGGTTAAGAGGCTTTCCTACCTTTAGTGTTATTCTTTATGGCCGTGGCCTGTTTCTGTGTGCAAGTATTACAGAGTAGCTGGTTATTCCCCACCAGGTTCTCCTTGCGAGTGAACTGAGAGAGGCAACTCAGGACGGACCACTCATCTAACAGCATCTCTTTCCTCTCCGAGAGAGTGCAAAAGGCCATTTTGGGGTCTTCGTTCACCACCTCGTAGATTTGCACGCACGGAGATTCATCAATTATTTCAATCTCAATGTCACTGGGTTCAAGGTCGGCGGTCAGATTGAGCCTGTTGATGTTTAGCGTTAGTTGGCTGACCACAGTGTCTTCTTCTGCCTGGGGACTCTCTGATCCATGTAAATCCTCCTCTTTGCCATCACGGTCATCTATGACCACTAGACTACTATCTGCGTTTTCCAGGACCTCGTTTGTTTCACAGTTCTGTTCTAGATTTTCCCAGCTTGCTTCGGTGGTTTCTAGATTTCTCGTACCCAATCCATTGTCATCTTTCTGATTTCCTACAGCTTCATGACTGAGATTTTCTGCATCTACATCAGCATTGCTTTGCAGATTATTTATATGTAATTCCGTGTTACTTTCCATTTGCTCTGGATCTTCCTCGGCCTTTTCCGCATCTGTTTTATCGTTTCCGCTTAAGCAAAGTCCATCGGTTTCGTCTTGCGGCTCAGCATTGTTATCCACTGCGTTGTTGTCAGAGACGGATTCTTCCTCCTCTGGTTGGCTCACGTTGAGATCACTAAGCGTCACCGTCTTATCCTGTATTTTTTGCTGTCGCCGTTGACTCTGTGCAATTGTAAGAAATCAGTAGAACAGTAAAAATGCAACAAATCAATCACGGTGTGGGCTTGGGGGGGGGGTTGTTTAACCCTTTGAGTGCCAACATCTGAGAAATGTGCAAAATATACACTAAAAATAGTAGCGTCGCTCACATTTATTATATAAATTCAAATACATTTTTATTTTTTTTAGAAAAAAAAAAAGAATTATAATTCCTATATAAAAGGTAAACATCACAGGTCATTATGATAAATAAAAAGGTTTGCGCCTATGATAAATAAAAAAATTGTGCCAATTTTCGCACCTATTTTAACAAATTCACTTGGCTCTCAAAGGGTTAAGGCAAATGTTTAATCCTTGGCTTTTAGCACGAACCTTGGCTTGTTTCTTTGCTTGCTTTTTTGCCTTCTTCTGAAGATGTTTACTTCCTCCGAGAGGGACATCATTCTTCTCCTTTACATAACTATCATCGTCATCCTCTGCGTCCTTTACGTAGACTGGCTTTGATGCCTTTGTGCTGTTTTTCTTTGCAGGCTGAGATACAGATTACAATATTAGGAGATTGATTTCTACCTCTGAACCTTGTAAAGAAACTCTCTCACCCTCACTAGAGACACTGGCTTATATGTTATTTAGGGGTCACCCGTAATAAATGCTTCACAGGTTTTTCAATGGAACCTTTAGTTATTTATTTATTAACAGTTTCTTATATAGCGCACACATATTCCGCAGCGCTTTACAGAGTATAGTTGAACATTCACATCAGTCCTTGCCCCAGTGGAGCTTACAATCTATGCTCCCTACCACATGTACACGCACACACAGACATTCTAGGGTTAATTTTGTCATGAGCCAAAATTACCTACGAGTATATTTTTGGATTGTGGGAGGAAACCGGATTACCCGGAGTACACCCACACAAGTACGGGGAGAATATACAAACTGTGCACAGTTAGGGCCATGGTGGGAATCAAACTCATGATCTCAGTGCTGTGAGGCAGTAATGCCTCCAAACTATTCTATTACACCAGTGGTTCTCAAACTTGGTCCTCGGGACCCCACACAGTTCACGTTTTCCAGGTCACCCGGCAGGTGCACTCATTACTCACTGACACATTTTAAATGATCCACAGGTGGGGCTAATTATTTCACATGATTCTGTGAGGAGACCTACAAAACATGCACTGTTAGCAGAACTATTAAAAATAACTATTGCCCCTTAATAAACCATTTGCCAGCCCCCATGCCTCCTCCACTCTGCTGTATGGACACTACGTATAATAATAAGCTCACAGAACACTGTATGATGGCCTTACCGAAGGCCCCACTGCTTAAGCTCTAGACAGCTTACATGTGTGGGATTCTGGGTAAATGTTCTACAAGAACTTTGTGCAAAGCTTAAAATATTTTTTTTTTTTTTAAAAACAACCTCCTAGCCCAGAATTATGGAACTCTCGTGGACAGATAATGAGAAGCTCCATGCAATCTGGATCAGACGGATTGGGCAGAGAAATCAGGTCTGATTCTGTGCGCGTCGGAGTCAGATATTGGATGTACTGCATGTCCGGCCTCCGTCTCGGACAGTCTCCCGGCAGCGGGGAATGGGAACGCATACGATATATCGTATACAAAAGGACCATGCACACAATATATCGGATGTGATCCCACTGCCTGGGAGCTAAGAGGAACGGCAATTTCCTCATAGATGGCAGCAGAGGGCCAACCGGATAAGGGGATTTTTGTCCTTACCTGGAAAATCCTTATTTCTGAATCCTTTGGTGGACACTGGGACAGTGGGAAGGGGGCGGAGCCATGGCGACAGGCACCAAGTAGCTAACACTTTAGTGGTGCAGCCCAGGCCCCTCCTTCCCCACACTCCATCCTAGGTCAGTTTAGACTACCACCGGACTTAGGAGCACAGGAAAGGAGAGAATGAAAGAAAGAAAAAAAGAGAGATCTTGTATTACCATGAACAAGAGCATTCCCTAAAACCAACCCATCAGCCGATCAGGGGCGTCTGGGCGGGCGCCCAGTGTCCACCAAAGGATTCAGAAATAAGGATTTTCCAGGTAAGGACAAAAATCCCCTTATTTCCTTCATGCCATTGGTGGCCACTGGGACAGTGGGACGTCCCACCGCTGTCCCCTCACGGGAGGGAACGCTCCTGAGCTGCAGAAAGAACGCCACGGCCGAACGCAGAGTCGACCTCGGTGAAAGTATCAAACCTGTAGTGGCGTATAAAAGTGTGCATGGAAGACCATGTGGCTGCGCGGCACAGCTGTTCTGCGGAGACTCCTGAAGCCGCAGCCCACGATGATCCTACCGAGCGAGTGGAATGGGCCGTGAGCCCTGCTGGCGCCGGCCTATTCGCCAGGAGGTATGCCTGCTGAACCGTAAGCCGCAACCACCTGGCAATGGACTGTTTAGATGCGGGCCAACCCCGCTTCTGATGATCATAAAGAACAAACAAAGCTTCTGTTCTTCTAATCTCCCTGGTCCTATCCACATAGATGCGAAGGGCCCGAACCACATCGAGAGCCCCTCCACTTCTTGAATCCTGGAAAGCAGGAACCACGATTTCTTGGTTTACGTGAAACCTGGATACCACTTTTGGCAGGTAACCCAACCTGGTACGGAGGACTGCCCGATCTTGGTGGAAAACCAAAAACGGTGGCTTGCAAGATAGAGCGGACAAATCCGAGACCCGCCTAGCTGACGCAATTGCCAGAAGGAAACACACCTTCCATGAAAGCCAACGCAACTCCACTGACTCCAGAGGCTCAAACGGAGCCACCTGAAGAGCTCTCAGAACCAAAGGCAGATCCCACGGGACTACAGGACTCCGAAAGGGAGGAGTCACGTGCATAACCCCTTGGAGGAAAGTGCGAACCTCCGGTCTTGTCGCAATGCGCCTCTGAAACAGAACCGAGAGCGCCGAGACCTGAACCTTCAAAGTGGAATGTTGAAGGCCCAAATCCACTCCCGACTGTAAGAAGGCCAAAACCTTGGGCAACGAGAACCTCCTTGGATTCTTCTCGTGCTCTTCACACCAGCGAAAGAAAGAACTCCAGATTCTGTAGTAGACTTTTGCTGAGGACGGCTTCCTGGCCGCTATCATGGTTCTTATCACCGAATCTGAGAACCCCCTGTCTCTTAAGATCTCCCTCTCAAGAGCCAGGCCGTCAAATCGAGACGAGCTAGGTTGGGATGTTGACAGGGTCCCTGAGACAGAAGGTCTGGCCGGAGAGGTAACCGCCACTGAGGTTCCTCCGCCATGAGCCGGAGATCGGCATACCAGGCCCTGCGTGGCCAGTTTGGGGCCACCAGGATTACCCTTACCCGTTCCCGCTTGAGTCTTCTTAGGAACCGAGGAAGAAGAGCCACTGGCGGGAAGGCGTACACCAGATCGAACGGCCAAGGTGCCGACAGAGCGTCGACCAGAAATGCGCCTGGATCCCGAGTCCTGGACCCGTAGCAAGGCAACTTGTGATTCCACCGGGATGCCAGGAGATCTATCTGAGGCCTCCCCCAACGGAGGGTTAGAGAGTGAAACACCTCTGGATGAAGAGACCATTCTCCGGAGTGGATCTCTTGGCGGCTCAGAAAGTCTGCTTCCCAGTTTTCGACGCCGGGAATGTACACTGCCGACAATGCCAAGAGGTGACGTTCTGCCCAACGAAGAATTGGCTGTACCTCCAGAAAAGCTGCTCTGCTCCGAGTTCCCCCCTGGTGATTGATGTATGCCACCGCCGTGGCGTTGTCTGTCTGTACCTTGACTGCACGAGAGCAAATCAGGGGGGCCGCCTGGAGAAGGGCTAAGTAGATCGCCCTGAGCTCTAGAATATTGATCGGCAACCCCGACTCCTGGTGGGACCAAACTCCCTGGTAGGATCGGTCCTCCACCACCGCTCCCCAGCCCCTGAGGCTGGCATCTGTCGTCAAGAGTACCCAGTCGGAGACTAGGAAGGGCCGTCCCATGGACAGGTGACGTGGCTTGAGCCACCAGAGCAACGATAGTCGAACCTCCTGGGAGAGTACTATCTCCTGCCTCTTCAGAGCCTGTGGTGAACGGTTCCAATACTTGAGGATCTGGTGTTGCAACGGACGAGAGTGAAATTGGGCAAATTCCACCATCTCGAAGCACGAGACCATCTTGCCCAAAATCTTCATACATAGATGAAGAGAGACTCTCCTGTGCTTGAGAAACCCTCGTAAGAGGGCCTGCAAAGCCAGCCGCTTCTTGTCTGGAAGATAGACCCTCTGGGCCTGGGAATCCAGACGCGCTCCCAGATGTATCATCTCCTGGGAGGGTTCCAGGCTGGACTTGCGCCAGTTCACTAGCCAACCGTGAGCCTGGAGCAGGTCCAGCGTAATGCCTAGATGTTGTAGGAGTAGTTCTCTGGACTGTCCCAGAATCAGAAGGTCGTCCAGATAAGGCAGAATCCGCACTCCCTGGAGGTGAAGGAAGGCTGCCATAACTCCCATCACCTTCGTAAAGACTCTTGGTGCTGTAGAGATTCCGAAGGGTAGAGCCCGAAATTGGACATGAAGATCCTTGGTTGCAAACCGGAGGTACTTGCGGTGATCCGGATGTATCGGAACATGCAGGTATGCATCTCTGATGTCCAGAGATACCATGAAATCCCCCGGCTCCATTGCCTGTATAATGGACCGGAGGGACTCCATGCGAAACCGCGGAATGTTCAAGTAACAATTGAGATCCTTGAGATTCAGGATTGGTCGGAATGAACCATCCGGCTTCCCGATCAGGAATAAATTGGAGTAATAGCCGTGGCCCCTCTGCTGAGGAGGAACCACTTCTATCACCCGAGACTGGAGAAGAGTCTGAACAGAGGCGCTGAGAGCCTCCGCCTTCAGAGGACAGGCCGGGCGGCCCGTGATAAAGAATCGGGTCGGCGGACGCCTGTTGAAGGAGAGATAGTATCCTTCCGACACGATACTCAAAATCCAATTGTCCGATGTCGTCTCCCTCCATCTGTTGGCAAAATGGAGGAGGCGAGCCCCCACCGGCAGGGAGTCGACCTGAGGGGTCCCCAAGTCATTGGGAGGCCTTCTCCGGGGCCTTAGGAGGCTGACGTTTGCCAGACTGGGACTGTCTGCTCCTACCAAACGACTCCCTCCTGGGAGGACGGCTTCTCGTTGAAGATTGTCCCCTCGGCTTTCCCTGCGGCCGAAAGGAACGAAAGGACTGCTTCGGCTTAGAGGGTGCCGACGGGAGGAAGGCTGTCTTGGAAGTGGCTACCGTAGTCACAATTTTGTCCAGCTCCGGACCGAAAAGCATATCGCCCACAAAAGGAAGGGCCTCCAGGGCCTTTTTGGATTCTGCATCCGCATTCCAAGTGCGGAGCCACAAGGCTCTTCTGGCTGCAACCGAAGACGCCGAGATCCTAGAGGCTAACGTAGCCGTGTCCAGGGCCGCCTCGCCCAAATATGTGGAGGCTTCTCTGATATGGTCCACCAGAGAAAGCAGCTCCGACCTGCGTATGCCTGACGAAATGTTCTCCGTCAACATATCTGCCCATTTGCCTACCGCCCTAGCCACCCAGGCCGAGGCCAAAGCTGGCCTATTAAGCGTACCCGCATGAGTAAAGATAGATTTAAAGACATGTTCCATCTTTCTATCCGTGGGGTCCTTTAGAGCCGCCACAGTGGGAATAGGCAAGGTAGTAGCCTTTACCAGCCGGGCTATGTGGGAATCCACCTGAGGCGGGCGTTCCCATTTCGTGCGCCCGTCTGCCGGAAAGGGATAAGAAGAAACCTTCCTTTTAGAAATTGTAAATTTCTTATTAGGAGCAGACCAGGCCTTTGCCAGATCTCCTTCCAGCTGCGTTGAAGATGGGAACACAGCCGGATCCTTCTTCTTGCGCTTAAACGATGGTGCCTCCTCCGCAGGGGGTTGGTCTGGCTCCTGTATGTTTAAGCAAGAGCGGACCGCCTTCACCAGCGCATCTACCCTGGACTGGGTCATAACCTCGTCCTGGGAAGTAGCCTCCTCGTCAGGGTCGTCCGGGTCATCCAGGTCAACAGGGTCATCTGTGTCCGCCTGGTCGTCCTCTGAAGTATCCGTCCCCGTAGAGTCAGCTCTCTGGGTGCGGGTTCTGGGGTTCTTGCGCTTGCTAGCGGCACCCAGCAGGTTCTGTAGAGAGGAGGAAACCTGAACCAGTCCCTGCACTGAGGAAGAAAGGCCCTGTACCCAAACAGGCTCAGGCACCAGCAACTGAGGCTGGGACTGCGTGAGCGGGGCCGGTTGAGCTGGTGGAAGAGTCGCCTGTGAAGGCTGACTCAGCACTGGTGGGGGCTGAGGGTGTGAACGGGAAGCGGCTAGCTGTTCAGCAAGGTCCCTCATGGCCGTCGTCAGGGCCTGCGCCCAACCCGGTTCGCCGGAATGGGATGCCTGTAACGGGGCCGAATCCACAGAGTCCCCACCATTACAGCGTGTACACACACCCCCATGGTCTGTCGAGGTGGAAGAAAAATTCTCCTTGCACCTAACACACTTAAAGGCCCTCAGGGCAGGAGCGTCCCCTGACCGCGAGGGTCCTGTGGACTTTGAGCCTGACTTAGAAGTCATGGCTATGCTCTATTGCACTTCAATACAAGACAGAGTGAATAGAGAGATTTGCACAGAAAAAAACCCTATATAGAGAGGGGTGTGAAAACACAGCACTGAACACCTCAAGGGTGCAGTGTCAATGTAATACAACCTGACCCGTCTGAAGACTGGGGAAGGAAGGGTGCCACAGTGTCCACACAAAAGCTGCTGCTCCTCTGCACCGATGTGTGACAGAGTCAAGCCTCCATTTAGGACAGGACGCTGGCAGTCCCCGGCGGGAACTCATATAGAGGCTCCCTGCCGGGGATTGGGCGGGGAGGAGGTGAGGGACCTCCCCCCCCTCCTGGAACCTTGCCAGGGCTGATAAAAATATGGCAGCCCCCACCGCTACAATAATAGCCCTGGTGGTCTAGTGGCCTCGGTTTCCCCTGTGAGGACCGAGTGTCACTGCCAGGAAACCGCCGGGAGCGCACCCACCCCCGGCGGCTACGTGCGCTGGGTTCCCTCCCTCCGGCGTCTCCAGACGCCGCTGCGAGACCGAGCGTCTCGCGGTCACCGTTGCGGGACAGAGTCAAGCTTCCATCGGGAAGCGTCTCTGTCTCGCGTCTCATTGCGGTCACCGTTGCGGGACAGAGTCAAGCTTCCATCGGGAAGCGTCTCTGTCTCGCGTCTCCCCCAGCCGCGATACCGCTGCGTGCTGTGGGGAGGGAGGGGGGGGAAGTGCGGCTTACCTGCTCCGTGGCGCACGGTCCCTCTGTGCTGGGACCCAGCCTGCAGGTCCGTGGCAGTTCACGACGAGCTGGCTCCGGAGCAGGTGAGCAGCCTGGGTGGTCCACCCGGCTTGCTCACCGCAAGTGTAAAAAAAAAAAAAAAAAAAAAAAAAATTTTTTTTTAAAAAACGCTGCAGAAAACTGCAGCAGCTACTAAAAAACGTGCCTGTGCTCCTAGGCACCAAGAAAAAACTGACCTAGGATGGAGTGTGGGGAAGGAGGGGCCTGGGCTGCACCACTAAAGTGTTAGCTACTTGGTGCCTGTCGCCATGGCTCCGCCCCCTTCCCACTGTCCCAGTGGCCACCAATGGCATGAAGGAAATAGAAATGTTTTCCAGTTTTAATGCCTCTACCTAGTTACATTCTACAGCACTGATTTAATCTTTTCCAAGATTAGGTTTTTATTTAACACAAACGTTACTCCATGTTGTAGTCTTTAATAATAATAATAATCATCATCTTTCAGGGTATTTCCCTGCAAACAATAATCGTTCTTACCGAATCGTCCAGGACAGGAAGGGAGAGATCAAGGAAAGGCTCCCGGACTAATGATACCTTTAAAAAAAAAAAAAAATATGATGTAATAGCAGATTTAATGCACTGTATACATTTTTTACCTTTTGTTTACGCATTATGTAATGGTGTATAATGTACTCTAAAGTGCATTGTGATGTACTAAGCCTTAGAGAGAGTGAGAAAGCCATGTTAAAGGCTGTGTTTGAAAGATAATACTTAGGAGCTGATTGGTTGGTATGTTATCCCTCTCTACTAGGCTTAGTTAATCTTCCCCTATGTCACACTAATGTATAATAAAAGCCTTACATGGGTTGAAGCAGAACCAGATTTATGGACACAATGGTTTGGGGGGGGGGTTCCGACAGTCGGGATCCTGACAGTTATTAGCCCGATGTCTGGATCCTGACTGGTCGGACAGCATGGCGAGTGAAACAAAGCCCCTTGCGGGCTTGCTGCGCTCGCCACGCTGCGGGCACGGTGGCTCGCTACCTATTCTATTCTCCCTCTATAGGGGCTGTTGACCCCCACGAGGGAGAATAGACGTTGGCCGTGGGGAACCCGTCTGTGGGTGTTTTAACCGTCGGGATCCCGAAGTTGGGTAAATGACTGTCGCGATCCCGACTGTCAAGACCCCGTCGGGCACCCGGTTTGGGGCTCCAAATCACCAATGTGAGAAGCGACAGAGGTGGGACTAGCATTATATGGGTGTGGCCAGTGCATTGTGGGTGTGTCTAGTCCCATGTGGGCGTGTACACCTCCTAACACCATCAGCCCCAACATTTCCCTAATTACAAATACATAAATTATGTTTTTAGTACAGTACTTTATGATTTGTGGCTGTCTGCGGCCTATTTTTATGTGGCATCCTGGGGCTGTCGTTCCATCTGCTGGACTAATATGGCTCGGAACGAAGTCATGTTTCCTCCGGGTGCTCCGGTTTCCTCCCACTAGCCAAAAATATACTGGTAGGCTAATTGGCTCCAAACAAAATGAACCCTAGAATGTCTGTGTGCGTGTATATGTGGTAGGGAATATAGATTGTAAGCTCCACTGGGGCAGGGACTGATGTGAATGTTCAAATATTCTCTGTAAGGCGCTGTGGAATATGTGTGCGCTATATAATTAACTGGTAATAAATAAATAATCCAAAGACCTAATGCTGAGTCTGTCTTTGTAGCGTCCACGTGTTTGTCTTTTTGCAGTAATTCCTTCTGTGTCTATTCGCAAATAGAGTCAGGTGGAGAGTCACGCTAGGAGCAGACTCTCCACCCATGTATGGTTTGCAAAAACTAATACGACAGCGACATTCTTATAACGAACCTACATGTGCCGCAAAGTCACCTCCCACTCACTGCCCACAATGACTTCGGATGCAAGTGTGATTTAGATGCATGGGCAGAAAGTAAAATACGCTCAAAAGCATCCATTGTGTGTGACTCAGGGCAGTATTCAATGAGAATATTCTCCGTGCATGGCGAGAGTTTTTTTCTCTCGCCATGCACTCGCTGTGTTTTTGCGGAGATTCTCCATGTTTCGAGATTCTCAGTCACGGGACTTTACACAGTATTCAATGTGACTGAGACTCGCCGTCCCTCACGACGAGTCTCAGCCAATCCGGCGTATGAGGTGAATGTGAACCCCTGCGGCGGAGCCTGAGGACGGCGGCAGGCAGGGAGATGGAAGTCTCCCTGCCTGCCCAAGAACGTATGTGGGGGAGAGGTGGGCTCCCCGGGAGCCAGGCAGCACAGGCAATTTACCCCTTAACTGGGAACCAATACCTGGCTTCATATGCGCATATGAAAGAAAATAAACACACCAGGACCTGGTAACTATGTACCGCACCTTATCAGCTGCTTAATATTGCACATGTTTTTTAATCTTTTTATGCATATTTTTTAATTTTATTATATACTCTTTCTGTTTATTTCTTTATGTTTATTAATTCAATTTAAGTAAATTCAATTAATGTATGATGTATTAGCCTAATAAATTGGTTTATTTGTGTGCAAGAGGCGCCTACTGGTATCTCTTTTCTTCCTGTAAACTCCTTTTTTTGGGGGCGGCAACCCCCTCCTAGAGGGCAGCCATTTGCACACAGCACACATACACTGACCGTTTTTCCAATTTGCCCCCCGGGAGAGCCAACAGGGGACCGGGTATTCACTGCACCCGATCGTGCATATGTAATGATCGGGAGCAGTGAATATATGAATATCTAATGAGCGGCTCTCGGCTCCCGGCCCCCTGCTGGCTACTATGTGTAAAAAAATAAAAATAAATTTTAATTAGAAATAGCATGCCCCTTCTCAGAATAAAATTCCTGATTTTTTTACACCAAAGTAAAAAAAAAAAACAACAACATTATTTTAAAAGTTCACATTCCACTTCACCATGAAAAGATGGCGAGTGATACACGGACAAGACACGGCGATTGGCGGCGAGTATCAGATGGAGAACCATCCATTATTCACTGTTCGCAGACGGTGAAAATATCACTTTTTGAGACCAAAATTCTCCGACCAACGCGAAAAAAGCAGAAATTCGCCATAAAACACGGCGAATTTTCCTCATTGAATACTGCCCTCAGAATAAGGTCTAAGTAAGGGACTCACATATAAATAAAAGTGATAAAGTCTTTAGAGAAAACAGAAGACTAGACGTACCGTGTGGCAGGTCTCGCACATTATCGTACTGGTTAGCTCGCCTCCAAACAAGCGATCCACAAAGTTTGGGATAGCTCTCCTTTTCTCATAACCTACACAGTGAGATGATACTGCACATTACCCAGAAGAACCAGCAACATACAATACACACTGGTCATACATTAATACATGGGATACCTTTAATAATCTTTTTCATTTCGCTCTCGTCTATGGTCTCCGCAGCAGCCTGTAAGGTCTTGGAAATTGCTGAACTTACTCTCTAGAAGTAATAGAGAAATAAGGGCAGGATGAAACTCACATGGTGGAGACAAGATGATATTTACCGTAACAACCAATCAGATTCTGTCTTTCATTTTCTAAGATGCAATAGACACATGATAGAGAGATCCCAATTGGTTGCTATGGGCAACGTCACCTCATTTAAATTTTTGTTCAGTAAACTTCCCCTGTATCGTAAATTTAGCACCTTTCACAGCCAGTACAATGCCTCTTTCCTGCCTTAAGTGTCAAGCAGTGAAGGGCCGGGGCAGTACCCAGGTGGGCGACCCCTGGAGAACACCGGGTGTGGTAAGGCAACAATAAGGGTGACTGACGTCCCAAAAATCAATAACTTGGAGACGCCTACTGCCAGAGCCACGCTCCACCATATAAATGTATGTTTTTTTTGCCGTTGGTGTAATTAACCCCTACAAATATTGTGTATAGTGTGCCTTAAGAACTATAGTTTTTCCTAAGGATAGCACACAGGGGATTGCTTATGTATTTGTGTTGCCTAAGGTCACACTGGTCACCGTACCAATGATGATATGGTGCCTCAAATGAAAAATAATGTGTGACAAATTGATGATCAATACCAAGATTGAGCAGCAGATCCATCGCACAACATTTATAAATTAACTATTTTTGAATATGTGCCATTTATTTTAAAAAGTCTACATTAAAAGCTATGTCTTAATTTAACGTCATATTTCAATTTTCTAAGAGTGCGCCCAAAAAGCGGTTTTCTTTCTTTTTGTTTGCTTCAAAGCAAACAAAAAATACATTTTTGTCCGGCTGGATGATGCACCCAGTATGTAGGTCCAATATGCCATGCCGGACTATATCATCTAGTGTGTACCCAGCTTTAGGATGTGGCTAACAGGCGCTCTTAACTAGGCTACATAGAGGTGGACCATCAGTGATACCTGGATCTCCTCTCCTCTCATGCCATCGAGAAGGTAGCGGAGAAGTTCCTGGCTGTCCTGCTGTTGGTATCCTCTGAACTGTGCAGCTCTGGAAGGAAACACAATGCACACAAACTTCTCATAAAGTGAATTATGAAAAAAAAAAAAAAAAGTTTACATAAAATGCACTTAAGCGAGAACACTTATGACATCAATTTAAATAGTAACAATGCTACATGCAAAAACTACAGACTCATCTGCTTTGATGTGTATAAGAGTAACAGTGCCTCTGGTGGTGAGTGCAGGTTATTACCTGGCGATTTATCCCATTGGTTTATCATGGTTGCTTACTTCCTTGTATACCAGTAAGTAAATACAGAAGGGACATATATATACAGCAGGTAAATATTAGACATGATGTAGACATGCAGCGTTTCAGCGTAATAGTGTGTCACACTCATGGTACATACTCACTTTTTACAGACCTGAGAGAAAAGCTCTTTGGGGGTTACAACCCCTTTTTTGGTCTCCTGCATTTCAGTGACAAACTGCCACATGGCCAACGTCAAGGGTCCCGGCTGCTGCTCCAACGTCACTTCCCGCTGTGTCTATAAAACAAAAGTATAACGTATGTAGTGCCAGGTCAGGCATATACACATTCACTGTGATACATAACCACATGAAGCCAGGGAGGAGAGCAGGCTGAGCCGCACCAGACTCTGGGAAGGCAGGAAGGAGAGAGCGGGCTGAGCCCCACCAGACCCTGGGAAGGCAGGGAGGAGAGAGCGGGCTGAGCCCCACCAGACCCTGGGAAGGCAGGGAGGAGAGAGCGGGCTGAGCCCCACCAGACCCTTGGAAGGCAGGGAGGAGAGAGCGGGCTGAGCCCCACCAGACCCTGGGAAGGCAGGGAGGAGAGAGCTGGCTGAGCCCCACCAGACCCTGGGAAGGCAGGGAGGAGAGAGCAGGCTGAGCCCCACCAGACTCTGGGAAGGCAGGGAGGAGAGAGCGGGCTGAGCCCCACCAGACTCTGGGAAGGCAGGGAGGAGAGAGCGGGCTGAGCCCCACCAAAGACTGGGAAGGCGGGGAGGAGAGCGGGCTGAGCCACACCAGACCCTGGGAAGCCAGGGAGAAGAGAAGGCTGAGCCCCACCAGACCCTAGGAAGCCAGGGAGGAGAGCGGGCTGAGCTCCACCAGACCCTAGGAAGTCAGGAAGGAGAGCGGGCTGAGCCACACCAGACCCTGGGAAGCCAGGGAGGAAACCGGGCGGAGCCTCACCAGACCCTTGGAAGCCAGGAAGGAGAGCGGGCTGAGCCACACCAGACCCTGGGAAGCCAGGGAAGAGAGCGGGTTGAGCCACACCAGACCCTGGGAAGCCAGGGAGGAGAGCGAGCTGAGCCACACCAGACCCTGGGAAGCCAGGGAGGAGAGCGGGCTTAGCCCCACCAGACCCTGGGAAGCCAGGGAGGAGAGAGCGGGCTGAGCCCCACCAGACCCTGGGAAGCCAGGGAGGAGAGCGGGCTGAGCCACACCAGACCCTGGGAAGCCAGGGAGGAGAGCGGGCTGAGCCACACCAGACCCTGAGAAGCCAGGGAGGAGAGCGAGCTGAGCCCCACCAGACCCTGGGAAGCCAGGGAGGAGACTTACCGGTTCAGAGGAATCAGGCTCTTGAACAGTCACAGTTTTCCCTGGATGCTTCACATCATTCAGAAGTTCTCGGAGTGTAGGCGTCTGGGACAAATTCTTATAGAAGACACACAAGATCAGTACTAGAGTTCCACTACGGTCTAGCGGTGTGACATACGGATATACATTCACCTGCATCACAGCATTGAAGAAACAAGTGTTGCCCAGGTTACTGAGTCCTCTCACAGCGACTTCTTTACTTTCACTAAGCGTGTTGGGTGTTTCCTCCCTTTTCGCTGTCCCCTTGGTACCTTCAGCCATTGGCTGCGTCTCGCTCTCCTGCACCTTCTCAGAGCTGCACACATCCTGGCCTAATTTAACTGTCAACACAAAAACAAAATTGAGTCAGTTGGATGCTCTGTTCCAATACAGCACTTTATAGTGATCGCATACCTTAACTTAAGGGACGCGACCAACGCGATTTTAAGGCTATTTTTAGCCTTTTCCCCGACAATGAAAAAATCGCGTCCATCGCATGCCTTAAGTTAAGGCATGCGATGCGACCTACGCGATTTCACATAGGGAACAATGTTCAATGGGCCAATGGAAGCGATTTTTCATTGTATACCCACCGTTATGGGTATTTTACATGACAAATGCCCCCCATTAATGCCAACCCACGATGAACGCCAACCCGAAGCGTAGCAAGCGCAGCAAGCCCGCGAGGGGCGGCGGTATGCGTCCTCCGACCTTTTCATACCCCCACTATCCACGTCGGCGTGGAGTTGATTATAACTACTGTGGCGAGCGCAGCGAGCCCTGCGAGGGGACGCATATCTGTGAAGTAATGCGTGTCCACTCACCACGCTTCGGGATCGGTGGCTTGCTGCGAGCCACACTATATAAAATCCACGCCGACGTGGATAGTGGGGGTATGAATAGGTCGGAGGACAGGTACCGCCGCCGCTCGCCACGCTTCAGGTTAACGTTCATCGTGGGATTGGGAAACAATAAAAATTGGGGTCTGGGGGCCATTTAACATTGGGGCCAATGTAAAATCGGGTCTCAGGGACCATTTTACATTGATTCCAATGTAAAAATAAAAATGGTGTCGATCGCATCTCATGCGATTTGGTTGAATGCGATCGACGCGATTTTTGGGGTCCCGATGGGTACAATTTTTATCGCTGGCACCGTGCTAGGAAACAAGTACCGAAAACTGTTTTCAGAGTAGTGATAGAATTGTGCAAAAAGATGTCCACTGCTCTCTTCAGCCTCCTGTATATCTGCCACTAGACACTTCTGTGGCTCCCAGCATCTTCACTGCCACGGGCTGCCCAGAAACTGCACCTCTCTTCTCTGCTAGTGAGGGAGGGAGGGTCACATGACTCTGGTTGTATGAGCCATCTAAAGACAGACTGCATGTGCTTAAAAGCACATGCAATCTGCTCCCAATCCCAACTGATCTGACGTGCAGCACGTCAGATCAGAGGACCAATCCTCCAATCTCCCGGGGCACACAATCTGCGTACAATCCATTTTACAACCCATTGAGATTGTATGATTGGGTGCAATGTCTTTCAGATGTATGGCCACCTTTTACCAGTGCAAACACAGAAGTTGTTAAACCTCCTGCCTCTGGGTACTTGTAGGTGCCCCGGTTTAGTGGTCCAGGATCAACTAAAATTACTTATGGTAAATGTAACAGGCAAAACCAGTGCTTGTGCTTCCAATCATAAAATACACGAACAGACAAAACTAATCTTATTCCTCACCACATAACCGACCCTCATGATGACAAAAACATTTCACTTAATTTAATATTTTTTCTGAATAAAAAAAAAAATTGGACTAGGGGTGCGTTGAAAAGATTTGGATACACTAGGTTGCCATGAGTCCAAAAAGTTTAGGAACATTTGCCTTAAGCAAAAACGTTAAAAACTCATGTCGACCTTAGCCACCTATTTTAGGTGTTGACCTTCAGTGGACGGTCCAGGAGGGCTATCTCTTGCACAGACCCAGCAGTGTGGCGGTTTGATCAAAATAAAACTTTCATGTGATTGTTTTTTTTTTATGTGTTATTTAAATCAAAACATATACCTTTGCTTGCCGTCCTAACGTTCAACTTGGACTTTTTTTGCAGATATTCTACCAATTGCCGAAGCCGACCAGAGCACTCGTGATCAACCTGGTTATCACACAGGTAGCACCTAGCACAAACAGGACACGATCAGTAATAAACTGCAGCCACACAGATCATTTTATTTTCGACGGACAGGTTCTGTCTTACAATACATAAACATCAAAGTGGTGATCGATATTTACAGATGATTATATTTTATCAGTGCCTCTTGTGACCAGCCACCGCAAACCGCTTAGCATCAAATTTTGCATATTTAAAAAGGAAACAACAATTAAATACCCATATATTATTGGAGAACCATAATATGAACTTGGTTGCATATTACCATACGGTCCACTCAAAAACATTGAGCACAAGGCAGTGGGGCTCCGATCTTGGGGTGTTATAATGGTTCAGCGCATGCTGCTTCTCAGAATATCTTCCGCACCCCTGAAAGGACAATAGAACATGAACTTTATTAAGCATACATTGAAACGACACCCTACTGCACCACTGCTCTCTATTCGTCAGTAGTGGACACAAATTCTAGACTGCGGACCTATACAATGAATCAAGTTTTCTTTGATGGATTGGCCTGTGGGCCAATCAAAACATGGTAGTGTGTTGGGAGAAGGGCTAGGCTTTGTTTCGCCGCCCCTTGGGGAAACCATCTGGTTCTCCCCCCATCAATGGCAACACTATTCTACATCGACCATAAACCATTGAATATTTTGAATCATCGATGGCCGTCCTTACACAGAAAGTGATTATTGTTATTCTTTATTTATTAACAGTTTCTTATATAGCACAGAAAATTCAGATGTCTCTAACCATCTACTATTAATGTGGTCTCACTAGAAGTATGTGAATACTTCTTTACAAATAATTAATTAAAACAGGTCCTGATTGGCTTAGAGGGATCACATGGTTCTCTATCATACAGATTGAAGAATAAGATCCGGTTCCATCTTGACTGTAAGATGACAGTTTCTCTATAATCGCCACATGAATAAATCATAGAAATCTTACCCTGTGACCACAATTTAGACACAGCCAGACCACGTCCGCCTCCCTGTGTTCCTCCTCTCCATTGTCCACAGTCTCTTTGCTGTCTGTCTGGCAGTCCTGACAGACGTCCCACTCCACATTCACCAGAGCTCTCTTCACCGTCCCCTCATCCAGCGCCTTCCGGATGTGCTTACATGTGGGTTCTGGAAGGGCAAATACTGAAAGTGTTTCTGTCACCTATTCACAACATGGCAGCCATTTTGTGGCCTGGACAAATTCATTCATAAGCAAATTTGGAACTATATCACTAGTGGGAACATCCCATAAAAATGAGATGGAAATGTTGCCTTAAACTGACTTTAGGGTAGTTTTTATATGTAATCTGTTTGCTATAATGTCATACTGTAATTTTTCATGCAACTTTCACCTCAGCTTTTGCAAGAAAATAAATAAAACAAGAAAAGACAGATATGATAGACGTAGGAAACATAAATGTTCTCTCATTCTAGCACCGCGCATCTTCTAGCACAGGTCTGGTCTGCATATCACTGCTGAAATACAGACCACGCAGTGCTAGATGCACAACAGCAGAGTGACGCCCCAGGCAGGGAAGAGGACCTGCATGGGTTTTGAAAGCCACACGGTGCTTCAATGATCCCTATACAGTAATTGTCTATATTGTAATGTGTGACAAAGAAACGCACTGCTGTGTCCAGCACTTGGTTTTGCCTTAAAACTGCTGCTTTCAATGTACATTGCCGAAATCTTGTAGCAATTACTTTGAGCCAAGATCAGACTTTATAAAAACACACACGTGACAGATCCACATAATCGTAGGCGACACCCTACCTGCTTCCACGGAATCATGTACAGGGAGGTTCTTCACTCTTTTCTTTACCATGTCACCGCTTCACGAGCACCTGGAAAGTACAATGGAATAAGGATAAACGCGAAGCATCACGTATTACATATACGCGGTGATTAATGGGGAAACTTAGAAGCAATATGGACACTAGGTTGCTACCTGTGGGCAGACAAATGCTTATGATGAGATGGCAGGATATACACCGTGGATAGGCTGCAATCAAGAGATTATTAGCAATAATAATCATTAGCAAGTAATGTGAAAAGTTTCCCCAAGAACTTGGGGGATTTAGCTTTAATGAAAAAAAAACGTCAGCTCCTCCCCATCTATACCATCATATATGGTTGCTTGGGAATGTCCATACACTACCAAATGCCAAAAGGACAGAACCGGAGCAGTAAGAAAAAAAACAGACGTTCTCTAACAAAAACATCCATTGTACCAAGGAGAACTCAAAAAACACAAACTGAACAGACATACAAACAGCATAAAAGAAAGGTGTAGTGTCCGCCATATCAAGAGTTAATGCAAGTACAAAAATCCCACCCTCTCATTCAATCCATGGAAGACACAGTATACACTGGGGACATGCATAAATGATCCATATAGCAGCCTGGAGCGGAATCTGCCGGCCAACAGGGACAGGTGTTGTACTGTGGTAAGAATATCCTACACCAACACAAAGTTGGATCTCTGCAAATGAATATCGGGCAGGTTTAGGCTTTCCCCAGAACAGGAGAGTGTACCAATGATGAGTAGAGAGAGTGCCTTGATCAGCAGGGAAGGGATGACCATCGTCTCCCTGGATAGGAGGTCAGCCAATACTGCTGTGCTGGATGAGTCTAAATAATAGCAGGCTAAAGGACCCCTAACGTCACAACCACATGACATGCGACAAGAGGGGGAGGAACAAGGTCAGAATATGTGACCCCAAATGTACACTCGCTGCACTTCAGACACAATGGGGTATATTCAATGGTCCCTGCGAGCGATGGCGAGGGGGTAAGTTTGCACGGCGAGGATGGCTTTTAGCTTATAAATAGAATAGGATCAACTTTATTGGCCATGTATGCTTGCGCACACTAGGATTTTTTTGTGGATTACAGTGCAGCATCAAGCAGGGATGAGGGGGGGGGGGGGGGGGGAAGACATTGCATACATTACATTACATTAAGACTTTTCATGCAGGAAACACGTGCCCACCCAGCTGCACAGCGCCTAGGCAGCCATCAGCGGCGCCACTGGTCACAGCAGCAGCCAGGTAGGTGACAATATAAGCAGGGACAGTACAGTTATCACACAGGGAACACATACCTGCCGAGCTGCACAGCTGGGGGGGGGGGGGGGTCGGGAGGCGGAGAGAGAGTCTGTGAGACCTGGGCCACCGATAGTCTAATCCATGGGTCTTCAAACTGTGGCCCTCCAGATGTTGTGAAACTACAAATCCCAGCATGCCTTACCACAGTTTTAACACTCCCTTATAGCAAACCTGTGGCAAGGCATGCTGGGATTTGTAGTTTCACAACATCTGGAGGGCCACAGTTTGAAGACCCATGGTAATCATACCACCATACCACCGCCACTGTGTATCACCCAGAGCAATGGGTGGATGCCTCCGCCAGGTGCCGATAAGGGGGGGGGGGGCCCTCTGGAGGATATGCCGGGGGCCGAGTATGGAATGTTCCGAAAAAAATTCTCGCCGTCAGGGTTCCGTGGAACGGCAAGGTTTGCCACAAATGCAGAAAGCTCACTGCATATAGTCGCAAGCCTCGCCGTTTTGATGGCCGCACTCGTCGTTTCCACCTCGCTTTTTAGAAAAGGCAAGTGTGTTGATCTGAGGACGGGCTATGATGGCAAGCAATAGGCACTGCTCGCCATCATAGCTAAACAGCATTGAATATATCCCAATAGCTCACTCTGCTTGCCAGATGTTGACGTGTATAGTGACAGGCCCACCATCCTTGCTCCTCCCCCTGTCGTTGAGGGTCATGTGGTTATGGCGTTAGGTTAGTGTCCTACTAGGATTTAGCAACTACCCTGCTGCGATCCTTGTAACTACCATCAGCACACAGACAAGGCCAAAAACTGACAGTGACAGGATGAAACTGCAAGCCTGGGGAGATGGTGGGGTCTTTCCCCCACAGGAGCACTTAAGTACATATCCCTGATATCCATAGGCCCCATAGTGTTGATGATCAGCCTAGGACTGAATGAATTCCCTTAAAACAAACAATTGTTGTCTCTGGGAAGATCAGTGGTAGAAAACCTGTGTAGACCAGCACCCTAGGTAAAACTTCAGTTTATGGCTCCCACCACCCACACACCATTGCCGACTTGGAACTTAGGGGAGCGTGTGGAGGTGGCGTGTTAGAAGTTCAACACCTGCTGTTTGCATTAAGTTCAACAAGGACGCCCGTCCCAGAGTCATCCTTAATTTTGTTATAATCAAACTCAGGGCTGCCCCACAGATTCTGGAGCCCCTAATGGTAGAGCTTGCCCTGTGTGTGGGGACTTCAGGAGACCTACAGTATGAAGTATCTAGGTTCCTGTGCTGGAACAAAGCAAGAGAGAACTAGACACACAATGAGAACATACGTTTATGATTTAGTGACCTGCTTGGCCTCACTGGGGCCGCTGTGTCATCTTCTACATTTAATATAGCAATAACAGAGGATATGGGGTGCCTATTACCCCATTCATGTTGATGATATAGTCATTTGTGTTGTTTACGTCTTTATTTCCTTTCTTTCAGTATAATGTCCCAGGGTGATATGGCCTAGTGCTATACTGACACCAATGCTAATTTTTAGCATAATGCAAAGTCTTCTGACAGTGACATGGAGGGATCTGGCTGGGTGGGTACTGCACACATACATGACTGACACTGATGCTGGGATGGGACCAACAACCCCTAAAAGTGCCACCACAGGCACATCAAAGGGGGGGGTGGACTTAAAGGACACATATGTTTGGCAATCCGATCTGCCAGATTCGAATGACATTATCTATCTTAGAACATGAAAGCAATAATGACTCTGCCCACCTACCTCAGAGGGTCTGTGCAGACATATGGTGATGCTGGCAGTACGGGAGCAGCTGACACACTCCACATATAATGGGTGCTAGATGTTACAGAGATGCAGGCAACTTCCCTACACGTGTCACCGGTTCCCAGAGGCCACTTTCTAGGCTCTTCTACTCGCTACCGGCATACTATGCTGCTGTCCTCCCCGAGTCTAGCACAAAGCAGTGTGAAAAACAGGGCACAAACAAGTTTATAGTATTGTAGAAATAATGTCTCCTACAGCGGTGCCAATAAGTACGCGTATCCTCCATTTTTTCAAAGACCAAAAACACGTAAGAGCTTAAAGGATGGACACACCCAAAATGGTTCCTGAATTTGTGTCCAGAAGACAGCGCGGCATCTACGATGCAGACGGGGGACGTCTATTGGACGGATACGCGAGTTGACGGACAGCGTAATCAACCAACCGTAATACAGTCACAAATCGGAAGCGTGACGTTTCTTTGATTAGTGTGCTCCGTAGGTGTGCTTCCCTTTATGACTGGATATGGTTGGCGGTCCACACAAAAATGGCTGAGTAACGCAAAAGTCTTGCGCGGTATAACATAAACAAATACCGCTAATACTGCCTTGGTTTTGAATAACATCTACTATATTTGTGATGTGTTTTATGTGGCCTGAAAATCCACAATTGAAGTTCGTGCAGAAACGGTTACCAGTTCCAAAATGGCCGCATCTGGCTCAGACCGATGCGGCCATGTTGGAATTGGTACTCGTTTGCAGAAGGAGCGTCAAGTTTCATATTACCGGTAGGTTAGGATGGATTTGCTGATAGTGGTTAGTAGGACTTCCCTTCAGCTGCTGTCAGTAAGTCGCTGGACTCTCCCTGCCTCTGACGAATGTGTACCAAAAGGCTGGAGGTTATGGCATAGGTGAGTTAATCTGGAGTAACTAATGCAGTAGCAGGCACCTATCATAGGGAGGTACCATCTGGCTGTCCCCCTGACAGGTAGCCTGTGGCTGTCCCCCTGACAGGTGGTAGCCTGTGGCGGTCCCCCTGACAGGTAGCCTGTGGCTGTCCCCCTGACAGCTGGTGGATGAAGGTTTCTTTCCCTGGACAGCTGGTGGAGGAAGGTACAGTTATGTTTTGCACCCCCTGCCAAAAAAGTTTCTGCCACCCTCTTTGGAGTTTTAGTATATAAAAAGTGCCAAACCACCCATAGACACATTCCAAAAAGGGCACGTGGTCTTTATGCAAGGGGTGTGGCTTTTCAGGAAAATACCTTATACCCCAGTTTTATACCCAGATATTTACCACCACAGAAAAACAAATTCTGATTCATGCCCCTTATTTGTCATTTTTCCTCCTTATAGTAATGCCCCATACACCAGGGCCGTTTCTAGACAATTTAGCTCCCAGGGCAAAGGAATAAAAATGCGCCCCCCCCCCCCCAAAAGTCAACACGACATAGAAGAAATTGCGCTCGCGCGACGAAATAGGGGGCATGGTTTATTTTTTAAAGGGGGTGTGGCTTAATATAAGGGCGTGGTCTAGCAGGAAAACAATTACCTTACATCTCACCTTTGCAACCTGCATGTCCAGACATTGGTTACCGCAGGAATTGTCATTGTACTCCCGCACTTTAGTTGGCGGGCTGAAGGCCACACAGTGACATAAAAATATAAAGACCCACACAGTGACCTAGTACGCAGGGGCGGATTGGGAATTAAAAGCAGCCCGGGAAATTATTTGAAGCAGCCCTAGGGGGGCCGAGGGTACCCGTTGCGCGCCGCAGGCGCGCCAACATTTTTAGGGGGCGTAACCTAGTGACATGGGGGCGTGGCCTATTTCAACGAGGTCACGCCCCATTTTTGCCGCTGTGGGGTCATGGCTAGTAGCTCACCCACATCCACAGCCCACCCATTGACCCGCCTTATTTTTTACATTTGCTTCAATCTTTTCTTGATTTCGCACACGGTAATGCCACATACACGTTACGACACACACTGATGCCCATTATACATTATGGCACACACCGTGATGCCCATTACATGTTACGCTGAAGGCACGCACCAAAAATTATATTATATTATACCACATGCCATAGTGCCTATTACACATTATGCCAGGGCTCAACAATTTTTCATAAAAGAAAGACAACAGTGACAGTGCGCACCAGAGGCCATGATGCCCATTACGAGTTATGCCAGGGCTCAACAATTTTTAAAAACCAAGGACAATAGGGAAAGTGCGCGCCGAAGGCACGCGTCAAAAATTTACACCGTTATGCTTGCTACACGTCACACACCCAAAACATATTATACCACGTGCCATAATACCCATTACATGTTATGCAACACACCGTAATTCACACGCAACACGCTATAATGCCCATTACACGTTATACCAAACACTTTCATTCCCATTACACATTATGCCACACATCGTGATGCCCATTACACATTACTCAACACACCGTGATGCCCATTACACATTATGCCCCGCACCGTCATGTTCCATTATACATATTCCCCACACCTTGATGCTCATTATACATATGCCACACACATGATGCCCATTATATATATATGCCCCACAGGTTGGAGTCAAAGGCAAATTGAACTACTGCGCACTTCACAAAGCAGATGCGCACTGCACAAATAGCCAGCACACACACGGTTTAAAAAAAAAAGTTTACCAGATACAAGAGGCCCAATTGGACCAGCGGCGGTGACAAATGAGCACAGCATGAGGCAACGGAGAAGGCGCAAAATCTCACGATGGGGAAGTCACCTCACTCAGCAGAGAGAGGAGGTCACTGCCCCAAGTGAGGACCCGCAATGCGTCGGAGCTCAGCCAACTACTGCTGAACACCCGGCAAACCGGACGGGTGGTGACCCTACACACACATTGTATAATGACATGGGGCACGCTGACACACACATTATATAATGGCATGGGGCACGCTGACACACACATTGTATAATGGCATGGGGCACGCTGACACACACATTGTATAATGGCATGGGGCACGCTGACACACACATTGTATAATGGCATGGGGCACGCTGACAGACATTGTATAATGGCATGGGGCACGCTGACACACAAATTGTATAATGGCATGGGGAACGCTGACACACACATTGTATAATGGCATGGGGCACGCTGACACACACATTGTATAATGGCATGGGGCACGCTGACACACACATTGTATAATGGCATGGGGCAATGGCATCTCTCCTCCCCCAGGATGAATACCTTTGTGGTGTGCAGTGTGCTGCCTGTGCATGTCTTGCAGCTTTTAGTGAGCAGGATGGCCCCAAAACTTAGTGCACATTAGTGAAGGGGGGCTGTGGAGCGACGACAGCGGGCTTGCCATTTTGAAAAGTAAAGTAAAGGTGAACCGCTGATTGGCTGAGAGCCGTGACAGAGGGCTCTCTCAGCCAATCAACGGCCGCTGATTCCCCTGTCTGCCCGATGCTCCTCACTGCGGGGGGGTTGGGGGGTGGCGGGGGTTGCTGTCGCCACGGCCAGGCGGGGTGGCGGGTGTGCGGACATCACTCACAGCCGCGCTTCCGTCGGCATCCTGCGTCCACTCCTCAGACAGTGCAGCATTGCCCAAAACCAATATGGCCGCCGCATATGTGCATTTATCCATTTCTTCATCCAAGCTTTCCAGCTCTCTCTCTCTCTCATCCTATCCAGCTGCTCCATGCGCGCTGTCTCTGACCCTCTTTGTCACCCGTGTCTGTCTGCTCCTCCCCTTTAGACCGTAAGCTCTCACAAGCAGGGCCCTCTCCCCTTGTGTGCCATCATCTCCTCCCCACTGCTTTCCTTACAACATCGCCAAACCTTTGGGTCCTGCTGGAGCAGCAATGTTTTTAAATTTAATCCATGCACCATTTTCTCTTGTTTTGTACATACTGCTGCTGTTTATGTACTTTGTAAGATGCTGACGTCCCATTGTATCGGATGATGGGACAGAGCCTGGGAGAAAGGTCTGTCCCTGAGAATTCTCTCCCCACGCTTCTCCCACACTTTGTGAAAGATACCCTAAGTTACCCTGTGTCTATGCATGCACTGTGGCTAAAGGAAAGTGCAGCAGTTTCTCGCACACAGCAGTGCCAGCCATATGTAGCCAATGTACATAAGAATTCATCCTTTGCATTCATCAGGAAGTAATGACATCACAGCAAGACGAGTATTTCAGTGATGTCACTTGTTCCTAGTGAACTGAACGATTGCAGTGGCTCAGCTCGCACAATGGCTGCCTCCTGTTGTCAGGTGATGTGTACTGTACATGCTTTTACATATTATTATAACTATGCTGCTAATGATCTGTCTATGTAGGCTCTACCGGGAATGGCGATGAGCCAGGAGGAAGCCGAGGCTCAGATCTCTGAGCTAGATCTCCTGTCCAGCATGTTCCCCACTGAGGAGGAGTTTGCAGTGGGCGATGAGCTGGCGCTGGCAGAACTGAGGAATTACGCAGAACAGCGCACCTCGCTTACACCGACATTCAACATCCAGTATACGCTGAGCGTGACCGTGCATGACCCTGATGCTGCCAACATCCAGGTAAGTGATCTGCTGTTTGTGTCACCCGCATACCTGTGGAATGCACACTGCGTGGTCTGATTCCTGAGTATGAGGCGTAATAGAAACATGTGCGGGACCTCCCAGCAACATAGCAGGTTCTGATATTGTAGGCCTGAGTCACATACAGGTCCCCTTATGGGTGGATTGCAAATAGAACGGTATTGCAACATATATCTAAATGCATAGGCATCACACCGCGTCCCCCCTATTATTGTTATCAATGGCTCTGACATGAAACGTATAGGAGATATGTTGGACATACTGTAGGCATCCACATGACTCAGAGCATGGTGTAAGTCTGACTCTACTCCCACGAGACACTGCTCTTCTGTGCACAAAACTCCCAATATGCTGGTACATAGTTTCCTACCCTCCTGCATTCTGCAGGAGACTCCCTGAAATAACAGCAATCTCCCTCATTAGTCTAGCAATCTCCCTCATTTCACCTAGCCCACATTACACTGTTAGATTTTTAGGGAAAAAGGAAAGAGAGATACAGTAGATACATTTACATTGAATCATCAGCACCATTTCCCAGCACTTTAGCTCTTACTAACTGCTTTGGGGCTCATCTACATTTGAATATAGGTTCCTCTCAGATGTAGCAGTACACAGCCACGCTTCTAGGTTCCATGTACAATCTATTTTTACAATCTCTCCATATATGGAACTAGACACGCCCTCAGGGTGGCGCATGACATGCCCCCTCAATACAAAATTATATTACCAACTATAATCTCCCTGAAACTAGTTTTCAAAAGTAGGCAAGTATGTGCTGGGACCAGCGAAGCGACCCCCAGTGACTCAGCCACTTGCTTCGGGACAGAGAAAAATTGGGGGTCAGTTACCGAGGTAACTGTAGGGGCGCCTGTATGAGTGGCTTCCGCTAGCAGCTGTCAAAAAAAGGGGGTGTCAATCCCTATAGAAAATATGCAAGAAAAGGATGGTTGACTGCGCTCATTGATGACAGAGTGAGGAATTAAAAATAGTATTTTAATTATACAAATAGCATGCTATAATAAACATATAAAATGCAAGGTACACAATAATGAGGTACACAATATAAAAGAAGGGGAAAAGGGGAATGGCAAGGATGTATGAAAATAGCTGCGTCCACTTTTAAAGTGATATCACCTGGTTTGAGTCCACAGTCCAATGGATGACCGTTAAATTGAGGAGCAGATGGATATGTCAAAAACTGGCCGCGGCGGTACTCAAATGTAGTTTTTCTTCCAATTGTAGTAGGGGGTAGCGATCCTCCCAACTTGGATCGGAAATATGGTTGAGTGTCCGCTGTGGGACCCTGGGTGGGTATTAGATAGGCGGCTTGCCTTCAAGAGGTGAGTGCCTCACTCCAGGTCGGTATGGCCGGTGGTGGTAAGCAAGTAGAAATCTCCAAACGGTTCTCAGTGGAAATAGGTGGCAGTGGAGGGCAGCGTATTGTGGTGGGCAGTTAGGAGCCTGAGCCAATGCGTTTCACTGCACAGAGCAGCTTTTTCAAGGAAAAGCTGCTCTGTGCAGTGAAACGCGTTGGATTAGGCTCCTAACTGCCCACCACAATACGCTGCCCTCCACTGCCACCTATTTCCACTGAGAACCGTTTGGAGATTTCTACTTGCTTACCACCACCGGCCATACCGACCTGGAGTGAGGCACTCACCTCTTGAAGGCAAGCTGCCTATCTAATACCCACCCAGGGTCCCACAGCGGACACTCAACCATATTTCCGATCCAAGTTGGGAGGATCGCTACCCCCTACTACAATTGGAAGAAAAACTACATTTGAGTACCGCCGCGGCCAGTTTTTGACATATCCATCTGCTCCTCAATTTAACGGTCATCCATTGGACTGTGGACTCAAACCAGGTGATATCACTTTAAAAGTGGACGCAGCTATTTTCATACTTGCTTCGGGACGCCCAGTTTTCAGTAACTTTTCCACACGCCTCCCCCAAATGCCAGCAGCCCGTCAGCATCGCTTGGGGCACTGTGAGCACCACCACACCCCGTGATCGGCAAATGCACAGATCCACCGACATCGGCCATCTGCAAATATAATCAAAATAGCACCCACCTCAGACACCTCAGACCCTGTTTTGAAACCACGGCACTTACACCGATTCAAATGAAACAATGGGCCAAATGTATTAAGCCTTAACAAGTGATGAAGTGGATAGTGATAAAGTACCGTCCAGTCGGCTCCTAACTGGCATTTTTTTCAAACATAGCTTGTAACATAGCAGTTAGTAGCTGATTGGCTGGCACTTTACAACTCTCCACTTCATCACTTTTTAAGGCTTAATGCATTTGGCCCAATGTGACCTGTTTTTAGTTTTGTTGTTCATTACATAATACTGTTCAATTAACAATTGGTCTCTTCTCTCTGCAGCATGTGCTTTCCCTGCATTGCTCGTATCCTCTGCATTACCCAAGTGTTCCACCAGAAATCGTAGTCAGGTAATGAGAGCGTGTATGTGCCGACCTATCACTGTAACTACTTTGTATGCACGATCTACCACTTAATATGAATAGTGATTTAAAACCCACTCACAGAGGTGACATCATTATTATTATTATTATTATTATTTTATTTATAAGGCGCCACAAGTGTTTCGCAGCGCAGTACAAAGGAACAATACAGGGAGACAAAGCTTGGCATAACATTGAATAAATAACAAAAATACAGTACAAATAAAGAGCGCCACAGATCAATACACATACAATCGGCCTCAGTACGCCATGCAGCACAGGATGCATGGCACCCATTCGTCTTTTACTGAAAATGCTGTTTAGTCGCGACTAAGATGCACGGAGACCCCGTGCTAATTCCTGTGATATGTGACACTTGTATATTGTGTGAGTCAGTATACGGAGCAGAACGGAACTTATACTGGAAAAAAGGCGGCTTCATATACAGATTATCAGACTTAGTCGCACACAGATATAAAAGTGTCATATCACATGGACCAACAGAGTCTCCTGTATCCTAGTTGCATTGCATCACTTTCAGCAAAATAAATAACAAAAGAGATGCCTGTCGGTGACGCTAGAAGATTCTCCCCTGGCATTACGTGCCAAGAAAGGCTGTATGGTGTGACTACAATAAGGATGTATGAGGACACATCTCTATCTGTTACAGGTTGAGAATTATTAAAGTAATTGCAATCTAGTTTGAATTGTGTTCCACCTCTTAGTCGAGTGATTGTGATGGTTCCAAACGGTCGTCCTTCCAGTACTGCCGTTGCAGGGGTGCTGAACTCCATTTAAACTATCCCAAAACCAATCTACCGTGCAGTAAATTCGGCAACCAGCAGATACACAAGGAGCAACTGTGACGGTTATTAACAGTTACAGACTGGAACCGGCAGCACATGCTGATTTATCCTAACGAGCAGCTTGCGGAACTGAGTGGATTAAATCAGCCGTAGTGTCTGGGAGAGGTG
Source organism: Crinia signifera (assembly GCF_055691185.1). NCBI lineage: Eukaryota > Metazoa > Chordata > Amphibia > Anura > Myobatrachidae > Crinia > Crinia signifera. The sequence continues at coordinate 30,806,023 of NC_139218.1, forward strand.
TTCCGTGTTTGTACCAAAAAATTTGACTGCGCTCAAAAAGGGCAAAATTGTGTACAATTATGTGCACTGCAGGGGGGGCAGATGTAACATGTGCGGAGAGAGTTAGATTTGTGTGAGTTATTTAGTTTCTGTGCAGAGTAAATACTGGCTGCTTTATTCTTACACTGCCATTTAGATTTCAGTTTGAACACACCCCACCCAAATATAACCTGTTAAGTCTGCCCCACCTGCAGTGCACAGGGGGGCCTGATTCAGGTTTGATCATTCGGTGTACTGACAAAATCAGTGGGTGTGCCTATGAAAACGCTGGGCGTACCCCTGCGAATGCAGGCATGTCACATGACCTCTGCGCCTGCCCCGCCTTGAATTCGACCATCTCAGTCAGAAATAAAACTGGCTTTAATTTGCGAATGGGGGGAAAAAAATCATTGATTATTGAATGATTTTTCGCCCATGCAGCTGCATGCGAGGGGAACGTGTAAGCGTACACATCCCCTCGTGTGCAAAGGTATGGATTCAGTGGGAACGGCATTATACTTCTAGGCCTTGCTGTATAACACGGCTTTATTACATTCCGGTTGGCAGACTTATGTGGCCGGACCGGTCTACAATAAAACCATACACGCTGTATGTTGCCATCTTTCCAAATGTAATTGACATTCCTTTAATAAATGTTCTGGTGGTCCTGCTAGTTCACTGAAGAGGATTTGTTGTCTTTGAACAGATCCCCGTCCCTGGTCCGGTCGCAGCAGGCCCAGCTTAATTCTGATCTTAGCACATTCCTCAGAAGCAGCTGCAACGGCGATGTCTGCATTCTTAGTGCCACCGAGTGGGTGAAAGAGCACGCCATTCCTTACATGAACACCGCGCCTGCTACAGATCAACAGCCAGAAACGGTGGCCGCGGGAGAAGCCGTGTTCAGCAGATTCTGGATTTACAGTCACCATATATACAACAAGCTGAAAAGGAAAAATATTTTAGAATGGTCTAAGGAGCTGGGTCTCTCCGGGTTCTGCATGCCTGGGAAGCCTGGCATTGTGTGCGTGGAAGGAGCACAGGAGGCGTGTGAGGAGTTTTGGTCCAGGTGAGCGGTTAGAAGTCCACCCATCTCCTACGTGGAGCAGAGGCAGCCATTCTGTAGGATCACCTGACCGTGCCCCAGTGATGTCACTGCTTCCTAATAAACTGATAGGCTGCATGCTCCCATTCTGCCCACAGATCAGTCCAGGACATTTAGTTCCTTCATATGTTTGCATGTAAGAAGTGACATTAAGTAGTAATATAAGTTGTTTCTTGACAGCAGAGATGATGTGGGGAGATGTTTCAAAACTTGAAGAGAGATACAGTAGAGAGGGATAAACTACCCACCCATCAGCTCACAATTGTTTTTATTTCTGTGGCTGGTGACCTCAGCGGCCCTTCCTTCCAACGGCCGGGCCCACCTGCGATCACAGTCCGTCGCTGGCTGTGGCCGCACAGATGATCACCAGGGCTGCGATCAGGGCTGAATCGGCCCTTGAGTGACATGACTCACTGACACTGACTGTAACTTCTACTTCCCTCCGACTGACTGAGAGACAGGCTGCTCCAAACAGGGCAGCCGAGAGGTATGCCAGGCCCCGGTAAAATTACGGGAGCGTGGCCTAATTGCGGGAGGTGTGGTGCTGAGCCTGCTGTCAGCCGGGCACATGCTGTAGGTGTGTGCTGCTGCCCGGAAGGGATGAAGGGGGAAGGTATGGGGGACGGTCAGACCAGGGCCCCCGCTGAGCCCCTCCAGCAAGCCTGGGCCTGGGTAATTAGTACCCCCCTCCCCGGCGGCCCTGGCTCCAACACACAAAAATTTGAGTCACTCGGATCAATCAAACTTCTAAATTATTTCAGTCACTGTGTTGAGACATCCAGTCAGTAGCCATCTCTTGCTGTCAGTCAGGTTGTGTACCCAGTGACTTAAATGTATTCTACATCTAGGTCACTCCAACCCTCAACTATTTCCATCAGGTCATGTTTTCTGGATTTCTGTCTGCAGAAACAGGTGGACTCATTACTGACCCAGCTCAACTCCCCTTTGCATGATTAAAGAGATCCACTAGACATCACCTGTTAGGGATGAGAACCACTGATCGAGGTGGATGACTAGTTTTTATATCTTGGGAGAAGGAAAGAACGGGGGAGGTATTCCAACTAGGTGCTCACTGATCTTCAAAGTTAGAAGGGAAATTGCATAAAATGTAATACATTTATTAGATGCCGGCACATGTCGTGTTGACATGGACACCGAAACATATCACCGCGTCCTCTCGCCATGCTTCGGGCACAGTTATTCACACTATTTTATTCATTAATCTATGGATGGTAGGGCATGAAATACCGCCTGTCGGCTCAAAAAAACTGTAAAAAAAAAAAAGTCGACCTAATGACCCTGTCAACCTAAACTGATGTCCACCTATCTGCATGTTGACCTACTTGGGGATGACCCAATGACCGTATCCCCAAAACTGTGCGTTCAGACCTAATATTCTAATGTATGGCCACCTTTAGTCCTGTCATCTCTCGATCACGATTGGCTGACTAAGCTGTAGTCTTGTGATTACATTAATGCTTTTAGTGTGATTGTGACCATTGGGGAATACCGGGGGGTGGGGGTCACACGCAGCATTTGGAATGTTATATTGACTTCATTTTTCTCTAAATCCTCAGAGTAAGGAAACTGACTTGGAAGCGCATTTTAATTAGACATAAAGAAGATATCCAGCTGTCCTGTCCTGCAGCCGACACGCACACAGCCATAGAGAAGCTGAGGAAGTTTCCTGCGCTGGAGGAGAAGGCGTTTGATGCCCACGGCACCCGGGGAAATCACATGGACCTGGGACAGCTCTATCAGTTCCTCCAGGAAAAGGGATGTGCGGAGGTTTTCCCTATGTACTTTGGGATTGAAGGACGTTAAGGAGAATGGGGGCTCTGGATGTGGAGAACACTTTTACCTTCTCGCAGCAATAATAAACTGTTTTACAATTTTAAAACGTCTCCATCAGTCTAAAAAACCCCACACCCTTAGGGCTGTTTCACGCACTCCGGCTGACACCGGGCGGTGAAACCCTGCATGGCCAAAAGCAGTGCCGTACAAAGTAGTTAACAATGGACAGGATTGTGTCCATTCACACGAGTCGATCACGGCCCAGCAACCAGATGTTACCACTGGAAAGGACGGCTGCCGGGCTGTGGCCATCCCAACCACTTCTGTTTATGGCACAGCATGGTTGCCTACCTGACCCTCTCCTTCAGGGAGATAATTCTCTGTTCCTGGACTTCCCAGGTATCACCTGTGGTGACACCTTTCTTATCAATTACCTAGCTCCCCACAGGTGATGGCAATCATACATTACCAGGGAAGCCCAGGAGCAGAGCATTTTCTCCCTCATGGAGAGGGTAAGGGAAGCAAATAGGCCTAAAGGTGCCCATAGACCAGTGTTTTTCAACCACTGTGCCGTGGCACACTAGTGTGCCTTGAGCTGCTCTCAAGTGTGCCCCCAGATCTAGAGATGCCCAAACCAGTTTACAGTCACCACCAGTTCAATTGTTATTTACTGGTCTCTTCTTTTCATGTAAAGGGCCAATGTATTTTATTTTTGTTACCTGTGGGGACCAGTGTGAATGTTTTTTATATGGAGGCCAATAGGTTTGTTTTTTTTCCTGTGGGTGCCAATGTGTTTTTCCCTGTGGGGATCTCATGGTGTGCTTGGGCAATTTTAAAATCTTATTTAGTGTGCCGCAAGGTAAAAAGGTTGTAATTCTTTGCCATAGACGGTCCGTTCCCGGTCCGTCCGTTCTGTACTATGAGATGCGCGCTCCCGCGCATCTCAGTGTACAGTACAAAAAGTATGTGCTGCACCTACTTTTTGTACTAGCTTTACATCGCATCGCATTGCATTGCATGCGAAGCGATACGATGTGTACTAATTAAGTACCGAACGGACCGTGTATGGGTACCTTTTAGGGGTAAATTTACTGAGATGGGAGTTCTATTGGAAATGGGATGTTACCCACAGCAACCAATCAGATTCTGCTTTGTATTTATTGAGTACCTTCTACATGATAAAAGATCGAATCTGATTGGTTGCTATATGCAACATCCAAGCTTAAATAGAACTCCCTTCTTAGTAAATTTACCCCTTAATGTCATTGTCTTATATGTTTAATGTTTATTTTTATTGTTCTCCCAGCAATGGGGTTATAGTATTCTAGGAAAAGAAAACAACACCATATAGTATATTGTTGTACATAGGCCCTTATTCTGGTTCACTCGCAAAGGCAAATTCCTTCTGAAATGGACAAAACCATGTGCACTGCAGGTGGGGCAGATGTAACATGTGCAGAGAGAATTAGATTTGGGTGAGTTATTTTGTTTCTGTGCAGGGTAAATACTGACTGCTTTATTTTTACACTGCAATATAGATATCAGTTTGAAGTAAAACCCCACCCAAATCTAATTCTCTCTGCACAAGTAACATCTGCCCCACCTGCAGTGCACATGGTTTTGTCCATTTCAGAAGGAATTGGCTTTTGCCAGTGAACCAGAATAAGGACCATAGTGTACCGTATTTTTCGCTCTATAAGACGCACCTGACCATAAGACGCACCTAGTTTTAGAGGAGGAAAACGGGGAAAAAAATATTTTGAACCAAATAGTATAATTCCCGCTACTATTCTTATCATACTTTATTTATATGGTGCCATAAGGCATCCACAGTGCCCGATTACAGAGTACAGAAACAGAAAAGCAAAACAGTGACTGACAGCTGAATACAATAGAGGACAAGCAGAGCGTACACAAATAACCTTTATTGCTTATCCAATGGTTCCATTACTACCATTACAGACACGTCACCAGCTGCTGATGTCAGGCATAATCCAGGACTGCTTACTGCTATGGAACACACACACACACACACACGTGTGCACATGTAAACAAGCCGCTGGGAATAGCAAAGCTATACTGGTGACATGTCATAGTAAATTAAATATACGGTAATCATCTCAGCCAACAGTGCACTGAGTACAATGCTATGGGAGCCTACTGTATGTCTGCATACACAGCAGTAGCTGTGGGAAGGCAGCCATACCCTGTGCTGGCTGATACATCACTATACATGGGATACAGCATAGGGGAGACATGCATCAGACAAACAGAGTGCTCTTATCCTGCAGTGGCTCATCCTGTGCTCTGTTGGACATGGTGCTCTCTATGTGCAGCAGCTAAATATAATTTTTTTTTTTAAGTGAGCCATGAAAGTCTGGGGTCACTATGGCTGCAGCCACATTGTGCAGTGAGGAGCAGAGAGAGCTCACAGCGCTGATGTGCTGCTGCCCCTCGGTGTGTGGCCGATGGGAAGCCCGCCACTGGATGGAGGAGGGGGGCCAACAGTGCAGCCTCTTACCCCCGGGACGTCTGGAGCTCAGGGAACCGCTCCACTTCGGCGCTCCCTCCCGCTGCAGGCTCTGGCGACGCTGACTGCCTCTAGTCTTGTCTCAGTGTGGCTGATTATGTCCCGGGACATCTGGAGCTCAGGGAACCGCTCCACTTTGGTGCTCCCTCCTGCTGCAGGCATCCTGATACACTCAGCGGGCTCCCATTGGCCAGCTGGGAGGTTACACATCCTGTGCGCTGTCTGCCTAGAGCTGGCAGCCGGCTGCTGTGTCATATACTAATTGCCATCTGTCGCAGGGACCCCGCAAAATGAAATTCCATTCGCCAAATAAACCCCACAGCAGCTGCATGATCCCCACTGCCCAGACCGGGGGAGTGAGCGGCTCTGCTGCAGTTTTTTGGAAAACAATTTTTTCGATATTCGCTCCATAAGACGCACACCCTTTCCCCCCCACTTTTGCGTCTTATGGTGCGAAAAATACGGTATATCAAGGGTGGCCAACTTGTGGCTCTTTTCTTAATGAGATGTGGCTCCCGCGGCACTGCTGCTTTTCTCCTCTGACTGTGCGCTACTTTGCTGCGTGCTTGTCATGAAGCGGGGACAGAGACCGTGAGGGGGTGAGTGGCTGGACAGCAGAGGGGGTGCGGTGTACAGAGAGCAGAACGGGTGCGGTGGCCAGATGTCAGAGCAGGTCAGCAGCTGCATGAGAGAGAATTACTGCAAGTAGCTTCACATATGAACCAGATTGTAAAAAAAAATATATGGAAAACAAGGATTGTCAAAAGTGGGGCGTTGCCTTGTGGAAGCTAGGCCACGCCTATTTTCTGCATAGTATCAGCTCTTACCATAATATATTTTTGGCTCATTGCCTCTGAGTGGTTGGTCACCCCTGGTGTATATGGTTGTACTGTTGTGTAGGTGTATGGTGGACTACACAACTCACTATATAAATGACAGAGGTAGGAGTTGGGACCGTATTTAAAGGCCCCCACACGCTAGAGCGATTTTTTTTTTTGTCCGATTTCTGATCGATCGTCCGATATATCGGCTTTTTAAAACCGATAATCGGCAATAATCGGCCAATTATTGCCGATTATATGTAAAAATCGGCCGATATATCGGACGATCGGTCGGAAATTGGACAATAGGCCAAAAAATCGTTCGAGTGTGTGGGGGGCCTTAACACTGTGGTCCTGTAGTGGTCACTCAGCAACAGAGTGTCCTGTTTACACCCGAGAATCATAGATTTAATACTTTAATGTGGGCACGGCCAAACTATGGCCCTCCCCTTAGGCAACTTCTCTACTTTATCTCTCCCCAACGGGAGCAGCAAAGTCGGCCATATGTCATACAACATTTGTTTACGTTTTTAAATGGGGGGTGAACTTCCTCCTCCGTATAGGAGAATACATTGCACTGATCAGTATATTGGGTGCATACAATCCCAGTACATGCAGTCTAGCGAGTGTTCAGAGGGTGTGGGGGAACAAAGCCTCATAAATATGGGTTTGTGTATTATCTCTAGCCTGCCTATGATATGAAACCAGCCCGGTGACATGAATTGATTAAATTGGCCAATAATGTGTACAATAGGTTCCTTACTGATATGGAAGTGTTACGTTGGTCAGATACAGTGCATATAATCAGTCCCAACTCTCTCATTCTATGATGGAATTGTCTTCTCCCTGAGCACTGGCAGGTGGGAGCTAAGAAATAAGTAAATCTGTCACATACAGTCTGCAAACAAGCTGCTGTTCCATTGTAGCTCTTCCAGCTCCTGACATAATTCAGCCATGCATAGCAGAACCATTCCATAATGATTTGTTTAATCTCCATATACATAGGTGTGGGCTTGCCATGTAGTCAAAGGTCTGTATTGCCTGGAGCACAGAGTTCAATTTCCGCTAAAGCAGGTATCGGTAGGCGGTGTCTAGGTAGATAGTGAATATGGGTGTGTTGGAGAGAGAAAAGGAGAGAGAACAAAAGACAAATGTGTAGGATTGTTTCAAGATTTAAATATAATAAAATAGATTCAGAAGTCCCCATGAAACATACCACACTCACAGAGGATAGTTTGGTGATAAACACATAAAGGTTTCTTTGAGGTGTATTTCAGCCTTCACCAGATCCACCTAGTGCTAAGGAAGGTATAACAAAACCTATCTCATATAACTCACATGTACAAACAAATTTAAAAGTATATAAAGGTTTATTTTGGGATTGTACCAAAACTCACTGTCAAAGCGAGGTCTAAGACACATCGAGGTATCTTTTTCTTCAATTTCCCAATCAGGCCAGGGGTCAAATTTGAAGAAATTTCCAGAACATGCGACTCCCCGGCCCGAGAGGGTGCAGCGGCTGTAGTATTGTGTGGAGGATCAGGCGGCGGCTTACCCACGCACCTATCCCTCCCCCACCCACACCACTGAGTCCTCCATATAAACCATATTTTGCGCAATAAAGGCATTCACAGTTAAGGGGGCGGAGCTTCTTACGGCCGTGTGAAGAGCGCTCGTAGGGCGGGATGAATCACCTAGTGTACTAATGATATCTCAGTTAAATTATTGGTCTGTGAATGGAGTATCGGCTAGAGATAAATAGGGTCGCAGTGAATATAGTATAAATCACTGGATATTGTTAGTGAAGTTATTTCATATATACAGTCAAAAGGTCGACACGGACACCGTATTGGTGCACCACGTACCCTTGTATTGCTTGCTGTACTCGCCATGCTTTGGGCACACTATTCTATTCTCCTTCCACACTCTAGTAGATGATAGGGCAGGCCTGGCCAACCTGTGACTCTCCAGATATTGTCAAACTACAAATCCCATCATGCCATGCCACAGTTTTGCTATAAGGGAGTGTTAAAACTGTGGCAAGGCATGCTGGGATTTGTAGTTTCAGAACATCTGGAGCCACAGGTTGGCCTGTCCTGTAACAGGGCATGAAATACCCCATGTCGGCACATGTTGGTTCAAAATAAAAAGTGAAAACTGATGTCAACCTTCCCAATGTCGACCTAATGCTTGTGTCAACCTACTGACCCTATCAACCTAAAGCCATGTCAATCTTTTGAGTGTTGACCTAATGTCAACCTTTTCGATGTCGACCTAGTGACCGTGTTCCGTTTCTGAACCCTTGTTACTAATTGTGCTAATTCTGGCTGACAGCATCAAACCCATTACTAAACGTAGGTTGGTGACAGCATACCTCCCAACTTTTCATGTGAAGAAATAGGGACACTCGCGCGGCGAAGCCGCGCGAGCGTCCGAAAAGGGGGCGTGGCGTATGCAAATGAGGGCGCGGCTTATGCTAATTAGCCGCGACCTCATTTTCATACGAGAATAGACGCTGTGCGCATGCGCACAGCGTCTATTCTACTACATTGGGGGTCTCCCAACTGCCACCCCCCCGCAGCGGGACAATGCCTGCCGCGGGTGGGACGTCGGGACAGGACCCGAAAATCGGGACTGTCCCGACGGAATCGTGACAGTTGGGAGGTATGTGACAGTATTATTCTATGGTCGTTAAAAAACTGGATTCTATTGTTAGTCCAAACACAAAAGAACTTCTGCAGCAGCTGGTGGTTAATCTACAGAAAAAAAGAGAACAGGCCCAATTAAACCGATGCCCAACATATAAGCCTTCATGGTCAGTGCGTCTGCGTCACACCTCTTTCCCAAATCAAACATGGCCGCCGCCGCCTCCATCGACCTCCAGCAGCTCACTTCCTGACTGCTGCTACTCACACAGCCAATAGGATTGCGCGCTCTGAAAGAGGGAAGGTCTGACGTAGCCAATCACAGCGCCTGGTATCGCCGTCAGGAAGCCAATGAAGCGGCAGCTTTGAAACGTGAACGAGCTGAGTGGGAGGGGGTCCGTCCGGGGCTCGCTCAATCGTGACAGCCTCCGCAGCGAACTGTCAACATGTCCCGTGCAGCCGGGAAGGAAGACTCCGACACGGCGGACGAGGCCGTGAGGGGGACCTGTGATGATGCCTCCATTTGTAAGAGGTAGGCTATCTATCCAATGGGACATTGCACATAGGGCCTGATTCAGAACTGCTCGCTTTGCTGCATCTATTCGAAACCTAGTGAGCAGGTTGAATGCACGCCCCCCACTGTCCGGATGCCCCTCGTTATGCTGTGAGCGCATGTGTACGCTTACACATCTGCTCCTAAGCGCACGCACAGAGAAAAAATAATTTGATGGTTGCTCATCCTCTGTTCGCAGCAGGAAAGTAGCCCAGGACTTCTCTGCTGCACAATCTTCGCTGAATTTGGGGTGGATGCTTATGTCATGTGACGTCAACCACCCGCCCCGAGCAAACCGGGGAACGCCCGGTGGGGGGGTCCCTGCAGTGAATAAGAAAGAACTAGCGCTATGCGGCGGTGGCGCAGGAAGCGCTGCCGGGTTTGAAAACACTGGCCGCACGCTGAGTGGCTGAGATTCAGCCACTCAGCGTGCGAACAGTGTTTTCAAAACAGAAGCGCTTCCCGCGCCGCCGCATAGCGCTAGTTCTTTCCCCCGGCACCAGGGCGCCCCCACCCCGACTCACCTGTGGCGCTCCGGTGCCTTGCACCGGCCCTGAATATATCTATATTCACCATGTCGATACTCAGAATGTCAACAATGTCATTCTTCAAATTACAAAGTTTACGTGTTGTGAATGCCGACATTCAGGATGTCAGCATTTTTGTAATGTCCACACATGCAGTTAGGGATTATTATATAAGATACGATATTAACGCACGATTGACACAATGGGCCTTATTCGAGTTCACTCTTTCAGACAAAATCCTTCTTAGATGGACAAAACCATGTGCACTGCAGGGGGGCAGATGTAACTGGTGCAGATCTAATTAGATTTGGGTGCAGTGGTGTAGCTAGGAGCCATGGTGCCCGGAGCATGTTTCGCTTAGCCCCCCCCCCCCCCCCCCCCCACACACACACACACACACACACACAGATTTGTAGTAGGCAGGGCTCTAGCGTGGCAAAAAGGGGGCACAACCGAACATTACAGGACACACCTTAATACACATAATGCCACATGCCGTAATGCCAATCGTACATAAGCCACACATGATGCCCATTATACATGTGTGTGTGTGTATATACAACCAAACCCCTTCTTTTTCGCGCTAAATTCTGAGAGATTATTAGTTTGCTGCCTGTTTCCACAATACCCCTGTTGGCTGAGGGGAATTAGAAAAGATACGAGAACAAGTGTGGAATGGCTCACTTCTCAACTTTAGTCCATAATATAGTAAACAATGTCCATAACTTGGTGTTATTCTCTTTATTAAAAGTCTTTTTAGACAAAAAGTGCTGTTTTCACCCAACGCGTTTCGCCCAACAAGGGGCTTCCTCAGGGGTATCAGCTTTATAGAATAACGTTGTGGTAAAACTATAAACAGGGTGGAAAGTGTGTGTGATTCTTTCCTCTAAGCCAAAAGAGAAGGGCACCCAGCCTATGCTACTGTCTCAATCGGTTGATAACTGGCCCGAAATGGCCCCGCCTCTGGTAGTAAGAGTTGTTTTGGGGTAATAAATGCCGGTATTCAAGTGGATCGCCCATACAATTGGTCACCTGGATAAGTGTTCACTTGTCTTGCTGGCGGGGCCGTCTTGCTGGCGGGGCCATTTCGGGCCAGTTATCAACCGATTGAGACAGTAGCATAGGCTGGGTGCCCTTCTCTTTTGGCTTAGAGGAAAGAATCACACACACTTTCCACCCTGTTTATAGTTTTACCACAACGTTATTCTATAAAGCTGATACCCCTGAGGAAGCCCCTTGTTGGGCGAAACGCGTTGGGTGAAAACGGCACTTTTTGTCTAAAAAGACTTTTAATAAAGAGAATAACACCAAGTTATGGACATTGTTTACTATATTATGGACTAAAGTTGAGAAGTGCGCCATTCCACACTTGTTCTCATATATATATATATATATATATATATATATATATATATATATATATATATATATATATATATATATATATATATATATATATATATATATATATATATATATGTACACACACCCACACCAATTTGTTTGCAGGAGGTGAATAGTAATAGTAACAGATAATGATGAATAAGTGAATAAGCTACCAATTTAATTATCTAAAACAGATCTTTACCAAGTCAGTGAAAAACTCAGCACATATTGTGCATGTAGGAGTCCTCCTTCTGACGCTGCTGCTCCTGCTTAGATAAACACAGGGGAGGTAGGGGGAGGGAGAGAACTCCAGAGCTATCTCCCTCCAGGACAGCCTTGTCAACTCAACAGCATTCACTGACCCTGCATGCATGTAGGCATCCTGATCCCACCAGCGCGGTTCCACTTCCTATTCAGTCTGTCTCACAACAAGATCACCTGTGTGAGACTTCCTCCCAGGGCAAAGCATGGCCTCATGGGATTTGTAGTTTAAATGTTAACTGCTCAAAGTTTGCGCAGTAACATATAAACTACAATTCCCATGATGCCACTGTCCCTGCTGCTCTGACCTGCCGGGTGCCTCGCTCTGAGTCACAGGCAGCTAAATGTCGGCACCTCCACTCCGACTAGCACTGTGTGTAAGTCTAACTAAGCGCTGCAGCTGGGCGGGGAAGCAGGGCAGGGAAGCCGGTGGCACACGGCTCCAGCGCCATTTGTTCTCTCTGCGCCCGGAGCGCGTGCTCCGGTGGCTCCGCCCTCGCTACACCCCTGTTTGGGTGGGGTTTTACTTCAAAGTGAGATCTATATTGCAGTGTTAAAATAAGCAGCCAGTATTTACCCTGCAAAGAATCACCAAAAAAAAATCACCAAATCTATTTCTATCTGCACATGTTACATCTGCCCCCCTGCAGTGCACATGGTTTTGTCCATCTAAGAAGGATTTTGTCAGAAAGAGTGAACTCGAATAAGGCCCAATATGTGTTGAAATGCTGAGCATGTAGGGCTTAGGAGCTGTGCACATCTCAATGATGCAACTGAAGGTGGAGTCTGAGGACACCCCAATCGATATTACAGGGTGCAAGGATTTTAGAAGTGGGCGTCTTAGTCATTAGAAACTTGGCCACATGGATATGTGGCAGGGAAGGCGTTTGTATATAATTTCTATTAACTCCTAGGTGGTCTGCTTGTATGTGCGGCTCAGAGCCTCATGATGTTGACTGATACAAATGTCGACATTTCTTAAGTTTGTATTCAATCAGTATTGATATTTTGAGTATGTTAACTTCCTGGATGCATCTTGTTGTTACATCACTCACCTCCAATCTATTTTACCCCCAGGTTTGCCGTCAGTGTTGGTTACTGGAAAGATCCCTACATCCAGTATTTTGTAAGACAGGCCAGGGAACGCAAAGCTCCCGAAATTAACAGAGGTGAGTTACCAGCCATAGAAACATACAGCCTTATTCTTGTTGCTCCTGCATAGTGCCATCACCACACCATGGGCCTTATTCAGATCTGAGCTCAGTACAAATTTGTTTGGAAAATGGGCAAAACCATGTGCACTGCAGGTGGGGCAGATGTAACATGTATAGAGTTAGATTTGTGTGAGTTATTTTGTTTCTGTGCAGATTAAATACTGGCTTCATTATTTTTACACTGCAATTTAGATTTCAGTTTCAACACACCCCACCCAAATTTAACTCTCTCTATACATGTTACATCTGCCCCACCTGCAGTACCCATTTTCCAAACAAATTTGTACTGAGCTCAGATCTGAATAAGGCCCCATGTTTTAAAAGAGCAAGAGGTGGTGCTGAGGAGATCTGGAAAACATGCAGTGTTGGGGCAGTCCCCTGATGACTGGAGTTTAGAAACTCTGCTCTAAGCCCTTTCTCAATGGTTGCAGATCATATAACCTTCACTTATTCCAGATTACTTCAACCCCTTCTAAAATCACTGCGCCACCAAACTGCTATAGCACGGGCAACACCCGAGTGTGGATGAAAGTTGTTGAAATACTTGTCAATGATGTTTTACATTACACAGTCACATGTCATTTGTCAGCAGCCATGACCGCAGTGTCGGAATGCTCTCTCCTTACTGACCTTACAGGAGTGTTCTCCCTCTGCTTTCTGTGTTAGGGTACTACGCCCGGGTACAGGGAGTGAATCAGCTGCTCTATGCTTTCCTCAGGAGGACAGAGTGCAATTGTCAGATTATCAACCTCGGGGCCGGGCTGGACACCACTTTCTGGAGACTAAAGGTATGTCTTGAATACAGCTTAAGTCATTTTTCTGCAGTTCCGTAGTAATAGAGGAAATTCTACCTTTTCCAGGTAAGTGCACCTGTCAGGGGGACATCCTTATTAAGGACTCAATCGGTGGAAGTCTAGGAATTCCAGAAAGAACAGCTACAATGTTCTGTGTTCAACCATACAGTGCAGGGATGTGATGCTCTGGAGGAATTTATAGCTTGTCCCACTGTTGGGGACAAGCTATAAAGGTGTGTACACACGGTGCAATATAGTAACTGAGCGATTTTGCCTTATTTAGTGCACGGTGCGACGTGGTCGCTGAGCAATGTTTTTACCAGCGAATTTGAGCCATAATCGAAGGAGCACGCGATATGGTTGCCCATGATGTTCTCATTATACTATTCCACTGTTCTTTGAGCCACTCACATAGGGGTGTATTCAATGATTTTTGCGAGCTGTCACAGCTTGCAGGGTCCATATTCAACTGACCCCCTACACACGCCGTTTCCTCCTCTCTACAAAAACCTAGCAAGGGGGAAACGGCGTGTGCGGCCGCTAAAACGGTGCGGGTCGCAGCTAAATGCAACGGGCGCCCTGCCTTGCTGTTTGGGGGAATACTCGCTGTCTTCTGACAGTGAGGAGAGAATTAGATTTGGGTGGGGTTTTACTTCAAAGTAAGATCTATATTGCAGTGTAAAAATAAAGCAGCCCGTATTTTCCCTGCACAGAAACAAACTAACTCACCCAAATCTATCTCTCTGCACATTTTTCATCTGCCCCACCTGCAGTGCACGTGGTTTTGTGCAACTAAGAAGGACTTTGCTAGAAAGTGAACCCGGGAAAGGCCCTATGTTGCTTTTTTATGTCTGTAAAGCGCGAGTCCTATTGCAGCCCACACACGCACCGATTCCAGCGTGCGTTGTGGGCTGAACTAGCACACACAGCATCGCATCGTATGCCTTGTGCATACGATGTGCATGTGATGCGATGCTGTGCTAGAAAAAGCAGGTACAAAAAGTATGTGCAGCACATACTTTTTGTACTGTGCGATGAGGTGCCGCGGGAGCGCGCACCCCATCGTACAGCATCGCACCGCCGGCATCGGCGCGTGTGTGGGCTGCATTTTTGAGAGAGCGTGCTAACATTTACTTACTCCAGTACGGGGTACTTTTAAATTCAGGTAACCGTTTGTCATCTTACCGTTGTTCTAGGATGATGATCTCCTCCCCAAGAAATACTTTGAAGTGGATTTCACTGCGATAGTTGGAAGAAAACTATATAACATAAAGTAAGTACAATAGGACCTCCATGGGGTTTAGCCTATTGTCCTGTTTTGTTTTTTTGTGTAATGGCTGAATATTCCTTAGAAAGCCACCTGTAAGATTACAGAGAGCTAGTGACGCTAATGATGTTGATGATTTACAGGCAGCCATTTTGTGGGCAGTTCCATTGTTCTCTAATTCAGCCTATCACGGGATGTAAAAGTTCGGGGGAGGTGCGGAATGTTGGCCGAACTCAGATTTTTTTTTTTTTTTTAAGCAGCAATTGTTTACAAAACAAATGATGCCTTGTAAAGCTGCCCATACACGGAGCCGTTCGCTCCGTTGTTTTTAAACAAAATCACTGCGGACCTTATTTATTTCTACGATAGACACTGATTTGCAATCAAAGATTTACAGCTTCAGAGATCAACACCTGGACTTTTTTTAAATCAATTTTTCCAACCTCATTTACCTGTGCATGATGCTTATTCCCATCAACATCTAATTCCGGTTTATGTACTGTTTCGATGATTCTTACCTATGCATTCCCTCCCTGTCTCCCCCACCCCCTTTCTCTCTCTCTCTCTCTCTCTCTCTCTCTCTCTCTCTCTCTCTCTCTCTCTCTCTCTCTCTCTCTCTCTCTCTCTCTCTCTCTCTCTCTCTCTCTCTCTCTCTCTCTCTCTCTCTCTCTCTCTCTCTCTCTCTCTCTCTCTCTCTCTCTCTCTCTCTCCCCCCCCCCCTTCCCCTCTCTCTCCCCCCTTCCCTTCTTTCATTACTTCCTTTGGTACTTGTTTCCTAGCACGGCCACAACGATCATGATCGGGGGTAAAATCGGGGCCATCGCGGGCATCGCATGCACTAAAAAATCGGGTGCGATGGGCCAGACGCGATGCCCGCGATTTCCCCATAGGGAACAATGTTAAATGCCTCAATTTACCCGCGATGACCGCGATTTCCCATAGGAAACAATGTTAAATGGGTCAATTTACCCAAATCATCATAGGGAAGAATGGTAAATGGGCCAGAAACCCCCCAAAAAAACCCTGAACATTGACATGGACCCCCAAAAGTACTATACGCCACCCCGCGATCAACGTGAACCCGAAGCGTGGCGAGCGCAGCGAGCCCGCAAGGGGCGGCGGTACGCGTCCTCCGACCTTTTCATACCCCCACTATCCACGTCGGCGTGGAGTTGAGAATAGAATAGTGTGGTGAGCGCAGCGAGCCACCGAGCCCGAAGCGTGGCGAGCGGACGCGGATACCTTCACAGTTATACGCGTCCCCTCGCGGGCTTCCCAGGTGTCCATGGCGACGCGGACACCTGTGAAGCCCGCGAAGAGACTCGTTTACCTGTGAAGGTATCCGCGTCCCCTCGCGGGGCTCGCTGCGCTCGCCACGCTTCGGGCTCGCTGCGCTCGCCACACTATTCCATTCTCAACTCCACGCCGACGTGGATAGCGGGGTATGAAAAGGTCGGAGGACGCTTACCGCCGCCCCTCGAGGGCTCGCTGCGCTCGCCACGCTTCGGGTTCACGTTGATCGCGGGGTGGCGTGAACTACTTTTGGGGGGACATGTCAATGTTCAGGGTTTTTTTGGGGGGTTTCTGGCCCATTTACCATTCTTCCCTATGATGATTTGGGTAAATTGACCCATTTAACATTGTTTCCTATGGGAAATAGCGGTCATCGCGGGTAAATTGAGGCATTTAACATTGTTCCCTATGGGGAAATCGCGGCCATCGCGGGTGGACCATTTAAGCATTTTTGGCCGCATACGACCCGACAGACGCGATTTTCACTGTTTTCAATGCATTTCAATGGAAAAATCGGGGGCATCGCGTCGGTCGCGTCGCAGGCCACTAAAAATTACCCCCGATGGCCGCGATTGTGGCTGTGCTAGGAAACAAGTACCCTTCCTTTTTCTTTTACTTTTCTGAATCAATGACATTGTTACTCTGTGACACCAAAGTTTGGGTGAGATTTCATTATTCTTACCGGGTTTGCGACTGTGTTTATTACTCCTAATGTCTGTCTTGGATGTCTTTCTTTCTGTAATCTATGGGTTGCTATTATTATTATTATTATTATTATTATTATTATTATTAATGTGCTGCACTTTTTGTACTAGATTGCATCTCATTGCATTGCAAAACGTATACGATATGATGCAATGCGATCTAGTCCAAATTGTGTATAATAATTGTACAGTGTATGGGCACCTTTGACTTATGATTATTATTACTTATGATTTAGGTGCTCCTGACATTTGTCTTACTCAATTTGTTTCACTCTAATCTTTGCACACTTTTTTTGGTACTTATGTATTATCTGGGCGCCTGATTTTTTTCATTGCATGCCACTACTTAAGGCATGTGATGTGATTTTTTTTTTTTTTTTTTTATTGTAAAGACCCGATTTTTAATTGTAGCCACCGAGCCCGAAGTGTGGCGAGTGAACGTGGATGCGATGAAAAAATCGGGCGCCCAGATATTACATAAGCACCCTTTTTTATTATTTTTTTTTTACTCCCTTAATATCTCAATAAAATTGTTTTGTCAAAAAAAAAAAAAAAACAGAATCCCTGCGTCCACGTTATGTGGGTGAGAGGGACCTGTAAGAATGGGCATTTATAACCCCCAGCACAGATAATGTTGTAGATTGGGACATTACCAAATCACTTCACTTGTGTCACACATTGTGTCTATTGTAAGCTACAAGCTTGTTTTTTAGTTGGCATTTTTCATTTTTAACAGGTCCAAGCCTCCATTGTCCAAGCAGATAATGGAAAGTAACGCTGGCCCATCGCTGCTTATAGGTGAGTCCCTTTGTATGTACATCATTTACTTCTGCTGCTCTTGGGTACTGTATGGTAAGAGACCACAGTGGATGACAGTCTTGGAAATGTAGCTGCTCCGTATATGAGAATATGCAGGCTTGTCCCATCCCATCTGACCATTCTATGGTTGTCTATACAAGCATTGCTATTGCCAAAAGAAGATGGCTGCTAATATCCAATTAGACCGCTATGGCGCATCCAAATCGATGCTGTCTAAGGTGGCTGCTGTCTATCATTCTGCGCACTTTAGTCATGTTTTATAGACTTATTTATCGCATTCTCATTGAGTGGTCATATTAACGAAGACTGTAAGGATGTTGGGAGAATGCAAGGGGAAAGGAAAAGGCTGGAACAATCTGATGACCTAGGCAAGATTTTAGTGGTGCCCCCTAGCATCGCCGCTAGTTCCGCCTCTGACCTCACAGCAGCAGCCAGCAACATTCATCGCCCCTCACCCATAGCAAGCCTCATTTTGATGCACTATGCCAGCAAGAGCAATTGGTGCCCCCACCCCCAAATTAGAAAAAGGGGCGTTTTCTTGCATGGAATGGCAGGGGCCACACAACAGTACCACCAAATCAAACTATGCCACATCCTACTGTAATGGTTCCCAACCCTGTTCTTTAACCCTTTGAGTTCCAACATCTCTGTGAGAGATGTGCAAAATATCCACTAAAGATGCCAGCGTCGCTCACATTTGTTATATAAATTCAAATACAAATGTGTAAAAAAATATATATATAATTTCCTATATAAGGCAAACCTTACAGGAACACCTTCCTTGAATAGACACTGAAGTGCTATAAGGCATGTATAGGTATCGTGTAGGACCCCTTCTTGCCAGGCAAATTGCAGCAACTGGATGTGGTCTTCACTCGACAAGTACGCAGAAGACCTGTGGAGAGTTGTTGACTCATGCTGTCTAGATAGATTCACAGCTCCTTGATATTTGTAGGTGCTGAATCTTGGGTATGAACGGACCTCTACACCATATCCCAGAAATGCTCTGTTGGGTTGAAGTTGGGCAAGTGTGGCCAATGTCACATCACATATGCCTTGGGGGGCTCTCTGTAGCTACATGCTTTGTTCATGACATGTTCTACTGCATTTCTTATGGTCAAACCCATGAAAACGCAGACATCTCCCTTCACTGGCTGCTCATAATTCAAGATCAAATTACTGAGTTTCAAAGCCCTACATGACCGAGGCCCAAGGTACCTGAAGCAGCTTCTAATTCCATACTGTCCCATCCGATTACTGTCCAACCCGATTATCTGTAGATGAAGGACTTTTAGCAGTACCTAGGATCTCCCGTAATTCATCTGGGGGTCGAGCTTACAGCCATTCAGCTCCGACTTTATAGAACTCACTTCCCCGCACAGTTTGAGAGGTCCCCACTCTAGAATGCTTCAATAACAGACTCAAGACTTTCCTGTTTACTCAAGCAATTCCTTCGTTCCCTTAAGTATTGTTTATGAAAAGTTTTTCTGTACTTCATTGTTCCTGTACTGTATTACATTCATTCTATCTGTTAAGCGCCTTGAGTCCTATTGGAGAAAGCGCTATATAAATAAAATAATTATCTGCCATCTCGTTCTAAGGCACATCTGTGCTCTACATATAACCCTGACAGATCATACACTCGCGGAGCACATTACATAGCGCCCTATGTGGTTACTGTAAGTGTAGCCAAGCTGTGCCCTGTTTCAAAAAAATACTTGTGAAGATGCCATTGTCCATCTCTGTCCATAGACGCCCACAGCTTGGACTCCTCACGGTTCTCCATCATCGGGGCAGATCTGAGAAACCTGAAAGACATGGAGGAGAAACTGAAGAAATTTGGCTTGGACCCACAGTAAGGTGTCTATTTGACTTAATGTGTAACTCTAACATGGTTCATTTTGGGGCTCTGACTTTTATTGCAAACATTCATTCGCCCCCTATAAGACCTGGCGCCTGTAGCCAATCAGTAGCATGGTTTGACAGAACTATGAAATTAATTCAAATAAACTTGTTACTTCTCTCTCCATCCTCCCCTCAATGACCGTGTCTATTACTGTTCTATTCCACCTGAGACTATGGAATCATGGAAACCAGTCTGCTTCAAAGAGGACCCACTATGTTGGAGGAGGAGGAGTAGGACCTGGTCTTTCCAGTGCTAGTAACACATAGTTGGCCCAGACAGGCCTTCAAGAAGAAGCATGACCGAAAAGCATGTCTTCCGAGCTGGCGGGACAAACTGGGGCAGCCACCAATCAGATTTGCTGATGACAATTCAACACCCAGGAGTGATTTGCCCATAACAACCAATCGGATTCTGTCTATTTTCTAGGATGCAATCGAGAAACGAGTCAGAATATGATTGGATGCAATGGACAAGATCAGGATAACGTCAATTGGGTGACCACTGAAGGTTGACAGGTCTTCGACACCTGAAATAGGTCCGACGGGTAGTATTTCGTGCCCTACCAGTCGCTAGGGTGTGGAGGGAGAATAGAATAGTGTGCCGAGCGTAGCGCGGCACCGTGCCCGAAGCATGGGGATGGGACGCGGATGGGGAAGTGATTGGACTTCAGGACAAAAAAGTGTAAACTCATGTCGACCTTTTGATTGTTGACATTGCTATTGTCAACCTAATGCTTGTGTTGACCTTCGCCATATCGACCTATTTCAGGTGTCTACTGAACGTCTGTCGACCTTCAGTGGTCGACTTCACGCATGTCGACCTAAATTGGGTCAACTCAATGACCCATACCCGCCAAATCACCTTTTCATTTTTAGAAATTTCAGTAAATCCCCCCCTGCTGCATATTTGCCTATTTGGGAATGTGGGGATAATGTTCCCCTTTTCAGGAACGACAGTTTACTCTCCTATCTCTGGATTTCACGGCCTTGTAAAGAGATCTTTAGTACATCCCTATCCACTTCCCTATCCACTTCCCTATCCACTTCCCTATCCACTTCCCTATCCACTTCCCTATCCACTTCCCTGTGAGAGACGCCACAAGCTCAAGTGCATTACCTCCAACATTGAATACATTGTTCCCCGCAACGTGCACACACACTAGAGCAGACATGTCCAAACTGTGGCCCTCCAGCTGTTGTGAAACTACACATCCCAGCATGCCTTGCCATCGTTTTAGCATTCCCTTATAGCAGAACTGGGGCAAGGCATGATGGGCCCTGTAGTTTCACAACAGCTGGACCAATCAATCCCTGAGACTCTGGGCATCGCAGCGGTCTTCCAGCATGGGTGCAGAACTCTAAAGTCCTGTTTGTTTTCAGGCTGCCGACGCTGTTGGTGGCGGAGTGTGTGTTGGTATATATGACCACTGAACAGTCGGCCGGCCTGTTGAAGTGGGCTTCCAGCACGTTCCCTACAGCCATGTTTATAACCTATGAACAGGTAACAATGCATTCTGGTGTAGCCAATCGGATTGCCTGTTTTGTCTTTGTCTCCCACTGTCTAAAGACATGATTTCGATTCATCATGCCAATAAATAATTTGAAAAGTGTGTAATTGTATGTCATTTACGTCTGATTCCGATCCGATGCGGTGGTTCAGTATGTGTCTTATAAGATCCAGAGACGGTCACTGCTGCACCAATTATACATTGTATCCCGGGGCAATGATTAGGATTACATTGTATGCAAATGGACCACAACACGATGTATAGTATGCGCTCTAGCCACCCTGGATCCCCCCCCCGGCCGGGACTCAGACTAATGTATGGAGGGAATTAGCTTTGCCAATTTACAATGCTTTTGTGCTAGGCTTTTGAGAATTGATAGTAAAGGAGAAGATGGCAAAAAAAGTCCGCCTGGGGTAGCCTTGGCAGAATGGTTAATGTTGAAAAGCACTCTGGGAAGTCCTGAGGTAGCAGCAGTAGGTCAGGTGATACTTTTAATACACCACGTCCAGACCAGGTTTTATTTATTAGGCCGGGGGGGGGGGGGGGATGCATTTAACAAGTTTTCATATTATTTCCTTAGAGCTGTCTGAGTTTATTTTAGTCATTTTAAGAGGTAGTGATCCGATAACGATATGTCCCGACCTCTGTTCTCCTTCCCACCAGGTGAACATGGCTGATCGCTTTGGACAGATTATGATTGAAAACCTGCACAGGAGACAATGTAACCTGCTTGGAGTAGAAGCCTGTCAGTCACTCCAGTCTCAGGTCAGCAGCCTTTTCCTGTTCTCGCCAATGTGCAGCAATTGTGTCTCCTATGTTCTCTGTATCGGTGAATTCACTTCCGATGCCTTTATTAGTAGAAAATGCCCCTACATCGCTCCTTGTGTAGAGGCCATAGCGCTGACACATCGCTGTGTGCTGAGCGATCTTGCTGAGTGTTCTGAGCGGTCTAGCATCACTCAGAACCCTCCGCAAATCTCCCCATGTGTAGGCCCCATAATTCAGATAATAAAGCATAGAAATAGACTTGCCAGATAAGTACATTTCTGCTTTAGATGCCGCAGGGCCACATATCCAGATCAAACCGGCATCAAAGGCAGTTTTCACGCTCCGGAAGTGTAATCCTATGTGTCCAGTTGACCACCGCATTTCATGTTTTGTAATGGAACATCATTGCTGAGTACTATGCATTCACTGGTAGCTCTGGTTGCAGAGGGAGCGGTTACTGTGTAACGGATGGGAGGCAGCAGATGCCTGGGACATGATGCAGGTGTACAGTAGTCTCCCCCAGGCTGACGTGTCGCGGTGAGTAACACTGTGCTGTCCATGGTCATTTCTGCATTCTGCAATTGAACTATTTCTTTGCGTGTATTTTTAGGTCACTTCACTTGGGCAGTAAATTACTATCAAATTCCCAAATGTTAGTTAAGAAAAGAAGACCAGCCTCTGGTGTTGAAGTCCACTCCCTCGTACACATCCCTCACTTGTCCCCACCTATTCCTCGGCCAGTCCCTACCGATTGCTGCTTGCTTCCACGTTTCCTTCTGGTCATCCTATTTCTCCAATGAAACTCTTCCTTCATCTTTAAAACATGTAGTCATCCATTTTTGTGAAGCACTGCCTTGACCTCTCCGGCCACTGATTACCATCCCACTTCCCTCATCCTTTAGTCCTCCAAGAACCTTGAGCAGGTGGTATACCATCACCGCACCTCTTCTGTCTCCATCCTCTTCATCTTAAACACCACTGACTCCATCCTCTTCATCTTAAACACCACTGAAAGTGCCTTCACCAAGGTCACTATGTCCTCCTCTAAGCCAAATTCAACTACTTCTACTCATGGGTGTGTTTAATACTGCTGTCCACCCACTTCCACCTTCTCTCCCCTTTACTATTGGGAACCTTCAAGGTTGTACCCTTGCCCATTTCTCCCTCTAAACCTCTTCACAAGGTGAGCTTATTTGCTTCCAGTAACACCTCTGTGCTGATCATACTTTAATCTCTCCTCTACATCACCGCCCTCTGTCCTCACCATAGTCACCACGATTGTCATTCCCACATCCTAGGACTCCCTGGTTCCCACTTTGCTGTTATGTTTTCCCTCTCCTCTGTTCTCCCTGTCCTTTCTGGCCTTCGATCTTTCCTTACTGCTACTTGCATCATTTTCTTCCTTTTAAAAAAAAAATTGGTTTTGCGTCTCCCCTCTGCCAGTCTCTCCACCGATACAGAATCAAAACAGTCGGCTTGGTAGCCCATCTCCTCACCGCTCCTCCCTACATCTCCAGACTTTATTTCCTACATACTCCGTCCGCTTTGCACATAACTGCTTTCTTAAATTCATTTTTTTTATTACATTTTTAACATGAACACAATCCACAGTAGAGGACATAACGATTATATCGATATAGAGACAGTAGGTAAAAATAAAAGATCATATGTCGGCTATTAGCAGGATGTAATACCACATTCACAGGATGAGAATTAAAACAAATACCCAAAGGCGCCATAAGGATCATATACCTGCATGGACTGACCTCGAGTGATAAAGTAACAGTAGCTACAGTAGTACAAACCTACTGTAAGGATATACAAGTCGAGTACTAATAGCTACATAATAACAGCATGTTAAAGGAAATATTTAAGCAGTCCAAACAGCCCAGTATATGTAAGGAGCACTCAGTGACCTAATGAAAGGGGCACAGAATCCTCAAATGTTAACCTGACCAGGCCTTTGCTATCCAACCTCCCAGAAGTCCAATAACATGGGTTGACCGGGGCAATCTACTACTGACTTTAATTAGATCAAGCCTGGATCTCCAACCAGCATCAGAATAGAAAACTCCAAGCCTGACACTCCCGCCATCATTACAGCTACTATACACTTGATTCATACGTACTGTTATTATTTGGATTGTTTGTACTGTATGTGTGCTCTGTCGTTTTGAAGAGGAGTTGTGTGATCATGACATGACTGTAGTGTCCTATACTGATTTTACTTGCACTTTAATAATTTGTTGTTGGACCCACAGGATTGAGAAACTGGAATTCCTCGACGAGAAGGAGTTACTGGAGCAATTGCTTCTCCATTATTGTATCAGCTGGGGCACTAAAGATGGTCAGAACTTGGGTAAGATATCTCTGTGTGCCTATGGCTAAACGTTTCCATATGGGAACTTTGCACTTGCAGTTTCTAATCACCTAGACAGTGAAGATGGTAACGTTTCATAATTTTTTTCAATATGATCTCACTCACTAATATAAAAAAACGACTATCACTTAGTGCAGGCATGTCCAGCGTTGGCCCACCAGATGTTGTGAAACTACACATCCCAGCATGCTTTGCCACAGTTTTGCTATTATAGAATGCTAAACTATTGCAAAGCATGCTGGGATGTGTAGTTTCACAACATCTGGAGTGCCAACGTTGGACATGCCTGACTTAGTGTGTAACCACAATGCTATACTTTTGAGCCTAGATTTGAAGGCCTTCTGTATTACTGCCATTTAGAGGGCAGGAGATGTCCCAAACCTTGGATACAGATCAAGTGAGGAATTTTCCCATAGCAACCGAACAGCTGCTAACTTTCACTTATCTAGCATAGCCTTTCAGGTGAGAGATGACCGTTATTCTGGGCATACACTTTACAATTATCTGTCAGATCTGCTGGATATCGACTGATCGCCCAAATAATTGTACAATGTAGTGCAGCGTGCAACCACAAGCCAGTTGGAAAGAATTGATATTTGGTTGGCTGCATTGGTCAGTGTAGACGACGCTACGGTGGCAGACCGCCAGACATTTCCCCTGTTCCTTCACAGGGGAGGAGCCTGATCTTATAGCCATACATTGTGATGTCATTGGTGAGGGACAAGGAATTGTCACCTCCTCCCCAGGGTAGGAGCCCAGATATACCACAGTGTATGGCCATATCTCATTAAGGACTAATGGGGAATTGTCCCCTGTTTAGGGGAGCAGCCCTGATTATCGTGGCCATACACTAGCAGTCAGTGGCGGTTTTGACCTATGGACTTCAGCCTCAGGTAAAATCCGCCACTATGCTCAGTGTTCGTGAAGCCAGATGCAGTCCGTGGCAGTGACCTGACACTCACCCCATTGGGACCTCTATGGGCTGCTTCGGTTGCAGCCCATAGAATCTATGGTATGCGCATGCGCAGTACCGAGGTAGATCCTGTGCCTGTCCTGTGTAGTGTATGGGCGTGGGGACCAGCACAGCATTGCGGCCAGCGGCAGCCCCCCTACTACAGTGAGGTAGGAGCTGTTGTTAATGGTGTATGACCAGAATTTGATGCTGGTTTGGTCGCTCTGGGCAACTATTCCACTTGCTCTCTCTTTAAGGCTTCATACATACATACATACATACATACATACATACATACATACATACATACATACATGCAAACGTAAATTAACCACTCCTCTGCTACCATGTGTGTAGCTGCAGCCGCTGGGGAAATGATAGCAGAAATGTTCCCTTTTTTTTTTCTCTAAAATTGGTTTGGAGAAGTTTGTATCGGCTCACGAAGATAATGTATGAATGTGTATAGATATATAGCTATAGATATATAATTCTCTATCACCAGTCTCGTTCTTTCCTCCCCAGGTCTTTCAGAAATAACGTTTTGACGACACAGATGTGGGTGCCATATGTGGTACTTCCAGCAATGTTGGAATATCTCTAACCGCTTAGGACATTGACTGACGCAGGGGAGAGACGTTTGGCCTCCTCTTATTTTGGAGGCAAGAGGACATGATGTCTGACTCGATTGCTCTGATGCCATCGGCCATGTGGGGGCGCTCTTCTTTGTAGCATTTTAAATAAATTTAGATTCTTTGGAACCTTTTGTGCTCCTAGATTAAATGGTCACATTTATTGTAACACACACACACACACACACACACACCTGAATGTAAGGTACAAGCGTCATTGACTGCTTCTTTCTTTGTGGCTGTATTACATTTTGACCGTGATGGGTGAATATTGCATAGTAAAAGGTAGTAATTGTTGCAGTGTATACACCTGGTGAACAAAGCATATAGCCAAGGAAAAGACCTTTAAAAGTGAGAATTGAAATTCCAGTATTTTAACTAGTGCGATAAGCATTTTGCAGGCTGGAGGCAATGGTTTTAAAGTGGATCGGGCACAAAAGTCTCTTCTATTAAAGTGGAAGGAGCACGTACAGGGGCAATAAAGAGTATTCACCCGCGTGGCATTTTTACATTTAGGGGGGTATTCAATGTAGGGTCATGATTGTCGGGCTGGGCTGACAGCTGTGACCCTGTCCTGTTCTCGGCCGGCTCGACAGGGATCTTGCAGGCAGGACTCTGTCCCGCCTGCTGAGTGGCGAGCTGCTGCTGGGAGCTAGTCAATTCCCGGCCGCTTGTGAAGTCGGGCACATTCTGCTGAGATTCCTGTTTGATGCTGTCGGGGAAGACCGCATTGAATAGGGCCCCACCGCCATCTCCCCCATCGGGAATGGCGGCAAGAGATTGAATACCCCCCTTGAATTGAATCCATCTTGGCATTACATTGGAATTATTCAGTCTCCATTTTGACTTGCGTAGTCTAGAATATTGATATTTGGTTTTATTTATTTTTATTATTTGGTATTTAACCGGTTTGAGGATCAATCACCCCTTTGATGAATGTATTTTGGCACTGTTTGGTCGGTCACTTTCAAGCATCGATATCTGTCATTATTTGTGCTGTAACCATACAAACGATACCTTGTTTATGTTCTGGAGATTGGGTTCTCGGATAATACCGTCGGTTGGCTTTTGCACACTGAAGTGGCAATGACCAATCAACCAACTAACTTTCATTGAGATTGCAAAAAAGTGAAAAAGATTTTGTGGTTCTTGTTTTGGCATCCATTCATCTTTCCCAAATAATAGTCAGCCGGGTAAGATGTCCAAGGTTTTCGTAATAAAAATTTGCACTTGAAAACATGAATGTGTTTTTTTGCTTTTTTCTTTTAAAACTGATTTGAACTTTTATTAAATGAAGTGCACACATTGTGCAGCCAAACAGGTATAGGAAAGCTGCTGCACTAAATAATGAGTCCTCTGAGCTTAACTTAAACCAGGATAGGGTAGGTCTAGGCCAGGGGTGGCCAAACTGGTCCTCAAGATCTACCAACAGTTCATGTGTCTCAGGCCACCTGTGGATCTATAGTAGGAATAACTGCAGCAGGTATAAAATGTGACAGTTAGTAATGACTACAGCTGTGCACCAGCTAGGTGATCTGGGTCATGTGACAGTTAGTACTGACTACAGCTGTGCACCAGCTAGGGGATCTGGAAACGTGTGCACCAGCTAGGGGATCTGGAAACGTGGACCTTTGGTAGATCTCGAGGACCAGTTTGGCCACCCCTGGTCTAGGCATTATAACCTCCCCAAGAAGGATTAACTATTTCTGTAGAGTCGTATGATCCGGTCTGATTATCTTCAAATAATAGGTTCTAAGTGGTGCCATCATTTTAAAAGACATGGCTCCCCTCTATAAATAAGGCTTCCCCTTTGAATTAGCTGAAGCCATCATTGGGGAAATCTATGCCCCATTCCTGGACTTCTTGAATGCTTTGTGTGATGTATGGTGTTCATTGCACTCAAGGATCACCAGAAAATGACCTTTTAAGAGGCTATATTGTTTGGAAGAATATATGTCGCTATTTCAAGCAAGAGTGCCACTACGTCGGAGAGTTCCAGGAGTGGGAAAATCTCCCCCCCCCTCCCCCGTAAGTATTTTACAGTAGAGTAGACAGTAGACCAGCTCGCTATGTGATGTAGTGTTTGGTGAAGTATAGAGTTTCTTATTTGCACCGCCTACCAGTTGTGCCATAGTTTATCCATATAATTTTGATGCATTTGGCTATTTCTATTACTTGCTTTAGATATTCTTTGAAATTCACGATGAAGCTCTTGCTTGGGAATACACTAACCAACTACTGGTGTTCCGAAGTTGTTTTTGTAAATATACAATGTATATAATACGGTGAACATTTGTAATTTAACAAAGTGTAATATAAAATAACGTATCTATAAACTGTACAAAAGTATTTCTGTGTAGCTGGTAAAGTAGAAATAAAACAGCACTGATTAAACTATTGTTCCAGAGAAATCTATTTTGAAGCCTTTAACCACAGTCCAGTGATTCCCTAACTGTGCCTAGTTACCCTGGGATGCTGTGAGGCTCTTGCAGGGTTGGTGGTTTGTGACCAAAACAAATTATTTATGGTCAAAATGACAGGCAATCAGTGCTAATGGCTGCCAATCATAACATACGTGTACAATTCAAACTCCACAACCTACATGGAAATAGACTGACAGGTTATCTAGTCTGACTGTGATTTGAAAGTAACACAACAACAAAAAAAAGCAAGTGTCACCCTGTAGGTAGGGCAGATGGAACATGTGCAAGAGATATAGGACCTTATTCTAAACGCCACGCTCTCCTACGTGTACGTGCATGGGAGCGATGGTGAGTGGCCGTGCATATACTGTTATGCGCATGTGCAGCTGCTTGGTGCAAGCAGGTACGGTGGCCTGCTTGTTCACCTTCCTGTTCGCATCTAGCAGTGGGGCGGCAGCGAAGGGACGCACCCACGGGAATGACCAGAGTTTCATGGGTGCTTCCAGGCTAATGCATCTGTGATGCAGGTGCTCCTGTGTTGGGTGATGAAGATATTACTATATCACCTAACACAGGAGCATTAAATACAGTGTATCCATATTGTAGCTCTGGAAACAAATATTACCAGGGAATCTCAATACAAAGAGATACACAGTACTTGAACACCGTATGTGACAGTAGCAGATGCAGTTCCAATAAATATCAATTTTGCCTATCTACATTGTTATCATACCACGTACATCCCTCCAGATACAGGGAAGGATGCAAGGAAGGAAGAGGTAAGCAACTATCGACCAGTGAGCCTTACATCAGTAGTAGGGAAATTGATGGAAATACTCTTAAAACAAAGGGTGACATTCTATGCTATGCGATTTTCTGTTTTTGGCGTTATTTAGACCACAAAATGGCGATATCGCATTTTTCTGTGAAATCGCCAATTTATCGTGATGCGTTAAGGGACAGAAATCGCATATTTTGTGCGTAAAGGTATGCGGAACAAAAGTGCGAGATTAATTCGCACTTTTATCGCATCCAGATGTTTTTCAATGCAAAACTATACAAACCGCTTATTTAATGCTATGCGCATTTGCAAATCGCACTTTTTAGGTGTCTATTTATCGCACTTTTTTCAGACCTGGTTCTGTTTGGCGCATTTGCACACAAATCATTTTGGTCAAGTGCACACATGTTTATTTTCAACACAGGTGCCTTCATTAACACTCCCAAACACCCCTACATTTACCCCAACATTAGTAAGGACACCTGTGAGGGTTTAAATAATGTAGATTTGTATGACTATTTTAAACTTGGTTATCTGTGATGTGTCCCAATTGGAGGACCAACGCAGGAGGGAGGAAGGTGGGCAAAAGATGCTGGTAGCCCCCCCACTACTGGGTACCCCACGTATGTATGGTGCTCACCTGTACCTGGACTACCTGTCGGACCAACAGGTTGTGGGGATGGTTATGCTGAACCCCATTACCCTGTCGGAGTTATATGAGCAGGTGAGAGATGCTTGGGCCCATTTTGTGGGTGGCAACTATGTAGTGTCTGTCCAGCACTATTTGTCCACAGCCTCCACTCAGTCTGTGACCTCATGGGCCTTGGTGGTATCACAGGCCACTTTGTCAAATCATTTTACTCTACTGTTACTTGCTATAAAGAAGTTGTGTAGCTGCAGCCGCTGGGGAAATGATAGCAGAAATGTTCCCTTTTTTTTTTTTTTAATTGGTTTGGAGACGTTTGTATCGGCTCAAGAAGATAATGTATGAATGTGTATAGATATATAGCTATAGATATATATTTCTCTATCACAAGTCTCGTTCTTTCCTCCCCAGGTCTTTCAGAAATAACGTTTTGACGACACAGATGTAGGTGCCATATGTGGTACTTCCAGCAATGTTGGAATATCTCTAACCGCTTAGGACATTGACTGACGCAGGGGAGAGACGTTTGGCCTCCTCTTATTTTGGAGGCAAGAGGACATGATGTCTGACTCGATTGCTCTGATGCCATCGGCCATGTGGGGGCGCTCTTCTTTGTAGCATTTTAAATAAATTTAGATTCTTTGGAACCTTTTGTGCTCCTAGATTAAATGGTCACATTTATTGTAACACAAACACACACACACACACACACACACACCTGACTGTAAGGTACAAGCGTCATTGACTGCTTCTTTCTTTGTGGCTGTATTACATTTTGACCGTGATGGGTGACTATTGCATAGTACAAGGTAGTAATTGTTGCAGTGTATACACCTGGTGAACAAAGCATATAGCCAAGGAAAAGACCTTTAAAAGTGAGAATTGAAATTCCAGTATTTTAACTAGTGCGATAAGCATTTTGCAGGCTGGAGGCAATGGTTTTAAAGTGGATCAGGCACAAAAGTCTCTTCTATTAAAGTGGAAGGAGCACGTACAGGGGCAATAAAGAGTATTCACCCGCGTGGCATTTTTACATTTAGGGGGGTATTCAATGTAGGGTCATGATTGTCAGGCTGGGCTGACAGCCGTGACCCTGTCCCGTTCTCGGCCGGCTCGACAGGGATCTTGCAGGCAGGACTCTGTCCCGCCTGCTGAGTGGCGAGCTGCTGCTGGGAGCTAGTCAATTCCCGGCCGCTTGTGAAGTCGGGCACATTCTGCTGAGAACCCTGTTTGATGCTGTCGGGGAAGACCGCATTGAATAGGGCCCCACCGCCATCTCCCCCATCGGGAATGGCGGCAAGAGATTGAATATCCCCCTTGAATTGAATCCATCTTGGCATTACATTGGAATTATTCAGTCTCCATTTTGACTTGCGTAGTCTAGAATATTGATATTTGGTTTTATTTATTGTTATTATTTGGTATTAACCGGTTTGAGGATCAGTCACCCCTTTGATGAATGTATTTTGGCACTGTTTGGTCGTTCACTTTCAAGCATCGATATCTGTCATTATTTGTGCTGTAACCATACAAATGATACATTGTTTATGTTCTGGAGATTGGGTTCTCGGATAATACCGTTGGTTGGCTTTTGCACACTGAAGTGGCAATGACCAATCACCCAACTTTAACTTTCATTGAGATTGTGAAAAAGATTTTGTGGTTCTTGTTTTGGCATCCATTCATCTTTCCCAAATAACAGTCAGCCGGGTAAGACGTCCAAGGTTTTCATAATAAAAATTTGCACTTGAAAACATGAATGTGTTTTTTTGCTTTTTTCTTTTAAAACTGATTTGAACTTTATTAAATGAAGTGCACACATTGTGCAGCCAAACAGGTATAGGAAAGCTGCTGCACTAAATAATGAGTCCTCTGAGCTTAATTGAACCAGGATAGGGTAGGTCTATGGAAAGGGGGCCAAACTGGTCCTCAAGATCTACTAACAGTTCATGTGTCTCAGGCAACCTGTGGATCTATAGTAGGAATGACTGCAGCAGGTATGAAATGTGACGGTTAGTAATGACTACAGCTGTGCACCAGCTAGGGGATCTGGGGAATGTGACAGTTAGTAATGACTACAGCTGTGCACCAGCTAGGGGATCTGGAAATGCGCATGTGCAGCTGCTTGGTGCAAGCAGGTACGGTGGCCTGCTTGTTCACCTTCCTGTTCGCATCTAGCAGTGGGGCGGCAGCGAAGGGACGCACCCACGGGAATGACCAGAGTTTCATGGGTGCTTCCAGGCTAATGCATCTGTGATGCAGGTGCTCCTGTGTTGGGTGATGAAGAT
Organism: Crinia signifera; assembly: GCF_055691185.1. Classification (NCBI taxonomy): domain Eukaryota; kingdom Metazoa; phylum Chordata; class Amphibia; order Anura; family Myobatrachidae; genus Crinia; species Crinia signifera. Next base: position 30,838,031 of record NC_139218.1, read on the forward strand.
ATTACTATATCACCTAACACAGGAGCATTAAATACAGTGTATCCATATTGTAGCTCTGGAAACAAATATTACCAGGGAATCTCAATACAAAGAGATACACAGTACTTGAACACCGTATGTGACAGTAGCAGATGCAGTTCCAATAAATATCAATTTTGCCTATCTACATTGTTATCATACCACGTACATCCCTCCAGATACAGGGAAGGATGCAAGGAAGGAAGAGGTAAGCAACTATCGACCAGTGAGCCTTACATCAGTAGTAGGGAAATTGATGGAAATACTCTTAAAACAAAGGGTGACATTCTATGCTATGCGATTTTCTGTTTTTGGCGTTATTTAGACCACAAAATGGCGATATCGCATTTTTCTGTGAAATCGCCAATTTATCGTGATGCGTTAAGGGACAGAAATCGCATATTTTGTGCGTAAAGGTATGCGGAACAAAAGTGCGAGATTAATTCGCACTTTTATCGCATCCAGATGTTTTTCAATGCAAAACTATACAAACCGCTTATTTAATGCTATGCGCATTTGCAAATCGCACTTTTTAGGTGTCTATTTATCGCACTTTTTTCAGACCTGGTTCTGTTTGGCGCATTTGCACACAAATCATTTTGGTCAAGTGCACACATGTTTATTTTCAACACAGGTGCCTTCATTAACACTCCCAAACACCCCTACATTTACCCCAACATTAGTAAGGACACCTGTGAGGGTTTAAATAATGTAGATTTGTATGACTATTTTAAACTTGGTTATCTGTGATGTGTCCCAATTGGAGGACCAACGCAGGAGGGAGGAAGGTGGGCAAAAGATGCTGGTAGCCCCCCCACTACTGGGTACCCCACGTATGTATGGTGCTCACCTGTACCTGGACTACCTGTCGGACCAACAGGTTGTGGGGATGGTTATGCTGAACCCCATTACCCTGTCGGAGTTATATGAGCAGGTGAGAGATGCTTGGGCCCATTTTGTGGGTGGCAACTATGTAGTGTCTGTCCAGCACTATTTGTCCACAGCCTCCACTCAGTCTGTGACCTCATGGGCCTTGGTGGTATCACAGGCCACTTTGTCAAATCATTTTACTCTACTGTTACTTGCTATAAAGAAGTTGTTGCAGACATACATCAGCAGGCATAACTTTTCTGGTAAGCACATGTGGACTGTACTCCAAAATGTACCAGTGTTGGAAGTGGAAGTGTACTCTTTAACAAATTATTGACCAATACCATCTGTTTCCACCCATATTGAACCTAACAACAGATGCACATGGTGGTGCTGACCTATCCCTTGCTGATATCTACCTTCTAAGTACTCTTGGTACATGTAAGAATGAAGTTTGCAGTGAAACATGGCTCACTGGTGTTGTGGAACTACATGTGCCAGCATGCGCAGACACACTACAACCATTACAGTCCAAACCATGAGTGTCAGAGCCTGCTGGAAAATGTGCATCCACAACCTTTGCCAGGCAATGAGTTATAGCACACTACTTTACTGCAATCCCATAGTCATATACCATTCCAATATGTTATATTTCACACATTCATTTATCTTGAGAAAAAGACACAAACACAATGTTATGCGGTTAGTAACTTTTACTTTTTTTGCTGTAAACCATTCTGCAATGTAACATGTGCAAAATACAAACTGTGGGGCCGTGTAGACAGATATTTGGGCTTTTTTAATGTAGAAACACTGATGTAGCAGCTACCTTCGGCCAGCATCAGGCAGCCCTACACCACTTTTAGAGCTGGCACTAAGCCCACCACGGGTCCTCACACTACGACGGGGTGGGGAAGTGGGGGAGACACTTATTGGGGTGCTGGAGACACTGCTGAGGGTTGGGGTAGTGCCACCTCCCACATTGCCTTCCTGCTGCTGCTGTATTTGGGCCTGCATAGCTAGGAGGGCATTGGTCTGCGCTGTGCATGTGTGGGTTAGGGCTGTAAGACTTTGTGCCAGGCTCCCAATATGGCTATTCTGCTCCCGTATTGCAGCAGTTAGTTCTGCAAAACGGGTGTCAATACTGTTGGCAATGCGCACTTGAGTGCCTACACCTACCCGTACACTACGTGCAATTTTGCGCAACTGCAGGAAGGTGTCACGCATGTACCCCTGTATATTTCCCATTTGGAGGCTTTGGGAGGCCATGAATTCAAGCTGCTTGTCCTTGAAATTTACCAAGGAGTTAGCTACTTGGGAAGCAGTAGCTGGTGTATGGGGTTGCTGGGTGGTTGGTGGTGGGTTGGGAGACACCCCACTTGGGGGAAGATCACTCTGGGACGAGGTCTGCATTTCTTCCTCTGCCGCAAAGGTGTCGACCGGATCAAGAATGATGTCCATTTCGTCTAGCACCAGTATTGAAGAATCTGTTTGGTTTGACCCTAGTTGTATAGCACCTGTGGATACAGATGAAGAGGTAAGTATTGATGCATATATAGGCCACACTGTCCTCTATACTGTTTTACATAGGCCTATAGATGGATGACGCCCATACCTAGGGGTGTTATGCACTTACACATGTACCCCGATACAGCATGCAACATTGACATTAATAATATGTCACATGCCTAGCTCAGATTACACTCATTTCCGCTGCAATGTAGCAGCAGGAGCAGAATGTAGTGTGAGATATTGTTGATGTGACATGGGTGTGTGTACTGTATGTGTAATGGGGTGTTGTTTAGTCATTTACCTGCTTCCGCAGATTCTGCAGCAACGGGCCTTCTTCTCTTGGATGCTGCAGCACTTCGGGACGGACAATCTGTACAAGGAAAGATGGGCAGGCATTATGGACCTTGCAATGGATAAGCATTTTCAGAAAACATGCAGTGAATTCACAATAATGGACAATACCCAATAGAAAAGGGCAGCATTATATCTGGACCACCCTTTTTTTGGTTTTCAGTCAAATCTTTAATTTCAAACTTAGTAGTAAACTAGTGTACACATGCCAAGTATAGGATATTCGGTGGTATGTAGGCATGGCAGCTAAACCTCCAGTACACCACAGGGTTTTTGTACACATAGATGTTAGTCTGCTGCAAACAATGGTACACTGTTAATCAATATGAGTAGTTGTGGAACTACAAGGCCCAGCATTGTCAGCAATTTACAAGCAGGAGCAACCATTTTCTTGTGCATGACCTTGCTGGGCTATGTAGTTCCAAAGCAGCACTTTACAAAGCATTACAATACAAGTGCACATTGCAGATATAATACATTGGCATGTATGTTACAGTTTGCATGGGGTCACACTTACCAGCTCGCGGTGGCGTTTGTGGCCTGTCGGAATCCGCCACATGCATCCCAGGCAGGACCTCAGGTGGGATGATGCGCTTCAGCTTAACCTCATAAGCATTGTAGCTGACAGTGGTGGGGCTTCCTCCTCCAGTCCTGGTGGCCTCCTCCATCTCCAGGGCCATTTTATGCTTCAACTGGCGTTTTATATCGTTGAAGCGCTTCTTCACATTGCGCACCAGGCGCTTGTGATTACTCACAGCGTTCACCGCCTGGGTGATGTCCTTCCATATAGCGCGCTTGCGCTGGGCAGTGGTCTTGTAATTGCTTTTGCCAAGCAGCCTCTCGAACACTGGCATGATAGCCCTCACAAGTGCCACATTTTCCTCATAGGAAAACCTGACCATGTGCCCACTTTTGGTGCGACCAGCTACCACCTCCTCCTCCTCCTCATTTTCTGCCCCAGCCATGTCGCCCTCCTCCTCCTCCATGCCAGTGTCTTCCTCCTCCTCACCAGCATCTTCCTCCACCTCTGACATGTGGCCCTCCTGCAGCTGGTGAGGGGTATGGTCTAGGGCTTGGATGTAGGATGGGGATGCCAGCGGATCCTCCACCTCCTCCTGCTGGGGCTGGACGGCCAGGGTCTGAGCTGAGGCTGGCCTTGCTGTGGCCATGCTGCCTGCCACACTGCTGCCTCTCCCACTTGTCTGGCTGCTGCCACTGCTCCCTCTGCCACTGCTCCCTCTGCCACTGCTCCCTCTGCCACTGCTTCCTCTGCCACTGCTTCCTCTGCCAGTCATCACTCTGCCACTGCTCCCTCTGTCACTCCTAACTCTGCCACCAACACCTCTTCCTGAACTCACGCTTCCACTGCTCCTCTCCATGCTCCTTACTTCCTATCAAAGAGTGAAATGGCGCCAATGGCACTTTATATAGGGGGTGTGATGCATAATGGAGGGGACATAGGTGGGCCAATAGGTTTGGGGGTTCTTAGTGATGCGGAGACAGGTTTGTAAATCGCACTCCGGTTGGTCCAAAACTCGCACATGACCAGCGGAAGAAATGGCGCGTTTTTGTTACTAAAAATCGCACTTTTTTGTGACTAAAAATCGCACCACTTCGCCGCAAATCGCAACTCTTCGCACTTTTCAGCCTCAAATGCGCATCACATTAAATAATCGAATTTTGACTGAAAAGTGCGAGTTAGAAAAATGCGATTTGCGGCGATATAGTGTGCGAATTAAACATGCGCATTTAGCGCATAGCATAGAATGTCACCCAAACAGTTGTAGAATATCTCAACACCAGCAATTTACAGGATCCAAAACAGCATGGGTTTACTGGGGGAAGATCATGTCAAACAAATCTTATTGACTTTTTTGACTGGGTGACTAAAGTAATAGATCAAGGTGGGGCTGTAGATGTAGCTTATCTAGACTTTAGTAAGGCTTTTGACACTGTCCCACATCGCAGACTGTTAAATAAACTTGAAAGCTTGGGATTGGATTCTAAGATAGTTGAATGGATAAGAGCATGGTTGCAGGACAGAAAACAGAGAGTTGTAGTAAACGGAGTACAGTCAAAGGAGGGAAAGGTTACAAGTGGAGTACCCCAGGGATCTGTACTTGGACCGGTGCTTTTTAATATCTTTATTGGTGATATTGCAAATGGAATTGAGGGTAAAATGTGCCTTTTTGCAGATGACACAAAGGTATGCAACAGGATAGACACACCAGGAGGGGTAAAACAAATGATTGAGGATCTAGGCAGATTAGAGAAATGGTCAAGAGAATGGCAACTACAGTTTAATGCCAAAAAATGCAAAATCATGCACTTGGGTCACAGAAATCCAAAGACTCAATATAGTATAAATGGCACTATAATGGAAACTACTGAGGAAGAGAGGGATCTAGGTGTCACTATTTCAGGGGACTTAAAAGCAGGTAGGCAATGTAACAAAGCAATGAAGAAGGCAAGTCAGATGCTTGGTTGCATCGGGAGAGGTATCAGCAGTAGAAAGAAAGAAGTAATAATGCCACTGTATAGGTCATTGGTACGACCTCACCTAGAGTATTGTGTTCAGTTCTGGAGGCCATATCTCCAGAAGGATATAAATACATTAGAGACTGTACAAAGAAGAGCAACTAAAATGGTGCATGGCCTACATCACAAAACGTACCAGGAAAGACTAAAAGATCTTAATATGTATACTTTAGAGCAGAGAAGGGAAAGGGGGGACATGATAGAAACTTTCAAATATATCAAGGGCTTTAACAAGGTACAGGTGGGAGACATTCTTCACAGGAAGAGGAGCAACAGAACACGAGGACATGCACTGAAACTAGAGGGAGGAAGATTCAGGGGAAATGCGAGGAAGAATTTTTTCACAGAAAGAGTAGTAGATAAGTGGAATAGCCTCCCAACAGAGTAGGTAGACGCAAATACAGTAGTACAATTTAAACATGCTTGGGATAAGCATCTTGATATCCTTACAAAAAAATAAGGATCAAATATGGTTTGAGGTAACATGTTTAAAAAAAGGGGCAGACTAGATGGGCCAAGTGGTTCTTATCTGCCGTCAAATTCTATGTTTCTGTGTAACCTCCCAGCCCCTAGGGCCAAGTAAAGGCTGAAAATTATACAATAAAATATAGCTATCATACCTCCCAACTGTCACGATTACAGCGGGACAGTCCCGATTTTCGGGTCCTGTCCTGCTGTCCCACCAGCGGCAGGCATTGTCCCGCTGCGGGGGGTGGCAGTTGGGAGACCCCCCAATCTAATAGAATAGACACTGTGCGCATGCGCACAGCGTCTATTCTCGTATGAAAATGAGGTTGCGGCTAATTAGCATAAGCCGTGCCCTCATTTGCATACGCCCGCCCCCTTTTCGGGTGCTTCGCCGCGCGAGGGTCCCTATTTCCCCAACACAGAAGTTGGGAGGTATGAGCTATTAAAATAGCATACTAGCCTATACCCCCCATTAAGTGTAAAACTGGGCTCTGAGTTAGAAATCAACAGAGGTGCACAGCGGCAATACAGCCCCAAGTATAAATGCAAAAACCAGTGTTTATCTCATTGTAATCAATCCCCACATACGGCCAAGCAGGACTCCACATTTAAAATACTATGTTTTTTTCACAATTTTTTCACCACTAATACTCTTTACACACTTGGGGCCTTATTCTGCTTGGAGCGTCCGGGCCGTACGCGTACGTCCCGGGGTTTTTTACGATCTGCGCATGTGCAGATACGCTAATGCGCCGGCGCGAACACTCCACAACGCTTACGGCCGGGGTCTCAACGTGCGAAAAAACCTGTACGCGAGCGTACGGGTAATGGGGCGGCATAGGGGCGTGTTGATGGGAGCGGCCGAAATAATGAGGGAAAATGGGCGTAAATATGGGCGTACACGGGGGTGTGCACCCAAAATGAGCGGTGCTACTACCGCACGATCGACTAAGGCACCGTTCGTTTCGGACACCAAACAGGCGGCCGCCAACCGCCAGCTAAAACCACCCCTACAGATACCGCATGCCAGCGTGCGCCTGAGTTGGCTAATTAACGCTGATTACTACTCAAACACATACACCTGAATGTAATAAGCAATGCTGCAGTCTATTAACTACAAACCATGATTTCACTGCCTGCAAGCCACACATGCAGCACGCAAACACATTGGAAGCTTATGTTTCTATACTTCTCCACATTTAAAGGTTTGTTTAATTTAAGGTAAGAATCTTTTTATACGCTAAGGTAGGTATTTGCTAAACAGACACATTCACTACCTGCTTTCATAGACTTTACGCAGTAGCACACTCAATCTACACAAGTCGACATGTGTCAACGTGTTCACTCTAATACTAACATAGGTTTTGTATTTAGGATACAATAACATAAACCACATCTAACACCTACAAAGGATGTTTCAGCAATGTTTGAAGCCCATGACCACTATTTTCCACACAATCTTTGTATAGTACCCAAAATTATGACCTGTACCACTATCTCATCTGCTATGATTTGGATTTGACTACACTCTGGATGTAAGATGCCACCAATCACATTATTGCACTCTCATCTCTCTAACAAAGGATTCCTACATCTGCTTATGACACTGTCAAATCATATATATTTTAAAAGTTAGGCATGTTTGTTCACAAGCTAATTTATCATGTTTGGCCCATTCACACATCTTTTTTTAGGGAGGACACATATGAATTCCTACACAAATGTACCTTTTCACCCTTGTTTGTCTGCCTCACCCACTCCATGAGGAAAGCATTGTTCTGGACCTGCTTTTACCTACTACTGTAGGAGCTACCTCACCTGCACACAAACTGCTTTCTCACCTATTAAGTTGCTCTGCACATGTGCTGACACAAACTAATTAGCAGGGAAAAGTTGGATAGGAACATGGGAATGGCCATGGAGAGGGTTACACATGGGAAACTTCCACCACACTTCAACAAATGTTCAAAAATACCCTGGTCAGTAAGTACACATAAATCTAGTATTTGTTTCACACAAGAAATGACACATACCACAATTTTGATTTAATTTGTAAAATAAATTTATTTGCTGTTCAGCATCACAGCTTGACACTTTAATGTGAGAAATCAAAAAAACAAATAAAATAGACACACAAATAATAAAACAGCCAGAACAAAAGGTTGCATATCTCCAAACATGTGTTACCCTGCAAATGCAATGGTGAAAGAAATGGGGACACCAGAATACGTACTGCAACAACCAGGGTGAATACTAAGCAAGATACACACCACCAAAAAAAAATATCCTGCATTTGTAGAGGTCAAAATACGAACTTTCATGCCCATGGCACGCAAATGGATCGATGGGCAACTCAGGAAGCGGATGTCCAGTGCAATTTAAACCTTTGGCCTCCAACCACAGAGGAAGTGAACCAGGTCTCATTTGGGCCCTTTTTTGCCCCTTTTAGATGGGGCCTTGGGGACAGGGGCCTTTGGGTCAGCTGGCTTTCGGCATCTTCCCCTAGTCGCCACAGGAGGGTCAGCCGAGGTGGAAGGTTGGGGAGCAGCTTGGGGTGGGGCAGCAGATGGGGGATTGTCCCTTAGGGACCTGGCGGTGGACAGCTGCTCCGCAATAAGTTCATTCTGGCGGCTGAGGTGTTGGCCAATGCTTAGCATGCCAGCCGCCAGAGTTTCATTAATGCGGTTCAATGCCTCAACCTGCAGCTGGTTTGTGGCCTTCCACTCCGCCAGAAAATCCGCCACCTGCTGCTGACGGATCGCAGCATCCACCCCTTGCTGCTCGATCCTGTCCAGCGTCACCAACAGGCTCTCACTCAATGTCTCCTGTGGCTGGGGCTGGGGGCGACGTCTTGCTGGAGGCTGGACCACCTGCTCCACCTGTGGCTCTGCAGAGGCAGATGCTGCCGGTACATCCTGACTTTCTGCTTCTGCTAGGATAAGAATTGAAAACAATGTCACCATCACATACGCAATAAAAAATATCTTTCTAAATACAATGCATTACTGTGACTTACCATCAAAAGCAGCAGCAAAGACCTCCACCGGGAGCTCACTGTCCATATTGGAGATCCCCCTGATCTCCCCCACATCGATCACGTCACAGGAGTCCAGCTCCAGGGGGGTATACTCCAAATGGTCAGGCATAGGACCGCTCCCGGTGGACATGCTGTGGTTGTACCGGTCAGTCATCTTCCTCTTCAGGGCACTTTTGAAGTCAGTCCACCTACAAGTTTAAAAATACAAATATCACCATGAGATATGTGCACCACTGTGCTACGTGTAGGGTTACCACCTAGTCCCTTTAATTCCGGACACATGTTACTTACACAGGTTCTGTGGCAGTTTAAAATTAGGTGAAGTGGAGTCTTGAAGTCAGCCAGCCACAGAACCTGTGTAATTAATATGTGTCCGGAATTAAAGGGACTAGGTGGTACCCCTAGCTACGTGACATTTCCTAGTGTGGGTGATCTTTTGTGCCATGTGTGGCCAAATATTTCTTTGATGGACAAAACCATGTGCACTGCAGGTGAGGCAGGTGTAAAACCCCACCCAAATCTGATTATCTCTGCACAAGTAACACCTGCCTCACCTGCAGTGCACATGGTTTTGTCCATCTAAGAAATATTTGGCCAGAAAGAGTGAACTAGAATAAGGGCCTCAGTTCCTGCTGGAGACTGCTGAAAAATTGCCCTGACAAACACACTAACCTTTTCTTCACCGCGTCCCAAGTTCTGACCACTGGTGACACCTGGTTCACTTCCTCTGTGATCTTGTCCCAAAGGTTTCTCCTTGCACTGGCACCCGGCTTCCTGGTTGCCAATTCAATCCATTTGCGTGCCCTGGGCACGAGAATTCGCATTTCGGCCTCTACAAATGCAGGGTTTCTCCTTCTGGTGGTGGTATCCTGCTCAGTCATCACCCTAGATGTTGCAGCACGTTTTCTGGTGGCCCCAGCTCTCTCACCATGCACCTGCTGGGTCACACCTGTTTGGAGAGATGCAACCTCTTGTTCTGGCTGGTTGCTTGGCCCTTGTGGAGCTGGTGGAGGTTCACCAGGGCCTGTTACTGAGGGGCCCGCTTGATCTTGCAGGCGACTCCTCTCTTGGGCCCTCCTTCTCCGCTCCTGTTCCCTCTTCTGTAATGCTTGAAGCAGGGATTCGGCTTGTGCTCTCTGCAGAGCGTCCTCTGCTGCTGAATCGTCAGAGTCAGACATGTTTGCAGCAATTGTGGGCTGCATCTGACTGAATATTTATATGTTAATCTCCCGCCACGAACAAGGGGGCGTATATTTTTCCCCGCAAGGTAGATGCAAATTTACGCCGATATTTCCCGCCGATAATTGCCGCTTAAATTACGCAGGTCTCAATGCACCTGATCAATCACCCGTATATGTATATACACAGGTTGTGGAGCATTGTGGGCTACATCGTGAAATGTGTGCACCTGTCATTCCAATGATGAGTGTTGTCAGCTGGTATCTGTTGGAGTTCGTGTATGCTTTGTGAGTCACATTTCAAAACATCACGTTATAATGCTTTCCTTACATATGTAATGTGTATGAAATTGTCATACAGCAACATGTTGCATTGTGGCCCTTTAAGCAGCGTAGTTATAAGTAGAGGGTTGCGTGTATTATTTTCCGCCTACTGTATATACAGTACTCCTCTCCATGCATATCGGTGTATTGTGCCCCCTTTAGGCAGCGTAGTTATAAGTAGAGGGTTGCGTGTATTATTTTCCGCACACTGTAAATACAGTACTTCTCTCTTCATTGAATGCATGCTGTTGGTTGTGGTGTGTGTATATCGGAACGGTCCGCGTAAGTTTCTATTCGCATCCAGTTTGTTAATGTAAGAAGGATTAATAAAGTTAATACCAAACAAACAATTTTTTACACCAATCAGCAAGCACCAAAAGTGATATATGTACCTGCAATTAATAACTGCGCCATTGCCACCATGACTTCAACCAGGGCTAGGGCGTTTTCTACCCAGGAGCTATTGGCCTTGGTTGAGGTCATGGACCGCCGCCTGGGGCCCAGGGGCCCTTATGTATCTAATAGGGAAAAGCGGCGGGCATACAATGCTGCCCGGCGGCTAATTTTCGCCAGGACCGGCGTGGATAGGAGCCTGGCTCAACTGGAGCGGCGCTGGTCGGACCTGCGCCGGCGGCAGCCAGTGTTGCTCAGCACACTTCGCCGCCATATTGCCCGATGTAAGTTTTTATTTACTAGTATGCCTGCGTTATTTTGCAAATGTTTTCTGTACTTTTTATAAATGTGTCCCTGAGTATGTGGGTGTATATGGGTGTATATGGGGGTGTATAGGGGGTGTATATGGGTGTATATGGGGGGTATATGGGTGTATATGGGGGTGTATATGGGTGTATATGGGGGTGTATATGGGTGTATAGGGGGTGTATATGGGTGTATATGGGGGTGTATATGGGTGTATAGGGGGGTATATGGGTGTATATGGGGGTGTATATGGGTGTATATGGGGGTGTATATGGGTGTATATGGGGGGTATATGGGTGTATATGGGGGTGTATATGGGTGTATATGGGGTTGTATATGGGTGTATATGGGGGTGTATATGGGTGTATATGGGGGTGTATATGGGTGTATAGGGGGTGTATATGGGTGTATATGGGGGGTATATGGGTGTATATGGGGGTGTATATGGGTGTATATGGGGGTGTATATGGGTGTATATGGGGGTGTATATGGGTGTTCAGGGGGTGTATATGGGTGTATAGGGGGTGTATATGGGTGTATATGGGGTGTATATGGGTGTATATGGGGGTGTATATGGGTGTATATGGGGGTGTATATGGGTGTATAGGGGGTGTATATGGGTGTATATGGGGGTGTATATGGGTGTATAGGGGGGGTATATGGGTGTATATGGGGGTGTTAATGGGTGTATATGGGTGTATATGGGTGTATATGGGGGGTATATGGGTGTATATGGGGGTGTATATGGGTGTATATGGGGGTGTATATGGGTGTATAGGGGGTGTATATGGGGGTATATGGGTGTATATGGGGGTGTATATGGGTGTATATGGGGGTGTATATGGGTGTATATGGGGGTGTATATGGGTGTATAGGGGGTGTATATGGGGGTGTATATGGGTGTATATGGGGGTGTATATGGGGGTGTATATGGGGGTGTATATGGGTGTATAGGGGGGGTATATGGGTGTATATGGGGGTGTATATGGGTGTATATGGGGGTGTATATGGGTGTATATGGGGGGTATATGGGTGTATATGGGGGTGTATATGGGTGTATATGGGTGTATAGGGGGTGTATATGGGTGTATATGGGGGTGTATAGGGGGTGTATATGGGTGTATATGGGGGGTATATGGGTGTATATGGGGGTGTATATGGGTGTATATGGGGGTGTATATGGGTGTATATGGGGGTATATGGGGGTGTATATGGGTGTATATGGGGGTGTATAGGGGGGGGTTTAAGTAGTTGATCAGTTTTTGGGTGTAGGATATCAAATAGTTTGCATGATAAATGTCTGAAATTTCACAGCAATGATAATTTTGAAGGTTATGAGCATGACTAATGTGAATTTTTCTTTCCCCCTTTTTTATGAAACCCAATCTTCGATTTCTATGCCATCAACATGAACATTTCAGCACGGGCAAGGGCACGCATTGAAGCCCGGGAGCAGGCAGCCCGGGACCAGGCAGCCGAGGAGGAGGAGGAAGAGGAGGAGGAAGAAGAGGAAGAGGAAGAGGAGGAGGAGGAAGAGGAGGAGGAGGAGGAGGAGAAGAAAGAGGAGGAGGAAGAGGAGGAGGAGGAAGAGGAGGAGGAAGAAGAGGAGGAGGAAGAAGAGGAGGAGGAAGAAGAGGAGACCCAGGGTGCAGTTTGCACCCACACAATTTCCCCATCCCCCACCCCCTCCACAACCCCCACCCCCTCCACAACCCCCCCCCCCTCCACAACCCCCACCCCCTCCACAACCCCCACCCCCCCCCTCCCCACCCCATTTCCAACCCCCCTACACCTCTCCACCACCCACCCCCAAACCTCTCCACTCCCCAGTCACACCCACTACCTCGGTCCAAACACCAGGACCATCCTCCTTGCTCCTGCCCCCCCCAACCACTCCACAGCCAACCAGCGGCGCCCAGGATGGCTCAAGTAGCCGTAAGTAAATAATGTGTCTAATGTTGACCTACACATTTCTACACATAAACAATCACAACAACCACATATGTGTATCCAACATCAACATTAGTTGCAACATATCACTGCAGGCCGACCATGAGGTGTGTCCTGTCCTTCTCCAGGAACAAGGGTCCCCTTGGTGGTTTTTTTGAGTGTGGCCATGCCTCACCCCTTGAATAATTGACATAACAGTACATCCAATGAGATATCCGACATTAGTGGTGTGGTAGTTATGTGGCTCCAGGTGTTGGGTAACTCCAGTTCCCAGCATGATGTGCACTGCAACTTAAATGTAGAGATTGTTTTGGTAATAGTGTGTGAGGCCATGCGGATGCATGCTTTACAAACATAGCTGTAGGCCTATAATTTGTACAGCAATGTCCTAAATTTAAAATAGTAAGGAGTGCTTAAGCCACAACAATGTCATAACCCTTAAATAGCACAGGCTAATTGTGAGGTTAGAGGAGAGTCCCCCAAAACCAAAGTACCAATTGGGATACAGCATACATTCATTGATGAAGGAGTAATTGAATTAATGTTATTTACTATGTACAGTATGTGTGTGTTAACATATTATTTTTTAGTACTGTGTTTACAGCAGACCCATCTTCAATGTAGTTTCTAAATGTATGTGGCCTTCACACATAACTCTGAACTTTTTATTATGTACAAATACAACAAACATTTGTGTATATTAATTTTTTGTTTTATCCCTTCATTACAGACACTGAACAGCAGCAGGAGGAGGTGGCCGCAATAATGCGGGAAATAATGGTCACCCTGGTGTACCTGCAGCTACTTTTTGGCCTTCTGGAGGCCCGCCTTTAATTTTTTATTTATCCCCCCCCCCTTTTTATTTTTGTATCCAATAAAAGTTTTATTACAGTTCGAAATTGCCTGTGTTTTTAATAATAAATATGTTAGAGGGCGTGTAAGGGTAGGTACATACAGATGTGTACTGTAAGTTATACTTGTAATTTGAGGTGAGGGGTAATGATTGATGTGTGAATGTGTGTGTTTTTGAGTAAAATAACACATAGTGAAAATGCATGAATGTTTAATGTTGTTCGATTAAAACATCACACATAACATCAGGGTAGGTATACATGTTACACATTTTGGACAAAGTAATTACGTACATAATTTAGTACATATACAGAAACACCAACATAACTTGATTTAAAAGTAACAGCAATATGGGGACACATAGATAGTGATTAAAATGCCACATTAGAACATAACAAATATACATGTAATGTGGGTTAAAATGTAGTTTTATTAGGTCTTTATTAAGGTAGACAATTGAGTTAATAGAAAACAATAAGTGAATAACAAATAGATTAATTAATCAATTGTCAGATTAGTAGTTGAGAGGCAAGATTTGCAGGTCCATATATGTGAAGGGTATGCCAGCGTGCACGGACGTACGCTCACTCTCACGAGCGGTGACATAAGCTGAGTTTTCCATTGAAAACAATAGGGACCCGTCCGTGCAAACTGGCGTAGTTCAGATCGCCGCAAGAAGGCGGTGGGGAGACGGAGGAAAGACGGCCGTAGACGGCGCCGTACGCTCAGTTGTACGCCTGTTGTCGGAGTGCAAGGGCTGGCCCATCCGCGTACGTTGCCGTACGCTCATTTGTACGGCACTCCCCTTCTACGGTATTTCTGCCCGTACGTAAGCGGCTGATTTGTGGGTGGACTTAACCCTAACGGCCGCGTACGGCTAGCGTGCGGTAATTGTGAACGTACGCACGTTTGGCCGCTCCGATCAGAATAATGCCCTATGTATGTTAGTGATTGTTTGTATTATTAACCTCTTCATTTCACCATGTCTAAAAATGCTTCATGACCCCAAGTTTGAAACAATAAAAGAAAAACGCAAGGGCTATTTTTAAGAAAAATTCTTTATAAAGAACTAAAATTTTCTTCTTTATGGTACAAAAAAATTTTTGGGTTTCTTTTTGTCCCATTTTTTGGTGTGCATCTACCCCTGCAACCCCTTTTTGCCTCTCTGCCAAACCACGGCCGAGGGAGCAAGGCACTGACATGCAGAACAAAAATGAGACTCAGCAGCGGGGAACTGATGACTGGTCCCGGACGGGGAAGCTGGTGACAGGTCACGGCCGGGGGTGCTGGTGACCTGGCTGCAGTAAGCAGTGCCAGTCAGCAGACAACTTTTGCAGTTGCGTGGTGGCAGGCGAGGCGCCTTGTGGGGTTGTATGGCCCGTACACCTGTAGAAACGGCACTGGCTGGCCACACCCCTTCTGGAGACTGATCATAACTCTAAATATGGACCCTTACCACTACATTCCCCCTGGGTTAATATTTAGGGCGGTATTCAATGAGCCTGATTCGCCAGGTTTAATTTGTGCTGTTTGGCGAATTTATGACTAAAACGGTGAATCACCCTATTCAATGACCACATGGCGAATACATTTGAAGGTTTTTTTCGCCATGATTCACCGAGTAGCAATCGCTATCTTTTTATGGTGAAGTGGAATGTGAACTTTTAAAATAAAGTGTTTTGTTTTTTACATTTGGTGTAAAAAAATCAGGAATTTTATTCTGAGGAGGGGCATGCTATTTTTATTCATGTGCTGTAAGCACATGAATATATATTTAATTTTAAAAATAATATTTTTTTTTTATTTTTTTTTTTACACAGCAGCCAGCAGGGGGCGCCGGAGCCGAGCCACTCATTACATATTCATATATTCACTGCACGATCATTACGATTGTGTGTAGTGAATATACGCCCCCCTGCTGGCACCCCCGGGGGGGCAGCCTGTGCTGCCTGGCACCCGGGGAGCCCACCTAACCCCCCACAAAGGTCTGGGCTAGGCAGAGAGACTACCATCTCTCTGCCTGGCACCGTCCTCAGGCTCCCTGCGGCAATCGCCGCAGGAGCTCATATTCGCTGCCCCTGACTCGTTGAATACCGGAGCCCGCCGGCTCCGGAACGTGGTGAATGTGCAGCGAATCCAAAAAAGGATTCGCTGCACCTCGCAGGTATTCACATTGAATACCGCCCTTAATGCCAGTGGCGTAACCCCACCATTCGGTCCATCGCTGGGACCAGCAGATCCTCCTGTTAGAATGTCACTTGCAGGATTTTAGGATCCAAGAAGAGGTCGCCACCTCCTCTAGCATCCTTAATAACTGTCTGCTGTAAGGGGGCGGCCAATTTGCAAGTGGCATTCTAACAGTGGGATCTGCTGGTCCTGGTGCAGCAGTGGACTTGGCGGCAGCGGAGGGGGTGCCCTGCCAGCAGCGACTGAATGATTCGGCAGCGCCATTAAACACCAGCAATATCTTCCGCAGACCCCGCGGTGCCCAAACTTACCTAGTGCCTCCACGCCACCGTGGGGTCTGCAGAGCTATTGCTACGCCACTGTTTCATGCTCCACAATCAAAATGTTGTAGAGAGGATATATAGGACACTATGAAAGTGGACAGAGCATGCTCTTTGGTGCAGATATACCAGTGATTCACTGGGGGGAAGCAATCGCAACACCCTGCTGTCTTGAGAATTGTTTTTTGGGAAAACGGTGTTTGTGCAAAGGAAGAAGTGCTTGTAGGTTACAGTGTATTGCACAAGAGAGAATATTACACAAAAACAGCAACCATGAACACGGCAGATGCCATAAACGACTCTACTGCACAAGTTCTCAAACTCGGTCCCCATACAGTGCATGTGTTGCAGGCCTCATAGAACCACAACAGAAATAATTAGCTCCACCTGTGTATCTTTTAAAATGTGTCAATGAGTAATGAATGCACCTGTGCACCTGCCGGGTGTCCTGGAAAACGTGAACTGTGTGGGGCTCTGAGCACCGAGTTTGAGAACCACTGCTCTACTGTAATCTATAGCCAGAAGACATGGAAGTAAATGGCACTTAAGATGGGTATCACGTAGAAATTTCTGCATTGTGCTGTGCCAGCTTTAGCCACAAGATGGCGTCTTTGTTCAGTGAGAGATTTGTTGCAGTTTCAGTGTAAAAAAAAAAAAAAATACACCTCCTAAATTTATGAGGGTAAAACCAGAGCAGTTTACTGGAATTTAACATTAAATGGTGTAGATTTAAGTGTATAGTGTGCAAAGATCTGAATCTTTCACCTTTGCAAGCAGCAAATGTAATAAGTATCTTTATTAAACACAAATATGCTGACAACCTTGTCCACCCCAAAATCCTGAATTTAGCAAATGTATTCTCTGCTGAAGATGGAGCTCAGCGTCTGTACAGTGAATGCTGGCTGCGAATCATTGTTCATTAATAATGATAGTTATCCTGTGTGGGTGTGAGGGCAGAGATGATTCATCTGGAGAAGATTTGCATAGAGGGGAGGATTGGAATCTACATGACAATATAAAGATGCACAGCAGGAACAAAGGGGGACAGGAGAGATAGGATAAAACAAACTGTAAGCTTGGACCTTCTATTTTGTGCGTCATTAATTATAACAAAAAACAAAGGGGCTTTGCATGAAAACTGTAATTCAACGAGCTCCATGTATGTAATAAATACTCATTATATGACAGACTTTCATCTCTTACTTGTCTAGACTGAGGGGTTTAAGCATCTAGTTATAATACCCAGTGGTTCCCATCGTGTTTAGCGACACATTAAAAATATATATACTAGAGGTTCATTTATATAGGAATTTAAAAAGTAAAAAAATCAGGTATGGGAACAAGACCCCGGACTGGCGGACCGGACATCAAATTCTGCATTCTGGAGCTTGTAGCCTCCGGTGCGGGGGTGTCCTATCCGGGGGGTTTCACGTGACAGCTGTTACCAGGGAGAGGGGAAGAATAAAGCCTCCCTGTATGGTCCGGGCATGTAGCAAAAACCGTAACGGTTCGGACCACACGGGGAGGCTGTAATCTCCCCTTCCCCAAGTCCCTGGTGAAAGTTATCACAGGCATCCTCAGGACAGGACACCCCCCGGATGGCACCCCCCCGGACCGGACACTACAAGCTCTGGACCAATGTTCCCTCTAATTTTACGAAGGCTGTGTGCGGCAAAAGATTTTGGCTGTGCAACTTTGGAAGGAAATTAAAAATTTTGTGCGTCACTTATATATAACTGGAAAATGACGTTCAGCATTTGTGTTAACTTTACTTCAAAATGATTTTAAACATTTAAACATTCAAAACACAGCACACAATGTAGTTAATGGGTGAAACACACATTAATTGAGTCCACAACTGCAAAAAGGGACCACTGCTGCTTTGTGCGCTCTGTTGTAATGTCTGTGCGCACGCTCGTCGAGTTGTGTGCGCGCGCACGTGCGCACAGCTTAGAGGGAACACTGCTCTGGACTGCAGATTTTGATGTCCGGTCAGGCGGTCCGGGGTCTTGTCCGGGTCTGGTTTTTACATAGTCCCCTAAAAATGTATTTTGAGTTTCAGCTGTTAGTCAATGTGTATTTTAGCCCCTAAAACACAACCTCAATTTAAAAATCAATCTAAATTTACCTTTAGTAAATACCCGGAGGTATACCTCCCAACTTCTCCAAGTTTGGGAGTCGGAAAAACATTGATGCACCTGAACAATGGGTGTGACGATGTTAAATGGGGCGTGGCTTCACAGAGATGAGGTTACTGCTAGCTACGCCCCCATTTCCCATCCCTTTGGGAGCTTGGCCAGCACTTTGACCTGCTGGCCATGCCTCCAGCCCCTCTGTCACTGCAAGTGGCAGGGGGACCCCCTATTTACCATGGTGCACTACAAGCGGGACAGCGGAACAGTCTTTTGGTATGTATACCCTAGGTCGCTCATGTGCTCTTTATTCTAAAGACTTTCCATTTACAGATGGAGCCCTCCTCATGTAGTTTGTTAATTGGATTAAGTGAGTAATAGGATTACTCTGCTAATCCCCTACTGTATTGTTCTATTTATTGTATTGCTGCTGATAACAATAGGATAGCCATGTCTAGCCATGGTGAGCCACGACCTAAGGAACAAAGTTGACAGGGGCTCCAACAGTATACCCCTTTTCCACCTAAAACCCAGGTCCGACCCAGGTAAATGAACATGTACTCCAGCCATGTCACACCTGTGTTATGTGGGGTACACACGAGGACGATTTGGCCCAAAATGAGCCAATTTAGATACAATCTCGACCGATTGTATGTAAATTGCCCATGTTTTGGGCCATTTAACTGCTGTTCTCATGCGATTCCGATCCGATGCGCGGCCCGCAGGTCGTTAGGTCTTCTCTTAGATCCTACCTGCAGCAGGTAGGATCTATGAAATGACCACTGAAGTGGGCGCGGGTCATGATCGGATCGCGATCACATCAGGTGCATTTTCTGAGCGGGTCGTGGGCTCCGTCAGCTCGTGGGCGGGTTGTACGTTCCGGTGACGACCCGCTCACGAGCTGCATCGTGCTGGTGTGTACCCAGCATTACTGTGGCTTGAAACCCTGTTTACACCGCAGGCTGGACCTGGGTTAGCGGCGGGTCTTCCCTTTGCCTGTGCATGAAGATGACATCATCTCCCAAGTGCTGGTTAGTCGCCTCTCCATAGGCTTTTAAAGGGACTTGGGTCGGATGGTCCAGGTCACCCGTTTACTTTGCATCATCACTCGGACCCGGGTCAGATTCCTGGGTTATGGGGTCAGATTCCTGGGTCATTGGACCCAGGTTGTTTTTCAAAAACCATTCTCCACTGAGTTGCAACCCAGGAATAACCTCAGAGCAACCTTAGATGTACATGGGCATTCTGAGGGAAGTGGGCGGGCAGCTGACAGCCGGTGATGTCAGCTACCCACCCCTGGCGCCCACGTCACCGGGCGATTTCCATGGGAATGCACATGAAACACTGGACGTTCCCACCGGCTGCAATGTTGGGCGCATGCTCCCACTGAACAATCTATTTGCCGGCACTCAGCTTTGTAGACCCAACGCGGCAGGACCAACGGACGAATAGTATACAATCCGCGGCACTGGGGTCATGCATGTATGCTGTTTTGATAAAAGCCTGAATAAAGGCTGGAATGTTAACCTATACTGCAAGCGTCAGTCTGAGTTTGAAGACCCCAGTGCCGCGGATTATATAATATATATAGAGAGAGAGAGAGAGAGAGAGAGAGAGAGATGGGTAGGTGTTATCCTATATGGAGAACACACAGCACGGCACTCGAGGTCTTGTGAAGAATGTGAAATTTATTCAAGCAACAGTTTCAGAGCCCTAAGCTCCTTCGTCAGGCTAACAGCAAGCAATATTGCTTGCTGTTAGCCTGACGAAGGATCTTAGGGCTCCGAAACTGTTGCTTGAATAAATTTCACATTCTTCACAAGACCTCGAGTGCCGTGCTGTGTGTTCTCCATATAGGATAACACCTACCCATCTCTGCATTAATTCCTGCAAAGGCACCGGGGCAATTAACCCCTTAGCAAGGAGTGCCGGATCGCCATCCAGTATATATATATATATATATATTCCACGGGGGTGAGAGCGGCACTCGCAGCATAAGGAAAAACACGTATGAAATAGGGTTCAAAGCGACGTTTCAACGTCTTTTATTAGACGTTTTCTAATAAAAGACGTTGAAACGTCGCTTTGAACCCTATTTCATACGTGTTTTTCCTTATGCTGCGAGTGCCGCTCTCACCCCCGTGAAATATCTACAATTTGTGCAGGCACCTGGCTACTTCGTTTCTTATGGCCGTGGAATGTGCCGGTCTCTTGGACACTATATATATATATATATATAATATATATATATACACACACACACACACACACATTGACAGAGAAAGAAAATCTCACACTAAAATCTATCTCCGCATAAACACAGGCGTCAGTTCACAAGGGAACATCCTGATTAAATGATTGGTAATGATGTGACTGCAGTAGTATCTGTCGTTAGCGCAACTTACCACAAGAGGGAGGTGTTGATTAATTGGATGCTAATTACAAGCGATAAAAAGGACATAATCTATCAAGCTAGTGCACATTTTACTATCGGTGGGGAATTGATTGCAGTAGACGGGCTGACAACATTATTATAATCCGTCTTTGGTGTGATCCCACCCTCCCTCTTATCCCTGAAGAACTTGATGAAAATAAAATGCAGATGTAATAAATATCCACACTTAGGGGCAGCATATCATTAGGCTTACTCTAATCCTTGATAATTGCTTAGGATGGCGCCAAAAGAAAAATTGTCAAAACAAGATCGAGATCGGGCATATGGGAATAATCCCCGGATACAATGGAGAGACATTAACAGTAGGAAGAGTCTTCCCATCAATTACTGAGATGACAGCCAAGGAATTAAATGAATCTTAATAAAAATCCTTTGCTGCGGCTCTCCCGGTTTCTTCACAGCAAAAAAGTCATACGGCGGCGGTGTGTTTATGGGATAGGAATTGTAGTTGGGTGACCTTTTATGTGATCAGTACCGTAACATGGAAACATTATGGATTTATATTTTAGTTTTGCACATGCTGAGTTCAGATTTATTCTTTTGTATTCTTTTTTTTTTTTTTTTATATTTCTTTATTTGATTTTTTAAAATTTGCAGACAAATATACAAATATACAAAACATTCACATACATGTGGTAGAATATAAACAGGTAGTACGTACTAAGATGTATTGACACTTCATTCCACCTACATATAAATAACATACAAAACATTACAAACATTTGGTCATTGGTGAATTTAATCCTCCCCCGTCCTCACCCATCCCCAAAATTCATATACAATCCCTAGCTCAGTTTCTACCTTACCCCGGTAAGCCCCCAACTCCTTAGGCCTCCCGACAATATGTACGTTACATTCCTAGATGAAAGTAAACCATACTTAAGCACCATAATTATCTTTATTTAATTAATTTATCTGTCCACTACACCGTGCATGTTCTCTCTTTTTTTTTTTTATTTATTTATTTATTTATTTATTTTTTTTTTGTCCTCCTTTTTTTCTCTTTTTTTTTATATTGAAAATTGTTATAGATAACAAGAATTTTGTCCGTGAAAAAAACAGGATAAATCCTGGGTGTTACGTAATTATAAGTAGTTATTTAATTGATTTAAATTCTTTTTTTTTTTTTTTTTTTATATAGATGCTGACCTCAGCGTGAATATCAAAGTTTTAATTTACTGGTAGCCACTCGTGCGCTCATTGTTAAGTTACACCGTGTAATATATACTTTTATCTTAATGTGCACTAATCTTAGGATATCTAGTTTATTCTGTGTATCGTTATCCAACAATCTTTTTAAAATAAGAGGAGTTATACCATTTCTCCCAAGTTAAGTGAAATTTCCCTATGTTATTTCTAGAAAGATAAACCTCTTTTTCGTGCTCAAAAGTGAGATTCACAGTGTTGACCCATTCTATAATGTTTGGAGTTTTGGGTGCCATCCAAGATCTTGCAATACAGGTTTTGGCGATTGAGCCCAGGATGATGGCAAGCTGCCTTTCATCTGCCGATACCCCTGAACTAGACCATATTCCCAGTATTAAAGCCTTCGGTCCTACTTCACTGCGGGGAAAACCAATATCAATCATTATACCCGCAATGCCATCCCAGAATTTTTGCAGGAACTTACACTGCCATATCAAGTGCCAAAAGTCGCATCCCAGTTCCCTGCATTTAGGGCATGAATCGACCTTATCCCTTGCAAATCTCTTAATTCTGGCTGGCGATAAGTATGTACGATGTAATATATTAAAATGGATCTGTTGGATCCTAAGTGAAGAGGTAGCCACATTGGGTATTCTAAGAGCAATCTCCCATTCATTGATAGTTATATCAGGGATTTCCCTAGTCCACTTTGTCATAAGTTCATGCAGGCCAGTGTTGGAAATCAGGGATGAAATGTACTTATAGCACTTGGATACTCCCTTAGTTGGACCCATTTTCCTAAGAAATATTTTAATAGGGTGGTCTTTTATACTTTGGGAGGATAGTGACAAATATTCGTTGGTAGCACTTCTCAGCTGCAGGTAGCGGAAGAACATACTATTTGGTATCTCAAATTCCATCTGCAGCTGAGCAAATGTCTTAACCCCGTTATGTACAACTACGTGGCCCAGGTTTGTTATGCCAAAGTGTGACCAGGCTGACATACCCTGATGTTTTTTAAGAGTTTTAAAAGTACTCAAGGAAAGGAGATTTGTTTCAGGGTCTATGTCCGTGTAACCTATTTCTCTAGTAATCCATTTCCAAATTTTAATTGCTTGGTTCAATATCAAAGGGTATTTCTTAGAACATGTATTCGTCAATAATGCTTGTAAAGGGGAAAAACCCGGAAGGGTCATATTAATTAGGTGTAATAATTCTGCAGATTGGCATGGGTCTTTGACCCAATCTCGGAGGTGTACCAACTGTGTTGCCAAATAGTACCCTTTGAAATTTGGGAGGGCGAGCCCTCCAAGTTCTCTTGATCTCATCAGGGTATTTATTTTTACCCTTGGGTTTTTATTTCTCCATATAAAGGAGGTTATTATCCCATTGATTTTCCTAAATACCCTCTCCGGGACATATACAGGGGAATGTTGAAAAAGATAAAGAAGCTTTGGGAGGACCATCATTTTTACAAGATTTACCCTTCCCAATATTGTTAATGGCAGTTTTAGCCAGTTCTTACATTTAGACCTAATAGCTTCAATCACTGGTGTGATGTTATACTTTACAAACTCAGATGTATCTCCAGTTATCACTACACCCAAGTAATCGAACTTTTCAGCATAAGGTATATCTATGGCCCCATGGATTTCATCCCTCATCTCGATGGTCTCTGCATCGGTCAACAGATGGGATTTACTACTGTTAATTGTCAATCCTGAGTATTGACCAAACTCGTAAAGAGTTTCCAACACTTTTGGAAGATCATTTTTATAATCCGTCATTCCCACAAGTAGATCGTCTGCATATAGCGAGACGAGGCCACTCCCCCCACTCCCCGAACCGCTCAAGCCCAAGATGTTTCTCAGCCTACATGCCAATGGCTCTATGGCCAATGCGAAGAGCGTTGGGGAGAGGGGGCAGCCCTGCCTCGTGCCGCGGTAAATTGGGAATGAATCTGAGACAGCGCCATTGATAGTGACCCTTGCGGATGGTTGTTGATAAATCAACAAAACCCTTTTGACAAAACAAGGTCCAAATCCAAATGTCTCCAGGGTGGCCTTCAGATATGGCCACTCCAGAGAGTCAAAGGCCTTGTTTGTGTCAAAAGAGGCCAAGACAGTCTCCAAACCCTCAATTTTCCCCGTCTGTAGATAGGAGAAAACTCTACGAACATTTATGGCAGTTGATTTCCCTCTCCTAAAACCCGTCTGATCTATGTGGACGATTTTATCAAGTACGTCACTAAGCCTTGTAGCCAGGATTGATGCATATACCTTGGCATCTACTGTAAGCAACGAAATCGGTCTATAGGAATCTGCCCTTAATGGGTCTTTGCCCTTTTTAAGAATAACTGTAATAATAGCCTCGGTCATGGATTGAGAGAGTTGACCCTCTCTTTCCATGCCTTGAAAAGAGTAAAGGAGCCTACTGGCCAAGGTATCGCTGAAGAACTTATATATTTCGATTGGCAACCCATCAATACCGGGGGCTTTACCAGATGCCATATTTCTTATCGCCCCTTCCACCTCTCCCTGCGTAAATGGTAAGTCCAAAGCTTCGCTATCTTGTGAGGACAGGACAGGCAAATCAACATTCCCCAGGTAGTTCAAGCTATTGCCGAACTCAGATGTCAATTTAGACCTATAGATTTCCCTATAGTGGTCCACAAACGCTTCCATAATTTTTGGGGTTTCACCAACTATTTCCCCTTGGGATGAGCAAATTTTAGTAATTATCCTGGTGGGATCCTCAGTCTTTGCCATATAGGCCATCAGTTTGCCAGCCCTGTCGGCGTTTAGATACTTTTTATGTGAATCCTTCAGTAATCTGAGCCTAACTAGGTCCTGTAGATGTGTGGTCCAGGCAGATTGTGCCAGCAGCCACTCCTGTCTTGCAAGATCTGTCTGGTCCCCAAGGTATATTTGTTCCTGTACAACCATTATGTTTTCTAATTTTAAGGCTTTTTCCTGTAATAAAGATCTAGCATATTTTATGTTTTTAATCAAAGTACCCCGCAAAAATGCCTTAAAAGTTTCCCAGACAATATTTGCTTTTGCCGACTCAATATTAAAACCAAAAAATCCCTCCATTTCAGCCCTGAGTTCATTCATATTATCCAGTTGTGTTAACCACATTGGTTGGAACTTCCAATACCGGAATCCCTGAGTAGATTCTAAGTCAAGGACCATTACCAATGGAGAATGGTCTGAAATGCCCCTTGACTGGTACTCGATTTTAGATATTTTATTCACTAGGGTCCTAGAAGTAAAGATCATATCTATGCGTGAAAAATTATTATAAGAGGAGGAATAGCATGAATATTGACGTTGACTAGGAAATCTCTCTCGCCACACCTCATGCCATCCTAAGTTGGCAGTAAATCTGGCAAGGGAACTCTCTCCCGCAGGAGTATTTTTCCTAAGATTCCAAATGTCAAGACCATAGTTCATAACTGCATTGAAGTCCCCAAGGCAAATAAAAGGGATATCCGGCCTTGCAGTAATGAACTCCAAGGCTGCTCTTATGACATCGAACCCAAAGGGAGGTGGAATATACACAGATAATATCAAAATTCTAATAGTGCCCAATATACCCTCCAAGAAGACAAACCGGCCCATCGGGTCAATCTGATCCGCTATATGCTCATACACCACGGATTTCTTTACCAATATTGCTACTCCTCTGGAGGCTGACGAAAAGGGAGCCTGGAAAATTTGAGAAATCCAAGGTCGTTTCAATGATCGCCCCTTCTCTATCGTTAAATGCGTCTCCTGTAGACAAATTACGTCAGCCTCCAGAGATTTGCAACATTTAAGTACCAAAGCCCGTTTCACCCTGTCATTGAGCCCGCGGACATTCCATGTCATAATTTTAGCCATAGGAATGGAGTACCACTGGGGTACACATTATACCAGTAACATAGCAATACCCAGTAATAATTATATCAGGCATATGGAGATCATTCAAAAATGGATTACCACCGGAAGCAACATTATAATAGCGATATAAAAGTATCGGGATATATATCGAGCATATAGGAGACCATACAAATGGATTACCAGCAGGACCAACATTATAGTAGTAATATAAGAGTATCCGAGTAAGTGATATAACGGGCATATAGAATTCTGAAATACAAAATATAACAATTTCACCAATAGACCAAGCAAGAAAAAAACAAACAACAAGTAACATGTACCCCTCCCCCTCCCCCCACCCTGTATAACCTCCCCTGTAAGGCATACCTATGGCCATACCCCCCATTTACTACTACTCCCTTCTCCTTACACTTGGGGAACTATTACTAAATAACCACATCAAGCACGGTGGGAGCTCCGACACATCATTTCTAAACTGTTATTCAGATCATTAATCCCACACCACCCCTCCCATCCATCCACTGCATAGATACACCAATACTTTAGTCGTAGCAAATCACCAGAGGAAAGTTAATGAATAATCTATGGAAGCAAAACGTAGCCAATTGAAAAAGGGAAAAAAAAAAAAAAAATAAAAAAAAAATGGAAAAGGAAAATTTTGCTACTGTATGCTCGTCTTGCCGGGATAGTACTTATCCAGCCAAGTACCTGCATCCCCAGCCGATGAAAGAAAAATTGTCTCTCCATTGGCAACCACTCGAAGTTTTGAAGGGTATTGCATCGAATATTTTAACTCTAATTCTCTTAAGCGAGCTTTAACAGAACGGAATTTTGCCCTGTCTCTTTGGACATCTTGAGGAAGGTCTGGAAAAATAGATATCTTGGCCCCTTTATAGCCAAAATCAGTTTTTGTCCTTGTAAGTCTTAATACTTGGTCCCGGTCCCTAAAGTGCAAAAATCTGGCTATAAGTGTACGTGGTGGTCCACCAGGAATTGAGGGACGGGCAGGAATCCGATGTGCCCTCTCGATGGTAAATTGAGCAGAGAAATTATCCTTTCCAAATTCTTGCAGCAGCCATGTTTCAATAAATTTTTCAGGTTCACGGCCCTCAGCTCTCTCTTCTAGGCCAACAATACGAACATTATTTCGACGAGAGCGACCCTCCAAATATATAGCCTTGAAGCGTAGATCAGCTATCTGTACCGACATTTCCTTGATCTGAGCCCGTAATGGAGCCACTGTATCTTCTATGTCTGAAGTACGTTTCTCAAGCTCCACTACTCTATCCCTGGTTTTTTGAGCATCGTCCCTAATCAGCATTATGTCAGATTGCACTTTGCTCAGTTGTTCTAAAAGTCGAGATTCGCATTTGCTGACAGCTTCCAAAACTTGCTGCAGGGTCACCTCAGGGACAGACGGCTGTGGTAGGGATTTGGAGGGGGTAGTTTGTGGTGTGGTTGGTTGAGAGGGATTTGAACGGGCATATTTTTCTAGCCTGGTGGCAGCAGAGCTGCTGGCTGATTTAGGCATGGTTCTTTCTCCACTGGTTTACTCGTATCAAATGCAGTTATTTAGAAAGTCTCTCAGTCCTTATTGGAACCAGTCACAGTATTAACAGCTGGAGTATAGAGCCGAAATTTTTGTACTTAAGATGGTACGAGACAGCCACCTATCAGGCATGAGACTATTATTTTTTAGCACGTGGAGAGATAGGGTAAGCCCCTTCAAACAGCGGAGGGCTCACTCTTCCACCAACCACCTACAGTATCTGCCCGGTTCACCACCTGCTATATACTTAAGAGTATTTTTTCTCCTTTTTTCTTCTTTTTTCCCTCTTTTCCCTTCTTTCCCCCTTGGTATCACAGGTCTGTTTAAGCCCAAAGTCTCTCTCACAGACCAGAGCACAACGGCCTGGGTTTTATACGAAGGAATTATAGCGTTATATGGCACCACCAGCGACCAATCCAACAGATGAAGCTTTCTGCCAGAGTAATATCATCAGTACATATGAGCCGGCTCTCTCACAACCTAAGCTCACTCAGAAAAAATATACTGGTAGGGTACCTTCCGTATGGTGGCCGCCGTTGTCTGTGTATTTTGCAGGGTGCCTTTTAACAGTGACAGAATTATATGTGAGCGGGCTCTCTCACAGCCCCAGCTCACACGGCCGCCGCTGATCACCCCTCGCTCAGTCCTTTCACAGCCACCACGAAAGCCACACCAGCAGGGGCTACTGCTGCTACTGACGACAGCCGTCGGACGGTTTCCTTTTGTAGGTGGCGGAGTTATGTGTTAGCGGGGTCTCTCACATCCCGATCCCACGCAGCCGCCGCTGGTTACCCCTCGCCCGGTCCTCTCACAGCCGCCACGAGAGACGCACCAGAGGAGGCTGCTGCTGCCGCTGCTGATGACGACAACCGGTAGGCGCTTTCCGGCAGTGCACCTCCGATCCGCGTCCCCGACAACAGCCCACACAGCACGGCAGTTCCCAACTTGAACCAGAACGGAGCTGCAAACACAGCACTCAGGTACGCCTGTTCAATACTCTCAGTCCCGGCACAAGTATCACGCAGTAATGTATTTCATGTCGAGCTGGAAAAAGAGCTTCCCTCTTCTCATTCAGCAGGGATGGCAGGGGATCAACGTGGAGTAGTCAGAACCATGTCGGAGCTCACACTTGCGTGACCTCACTCCTATTCTTTTGTATTCTAATTATTATTATGATCCTTTATTTATATGGTGCCACAAGGGATCCTCAGCGTCCAATGACAGAGTACATAAAAGCATAAAAAAAACAATGAATTACAGCTGAATACAATAGAGGACAATGGTATCCGGTTGACAGGTCATGTGTGTATATATATATATATATATATATATATATATATATATATATATATATATATATATATATATATATATATATATATAATATATAATATATTTACTGTGTTTCCCCGATAATAAGACACCATAGGGCTTATTTTCGGGGTAGGGCTTATTTTAATGAACATTGACAGCAAATGTCAAAAAACATTCACCCAGTCCTCCTTGATACAGGTAAACATACCCCAGTACTCCTTAATAAACATGCCCCCAGTCCTCCATTATACCGGTAAACATGCCCCCAGTCCTCCTTACGGTAATAAACATGTCCCCAGTCCTCCGCGATAAAGGTAAACATACCCCAGTACTCCTTTAAGTCACAATGATGTCCGGCTCTTCTTTGCTGTGCCACAGCTCCATGCTGCAGCCGCGTGATGTGCACGGTGACGTCATGCGCCGCACCGCAATGCATCCCTGGGACCGGGAATAGAAGGGGCTTCAGAAGAAGGCTGTGCTTTACCTACACAGCAGAGGTGAGGGGGTTTAGGGGGGTTTAGCAGGGGAAGAATCTATTGTCTGAACGCCAGATAATGAAATTTTACTAGGGCTTATTTTCGGGGTAGGGCTTATTTTAGACTAGTGTCCAAAAGCAAGGGCAGGGCTTATTTTCGGGGTAGGTCTTATTATCGGGGAAACACGCCTGGAGGGAGAGGAGAAGGGACAGAATACAGCCTCCTCACATGGTCCAGGGATGTAATTAAAACGGGAACGGTCTGGACCATACGAGGAGGCTGTAATCCTACCCTTCCCCATTACCCCGGTGAAAGCTATCACAGGCACCCCTCTGGGCTGAACAACCCCCCTCCCCCCTGGGCAGACACCCCCTGGACCAGACATTACAAGGTCTGGATTCTGGGTTTTGCTTAATCCCTGTCTGATCTGCCTCTGCGCAGTGGCGTGCGGTGAGGTCAGTGGCTGGTGAGGCACTGGCTAGAATCAGAGCCAGATCTCGTGGTGATCAACTTGGACTTAAGCCCCACACATACCAAACGACTAGGAGCACCCATAAACTGACCTGTCACCTGCCAATACAGTCAGCAGTTTAGTACTGTACCACTACCTTCCTGCCAACTTCCAGCTAACCACAGCCCCAATGTCCCAGGGCCGGCACATGCTTGTATTGCTTAGAGAAAATTTGTTAGAGAAAAGTTTCTCAGATCAATTTTTTTGTACTATTGTCTTGTAGAACAAGAAACTGTGTATTGGCTGTCAAAAGGCCACTGTGTTTCAGAATTGTATCTTCCAGTGAAACAATGTTTCTACTTACACAGAGGAATGCACTCATCAAGTGTAATGCTGCCCATACATATGTGAGATACCGCATACAATCCTTCGATTTCGACCGCATCTGGCCAATAAATCGAATGATTGTATGCATTTTTAAGGGACTTTTCAACACGATACGCGGGCATGTCGTCGAATGTCGCGTCGGCAGATATTATGTGCTGCACATAATATCTATCGAATTGTAAGAGCAGTCACATGTGGTTTTTAACCACCTGCGATTGCTCGGATACAATCCGGGGGTGGGGGGCGGAGGGGATGCATTCAGCGTTGTGGGGTTTGGTGAGCGGGGACCCTAGGGACTACTGGCGGCGTACCTGCGTCTTGTATCAGGTGGCGGCAGAGTAGTGTAGCGCTAGCAGTAGCGCTTGCGGGCAGCGGGAGTCAGTGGTGGCGGGAGAATGGTTTAAAATACTGGGCTGCACTGTGATTGGCTGAGCTTTCTCAACCAATCACAGGCCAGCCCAGTGTTTTAAACAATTCTTCCACCACTGACTCCCGCCGCCCGCAAGTGCTACTGCTAGCATACACTACTCCGCCGCCCCCCTGCCCGCCCTCTTCCAGCACCCGATGGCATTCAACATCGGGTGCTGACTTTTGCACCCAAAAATGTGATCGGATTCGATGGACATCGTACTTCGATGTCGCATCGAATCCCATCGCAGATATGTATGGGCAGCATAACTGTATTTTGTGATAATACCAGCAGATAAGTGGCTCACCGCTCATTGCTGCTCCATACACACTTGGCGGCTTTTCGAGCTGAAAGCCACTCGAACAGGTAAACTGAGCGGTTTTCAGCTAAACGTCGCCCAGTGTGTATGGGGCTTAACCCTGTCACTAACACAAGATTTTAGTTGGCTTATGAATACTCAGGACACCCCAGCAACACTCTGGGTAAGTCTATCTTGAACCTACACATCCCTTATATACATCTATACACACCTGTCAAACCACACCCACTAATAAATAAATATATATGTATATATATATATATATATATATATATATATATATATATGCCCATCTGACTGCTGCAAGCATCTGGAGAGCACCGGATATTGTTTATACCATTGAAAAGGTTTCATTCTTGCACTATTCTGAGAGCCGCCCTACTCCCCTATATATATATATATATATATATATATATATATATATATATATATATATATATATATATATAAACATACACACACACATCCCTTATATACATCTTTATACACTTATCACACCACATCCACCACTTATATAAATATATACACCTATACCACCCCCACATGCCTTATACATGTATATACCCACCTATGACATACCACATGCCTTAAATACGTATATATACACCTATGACACCCCCACATGCCTTATATATGTATATACACACCTATAACACCCCCACATGCCTTATATATGTATATACACACCTATAACACCCCACATGCCTTATATATATGTATATACACACCTATGACACCCCACATGCCTTAAATACGTATATATACACCTATGACACCCCCACATGCCTTATATTTGTATATACACACCTATGGCACCCCCACATACCTTAAATACATATATATATATATACACCTATGACACCCCCACATGCCTTAAATACATATATATATACACCTATGACACCCCCACATGCCTTATATATATATATATACACACCTATGACACTCCCACATGCCTTAAATACATATATATATATATATATATATATACACCTATGACACCCCCACATGCCTTAAATACATATATATACACCTATGACACCCCCACATGCCTTATATATGTATATACACACCTATGACACTCCCCACATCCCTTATATACATCTATATACACTTATCACACCACATCCACCACTTATATAAATATACACACCTATAACACCCCCACATGCCTTATATATGTATATACACACCTATAACACCCCCACATGCCTTATATATGTATATACACACCTTTAACACCCCCACATGCCTTATATGTGTATATACACACCTATAAGACCCCCACATGCCTTATATATGTATATACACACCTATAACACCCCCACATGCCTTATATATGTATATACACACCTATAACACCCCCACATGCCTTATATATGTATATACACATCTATAACACCCCCACATGCCTTAAATACAAATATATACACCTATGACACTCCCCACATCCCTTATTTACATCTATATACACTTATCACACCACATCCACCACTTATATAAATAAATACACCTATAACACCCCCCACATCCCTTATATACAGTACATTTATATACACTTATCACACCACACCCACCACTTATATAAATATATACACACCTATAACACCCCCACATGCCTTATATACATATATACTCCTTTAACACCCCCAATATCCGATATATACATGTATACACACCTATCACACCACATCCACCCCTTATATACATCTATACACTAATAACACCTACCATATACCTTATATACATCTAGAACACCACACCCACCACTTATATAAATCGTTTCCCCACACAAACAGTAAACAGAGTGCACACTAATAAGTTAACTTACTTTTTCAGGCTGGCAGACGTTGGGAGGATTTGAGCCGGGAGACAGAAGCTCCTGCGTTCCTCTGAGGTCTGACTGTGAGCTCTCCCTTCTCAGTGTAGGTAGAGCTGGATGAAGAGGAAGTGCAGCACAGCAGGGGAAGCTGGATGCCTTAAAAGTTTACTGCACCAGGAAAGTCCTCTTTCTTCCCTGCTTAGCACCCAATTTATTCTGTGAGTCTCAGATGGGTCGACAGCCACACAGCTGAAGCAGGAGGCACTAGGCAGGCGCTATCAGTGCATCGGTGGCTGATGGCTGATAGAGCTTTCCTGAGACAGACTCTTCTGGGCTCTTCCTGTCCACCTATGCCCGTCTTCTGGCATTTCCGCGCCAGGACCACCATAAAACGGGAGAGAGACCAGACGTGTACCAAGGTTTGCCGGGCAGCCAGAGATTCTGGTATAAAATGGAGGTAGGCAACTCTGCGCCCACCCCCGGTGTGAGTGTTTTGGACCTAATGTCCAATCACATCTGCCTCGGTGACAGGGTCACTCGTCCCAGTCACTGAGGCACTTGTATAGGTGCCGCTTCTTCAGCTTTTTTAATGGGCTTTTACAGCCTGACGCTTGGATCCCACCCACTGCCCGGCTCCTGCCCACCCCCTGTTTCAGTTATTTTGCTACTGACAGCAGGAGGCACCGCTCTTGGTGCCTCTAAAACAACAAAAAAATGGATTAATGATGAATAAAATAAATGAAAGTATATACTTATGACAGAATGTGTGTCATAAGTATTTTCTTTGCATTATTTTATTATGTTAATCATTTATGACAGGGGAGGCACTGCCTCCCCTGCCTCCCCTGACTGCACGTCCCTGCCTCTGCGCTTCATCTGGAACCAGTTTGGTCCACTTGCTGTCTACCCTATGGAATTGCATCACGTTGAAGAGGGCCCTCAGCAGACAACACTGGTCTTGAGTCTTTTTGTGAATGGTATGCATATAGGGATCGGATCACAAGGATTGCCAGATGAAGCACAACCCCCTCTTAAGCTTGTCAGCCAATGCGTGAGTGTGGTGCTCATCCTGTGACTGTAGATTGGCCACCTCCTCGGCTGGACCCTCCCACCAAGTGCCAGCCACAGCTGACTTTCTGTGCATCTTCCTGGTGTACTATTGCACCGCTGTTGATGGCGGCTGTTATGAATCACACTGCTGACTGATATTCCATATTATATACTCGTATCTGATATTATATATTTTTAATTATCAGAACAAGTAGATAAATAATTCAGGTCAAACCTGTTACAGATGGGAGCATGACAGATAAATCAGAGAGTGGTAGAAAAAAGAGATTTTCTAAGGACATGGATAATGACACTTGTGCTACAGTAGTTATCAACATTTAAGCGGCAAGGGAGTGAGACATATGTTACAGGCGGGAGCTGGAGGGGTTAGCGGAAGAATTTACAGTATAAGTAGTAAAATAAATGTTTGGAAATGGAATAAATGAACATCCAGTGGATAGAACATTACTGACGGAGCATTGCATCTTATTTACCATCTGTCACATCTCTGCGGTATAGGTTGAAATGAACTCTTAGGTTGATCTCTTGCACTACTTATTCGTGTCTCATGTGGTTTTCTTCCTCTTCTTTCCTTATGTGTTACAGTTTCCTTTCTTTATAACTAAGGGACAGCAGGAGGCCTTTTAAAATTTCCCAGCATCCTCTCTGTTAGGGGTTGCTTTGTCTTTCTGTTAATTTCCACCAAGATTTTAGGAGCGGAAAGAGAAGCTTGTACGGAAGTATGTATGAGAAGTGTATTTGTCTTACCAGTCTGTTCAACTGTCCCTGAAGTCGGGTGTATTTGTTATAACATACAATAAATTGACATCATGGGCGATATGTAATAGGGTGCGATTTTTTTCGTAAGAAAAAAATCGCACCAAATCGCACCTTTAAAAAGCGCATTTTTTGCCGCGAATTCGCATATGTAATGAGATGCGAATTTGCGGCAAAAAAGTGCGATATGGTGCGATTTCGGGCGCTTTTTTAGTCCTGAAAATGTGCGATTTTCAGTCATGAAAATCGGCACATTCTCAGTACAGTGCGCTGTGTTATAAAAAAAAAAAAAGAAAAAAAACGGCGTGCAGTCCCCCTCCTAAGCATAACCAGCCCCGGGCTCAAAAAGCCGGTGCTGGTATCATAAAATCAAAGGAACAATCAAGTTGGGGTTCCCTGGATTTTATAAAACCAGCACCAGGCTCAAGGTCCGGCGCTGGTTCCCAAAATACGGGGACAAAATGACTAGGGGTCCCCCGTATTTTAAGAACCAGCACCGGACACAACCAGCCAGCAGGGTAATGCCACAGCCGGGGGGAGACTTTTTATACAAGTCCCCCCGGCCAAAGCATTAACCCCCTGGCTGGTCAGCATGGGCAGGGGTCCTGGGGAAGTGGGGACCCCCCCCAATGAAGGGGTCCCCCCCCTCCAGGACTTACCAGCCCATGCTGATAGTCCGGGGCTGTCCTCCATGCCCCTGGGCTGTGGGCATGGAGCTGATGCTTTGTGTAAAAAAAAGAATGATAACTATTGTTTTACACTGGCGAACTATGAGTCCCAGCAAGCCTACCCCGCATGCTGGGACTTGGGGAACCACAAGTCCCAGCATGCGGGGCATTAAAGTGCCCGCTGGCACTTGTAGTTCTGCAGTGTAAAAAATAGTGCACAAAAGCACACTGACACCCTGTGAAATAAAACTTTAATACACACAAAACACACTGATACTTACCTACCTTGAGCCCGTAGGTCGGTCCCTGGATCCTGGATTCGTCCTCCGGGGCTCCAGATGTTACTCCCTCGCCGTCTCTGAACAGAATGATTTCTCGGCCAATCAGGAGCCGAGAAAGTCGGCTCCTGATTGGCCAGAACAGAGATGCATCCAGAGCAGAGATGTTACTCCGTCAGCGTCTATATTCAGAATGATTTCTGGCCAATCAGGAGCCGACTTTCTCGGCTCCTGATTGGCCGAGAAATCATTCTGTTCAGAGACGGCGAGGGAGTAACATCTCAGCGCCGGACCAACTCCTTGAAGCCGGGTACCATTCGGGAGCAGCGCTGTCACCGGAGGTCGCCGCCGGGGAGCAGGTGAGTTGGATTTCCCTCCTTAGGTACCCCTCTGGACTACCACGGATCCCGGACCCCGGATTGTTCACGTCAGGAGCCCCGGAACCCCAGGACCAGCCCCGGAACCAGGACCAAGGCCCCGGAGCCGGACTCTTCTGCCCTGGAGCCCCGGAGGACGAATCCAGGATCCAGGGACCGACCTACGGGCTCAAGGTAGGTAAGTATCAGTGTGTTTTGTGTGTATTAAAGTTTTATTTCACAGGGTGTCAGTGTGCTTTTGTGCACTATTTTTTACACTGCAGAACTACAAGTGCCAGCGGGCACTTTAATGCCCCGCATGCTGGGACTTGTGGTTCCCCAAGTCCCAGCATGCGGGGTAGGCTTGCTGGGACTCATAGTTCGCCAGTGTAAAACAATAGTTATCATTCTTTTTTTTACACAAAGCATCAGCTCCATGCCCACAGCCCAGGGGCATAGAGGACAGCCCCGGACTATCAGCATGGGCTGGTAAGTCCTGGAGGGGGGGGACCCCTTCATTGGGGGGGTCCCCACTTCCCCAGGACCCCTGCCCATGCTGACCAGCCAGGGGGTTAATGCTTTGGCCGGGGGGACTTGTATAAAAAGTCTCCCCCCGGCTGTGGCATTACCCTGCTGGCTGGTTGTGTCCGGTGCTGGTTCTTAAAATACGGGGGACCCCTAGTCATTTTGTCCCCCGTATTTTGGGAACCAGCGCCGGACCTTGAGCCTGGTGCTGGTTTTATAAAATCCAGGGAACCCCAACTTGATTGTTCCTTTGATTTTATGATACCAGCACCGGCTTTTTGAGCCCGGGGCTGGTTATGCTTAGGAGGGGGACCGCACGCCGTTTTTTTTCTTTTTTTTTGTTTTAACTATTTTTTTTACAACAGAACCATGCACAGATCTCAATGATCTGTGCATGTTTCTGATAAAATCGCCAGGCAGAACCTGGTCTATTTTTTTTGCGATTTTTAGTAAGCTTTACTAAAAATCGCAACCCATTAAATATGCGACTTCTATCCTTTTTAATGGGAAAACATCTGGATGCGATTTTTAGTCTAACTAAAAATCGCACCTTTAAAAAATGCGATTTTTCCCGCAAATCGCACCCTATAAAATATGCGATTTTCGGGAAATGCCCGAAAACGGCATATTTTGCGGGAAAAATCGCAAAAAAAAAAAAACGCATCCCATTACATTTCGCCCCATATGTGGGTCAGCTCTTTGAATAAATGACTTGTAAATGTGAGTAGGATATACTAAAGGTATGTGATGCAAAACATAGGTAAAGATCAAGGAAAGTAATTGTACAGATGATGGTCACAGTTGTCCAGATAGGTCTAACCCCTTCGCTGGCACTCCGGAGAATTTTCCGGCCTGTGCGCCAGTTCCCAGACTGGCAAACCCAGAAAAAACCCAGACAGCGGCTGGTCTAGTTCGCGGCGCTGCCTGGTCCCTGGAAACACAGTGGGGGTGTGTGTGTGTGTTAGGGAGCGCTCCCAAAAAAACCTTGCCCAGTGGGGAGCGCTCCCTAAAAACAAAACCGCCACTGAAGGGGTTAGGGATGGGGTTGCAGGCTGCAAGTGGCCTACAACTGACTCAGAGTAAGCAACGGTTTGTGCTGGTAGAGACCAAAAATTTCAAAAGTTTAAAAAATTACCATATACAGGTCTCCGAAGGAAGAGAGTTTTGAGTATTTGGTAAACATAGATTGGAATGTAGTTGGTGGGCGTTTTGTGTTCTAGGTGGTCAGTGTCTCGTTGCCCCTAGGTTCACAAAACTTCTTCCTCCGATGCCTTTTGCTGGTGTGGGTTTCCGTATGTCCTCTCCTTAGTTCCTGCCCGGTGGCAGCGAGAGTACCGAGGTCAGCGACCTCATGAGGTCACACTGTGACTCTGTGTATCGTGGCTCTTCCGGACACTCAACTCTGCCGGTGAGGAGTCTTAGATGGTGGTGGGAGGGAATGTTACATCAAGGATATCAAATGCACACACATGCAATCATACAATGGAAACATATTATTTAAGTATCCTCCAAAAAATATCAGCCTCCTGGCATTCTTCAGGGAGTTAGAAGCATAGATAGAATAACACCAGACTGTAGGCATAGGGAGTCGGAGAGAAACCTGGACCTTGGGTAAAAGAAGATGATGTACTTTTTGCAAGCTAACCATGTAGTAGCATTAGAACATCCAAGTTGAGGTGGTGAAGATGCAGCTGGACAAACACAATGATAGAGAAGGACTGGGAAACAGACAGTGGTGCAACCAGGGCTTTGTTTGCCCCATAGCAACATACTGAAGGACTGTCCAAATGCTGCTTGAGATACACCTTTCTATAGCAGTTGCCAATTTTATGACCAGAAATCGTGCTCTATTTGAATACCATAGTAGTGCCCTAGGCAATGTTATGCCCCATAGTAGTGCCCTAGGTAATGTTATGCCCCATAGTAGTGCCGTAGGTATTGTTATGCCCCATAGTAGTGCCCTAGGTAATGTTATGCCCCATAGTAGCGCCCTAGGTAATGTTATGCCCCATAGTAGCGCCCTAGGTAATGTTATGCCCCATAGTAGCGCCCTAGGTAATGTTATGCCCCATAGTAGCGCCCTAGGTAATGTTATGCCCCATAGTAGCGCCCTAGGTAATGTTATGCCCCATAGTAGCGCCCTAGGTAATGTTATGCCCCATAGTAGCGCCCTAGGTAATGTTATGCCCCATAGTAGTGCCCTAGGTAATGTTATGCCCCATAGTAGTGCCCTAGTTTATTTCATAAATCATTGTAATTCCCTAGTTACATGATGTCGGTCGCATTGTAGTCCTTCCGGTACACATTATGCCACACAGTATCTCCGGTTCATGTTATGCCACCTTACAGTGCCACCTGCTCATTTTGTGCCATATTACATTGTCCTCCAGTTCATATGATGCCATGACACAGTTCCCCAATTCATATTATACCACATAATGCCTCCATTTCATATTGGCCCTTATTCAGATCGGTGCGGATATTCCCGCATTCTTACGGAGCGGTCCGCACGCCACGGTGTTTTGCCGCATGCGGCCATCGTCCGTAGAAACGCCCACGTGTCCTCCGCATTCGGACGGACTCACTCTTTAAGAACAGGGCGTGTTTACGGACGACATACAAACCATGCGTGTGCGGGAGAAACACTCCGATTCTGCACGGTATTACAGAGTATTACAGAGTATGCACGGGAATACCGCATCCGAACGGGAGCCAAGCGGTGCTACCGCCCGTAAGCGGAGTATTTACGCCAAACAACCCACTATTAAGTATCTTTTGCAATACATCACATGACCCACTTATTCAATTACCTATCCTCATAAAAAACTGCTTATTTGGAATTGGAATCAATTAGATGCCAATATATCCTTACAAGCATGCCTAACACATGCATTGCACACATTAACCCTTACAGCAATTTAAGTGCAATGGTTTGTATTAGACCCTGTGTAAAAGATTATAAACAATCTACACATATACTGTTTAATGTGCAAAGAAAACCAACAACTGTGAACTTGCATAAACAATTTATTTGAAAACAAAAATAACATATAAATAAAAAAATATCAAATCAGAAATTAAAGCAGAAGATCTCTGAGGTCCTGCAGGTCGGCTAGCAGGAGCCTCAAATGGTGCTCCGCCCGCAGGAGGGCCCCACGCACCCCCTCATCTTCCGGTGTGGTGTCATCTGTGGGCATGTCAAAGGGGCAAAAATTAGTCATGTTATTCATGCATACATTTCACATACTGCGACATAAATTGCACAAATGCTAGGTGACATGTGTGTGTGTATATATATATATATATATATATATATATATATATATATATATCTATCTATCTATCTATGTAGAGAGATAGAGACACACATAGATAAATAGATATGACACATACATATATACATACATGCAAACTTATTTACTACATACTGTCTTTTTTTGCCTCTACCCTTTACTCT
The DNA here is from genome assembly GCF_055691185.1 of Crinia signifera. Lineage (NCBI taxonomy): Eukaryota > Metazoa > Chordata > Amphibia > Anura > Myobatrachidae > Crinia > Crinia signifera. Next base: position 30,877,790 of record NC_139218.1, read on the forward strand.
GCAGAAGACATAACAGTCATAGTGTTTCTTCTCAGTCACAACCCACCCATGACTAACCACTGACAAGCATGTCATGGCCTCCGTCAATAAGAACTTGTCACAATCTGCTCAGTCAAAGTTCAGTGATGGTTCGTGGCATGGGAGTTATGCAAATGTCAGGAATGCACAGTACACATCCTCAAAATCATAATTCTGTCTAAACCAACCTACAATTCTGTGAGGGCAAAAAAACAATCTGAACTACAGGGGGTGTTTAGGTAGAGGAGGCTCCTGGGACACTGGCAACTTCTGACTCCATTCCAAGGTAGGCCGGCCCATACTCCATTTATAGCATACATCCTAGAGTTTATAAATAACATTCACCAACAATATAGATGCCACTATTTGATGAGTCATAATCTACGATTGCAGCAGGTGAATTTAATCCACAAATGAGCCACTCATCCCTTTACTCCAGGATCCTGTTTAACTACAACGGTTATGTGGCAGTCAAAATGGAGCTCCAACCCATCCCACAAACCTGTGTAATTGAGAGGTGTCCTGGATGAAAGGGATGCCTTGGACACCCCATCTAACCCGTACCTGTATCTGTAGCTACCCACTTTGGGGTCTATATGAATAGTATTGGAACAAAATTTTTAATCACCAGTGCTACATAACAAATACCAGTACAACTACTTCATGAATGATGCATTATGTAAACATACCGATCTGCTGGGACTCCGGGGCTTGGCACGCCTCCTCCCCCTCGGAATCTGAATCCTCTGGGGCAACCGTGGCCTCCTCAGCCCCCTCCTCCGCCAGCTCCTCTGCCACCATGACCACGTCCACCTCCTCCGCCACAAGCACCTCCTCCTCCACCTCCTCCTCCTCCTCCACCTCCTCCTCCTCCACCTCCTCCTCCACCACCACCACCTCCTCCTCCACCTCCTCCTCCGCCACCAACACCTCCTCCTCTGCCACCAACTCCTCTTCCACCTCCTCCACCACCACCTCCTCAGGCACCTCCTCCTCCTCCACCACCTCCTCCACCATCTCCTCCACCATCTCCTCCAACATTTCCTCCTCCTCCACTTCCTCCTCCTCCACCCTTGCCGCCACCTCCTCCTCAGGGTCTTGGGCCTCCTCCTGGGCCAGGGCTGCTTCGGCCTCTTCACGGGCCTGTCGGGCTCGGGCTCGTGCTGTGTGGTAGAAAAAAAAATCATGGTCAATGTCGGGTCATTGGGGCACATGTATTAATCCATAACAAGACATACATGGAAGGGTGATAATGATGGCAAACGATGCAGGCAAGTAGCTCATTACTGTTAATGGACTCAAAAATGTGACATTTAAATTATTATGTGATTGTTAGTAATTTGTTCAAACATTACAACCCTGGCATTTATCAATGTGTAACACATATTAGATCTGGCACATTGTATGCATCAGAATCCTCAATGCTATGTCATTACATATAAAAGCCACATGACTGCATGTTAACCAGGAAGAAGCACACATAACAGTCTATGGACTTTTAAACCCATGGACACCCACTTATCATGAGACACATGTTATTGTTTATATATGCTATGTTGTAAGTGCGAAATTTCATAGCGAAAATACTCACAATCAGCAATTTCGCCCCTGATTTGCTGCAACAGCAGGGGCTGGCGCCTGCGGAGGTCCGACCACCGCCTCTCGAGCTGCCCGAGGGACCTACGCACCCGAGTGCGGGCGTAAATACGGCGCCCTGCCGCAGCATAGGCCCTCCGCTTATGGCGGTTAGTGATAAAGGGCCCCGCACGGCCCAGCCTTGTCTCCATGACGGAGACCAGAACCCTCAGCTCCGCATGTGTAAATGGGCCTGCCCTTCGTGTCTCCGCCATGTTAACAATGGCATCTATCAACCAATCAGGTGGTGGCATTGGTTGATCACAGTTATTTGTGTTAATAACTTTATTGTTCATCTTTACATGAACAGCGTCTCTGCGCCAACACAAATGGTGACAAATTCGCATGCCTTAAAAACAGTAGTGCTGATGTATGGCAATGAACAAATCTGATATATATAAAACACAGTGTGTATGCACTTAGCAAATCCAATGACGCCTCGCTCCGCCAAGCAACGCGTGCTATAGCTTAGCAACGCATAGCTGTAGTTAGCATAACTTACTCTATGCATCTATGTGTATGCGTACATTTATGTGTAAAAGACACATACACATACTTGCAGGTATCCTGAGACCAGCATTATACACCAGCCCTGCCTGCCTGCCTGCCTGCCTGGGTGCCTGCTCCTTGAAATGTTGAAACATGTGAATAAATTCAAATATCATATATATATATATATATATATATATATATATATCTGCAAACAAATCATACATCAACACAGGAAAAAATCCCCAACACATTAGAGAATAAATCAATGTACTCACCAGTCATCAGGGATAGTATCAACTACAATAATGAAGATATAACAAACACATAAGATCCCTTGTACAAGGTATAATAATTAGCACCTATATTGAACTTCCCCCAAAACTAAGCACATATGATAAATATCTCCTATTTCTTTGCCATTAGGAGGGCAGGCTGGCTAATTTTAGTTTTGTAACACTGACAACTAACACACTGTACTTATTTGAAGGGCTGATTTTGACTAAAATTGGTGTGTTCTGTCAACTCGATAACATGTACCTGAAGTATCTTTGCGCCACAGAGTCCCGCAGCTGGTATCCCCTCCGGCATTCAGGGGCGCGGGATGGGCGCATGGGCGGATCTTGCGGCTCAGATGGTACCTCCCACTCATCAAAGGGTATCTCACGCCGCACAGCAATGTTGTGGAAAAATATACACAGGCCCACGATCCTCGACACCATTTGAGGCGCATATTGTAAGTCACCACCAGTGCGGTGGAGCACTCTAAATCGACCTTTTAAAAGGCCAATTGAGCGCTCCACCACTTGCCTGGTGGCAACATGCGCCCGATTGAATGCCTCCTGTGGGCCCGGTGCTGGGTAGCTGTACGGCGTAAGTAGCCAGGGCGTACATGGGTAACCGGAGTCACCCAGAACCCACGCATCACGGCCTTCCAGCTCTTGGAGTCTTTGCCATATCCCGGTTTGTCGGATGACATGAGAGTCATGGGCACTTCCGGGAAACTTCGAGTTGAAGGCGAGAATTTCCATGGATGGGCCACATACCACCATCACGTTCAGTGAGTGGAACAATTTGCGGTTCCTATATATCTTCTCACTTCGAGATGGAGGCACAAATGGTACATGGGTGCCATCCACAGCCCCTATCACATTAGGGAAGCCAGCAATTTGATGGAAGGCCTGCTGGCTTCTGCGCAGGGTCTCGGTGGCAAATGTCATGGCCATGAAGTGCCCCTTGCGCCTGAACATGGCCGACGTCACACGCCTCAGGATTCGGCAGAAGGCCGGCTGAGATATTCCAGCAAGTACTGCCACTACTTGTTGGAATGATCCTGAGGCGCAGAAATGCAACACCGCCAGCAGCTGTGTGTGAGGCGGAATTGCTGTCGTGATCCCGTGTAGAGGTTCCAGATCGCTCTGAATTAAGGTGAGCAGATCCAGAATTACATGTGGCGGTAACCGGTACCTAGTAAGTACCTCATCATCGGGCATAGCAAACAGAGTCACCCGTGTGCGATAGATTCTAGCACGTCCTGGCCTCCTTGGCCGACGAGTGGGGAGAGCCGCAAGTGCCCTTAGCCTCCTCTCCATGTAGCGCATCATTGCTTCAGCAACCTATAAAGAAATGAACATAAATACTGATGCACCTATGCACATAATGGCCATATCCCACTACAAATAGATTTGTAGCCTTCAATACGTACAATAGATGGCCGCCCCGTGAAATCCCTCAGATCCATTTGACTCTATAATGATGACACAATAATATGAACTCAATACACACCGTCCCAAACACTCAGATAAAGGTGTCAGCATTTTTTGCCGACATCATGTACTATGAGACATTTCATCTATTGCTGGGACATGTTGTCCTGCAATAGATGAACCCACACAGGTTTAAGACCTGTGAGTGAAATAGTGAACATGTGACATGTTGCAATAATGCTACACGCACTTTGCTGGCCCAACAATCTGTAGTCAGTGAGGCAATGGTGCATACATTCATACACTTACATTGTTAATGGATATCATATCTACAAGGAGCATGGAAGAGCTTACCTTAGACCCTGACAAGTCCAGATCTGGAGACAAATGATTCTAGCAGCAAGTCACTATTTATAGGCCTCTCACATGTGTGGTCTATAACAGTAGAGATGAGTATTGCATGACTTGTGGCCTGGATTATCTAAGGGATTGGGCTACTTTTAGCTTGCAATCAAACGCCACAATCCCACAGTAGTCATGAATCAAATGTCATGTCATGCTAGCAAATAGCATGTGTATTGTGCAATAGTCACAGGTGTATCAGAAGATTCTATGCAATGTTAGCATTGGTGCCCAGTATTTCATGTAGAACTTTCGCCAGGTTTTACACAATGGAATTTCCGCCACCGTATGCGGCGTGAAAAAACAGCGACGTACGCTCACGCACGGAACGCAGCTGCCGCTGATGTCCGCCAAACAGGATACACAAACAGTATATAAAGGTGTATTAGAAGGTGACCATGTTGTTGCTAACATGTCTGGATCACAACCAGAGGTGGACCCAGATCTGCAGCAACTATTTGACCAGATGGACTCCAGCACCACCTATGTGCCACTGCACATGCGGGCAGTGGGTAATGAGGAGGCTGCTGGCCCTTCTACAGCAGGGCAACCTGCACCTGACCATTCTACAGCAGGGCAACCTACACCTGGCCCTTCTGCAGCAGGCCAACCTGCAGCTGGCTCATATGCACCATCAGCAGAATTGATTGGAACACAACCGGGGACTTCACAAGGTAGTATCATGGCCAGCACTTCAAGTGCAGCGACACGTGACAGGGGGCGTGGCCAAGGACGTGGCAAGGGGAGAGCCAGGGCAACAGAGGAACCACCCAAAAAAAATAAGGCATATGAAGCACAGGAGCTTGCCATCCTGGTTCCCCGAGCACGTGATTGGATTGAGTGTCCATCGGAGAAGCTGACACACACACGCAGATGGAAGATTTGGGAACAGATAACGGCAGAGATTAATGAAGTAGCGCCACAAGTTCGTGAGACGGACCATGTGAAGAAGAGGCAAGTTGTTTTGTGATACATGTGCCCAGTAATAGCCAAGTAATGATTGAATTGATGCTTAGATGGATTTTGCAAATGGCCCGTGAGGTTGTTACGATACACATACATTATTGCCATGTTATTTCGGTGAGAGTTAGAGTAGGGTGATTGTGAATGTGTATTGTAACGGTGGATATCATAGTTGCATGTAATATTATCTTTAGGACATTAATCACATGTCGTAATATGTAGCACAGAGCAATGGCTGCAACAGCTAACATCTGGAGTGACATGTATTAATATGTCAACTTACATTGCAGGTGGCAGGACTTCAAAACCAACCTGAAGAGGAAGATGACCAAGCGGTGGGAACACAGCCAGACATCTGGGGCCGGGCCCATGCCATCAGGGCTAGAGCTCACCCCCCTGGAGTTGATGGCCGAGAGCTGTATATCAGTTGAGGAGATCAGGGGGGTGAGCACGATGGATAGCGAGGCCCCAGCTGAAGTGTTTGCGTCTTTTCTGGAAGGTAAATATTGGTCATGCCATAAACTTGTGCAAGTAATTATCTTAGAATGTCTCCTAATTGTGTTTATCTTTTTCCACAGACACCCCACCGCTTGGTGACGACTCTGCTCAGGAGGTGGAGGAGTCCGTGCCACCTGGCCCCAGTGGTAGGCCTGTGCAGCAGCAGCCATCGGCCCAAGCCGATTTGGCCGCCTTGGCCCAGATGCTTGGGGACATCAACCAGCAGGGAGACTTGGCATCAGAACGGATGCATAGGACCGAGGAGATCCTGGCGAGCTTGGTCAGCACCCAGCAGGCCATCGCTGCGAGCATGCAGGCCATGGCTGCAAGTGCTCAGGTGCTGGCCGAGCAAGCCACCCGCCAAAATGATCTCCTCCTCCACCATAATGAGCTTATGGTGGAGCTGGTTACCAGCAACAGGGTCCTAATGTCATCCGTTTCTGGTGCATTACCACCGGCAACACTCCCTGCTGGCAGGAGGGGTAGACCAGCCAACCCCTCAACATCATCTGCTCCACCTGCCCCAGCATCTGGCCGTCCCCGAAGAGCTGCTGCACAGGCCAAGGAGCCTACCAAGGCCAAACGTGGTCGGAAATGAACTTGTGGCTGCATTAATCTCCACCGTTATGTGGTCCCAAATCTTCCATTGTGCTGTGTGTGTCAGCTTCTTGTGTCCAATCACGTGCTGAGGGTAACCAGATGAGCCCTTGCTTCATATGTCCTTTTTGGTTCCCCTGTTGCCCTCTTTTGCCTGCCATTACTGTCAGCTGTACTTGAAGTGATGGCCATGGTACTATCTTGTGAAGTCCCCGGTTGTGTTCCAAATGATTCTGCTGATGGTGCATATGAGCCAGCTGCAGGTTGGCCTGCTGCAGAAGGGCCAGGTGTAGGTTGCCCTGCTGTAGAATGGTCAGGTGCAGGTTGCCCTGCTGTAGAAGGGCCAGCAGCATCCTCATTTCCCACTGGCTGCATGTGCAGTGGCACATAGGAGGTGCTGGAGTCCATCTGTGTGCAATTATATTTGTTTTGTATTATTATTTATTTTGCTACATTCCTGCCATGTTGTTTCTTTTTTGGATTTTGTATTTTTTGGTCATTGCATCACAGTGGCATTGACTGTGACATGTATAGAAATAAATTTGTTTACTTTACCCAAAAATGTGTGGTTTCATGAGTACATGTCGAATACACATGTGTATTGATAGTATTACGATTCAGTCATGTCCATTGTTAGCAGTTTTTAAGTGTGGGACAAGTACAGCATATGTGGGGGATTACTAAGGTTTCCTTGAAGCAGCAATGGTTTCAATTAAAGCACTGACAAGCGGCCTATTAGTGAGTAATGAGTAAAGGAGTAGATTCTATTGGGTTCAGGTGTTAATGCTTGTAGTCATTAGGCGGTCCGTTCGCCTACCGCATGAACGAGTGGTGTCCGCAAAGCAATAGTACACTTGTGGACACCGCACATTTCTGCCCTTTTTGATCGCGTGCATTCGGAGTGCTATCCGAATGTACGCCCCCCCAACATAAGTGTACTCCCCCGTGTCCGCCCATGTTTCCGCCCTGTTTTGCCCACTTTGAAACTACGCCCATGTGACATTCCGCATGACGCCCATAATACGCCCATATTTCCCGACTGATTGCGGGGAACAGTTTTGTACGGGATTTGGCCGAACTGGTACGGAGTCAAGGCGTGGCACATGCGCGTTGCGTTCTCCACGCATGCGCAGACGCCGAAAAGACGCGATCCGAAAGTATGCGGTAAAGTCCGCGTCAATCAGAATAAGGGCCATTGTGCCACATTTTAGTGTATATTCATACATAAGAGTGTCCTTCAGTTCATCTTGTGCCACATTACAATTAGAACATCCACTATACACACCTTTCACTGAAAATATGTCACATAATTCAGGCTGGGCATTGGATCAGATCCAGATGCTTACCAGACATATCTAGGAAATTGGTGTGCAACTGTATAGTCTGAGTCCAGCCCCCACTAAGCCTCTGGGCCCCATAGAAATGACACCCACTATAGTTATGCTCATGGTAATAGAGATGCATATTTGGATATCATCTGCAGTTGATGCCCAAGGAGGTAGGAGTATATTAGTGTAAAGATAGAATAGACATTAACAATGCATGAAACAGAGAACAGCTCAAGTAGCAGTCATATCTAATTGCATCCTATCAGGACTTTCTTGTAATCTGGTGGGACTAGAATGCTATTTCTATCCTTATGTATCCCTCCTATTATCCCTATGGATTGTAAACTTGCGAGCAGGGCCCTCCTACCTTTATGTCGGTTTGTTACTACCCAGTTGTTTTCATCACTGTTTCCAATTGTAAAGCGCAACGGAATCTGCTGCATTATATAAGAAACTGGAAATAAATAAACAACAAAATAACAGATCATTGAGAGACTCCACCAGATAGAAGTTGATGGGGACATGTGATAGAAGGTGAGACCCTTAAGAAGTGTCTAGAGAGCTAGTGATAGGCTTTTCATTTATTCCTGAAATATCTCCAAAATACACTGCATCCTCTAATGGTGAGGTGGAACTGGTTCAACCTCCACCTTGGCCCTGCACAGTAATTTTTACAGAAAGGCATTATAGTTTGCAGAAGCTGCCAAAATCCTACCACTGGCCCTGGCTCTGCCTAATGGGGGGATAAATGAGACATTCTTGCTCACTTTTTGAGAAGCCTCTCCGGGAGAAGCCTGGAGAGGACAGCCGGATCTTCAGGTCGGGGGTGGGGCTAAAATGACGCAAAATTATGCAATTTGCGTCCTTTTAGTCCTGCCCCGTGCCGCGGACCCGTGAAAAAAACAGTAATTAGTGTGGTAAGAAAGGGGGGTGCGGGGGCTGCCAGCTGCCAGGCAAAAGCGGGAGGATTGCTGACCTTCAGGAGGGGGAACTGATTTTTGGGAGCCTCCCGGCAATTCTGGGAGGGTAGGCAAGCCTGGTAATCAGAGGACGGATGGAAAGGAGCTCCCCACCTATTAAGGACCACTTTAAGCCCTGCTCCTTCAGCCTTCCTCATCCAAACAGTTGTTTATATTATTGATCCTATTTGCTTATGTCCATGGCTCCATATTACCCAATGGCTTTATGTCGTAAGCTAAAGCAACAAAACAGTTGTTGCCTGATGAGTTAAATACAGGGCTCAAATACACACGAAGGAGCTGGAAAGTAATATGTGGAATTAATACGGTAAAAGTTGGAGACGGGTGTGGACAGTACAAGCCAGTAGAGGTAGAGAAATCTCTGGATTCATTACAGTGAAGTGACTGTGGCCAGGATGCAGAAGTGGAGCAGTTTCATTTTAGTCCATTGCGGGGAATGACCAGTATTTTTATTGTGGCATAGATGGGATGTAGGAATAAACTGCCATGTTAGGAGTCTGATCTGTGTAGGCAGGAAGCAACTGACGGTTGTTGGTGGTTGTTACATAAATGCAAGGAGAAGAATTCTTTACACCAGTCTATCTGCAAATGTCTGGCAGCGATTTGGATGATTGTGACCTTCTTTCCAATTAGCCTGATCCCTGTCACTGGATATGAGTCACATATTGACTTCAGGAGAGCGGGCGGTTTACATAGAGGAAGAGCCGTGTCAATCACAATGCAGATAAACAAGTAAAATAATAAGTTAAAAGAATAAAATAGACAGTTGATTGTTGACATTGAGGCTGCAGACTGAGGTTTCAGGGATTGTGGACCTGATTAATAATCAATTTCCTCCCGAAATGGTCAGGAGGATCCCAAAAATCAGGAACCCCTCCCGGCCCCCTGGAAAGGTGGGCAAGCTTCCTGCATTCTTCCGCATGCCCCCGGACACCCTGCCTCCCCCCCTCTGCACCGGGTAAATTTCACGATTCATGGCTTTTCAGGGTGGGTGTGGGCTAAAATGATCCAAATTGCACCGTTTTTAGGGTCCAATGACGTCTCGTTCCATCCCCGCCCCCTGCAGCTGACAGTTTCCGGGCTTCTCCTAGAGAGGAGACAGAAAAAATAGGTAAGTATGACCTGATTCAGAGGTTGACACAATGCCAATGTTTGCCGACCTGATTCCTTATTTTGGTCAACAGTCAAAAGGTTGACGTGCCTACATTGATGGTAAAGTATGAAAAGTTGTTGTTTTACAAAAAAAATCATGAAAAACTCATGTTGACCCTTGACAACCTTTTTTTATGTCGACCTTTTTGACGATGTCGATCTTTTGACCATGTCAACCTTTTGTCTGTTCGCCTTTTTGACTAAGTTGACCTTTTGCTTGTCAACCTTGTGACCATAGTTGTCGACCTAGACACTGTAGATCTAATTTTAGCTCTCCAGCCCCCAGTGTCTGTCCAGTTGAAGTCATAAACCAACTTGTTCATACTTTACCATCAACTTGGCCATAGAGTTAGAATATAAAAGTGTTCCGCAGTGAGGCACCGTACCTAAAACGTTTCATGTTGACCTTCGGACCATATTGACCTTTTTGACCATGTTGACTTTTCGACTGTCAACCAATAATTGTCGACCTTTTGACTGTAGACCCAGAGGCGTAGGGAGGGCGGAGCCACTGTAGCACACGCTCCGGGCGCAGATTGGGCACATGGCGCCGCCGGCCCGCCTCCCCCTCCGCAAATGACACTATGTACTTCAAATATACTAGTAAGGGACCGGGGCAGCGTGCGCCGGCATCTGCTCTGCCCGGCGCCTGCGCCCTGCCTGCTCACCCGGTCCCAAGAAGCTCTTCCAGAAGAGCACTCACCACTGCGGGTGCCGCGGCGCTGACGTCATGCGGAGGACCCGCCGGCATTACTTGAGTCTCTGCGCGCTCAGAGACTGTAGTAGAGAGCGTGACCGGGTTCACCAGCGCCGCGGGCAGAAAGAAGCACCAGTGTGGCAGCCTGACTGCCACTACTGAAGCACTGCAACAGGTGAATCCTGTGTGTGTGAGAATGGTGCTCACAGTGTGTGTGTGTGTGTGAGTGAGAGAGAATTGTGTTTACAGTGTATGTGTGTGTGTGAGAGAGAATTGTGTTTACAGTGTATGTGTGTGTGAATGAATGAATGGTGCTTACAGTGAGTGTGTTTTATTATATCTTGATAAAGGGCATAGGAGCCCAAAACTATGCCCTTTAGCATTGTCATTGGTTATTGATTGAAGATAGTCTGCTGAGTGCTGTCCACGTGGAGGTTGATAGTTTCCTTTAGGGGTAGTTGGCACCAGAGCCAGTTGTTTCAGTTTCGTTACAGGGTGCCATTCATATGTTTGTACTGTATGTATGTATTTCCAGCAAAAAAAGTTTCACTCATAACGGCTGTGCTTTAAAAATCCTGCGTTTGCCACTGAATATATATCATTATCAAGGTGGATTTCCTATTTAATTTTTTTATAAAGCTAATTAATTATGGTAATTAACTTATGGTAATAAACTTGGGGATTGGGTGGGGCCCGGGGGAAGAGAGGGGTGGTGTGGGGGGGCCAGGGGGGTGGGGGGTGTGAATCGCTCTTTATCTGTATATTTATTTATTTATTTACAGTGTCTTATATAGCGCAGCAGATTCCGTTAGTGTGTTATATAGCGCAGCAGATTCCATTACAGTGTCTTATATAGCGCAGCAGATTCTGTTACAGCGTCTTATATAGCGCAGCAGATTCCGTAACAGTGTCTTATATAGCGCAGCAGATTCCGTTACAGCATCTTATATAGCGCAGCAGATTGCGTTACAGCGTCTTATATAGCGCAGCAGATTCTGTTACAGGGTCTTATATAGCGCAGCAGATTCCGTTACAGTGTCTTATATAGCGCAGCAGATTCTGTTACAGGGTCTTATATAGCGCAGCAGATTCCGTTACAGTGTCTTATATAGCGCAGCAGATTCCGTTACAGTGTCTTATATAGCGCAGCAGATTCCGTTACAGCGTCTTATATAGCGCAGCAGATTCCGTTACAGTGTCTTATATAGCGCAGCAGATTCCGTTACAGTGTCTTATATAGCACAGCAGATTCCGTTACAGTGTCTTATATAGCGCAGCAGATTCCGTTACAGTGTCTTATATAGTGCAGCAGATTCCGTTACAGTGTCTTATATAGCGCAGCAGATTTCGTTACAGTGTCTTACATAGAGCAGCAGATTCCGTTAGTGTCTTATATAGCGCAGTAGATTGCGTTACAGTGTCTTATATAGCACAGCAGGTTCCGTTACAGTGTCATATAGCGCAGCAGATTCCGTTACAGTGTCTTACATAGAGCAGCAGATTCCGTTAGTGTCTTATATAGCGCAGCAGATTCCGTTACAGTGTCTTATATAGCGCAGCAGATTCCGTTACAGTGTCTTATATAGCGCAGCAGATTCCTTTACAGTGTCTTATATAGCGCAGAAGATTCCATTACAGTGTCTTATATGGCGCAGCAGATTCCGTTACAACAGCGTCTTATATATTTCAAATGTAACATGCCAACGCATGTTAGCCACGCCCCACGGGGGGGGGGGGGGGTGGGGTTGGGGGCGCAAAATATGTCCTTGCTCCGGGCACCATGGCACCTAGCTACACCGCTGTGTAGACCTTAACTCTGTAGATCTAATATAGCATAACCGAGAGACACTGGGGAACTGGAGAGACACAAGGAAGCCTGAGAGACTCTGGGGGACTGGAGAGACACAAGGGGGCCCCTTAGCAGTGCTCCATGAGTCAGTCTTCATGGCTCCAGCAGCATCACAGGAGGTAAGGAGTTGTTCTGACTGCGTGACACAGTAGTGACATACACTCAGTATAAATATTTGCACCAGGGTTGCATACCCTGCCGGAAGGGCCAGGAGGGTCCTGGAAATCGGGTCAACCTCCCTGCCCACCGGAATGGTATGCAAGCCTCCTGGAATCCGGGCAGCCTCCCACCTACCCCCCCTCCTCACGGCAGGAAGACCGTGGGAGCAAATGGTTTGAAGTGCGACTTTGTAACCACGCCCCCCTCTGTGCAATGCCTGATATACCAGCATTGCACAGCGGGGCGTGGCCATGAGGATGTGATCATGTTGGCCATGCCCCCACACTCATCATCCGCCGGCCGCCCTGCCCCTACCCCGCAAATGATATGTCTCGCAGTACTACAGACAAAACCCTTGTGGCTCTATATGAATAAAAGTTTACAATAATAATTTGAGCCAAACTTTACATTTTTAAATTGAGGGGCAGATTTATTAAGCTCGATGAAGTGATAAAGTTGTTGTTGTTAGTTTATCACCGGCCAATCAGCTCCTATGTGTCCTTTTTCAAACCAAGCCTATAACTACACAGTTGAGAGCTGATTGGCCGGTGATAAAGTACCTGCCACATTATCACTTCATCAAACTTAAAAAAAATCTGCCCCTCAAAGCACTAATACTGAATGGAGCTCGGCACGCGAGGGGTTAAAACCATATCAGACCTGAGGGATTTATACTCCATAAATGTCACTGCTGTCAGGAGAGATTACTTTTTTCCAGTGTAATACTTCTTCAGCAATACCCAAATTCCCGGCTATCACCAAGAGCGCATATTCCGCCATCATACTTAAGGCTAAGCAATCCTTAGTGATAAGCGGCAGCATACGATTTAAATGTCTTCGTTTCTGCAAACCAAATATTCAGTGGTTAAGCCTGAATGAAGTATAATCCTCATCCTGTGATATTACAGACGCAGCAATATGGCGCACGCAGGGGAGGGTGACATAAGTGTTTGCATGTAGACTGATCTATATATTATTAAGCTTTATTATTTTCAGGTAAGAATAAAACTTCATATTGGGAAGATAATGACGAAAAAGCAGAGAGTGCTAATTATACCGTACAAAAGGCCAGTAGGATGAAAGGCTGAGGATGGCAAGCACTGGCAGTACTAACCCTAATTATGTGCTAAACCCATCACAGATTAGCCATGTCTGCCTTAGCTAATTATAATATAGATAAAAGGCCTCAGGGAAAGCTGCATTAATGAGGAGACTAGCATACAGAAAGTCTCAAACAAGGAGTGATCTTCTTACGCCACAGATAGATGTGCACTGAGACGTTCTCCGCTCGGGGCTGATCAGCAGATGAGAGAGGGAACTATCAGTGAATGCTGCAATGACAATGTCACTTTAAAGGCACAGTACCTCTATGTTACCTTTGTATCAAACCAGTGGTTCCTGGTCCTCGAGTTTCCCCAACAGGTGTTTTGTGGATTTCTTTCATCAGGAACATGTGAGCTGATCTATTTTACTGGGCCTGTTTTTACAGACAGAGATCCTGAAAACTTGATGTGCTGAAGTTAACTTGGGGACTGGAGTTGGGAGACACTTTGTTAGACCAGGGTTGCCTTCCTGACCCTCTCATTCAGGGAGAAAATGCTCTGTTCCTGGACTTCCCTGGTAATGTATGATTGCCAGCACCTGTGGTGAAACACCTTTCTTATCAATTACCTACTGTAGCTACCCACAGGTGATGGCAATCATACATTACCAGGGAAGTCCAGGAACAGAGCATTTTCTCCCTGAAGGAGAGGGTCAGGTAGGCAACCATGTGTTAGACATTCCAAATTCTCTCTTTACAATTATCGTTAAGACAGTCACACAACCAGAATGATTATATTGTTTTTGTTTTACATCTGTGATATAATGGTAGGGGTATCATGGTCTTTACAGTAGCGCACGCAGGGGGGTTTCTGAGTACCCAGAAACCCCCCAGGAGTGTAAGGGCCTTATGCTAAAAGCTGAGGGTCCCCTCTTTCCAAGGGTACAAGAATTTTGAAAATCGGACCTTGGGAACCAGAGATATCTGACTTCAAAGCAGTGGTCCCCATCTAAGCCTGTTAATTGCTCTTCCCAGTCAGATGGGATGCAGTTAAAATCCCGGCGTTCAGAATCCCGACCGCCGAAATCCCGACACTTTCTCCCTCCGTGGGTGTCCACGACACCCCTGGAGGGAGAATAAATTAGCGTGCCGAGCATAGCGAGGCACCGGGCCCGCTGCGTGGCGAGCGCAGCGAGCCCGCAAGGGGGGGCCAGCCACGTCCCCCCCTTGTCGGGATTTCGGAGGTCGGGATTCCGGCATCGGGATTTTGAACGCCGGGATCCCGACCGCCAGGATTTCATACTGAATACTGAATCCAGTACGATATTTCAGGTTCTGTCTGACTTATGTCAATGCCTAATTTTTCCCAGCATAGATTTTCCATAATTATAATTATAACCATGCCAATAACATTAATATAGTCATAGATAAATAATCTTTATCCCATAAGCCAGAAAATATTGCATATCAAGTTACACATTTCAGCCGATATGCCATGTTTAGTCTCTAAATGTGTAGAACTATATTGGCTGTCAGATGACAGTTATTAGAATTTCATATCAAGTTGCACTCACATGTTACACAAGTTATAAGTTCACATTAGAGTAATCATAAGATGACCAGCAGAAGAGGTGTGACCATTAACTTTCAAAAGGAATACCTGAACCATACAGGATACAGCAAACAAAGGGGCGTGTCTGTAGGCTATTGAAAGAAGGTGACTGAATGGTCTCTGGGAAGACAATAGGATCAACCCCTCCCCCTAGAAAGTTTTCTTGGATAGTGAATGAAACACAAACACTTACTTGCTTTTGGAACCTTGCCCTGATAAGATGCAGTGCAACAGTCCTGGAGAAGATTGGAGAAGATTGGACACATGGCTTTGAGTAATGTATATTTGTAGGACTGATATGAATAGTGTACTAAGACCCACGGTTATGGAACATGGATTATGTTAGAAAGTAGGAGCAGTTAACTTCCATTCTTAGTTATTTTCGGACATTAACATGTGCTTAGGCCCAGAGTATGTTTACACATGGTTACACAAAGAAAGCTTCTGTCTGTAGTTGAGAGTGACCTGTGTGAATAATGTTTAGCTAGGATCATTGAGATAAGGCATTGTAATAACATATCATACATAGACATATGTGGTTCAGCAGGATATTGGTGTGGTGTGTTGGCCCTGGATGTGTGGAGGTTTATTGTGTTGGAAGTGTGGTGTTTGATCTGTTAGGAGAGGATCTGTTTGGCTTGTTAGATTGAGATACTATCCTGTATCATACCAGAGGGATAAGCAGAATGAGGCCTGGAATCAATTGTAGACATGTGCTCAGGCCCCGGCCTGCAGTGTGTCCTTTGTGTAGGTAAACGGTTAACATTGGTGTTTGGACTGGCCCTTGTGTGTCCTAGTGTGGTTGTAAAGGAGTTCTGTAGTATATTGTATGGACTCTTTGTATGCAAGTGAGTGTGTTTGCTCAAAGGGAAGCATGTATTTGAAAGCATGTGTAAGGCTATGCGTGAGCATGAATGGACTCTTTGTATTGAAGAGTGTGAATGCTTTGTGTAATATCCAGTGAGAATATCTAGATAAACTGGCGGAATAAACCAACATATATGTAACAAGTGTTGTTAGCATGATGCTCGGATGGTGTGTGTGTAATGGCATGTGATGTGATTATGATATAGCTAGGCCTTGAAGTGTATAGTGCCATTTAACTGCTCTGTTCAGAGAAGTACATTGTAGCTTAATGATATTTAAATTGTGTATGCTACAGGTTTAGTGTGTTTGATGAATGTGCAAGTTATATTCAGGATTGTGAGTATCGCATGATGCAGGTTAGAGGCAATTTGGAGTAAATGTTGTGGATAGAAATTATGAAAGTACAGTCAGTTTATGTTTGATTGCCATGATTGTTAAGGTTCCTTTGTGTGCCATGTGGAGGAATCTAAGATGGCGGAATGCCATGCGGCAGACCAACATGTGTTCTGGCCAAAATGGCCGACAATCGAGTTTGTTCATGCTACTGTATAGCCACGACTCCCGCACGGTATTCACATACACATGTATATATATCACTGAGGTTAGCTTTATTTAAGGATGCTGGAGTAATAATCGTTATTAATTATAATACCTGTATTGTTATATTTATAATCCATGATACAGTTTCATCTGCTTACACTTATAAATAATATTCATTGATTATAATTCTGGACATTCACTTATTGGTTGCGTGCGACATGAATAAATTAGATAGACCTTGCATTTATAAATAAATGGACTTCCTTACTTATAGTTTTTCTGAGGATATATTCCAAAAGCTGGGACTCTCCCTCTTTGATGGACACTAGTAGCTTGTCTCTACTTTTCCCAGAGCCAGAGATATCAGCCTTCTAGCAGCTGGTTACTGCTCCAGCTCCACACACCTGGTATGTAGTTTTATTGCTCCGCCTCCTGAACTCTGATCCCCTACTACATAATACCATTTGGTAGGTGGGATTCTCTAGTTTTTAATTGCTTTAAAATCTAAGAAATCTATTTCCGGGAACTGGAGATCTTTGCAGTCAAGAAAGCTGTCCTCCCTCCAGAAAATTATGAGTATTAAGCTCACTCCACTATACACCTCTCCTCTGCATATTAAACATCCTTTACCACCCTGGAAGTTATGTATCAGGGCCCCTTCATTCAGCCCAATGCCCCCTTCTCCCACCTCATCTCCCACCATCTGTGCAGTAAAGGGGTAATTAGTGGAAATTACTGATCCAGGCCCTACATGCTGAGCGGTTGATATAATACCCCCTACCACCCACGTACATCAAAGCTTCCCCCACCCCTACCGCTGGAGGATCGGTAGGGGCCCCAATACATTGCTATGCCCAGGGGTCTACACTGCTGTTGATGCCCCTGTATGTATATATATATATACTTATACTATATATTTATGATTACCATTACCTGTGTTGAAATACCTTTCTTATCAATTAACCTGGTTAGAAAAGGTGATGGCTATGCAGAGGATTAAAGACAAAATAAAAACACAATACTGTATAAAAAATAAAAAAATAAATCACAATTAAGTGAATGTAATAAAGGTTTCTACCTATTACCAAAACCATTGGCATTGACCGTAACTGAGTTACTCCATTAGTGGACCGCGAGGCCCTCCTCAGCTCTCTCACATAGCTAAGTATGTGCCTGCTTGTTCCCATAATCTTCAACCCAGTCAATAATCCAGAAAAAATGTGGGGTCCCATCCCTCTCCCGTGACCTATCAACTGTATAAGGTCCATCAGACCATTAATATTCTTATTCTTGTGTTTTGCCCCTTGTGGCTTTCTCCCCACCCCTATTGTGTTCACCCTGTTAGGTGAACTTTCGGGAGACTTTTCTCTCCTTTATAGCTATGTGTTAATTGCTTGAATAAATAGGGAAAAACTTTATATGTTTTTAGTGATAAAACATATTTTTTGTGAATTTCTATCAACAAATGTGCGCTCGTGCTTGGTCACATGGACCAATAATTGTTGCATCCATCCTGATGCTTTATTATCTTGTTGCTCCCACCCCCCAAAATAACCGGAAGAAAAAATTATATGGGAAAAAAAGGAGAAATAGGGAAAAAAGAAAAACCAAAAAGTAAAATTCCTCGCAGCTTCTCATAGCTATTGCTTGAAGAATTATATTATGTTTACATAACAATACAAATACAATTAGCTCATGTTGTACCTGTTCTCAGTATGTCCGTTTGGCAAAGAGTCCATGTGAAAAAAAAAATTCATGAATTAAAATGTGAAATAAAAATTTGAAAATGTGAAATAAAAATTTGAAAATGAGAAATATAATGCGAAATAAAAGTTTCATGAAATAAATTGTGAAATAAATTGTGAAATAAAAATTTGAAAATTTTGAAATAAAATTTGAAATAAAAATTTCATAAAATAAATTGTGAAATAAAATACGAAATGTGAAATAAAAATTTGAAAATGTGAAATAAAAATTTGAAAATTGTGAAATAAAATGCGAGATAAAAATTTCATGAAATAAATTGTGAAATAAAAATTTGAAAATGTGAAATAAAAATTTGAAAATTGTGAAATAAAATGCGAAATAAAAATTTCATGAAATAAATTGTTAAATAAAATGCAAAATAAAAAATTCATGAAATAAATTGTGAAATAAAATGCGAAATAAAAAATTCATGAAATAAATTGTGAAATAAAATGCAAAATAATAATTTAAGGAAATAAATTGTGAAATAAAAATTTGAAAATGTAAAATAAAAATTTGAAAATGTGAAATAAAAATTTGAAAATTGTGAAAAAAATGCGAAATAAAAATTTCATGAAATAAATTGTGAAATAAAATGCGAAATAAAAAATTCATGAAATAAATTGTGAAATAAAAATTTGAAAATGTGAAATAAAAATTAGAAAATTGTGAAATAAAATGCGAAATAAAAATTTCATGAAATATATTGTGAAATAAAATGCAAAATAAAAATTTTATGAAATAAATTGTGAAATAAAAATTTGAAAATGTAAAATAAAAATTTGAAAATGTGAAATAAAAATTTGAAAATTGTGAAAAAAATGCGAAATAAAAATTTCATGAAATAAATTGTGAAATAAAATGCGAAATAAAAAATTCATGAAATAAATTGTGAAATAAAATGCGAAATAAAAAATTCATGAAATAAATTGTGAAATAAAATGCGAAATAAAAATTTCATGAAATAAATTGTGAAATAAAATTTTGAAATAAAAAATTCATGAAATAAATTGTGAAATAAAATGTGAAATAAAAATTTCATGAAATAAATTGTGAAATAAAATGCGAAATAAAAAATTCATGAAATAAATTGTGAAATAAAATGCGAAATAAAAATTTCCTGAAATAAATTGTGAAATAAAAATTTGAAAATGTGAAATAAAAATTTGAAAATTGTGAAATAAAATGCGAAATAAAAAATTCATGAAATAAATTGTGAAATAAAATGCGAAATAAAAAATTCATGAAATAAATTGTGAAATAAAATGCGAAATAAAAATTTCATGAAATAAATTGTGAAATAAAATACGAAATGTGAAATAAAAATTTGAAAATGTGAAATAAAAATTTGAAAATTGTGAAATAAAATGCGAAATAAAAATTTCATGAAATAAATTGTTAAATAAAATGCAAAATAAAAAATTCATGAAATAAATTGTGAAATAAAATGCGAAATAAAAATTTCCTGAAATATATTGTGAAATAAAATGCAAAATAAAAATTTTATGAAATAAATTGTGAAATAAAAATGTGAAATAAAAATTTGAAAATGTGAAATAAAAATTTGAAAATTGTGAAATAAAATGCGAAATAAAAATTTTCAATGAAATAAATTGTGAAATTAAAATTTGAAAATGGGAAATAAAAATTTGAAAATTGTGAAATAAAATGTGAAATAAAAATTGCATGAAATAAATTGTGAAATAAAATGCAAAATAATAATTTCATGAAATAAATTGTGAAATAAAAATTTGAAAATGTGAAATAAAAATTTGAAAATTGTGAAAAAAATGCGAAATAAAAATTTCATGAAATAAATTGTGAAATAAAATGCGAAATAAAAAATTCATGAAATAAATTGTGAAATAAAATGCGAAATAAAAAATTCATGAAATAAATTGTGAAATAAAATGCGAAATAAAAATTTCATGAAATAAATTGTGAAATAAAATTTTGAAATAAAAAATTCATGAAATAAATTGTGAAATAAAATGTGAAATAAAAATTTCATGAAATAAATTGTGAAATAAAATGCGAAATAAAAAATTCATGAAATAAATTGTGAAATAAAATGCGAAATAAAAATTTCCTGAAATAAATTGTGAAATAAAAATTTGAAAATGTGAAATAAAAATTTGAAAATTGTGAAATAAAATGCGAAATAAAAAATTCATGAAATAAATTGTGAAATAAAATGCGAAATAAAAAATTCATGAAATAAATTGTGAAATAAAATGCGAAATAAAAATTTCATGAAATAAATTGTGAAATAAAATACGAAATGTGAAATAAAAATTTGAAAATGTGAAATAAAAATTTGAAAATTGTGAAATAAAATGCGAAATAAAAATTTCATGAAATAAATTGTTAAATAAAATGCAAAATAAAAAATTCATGAAATAAATTGTGAAATAAAATGCGAAATAAAAATTTCCTGAAATATATTGTGAAATAAAATGCAAAATAAAAATTTTATGAAATAAATTGTGAAATAAAAATGTGAAATAAAAATTTGAAAATGTGAAATAAAAATTTGAAAATTGTGAAATAAAATGCGAAATAAAAATTTTTAATGAAATAAATTGTGAAATTAAAATTTGAAAATGGGAAATAAAAATTTGAAAATTGTGAAATAAAATGTGAAATAAAAATTGCATGAAATAAATTGTGAAATAAAATGCAAAATAATAATTTCATGAAATAAATTGTGAAATAAAAATTTGAAAATGTGAAATAAAAATTGTGAAATAAAAGGCAAAATAAAAATTTCATGAAATACATTGTGAAATAAAATGCGAAATAAAAATTTTATGAAATAAATTGTGAAATAAAAATTTCATGAAATAAATTGTGAAATAAAATACGAAATAAAAAGTTCTCGAAATAAATTGTGGGTACTTATGTATTATCTGGACTCCCATGTTAAATGCTAATCCTAATAGCAAAACTGTGGCAAGCTTGCTGAAAGGTTCTTCTCCAACCCTGTTTGAAGAAACTCCAGAATTGTAGTTATCATTCTCTCATTTTTGTTGCCTGACTTACAAAAATACACATACTTCCACCATATTCTGTAGTATGTGGCTTGATGTTGAAGATTTTCTGATACTTATGTGATATCTGGGCTCCCGTTTTTCTTATGAGACCACGTCTGCTTGCCACGCTTCAGGCACGGTGGCTCGCTGCGCTCGCCACACTATAAAATAAACTCAGTGCATAGTTGGGGTATGAAAAAATGGGGTGCATTTAACATGGGAGCCCAGATAATACATAAGTACTGATTTTCTTGCTTTCAAGAGGGTACCAACTACCTTTTCAGAAAAAAACCCTTCTTAATGTCTGGGCATCAGTAACCAGGCCGTTAGCTTGCAGTTGTCTGGTTGTTTCTGATAACGGCCTTGCTGAATTAGATCTCTGATGTGGTAACGCCCACGGTTCCTCTACCGCCATCTGTGCTAATGTGGCAAACCATGCGCTCCTTGGTTATTATGGTATTATCGCGATCACTGTGGCCCTCTCCTTCTCTATCTTGCTTAGTAGTCTGTGAATAACCGGGAACGGTGGAAACACATATGCCAGTTCTACATCCCAAGTTGCCGTCAACGCATCTGCTTTCCATGACCCTGGCTCCTAGTGTCTGGAGATGTAGCGTGGTACCTTTGCATTTTTCACTGTCACCATCAAGTCCACTTGTGGTAGACCCCATCTTCTTATAAGTGTTGCAAATACTTCTGAAGAAACTTCCCATTCTCCTGGAGCTATTCTGTTTTATTCTGTTTCTGCTTAAGGTATCCGCTATCGGAAATAAAGAAAGCCTTGAGACTCCTGACGTGACGTTCTGCCCATTGAAGAACTTTTGTCGCTTCTATCATTAGGGTTTTGCTTCTTGTTCCCCCTTGCTTATTTATATACGTAACAAACGATTGGTCGTCTGACCTTATTATAACCTCCTTGTTCATTAAGTGACTCAAACTACAGGCATGCCATCAACACTGCCCTCATTTCTCTTATATTCGAGTGGGCTTGACTCATCTCTGCACTCCATTCTCCTTGTGCTGTCCATTGTTCAAATACAGCCCCCCCCCCCAGCCTGTTTTGCTGGCGTCTGTCGTCACCATTATTTGTACTCCTGTTGCAAAGGATATTCCCTGGCTCAATCTTTCCATGCTGCACCACCATTTGAGATCTGCTGTTGCCTCTTTTGATAGGCAAATCTTTTGATTTGTATTTTTTCCATCTCCGTCCCATTGTTTTATAGGGAACGCATATGAAGTCTGGCCCATGGTATATCATCTAACGCAGCTGATATGAGACCTAATATTCACATGTATTCTTCTGAACTGGAGACTTCCTAAAAGACTCCTTGGGTGAAATGTAATAGGATGAGAGATTCAGAAAGTGAGAGATTTGGGAAGAAATCTCCAGTTTTTTTAAAGGGGCAATCATTTACACTGCAAAACCAGATTGATTTTGCAGTGTAAATGATTGCCGCTTTAAAAAAACTGGAGATTTCTCCCCAAATCTCTCACTTTCTGAATCTCTCATCCTATTACATTTCACCCCTTACTTCTTTGTTCAGTCTTAAGCATCTGTGTTCTTTTAACTTTATTAGCATGGAACTTGTATCCAGGATAACTCCTAGATACTTTACCCTTTGTGAAGGCTTGAGGTGACTGTTCTGGTAATTTATTAACCAACCGTGCAGTCACGGACCCACCGGTCGCCTGCTCCGATAGTTCAATCTGAGCAGCTCCGGCCGTGACTGGGGTTCACTTTGGACTCTCGGGTCCTTTACTTGAGGTACACTGCCACCAGCCAAAACCTGATTTTAGCACTTGAAACTGCGCAAGGGGCGGCTTGGCTCGCACCTGACCGCACAATACAATATACAAATGGTAACACGCTGGAGCGTTCTCTTCTGAGGCTAATGAGTCTTAAGAACACAGAACCAGGACTGAGAATATGTATTATTTATTCCTAGAAATACTACAGAGCTTTAGAAAATAGTTACAATATTATACAATGATTTTAAAAGTACACACAAGGTTAAATGCAATTTCAGAAATAAAA
This sequence comes from Crinia signifera, assembly GCF_055691185.1. Taxonomy (NCBI): domain Eukaryota; kingdom Metazoa; phylum Chordata; class Amphibia; order Anura; family Myobatrachidae; genus Crinia; species Crinia signifera. The sequence goes on from NC_139218.1 coordinate 30,901,137, forward strand.
TAAAAGGGGAAAATGACAGAACCGTATCTTACACTTAAGTACCAATCCTGACGTGGGGGGGTTCTCCACAAGAAATCTCTGGTCGCTTACAGCCTGTTTGCTAGACCCCCAGGTAGTGACACTGACTATAGGGAGAAGGGTCTTAGTTATACTTTGAAGACTCCCTCATCCCTCCCACCCTTGGGATTTTTAACCATTCCCTTGCTGAGCCTAGTGAAGGTCCCTAGATATAGGATCTTTCCCATAAAGAAGTTGTCCCTGCTTTGAAGTAGATTTTATACATTCCTCAAGTGATAAGAGGTAATTTAGTAGAGGGCCAGAGCAACTTTGGCCTGTTGGCTGGACACTATTGCTCTCCGCCCCAATCTGGTTTATGAGGGGTCTCAGATCTTATCTTACATCCTAACTCCAGAGGAGTCCACAGATGTCAACCAGAGGGAATACATGCCTCAAACTCAAACCAGGGTCACCTACAGTTTACCCACATAATAAAGACATGTCCTGATTCCAATACTCACAGGAGACATACCTTTGCAACAATATCAGACATACATTGATCGAACGAACAGATAATCATAACAGGAGGCATACGTTAATTTGATCGATCACCTGATCTGATCGTTACACGTGCCTTTTCAGGTAATCTAGAACCAGCTTTGTATGCTGAATCGCCTGTACTTCTGTTTGTGCCATAATGAATAGATCATCCAAATACGGCCAAATTGACACCCCTTGTATTCTGAGGTTGGCCACTAGTACTACCAGTATCTTTGTAAAATTTCTGTGTGACGTTGACAGGCCGAATGGCAGTGACGTGAATTGGTAAGTATTTCCTCTTAACCGAAATCGCAGATATTTTTGGTGTCCTGTAAATATTGGAATGTGCAGGTAGGCATCTTTTAAGTCTATTGTGGTCAAATAGGCTCCTTTTTTTATATCTGGAAGAATCGACCTGATTGACTCCATTTAGAATTTTTTTAAGTGAACATAGGTGTTTAGTCTTCTTAGATCTAATATGGTTCTGAAACCTCCTGAGGGTTTTATTACAACAAAAAACCTTGACTGCCATCATAGGCTTCCTTGTTGCTTTGAGACCATTATGACCACACCTTGGTCCACCATTACTTGAAGGCTGCTGAATAAGGCCAATCTTTCCTTCCAGTTACTTGGAACAGGGGATTCTTCTATCCAATCGCCCGGCAGAGTGACAAGTAACCAGAAGATATGGCCTCGAAGACCCACTTGTCCTTGGTCAACTGGTACCAAACCTGCTTGTATTGTTGCATTAGCCTGCCACCAACCTTTTCTCTGGCGTCATTGCATCTGACGAAAGGCAAATCTGCCCTCTCTGCCCCTTTGGCCACGAAAAGTGGTTCTATTCCCAAACCAATTTCTGCCAGGCCTATAAGCCTTTGCTCCCTTATAGTCGGTTGTTGGATAATGAGGACTTTTGTTGAATTGACCTCTCCTTGTAATTTTATCCTGAGGTAACCACACAGACTTTCCCCCAGAAATTTTCATGATAAAAAATTTGTTTTAAAAATTGTTGGCCGAATAGGTATTTTCCTTGAAAAGGTAACAATATCAGCTTATTCTTTGACTGATTGTCAGCCGCCCATGGCTTTAGCCAGAGGGCTCTTCTTGTCACTGCTGTTGTTACGTTGAATCTAGTTGCCAAACATACTACATCCAAAGTGGCGTTGCAGAGAAATTCTACAGCCATTTGTATATTCTGAACCACCTTCATCAACTCTGTTCTCTTGTTCTGTCTAACATGTCAGACTCAATGGGCCTTATTCGAGTTCACTCTTTCTGACAAAATCCTTCTTAGATGGACAAAACCATGTGCACTGCAGGGGGCAGATGTAACATGTGCAGATAGAAATAGATTTGGTGATTTTTTGGTGATTCTTTGCAGGGTAAATACTGACTGCTTTATTTTAACACTGCACTATAGATCTCACTTTGAAGTAAAACCCCACCCAAATCTAATTAGATCTGCTCAAGTTACATCTGCCCCCCCCCCTGCAGTGCACATGGTTTTGTCCATCTAAGAAGGATTTTATCTGAAAGAGTGAACTTGAATAAGGCCCAAAGTCTTGACACCAGGATCTAAGGACTCTAGATGTTATCGCCCTTGCTGAGGATGCCTTTATTGCAGCTCCTGATGATACATGCTGCTTTATTAAATTGATCTCTATTTTTCTCTCCATAGAGTCTTTAAATACATTCGCATCCTCCAGTGGAAGAGTCGTTTTCCTTGATATGCGAGCAATGGCAGCATCTACCTTGGGTGCCTCCTCCCACGTTTTAACCTGTTCTGGGTCAAACAGGTACATCGTTACCACCCTTAGCGGTACTGACACTTTCTTATCTGGGTAAAGCCACTCCTCTTCCACATCTTTTAATGTTTTGGATAATGGAAATTGCTTAACCTTTTTCTTTTTATCTCTAAATAATAGGTCTTGAAGTTTCCCCTCTTCTTGGGGGTCTTCAATATTAAGTGACTTATGTATAAGTGACAACAGGTTATCAAGCAGATCTGGGTTAAAAACTATTTCTTCTTTTTCATGAATAATTCTCCCTCTCCTGCTTCTTCCTCGGTCCTAAATGCCGGGCCTGCCTCAGATTCCTCTGAATCTGAAAGTACCGCCCTGCTCCTTTTTGTAGGAGCTTTTGCCAAGTCCACTTTGGTAACAAAAGTATCTGCAAGTGCTGTTTTTAACATAGCCACCAAGCTCAGTCATTTGAGGCATCCCCATTTGATGGGACCCCTTCCATTTATTACAAGTAGAACCCGAGCATTTCTCATGTAAGATTTTATCATATAATGAGCACTTCGCTGTATGTATGTATGTAGAGTAGTATAGAAGTAACAATTAGGGATGCCAATCCAGGGGCATTTTTTCAATCCCGGGATTCGGGATTGAAAAATGCTCAATCACGGGATTCCCAGGATTGGCCTCCCTAATAAAAAAAAACCGCAACAGATCCCAATTAATACCCCCCCAATCCTCCCCATCCACCCTGCCCTGCACTGTCACTTACACATTGTTGGTGACAGGCAGCAAGACCATCTCTTCACTTCACAGCAGGCTGCAACGGGTGTCTGGGAGCGGCACAGCACGGGGGCATGGCGACACTGAATATTACAGCAGACACACAGCATCCCGGCGGCTGGGCTGCGCAGCGTGACACTTGACGTCACGCTGCGCTGCTCTCTGTGCACAGCGACACAGTCTGAATAGGCATCCCGGCAGCTGGGCTGCGCAGCGCGACACGACCTCACGTCATGCTGCGCTACTCTGTGCACACTCTGCCGTACCACCGGGGGGGTCACTAATAGCAGCCGGGCAGCACATCTGAGCTATGTAAGGTGCTTAGTGCTGCCCGGCTTTTAAAAAAGAACTTAAAAATGTATTGCCGCAGTAATCCCGGGATTAAGAGATCCAATCCCGGGATTCAAATCCCGCCTATTTTAGGCCAAAATCCCGGGATCCCGCCGATCCCGGGATTGGCCTCCCTAATAACAATCCTCTGATATATCTAAAATACAAAAAAATACTCCAAAAAAAACACTCCTGGCTTACCCTGACTTCATGGGCTGCTTTTTCTCATCCTCCATTATAATACCAGTACTCAACACTGTTTGTGCACTGCCAAAAGGAAAACACTTTGGTATAAGAAACTGCAACATTTAGTAAGAAAAAATGTAACCATTGCCCCAGCAGCGCCGCTGCTTTACAGGGGCTTATCGCAGTCTGCTGGTGTTAGGGAGAGTTCTGCAGCAACCTCCAGGGTTTGCAGGTTGTGCTCTGGTTACAGGAGCCGGTTGCATGCCGCGCCCGGCGATGACGTCAGACACCGCTAGCAAACACGTGCCTGAGCCGGCGCACAGCCTGGCGCTGGATGCCGCTCCTTGATGACGTCAGATTCTGGCTGCACGTGTTCCACGGTACTCTCCAGCGCCGGTGCCTATATTTAGCATCACAGGGTAAGCCATCCATCTACCCGAAAAAAAAAAAAAAGACACAGCCTTGTGGGAGCGGTCTTATATAGGGGCAGTGTCTTTTTGTTTACTTTCCAGATATCTACCCAGGAGGGCTTAACCCAGAAGTATGCTGCCATGGGGAGATAGAGAAAAAACTGCATTACCGAAGGAGGTAGGGTCAGCTCCATAGTTCAAGACCACTCAACTTGTGCTGGCTGTAGTAAACGTGGCTGGGGTGGAATATGTTGCCAAAAGTTCCAGATAAAAGATCCCTCAAAGCCACAAGGTACTCACTTGACTGGTGATTCTTTCCTTATAAAAAGGGAATCTTAATTCTGGGTACACCTTGAATATACACAAAAAAAAAAAAAAAACAACAACAACCTCTAATTCTGGCTCCAGCTCCGCCACCTATTTGGCCCTATCCCTTCTCCCTTTCGGCTGCTCTGTTTAGATAAATGGAGGTTATTTGCCTACTTTGGTAATGTAAAGTAGAAGTATTATCCCCCACACAAGTGTATAGAACTGCTTCAGTGGGCTCTCACTTGTTACCTTTCAGGCAAAACAAACAAAACTACAGCTACATAAAACAAACTACAAGCTCATAGCATTAAAACAGGCACGGACATATGGAGAAGTGGTATGATTTATTTATTTTTTGCCATTTATTACACATGCACACTAGCCTTAGGCCAGATGACATTAAAGGTTACGATCATTTTATCGCTCACTGATTATCGGAGATAAAACAAGCAACCAGACCTAAGGAATGCCCAAGGACAGCCTGCCATAGTGCTATCATTTTGCAAGAATGTGTTGTTTAGTAGTGAAGAAAAGGTCAGATATAACTAAAAACACCCAAATCTTCTATTTCAATGCAGGACCAACTATTACTTTTTTTATTTATTTTGGGTTTCCTGAATCACAGAGCCCTAGAATATCAGCATTTTTTTCACAGCACCCCTATGTTAAAATGAATTAATACATTTTGAAAAAAGTATTAAGTAAATTGTGCCTACCTGACATCCTTAAGGCCCATACACACTAGAAGATTATCTTTCCAATCTGGCTGGTTGGAATGAAAATTCGGAAATTTTTGGGAACAAATATCAATCAACCTTTTGCTCCCAAAAGTTGGAAAATGGACAAAGGCAGTCATCTGCATAAATAAATGTAACCAATTTGTCTGAATGACCATTTTCGTCTATTTTCCATGTTTAGGAGCCAATGGTCAATTGTCATTTGTTCCCAAAGATTTCCAACTGGCCAGATTGGAAAGATAATCTTCCAGTGTGTATGGGCCTTGAGGTTGTGTTTGTGGTGGTGACAAAAGAGGCGTGGATTATAAGAACAACAGTATCTAGGTAGACAGTCAATATGTCGACCACCATGAGTCGACATTGACAAAATGATGACGTGAATGTTTCACTTTATTTGGGTGTCTGTCGACATGGACACCATATTAGTGTACTGCTGTGCTCACCATGCTTCAGACACGGTGCCTCGCTGCTCTCGGCACACTATTATGTTCTCTTATGTACAGCGTTGCTTTTGATTGTCCCCATTTTAGGTTTGCCAACCACTAGCACTGGTTGGCTGTCATTTAGACCATACATAATTTGATTTGGTTCTGAACCACTGGTATAGTACAATGTATACTGCTTTCTTATAACTGTCTCACTAAACCCCAAACCAGTAAAATAAAAAAAATCCAACCTTGTTTACTTATTAAAACATGTTTATTACAAAAAGAAAAGCATACATTGCACCATAAAACTTAATTTGTTTTAAGAAAAACAGCAACTTTTAAATAGAAATAAAGTCCATTTTTTAAATGAAAAAACATGAATTCAAACTGCTTTCTAAAATTCTAAAATAAAAGCACAGCTTTTATCAGTGTAAAAATCTTACCAAGACAAAAATAAGCATTAAACAAAACCATTTGAATAAATTTTATAAAATAATTGGTTAAAAAAAAAATAATAAATATGGTCAAACAAACAAAAAATCTGTATTAAAACATAAAAAAAAAAAAGTACCAATAGTTTACATTAACGGTTTTACTTTGGCAGTGATGAAAATATCCGTCAACTCCACAAGTTACAAACACTGATATCACAGGGGAAAAAAAAAAGGCTAAAAAAGAAAAAAATATGAAAATCTAATTACTATCATAACACAAATCTATGTACATGTGAAATAAAAAAACGAACAAAGACCTAATTGCAAAAGAAGTTAATATTTTAGGACATCAGCATTTGACATGTATGCATATTTTTTTAAATGTATAATACATGTTAAAAGGAACAATATATTTACTAGGGATAGTCAGTATATGCACGTCCTTAAGATGTACATTTTTATGGGCAGTGTCAAGTCAGATAATACATTTAAAAAACACACACACAAAAAAAAAATACCACACAAAGAAAAAAATAGAAAAGATCGCTGCATTATGAGCAAAGCATTTAAGTCTTCCACTTTTATATACCCTGCTACACCCTGTGTTCAGTGGGCCTGATTCAAATCCATTCGGTACTGCGTGACCGATGTTGCGCGTCTGCGCATGCGGGTATCTGCGCATGTGCAGGCGTATGGTATGGTGCGTGCACCCATGGCGACCTTTCGGTGTGGGGGGGGGGGGGGGGGGGGGTCGGAGATGGGCGGGGGCACCGGGCTGCCCCATTACCATGGGCGTTCTCATGGTAATGAGGCAGTGACGCGGGTGTGGGGGGCGGGTAGCTGACATCACCGGATGTCAGCTGCCCGCCTACATCCACGCCAGCGTGCACGCAAATGTAAGTAACTGAAAACTCACTTATATATGCGTGCACGCTAAACATCATTCGATGGTCAGTGACCATCGAAAGATGTGGGCAGTTACCCGAGCCATGCGAATGGATGTTTATGCAAAACATCCATTCGCAGCTGCTCGGGCGAAGCCGCACTTTGAGGGGGCGGTGGTCGTTCGCCGGGCGGGGTTTGGTGGACTCGCAAGGCTGCGAATTCGCAGCCTTGCGAATCAACCTGAATAAACCCCATAGCCTCACACCCACATGGTGTTGAAATCCTGGAGCTCCAAGGAGTGGAAGGAGCAAATTACTGTAGTAAAACTGAAGCAAGGAAAAAACACAGCTCTGTAGAATATTTGTTTAATAAAGTTAAGGTGCAGATACGGTATGCGGATGGCTAACACTAAGTATGTCGACACGAGCAATAGGACGACATGCCAATAGCCAACACATGAAAATTCCAACATGAGACAAGGTTTTTAATTTGTGTACTTTTATGCCTTACTACCCCCACAAGGAATCTTTTTGAGAATAGAAAAAAGTGTTCCGAGCATAGCGATCCATTAAAGGGGACACAGTATACTAATTGGGGTTCAGGTGCCGACTTTGATACAAAAAAGGGGGAGGATTTTCAATAGTTACTCTTTGGAGGGGGGTGAAAAAAATAGCGCCGGGGGAAAATTTTCAATACTTATGCCACTCGTTTATTCTATATTAAAGAAGATGATTTACGGGTTTAACATTACGCATCTTTTCATGCATAAGATAAACAGATATACTTTAAATCCTACACCGCACATAAAACCTGATCTTCATGTGCGGCAGGTTTTCTTCCAATAAAACTTTGTGCATAAGATATCTTATGAACGAGTCGGGAACCAAAACAATAGGCCGCCAATTGGTCAAGTTTGTACTCCGCTTAGGGGAGTATTAAATCATGTCCACATTTTTTGGCTAGCCGAACATACCTGTTCAACATGGCCATTTTTTCAAAGTTTTTTTTTCCCCCGCAGTTGCAGTTTCCGGACCTGAATTGAATTCCCCCCGACAGCCGGACCTGAATTGAATTGGTCAAATGTAAATTCCTCACCAAGAAATAGTGGAAAACTGACAATTTTCCCACTGTGAGAAATCGACATGGACTGAAATCCCCCCTTAGTCTCGAATTACATTAAATTTCCCCTTAATTCAGCAATATAATTGTGCAAAAATGATCCAAATTTAATTTGTTTTCACCGACAGATTCAGTGAACTAAATAGAATAACCTTACTACATTATACAAATACTGTATATACATTTTACACCAGGACACCGTATCATAGGACTACCCATGGGCGTAACACCCAGAGGCAATAGAGATGCCTGCCTCAATTTTAATAATGGTATCCATTTTTTTGCCGCTAGAACATAATTACACAAATGTCTATTACACAATGCAAATGGTAATAGACTTACAAAAACATTCTCACTTCCACTTGTTTACCAGTCTTTGCCTTGACCTTTCAGGTATTGTAGTATTGCATAGCAACCTATACTTATAAAATATCATGACGACTTCATCACAATTTATATAGCACCAAATACATATTATCTCTGCTAATTTTTTTATATTTGTAGAAGACCATTGACCAGCATTAGGACACACATACTAGTACAAATAAAAATATCAGCCCACTTGCTCTTAAACACCCAAAATGTGTTTGATCCAAGTGACTTTCCACTTGCATGTGAAGTATTAATACACCAACCAGAAAGGCAAATAAATATATAATGAAGACAATGGCTTTATGTACCCCCCACAAAAAAACTTTTGCTTCACTAGTGCATATAAAATTAAAAAACAAACAAACAAACAAAAAAAACACACCCACACAAGAAAAATGAAATGCATAATTTTAGACAAGTTGCTGAAAAAAACAAAACACTTGCTAAAAGAAATCATTGGTCAGACTGATAATATTGTGCATAATCTGTAAACCTCCGTGAAGTTTTTTTTTTCTTTCAAATATATATATATACACAGTTATTAAAAAAGTATCCAAAATATTTCTCTTTATAAAAAAAAAAACACACCAAAAAAAAACAGCAGATCATATATAGTCTACGTAAACCTGAAAATTTTTCTAGCAATAGAACTTTAAGCGTTTCCAACCATCGTATATTATTACAGAACAGTTCAGTCTCTAAAAAGTTTTTTTTTTCTTTTTCTTAAAGTTGAAAGAAGGTGGCTTCTTTTTGGAAGAACAAGATATTAAAAAAAGCTTTGAATGACTTTATGTCAAAAAAAGATCAAACATATTGGAGTGCGTGACAAATTCAGCCCAAAATCTTTTTTAAGTAGGCACCAATGCTGCATGATTTGTCACAATACCAACCGGTTTTAGAAATGTAAAAAAAAAAGAAGATAGTTTACATTTGCTCTAGGGCCAACAGGGTGGACTTATTGCCTCTTGGTACAGGATTTGGTAAGTTCATAGTCTTTGTTTAAAAGGTCAACCCACCGGAGGGCCTTTGTCAGTAGCTGTAACGAGAGGGGAACAGCCCTCACCCACTGAGGACACCTCCGCGTGGTCTTTTAGGCCTTCCTTCTACCATGTAAGGATCATCCACATGCCCCAGACTCACACACAAGAACAGGTTTTGTACAATTGTGAAATGTGAAAGGCAGACCCATGATTTTTTTTTTCTTTTCTTCTTTGCATAATAAAAAGTATTCGCCTGGTTCATGTAGCAAGATGGCTGTATGTGTTATTGCTGGAGGCTGGCCAGGTAATTTCCTTTGTAGGCTGGAGAAGCTCTCCTCTACACTCTAGTTATGGATTGGAATATTCCCTTTCAATCTGGCCCGGCCCGTCTGGATACACGGCAGCTTTGAGTAGTTTTTAAGCATCTGTTCTATGGCGACGTGACGCACGTGGAGTTCCGAGGACAGTGCGTCCTTTTCTTGCAAGACGCAACTGAGATCTTCAAACACATCTATGGCAGACAAAAGGGAAAGGAATGAAAATTAACACGTCTTTTGACATTGCCGACTTCCTGCCATTTAAATAAAAATGTTAAAGAACCAATGCATGTTGCTTTTGTCATTACGGATAGAGAACTTCTTTTGCATCTTCACAAAAGAAGATCCGGACTTAATTAAAAATGGCTACATGATGAAGCGAGGCTGGGAAGCATTTATTGAGAATTGCCGGCTGCTTTGTGAAACGGCTCTGCTTAGTAAAACATTCCACTTAATGCCGGTAAAGCTATTCTAGTTTGTACAGTGGAATCTAAAAATAAGGCTCTAATACAGTCAAACCCTGATAAGCTTTACTGTAACCTATACTTATCCGGCAACTCAGATTACTGCACAAAGCATTGTAGTGTTGTGCAGTCCTAGTTGACATATTGATTTAACGCCAAGTAATTCCTTACAGCAATATTTCCAAATTAAAAAAAGAGAGAGAGAGAGAAAACGAATACCCTGGTCTCTCCCTACTATCTCCAGAGAAAACGCCAGTCATTTGATATTGAGACTTACCTTGTATTTGCCGTTGGAGATGTTCATTTAAATGTCCCAGTTCTTCTCTGCTCATCAAACTCACTAGAAGTGGTAGGGGGATGGGAAAAAAAAAAAAAAAAAATCAATCAATGGTGCCATGGCAACAGGAGTTCAATTTTTAGAAGGCCCTTTCACATTGCACTGGATCCAAGTTATTTGAGCGAAACAGGACCGGATTAAGGCCTGTGGGTGCCCTGGACAACAAAATTGCAGTATGGACATAGGCTGAAGGGTAATGCCACTGAGGAATCTATTGCCACAGCAAGGAGTGGAGTTGGGCAGGGTGGGGTGCTGGATGTTACTATGGGCCTTATTCTAGTTCACTCTGACAAAATCCTTCTTAGATGGACAAAGCCATGTGCACTGCAGAGGGGCAGATGTTACTTGTGCAGAGAGAATTAGATTTGGGTGGGGTTTTACTTCAAAGTAAGATCTATATCGCAGTGTAAAAATAAAGCAGTCAGCATTTTACCTGCACAGAAACAAAATAACTCACCCAAATCTAATTCTCTCTGCACATGTTACATCTGCCCCCTGCAGTGCACATGGTTTTGTCCGTCTAAGAAGGATTTTGTCAGAAAGAGTGAACTAGAATAAGGCCCATTGTAACAACTGGGTTGTTATTTATTTATAGGTTTGTTCCTTCATTTAATGGAGACCAAAAAAAAATTAATGTAATTTCATTCTTTGTCTTCAGGAAAATAAAAACCACCAGCTAAATATTTAATTAGAACAGCAATCAAAAAAAAAAAACAACAACAACAGATTTGTTCAGCAGCCATTGCATTGATTAAGGCCCTTTCCTAGATGGCATATTTAACATATAACACACAGTATTGTATTTACTACAGACTTAACTTTTAGCCAATCGTCTGTGTACAGAATCAGTCACTGCCGATTTGTCTTACTGTCAATCACGAGTAGCATTGTGACAAAGCAAACATCTTAAGGCGGTTAAAGAAGGCTGAAAGGCACCACAGCAGATGTGACCTTGTGGTGTCCTCTGCATTATTAGGGGAACACTACTAAGGACGACGGCAATGGCTGCAGGGACTGCATAATGCAGGCATTTAAAACTAAAATGGGGCTGTGCACTGTCATACACCGATGACTCAATGAGAACAATAAAATGATAGAATAATGCAAACACTAAACATACCTTCCTCCTTATTGTAATGCTGGTGATTTCTCTGAACAGTAGCTCCAGACTGGAGGTTGGAGGTATCCGCTTCATGTTCTTTGCATCCACTAGGCCACAAACTGCTATGGCGAAATGCGTTGTTGGCGTTCTCCAGCACTCTCATGTTGAAATCTCGGTCAGTGTCTTGATCTAAGATTCCTTGTCCACATCCGGAGAATCCGCAAGCTCCGGCATTCAGCCACTTCTCTGAGTACTTGGGAACCTGCAATTCATTCTGGGGATGCAGACTTCGGTCATTTAGATGTCGGAATTTATAAAGCTTGTGCGGAGAGGGTTTGGAACAGTCTGAATCTGAGTATAATTCTTTATTTTGTGCATATTGAACAATCCAGTTTATTTTTTTGCTTAAAATTGTTTTGACCCCCTCATAGGGACTCTTGACCAGCTTTGACCGAGGACAGTCCTGGTTTGCAATTTGGTGATATTTCTCGAAACAATCCTTATGACCTCGCAAAGACCTGCTGTGTAGAAGATCTGACCTTGCGATACCTAAAAGACAAATCAGAGCAAAATAAATAAGACATCAAAAGCTAAAAACAATAATTGACCAGTGGAACAGAAGAACAATTGTGCAATTTATTTTTAACGTCTTACTATAAATAAGAAACATAAAATCACAAAGGTAGAATAGTATATAAACAATTACTAACAAATACCAGGTAGGTCCAGCATAAATGAGTTCTCAAACTCGGTTGTAGGGACCACACAGAGGTCACGTTTTCCAGGTCTCCAGTAGGTGCACTGTGCATCACCAACTGTCAAATTTTAAAAATCTGCAGGTGACTTGGAAAAAAGGCACTGGGTCGGATTATGGGACAGAGTTTGAGAACCTGTGCACTAGTTAATTAACCATACTGGACGGCTGAAGAGGTGTGGTGCTTGTTTCACACACATCGCTACTTCTAAGATATGTCCCTGATGATACTTGTTATCTGAAACGCGTTGCACGGAAGCCATCACAAGGATTTAAGGTGACTTTGCTCCAGGTGCCCAGACCTGTGCCATTTGTAGTGGTGCCATGCTACTTGCCCTGGACTATAATGCTTTATTAACATAGCCCAACAGACCACAGAAAAAGGAGGAGAGACGAAAGGGTATTACCCTATCCTAGAGTGTATGGCATTTTGTATCCTATTTGTTTTGTGAATAGTCTTCTCATTTTATTATACCGTATTTAATCTTTTTATCTTCAGGTCATATAGCCAACAAGATTTGAGGACATTTTCCTAAAGATTAAGTGCCAGTCCTTACCCACACCTCTTGATGTGCTAAGCTTATGTCTCAACATGGGTATTTTTATCCATCTTGTAGTTAAGGGAACTACTGGACTCTGGATTAATTTGAACAACTTTTCATTCCCATCATCTATACCACAGGTTTTCAAAGTCGGTCCTCAGACTTTGCTGGTCTCCTCACAGAGGCAAGTGAAATAATTATCTCCACCGGTGTCTCTTTTAAAAAAGTGTCGATCAGTAATGAGTGCACCTTTCGGGTAAATGGAAAATGTGAACTGTGAATAGTCTGAGGATGGAGTTTGAGAACCGCTTATCTATACTATTTAATTGTAAGAGTATAGCAGTGATGTATGGGACATTATTGCTGACTTTTACTCTACTCTGTATCATTGCTTAGGCTGAACTGACGTAAGCCCGTCCTATGCAAGCCATTACCAAGCGGCCATTTTTATTTTTACTGAAGGTAACACCAATCCATGTATATGGAGGTTAAATATCAGCCTTCCAAAAAGTAAAGAAGTTGCCCACAGCAACCAACTTCAAGGTAGCATCTATAAAATGACATTCTTTAATAGGATAGGAGAAAAGGTTCTCTGCTATGAGCAACTTTACAATGGATACAGGACTATATATCCCGCACAATGCGAGACAGTAACTTTCTAAAAATAAAAATTGGGGTGTTGTCCATAGCAACCAGATTCCATAATTTCTCCACTGTAATCTAGAAATTGATAAGCAAAATCTGATTGCGATGGGCACCACCACCACATGTCTGTTTTAGACGCTTTATTAAAACCATGCCACAGTGGGAGAAATATAAAGCTTTTTGCACTACCGCTGTGCCCACTTGCCACAATATATTGCCATGATAAATGTTGTGGCATATTATGTAACAAGAGCAGGAACAGTCTGACACACATCCGGAGTATGGATTGGTCTTGCTGGCGACTTGGAAAGCAATTAGCTCTACCCTACTGACCTTGAATATAGTCAGTTAATAACTAAAGACAGAATGCAAAGAATAATATTACACAGACTCAGAATATACCACAATACCAAAGGAATGAAGGTCACATGTATTACTAGTTAAATAACCAAGCAGTAAAGTGGGAAGTGTCCTGGTTCCACATATAAAGCCAACAGCACAATAATTAAAAGATCATTTATGGCGTTTATCCTCTCATACACTTATGCACATAGGGCGGGATGCACCAACATCCGCGGAACTTCTTTGCCGCACATCGCCGGCTACCGCAGAAATAATTATTGAATACATACTAGCATATGCAATAATTATTACAAACGACAGCTCTTCCTCCCTCCATGGACCCTTACCGGGCTGCTGCTGCTGCTCCGCCTCCCTGCACCCAAAAGCGGCGCAGGGAAGAGGAGGTCACTGGTCCGGGCAGCACAGCAGGAGCCTGCCCGGACACAGGTGAGGGGGAGAAAATCGGTGGGGGTCATGCGGGTTGGGTAGGGACGCCAAGGGAAGCCCATCGGCTTCTATGGGGTTACGCCAGCTAGAACTGGGGTAACCCCCCCCGCAGCAAAGCCCCGGAGGTAGGCCTGGCGCTGCATATGAAAATGCAGTAAAAACCCAGAAAACAGGGTTTTTCCTGCATTTTCTGGTTAGTGAATCTTGCCCTAAGCAATATTTCAAACAATATCGTTCATTTTAGTCCTTCTGAGCAATATTGTGCCCCACACAAATGGTTAGCGATATGCTCATTATCATTAACAATGTGTGCTCCCTCACATAGTTAACGACCCCCACTCCTATTATGGTGTTTGCAGCCTGCTCAATGTTGACTTTATCGTCAAAGCATGCTGTCAGCAGGGCCAGGTCAGATCAATACTGTTCAGCATGTACGCAAAATCATTAACCCAGACTTACTGCCGATATAGTGTGTACAGATATTTAGTGTGCATGCCTTAATATCGATACTGAAGTGCATCCCCTGGGTTGTTCATGACCCTCCCAGTCTTCTGTACCAGCAGCTCAATCTTGACTATTTTGTCATCGACTGCATGATCAGTGGGGGAGCCGATAAGGTCATTGAATGATATTGTTCAGTGCTTATGAACTATATATTGCTTGCCATGAGTTCAGCGGGATATCGTTGATGATAAAGTTTGTAAACGATCTCGTCTAGTGCAAAGGTTTCCAAACACGGAACTCAAGGCACCCCAATGGTCAATGGTTTAAGTATATCTGTGGCTCAACCCAGATGGTTAAATCAAACGGGCTGTGGTAATTATTAAGTCACCTGTGGCTAAGCATGGATACACCCAAAACCTGGACTGTTGGGGTTCCATGAGGACCAAGTTTAGGAAACTCTTGTCTAGAAGGTATTATTTCTTCAGATATCACCTTGTGGCATCCAACATAACAGTTTCAACACCTTACTTATTAAAACAAGATCTTCAATATAAGCAGTTTTACATTTCTCAATGCAACAAATATGGAAATTACCAGAATTTAATTGAATGAACTGAAAACTACATAAGAGCCTGCTGTTATCATCCATATTTACCATTATAGAGAGCTTTTACGCCCTATAAGAATTTTGGCTGACCGTTCTCCATTTTAAAATACCAAGCTTCATACCTGGACATCTGGGGTGAGATGTAATAGGATGAGAGATTCAGAAAATGAGAGATTTGGTAAGAAATCTCCAGTTTTTTAAAACAGCAATTATTTACACTGCAAAAGAAGTTTGATTTGGTAGTGTAAATGACTGCCGCTTTAAAAAAACTGGAGATTTCTTACCAAATCTCTCACTTTTTGAATCTCTCATCCTATTACATTTCACCCCTGGAGTCTTACAGCTCAAGTTCCTATTGACAGACCTCGCTTCATTGATATTATATACAGAAGGGGAAATATATTCTCTGCAAACTTAAAATTCAGGCTTTGGTAAAATAATTTTTTTATCCTTCAGGAGTATTAGAGGTAAATGGGTTTTATTTTCTTCCCCCTCTCTCTCTGCTATTCGGCGCTTGCAAAAGAAAAAAAAAGCGTGGCGTTTGGGACTTAAGACTTTCAAATATTCTAATTTTTAAAGACGTTCCTCTTACAAGTGGTGTTCAAAAAGCAGGTAGGACTGCAGACGTGAGATAGGATATAGGATTGATTTAATTTCATGCTTATTAGCTGATTTTGCAAAGGAGCTGAAATTCTTGACAGCAGGGACGAAGGACGTGAAACATCTGACGGGGAGGGATAGAAAGTAAAAATTAGGTCACTCCGGCATCTACAATGAAAACGACGGTGTATCAAAACTGCAGCCCGAATACATTGATCCTTTAAGTGCCACCGTTGCGGTGAGAGATCCTCAAAATATCCGCTAAAAATGCAAGCGTCGCTCACAGCGCCTGTCCTTTTTTTGGACGCAATATTTAACTAATCTTCAATGAATTGACTTGGTCGTATTGGTATGTATTTATACTAAAAGAACAGTCAGTGAATATTTTGAGGATCTCTCTCAGCAACATTGAACCTCAAAGGGTTAACATTGTTTTATCCTAAGCAGGATACAAGTGTACTCAAGGCACTGGAGTGAAAAGTTTCGTAGCTACTATATAAGCATATGGGTCAACCTTTTGATGTCATCCTTCCCATTGTCGACCTTACCAATGTCGGGTGTCGATCTAAGGCCGGTCAACCTTCAGTGATCAACCTGTCGACCTTAATAGGGTCACCCTAATAACCGTATCCCCTATATAAATAGAAAACTTTTCCACATTATTTCATACTTGCCTACTTTTGATTTCACCTCTCCGGGAGAAGCCCAGAGAGGCAACACGCCAGAGGGCGGGGACAAGGCTGACCACTTGGCTCCACCCCCAAATGCCGGAAAACACAGTGATTCGTGGGCCGTGGAGAGGGGTGGGGCTTTAATGACGCGAAATGCCACGATTGCATCATTAAAGCCCCGCCCCCTCACCGCAGACCCGCGATTAATGGTAATTAAAACAGGGGGCAAGGGGGTCTCATCACTAGAAAGCGGGAGACTCGCCCACCTTCCCGGGGGGCCGGGAGAAGGACCCGATTTTCGGGAGGCTCCCGGCCATTCCGGGAGGGTAGGCAAGCCTGCGTTATTTTTAATACTGCAGGAGGGCAGATGTAAGTCAGCAGGTTCATGTCTCCTAAACACGGAATACGCCTTAAATTCTGGAATAGGGATGATGAATCCAAAAGAAGGTTCTGGATTCTGAGGTATGGATAAAATGCGCAGTGCTACCCAGATAGAAGCCTAAACACTGTGGAATTGTTCTTTTAAATAGACCAGCAGCTGGCAGATTCCTGACTGAACCAGTCAGCTGGGATACAAACTTATGTGCTAAATTGGAAAAGGAAGCAGGATCGGGAGAAAAAAAAAAAAAGTAGTTTCTCTACTGAGCATAGATTTAAGCCGCGGGCATGAAATGTGCATCTCCAGCTCAGAGCATACTGCTAAATTATTATACCAGGGGCTTACGCAATACTTATATGGGCAATGGACGAGGCACGCAGGAGCAGCTGGCAACTTCACTGCCTTCGACCCCCCCCCAGCTGAACAGCTTCTAAATAGGGATACATTCAGAACTTCACATAAGCCCCTCTCTACTGTACAGGGCCGCACAAAGTTTCATCTGCCGTTTATTGTAAGAATTAGATCTTACTCATGCCACTAAAAAGTACAATAGTCCTTAAGATACAGGTCGAGTCTCCCGTATCTGTAGATCTCATCAGAAATATTCCAAAAACCATGGATTGTTTTTTTTTTTCAGAATGTTTCAGATTTGTTTTTTGTAGTCCCCCCGCCCCTTTTTTCTTCATGTCCATGGCAGCCTTCAGGATCTTCTTCAGCGGTCCCAGGAGTGCACTGCGCTGGTGATGTCACCGGCGCGCCCGCAATGCACGCCTGGCACCGCTGAAGAGGATCCTGAAGGCCTCAGTGGATGCCAGGGAACACTGTGGACACCGGGGGACCCTCCGGGCACCACCAGGGGACCAGGTAAGTATTAAAAAACAAAATTTTAAAAACCGTAAATATCCCTTATGCAAAATTCTCGTTGTCCCGATGATTTTGGATAAGGAATACTCGACCTGTATAGTGTGCGATCATTTCCTGATACATAAAAGGAAGATTCCCCCAATCCCTCTATAGTCTTAGAAGCTTTACTAAATTTACCCCTTAGTTTTGATCAATATTACATATGTGATATTACAATGGTATTTTAATTATTGTTTACTACGGTTATAATGAAATCAGTTGGCAATAATAACTAAGTATTATTGGTTATACAAGTCAAATTTTTTTTTTTAAGGATCATCTCCAAGCAATGCTGCATATATCGCTATTCTTTAAATAATAAATAATTTTTGGGGGGGATAAATGGCCTTTTAGGTTATACACTGCCTCATGTAAAAAAGAGACAAGTCTCCTTTGCTGGATCCAAAACCATTGCAAGAGGCCAACTCTTTTATTTACTTATTTATTAACCGCAGCGCTTTAAAGAGAATATTTGAACATTTTGATCGTGGGCATCGCAGGTAAAGAAATCGCGGGCATTGAATGCACTAAAAATCGGGTGCGACGCGATGCCCGCGTTTTCCCATAGGGAACAATGTTAAATGTCTCAATTGACCCGATTTTTCCATAGGAAACAATGTTAAATGGCCCACAGAGGCCAAATAGCCACCCTCAAGTGTGAAATGGCCCCCACAATTGTTAGCGCCACCCCACGAGCGCAGCGAGGGGACGCGGATACCTTCACAGGTAAACGCGTCCCTTCGCGGGCTTCACAGGTGCTCGCTGCGCTCGCCACACTATTCTATTCTCAACTCCACGCCGACCTGGATAGTGGGGGTATGAAAAGGTCGTAGGACGCGTACCGCCGCCCCTCGCGGGCTCGCCACGCTTTGGGTTCGCGTTGATCGTGGGGTGGCGTTAACAATTGTGGGGGCCATTTCACACTTCAGGGTGCCTATTTGGCCTCTGTGGGCCATTTAACATTGTTTCCTATGGAAAAATCGGGTCAATTGAGGCATTAAACAGGAAAATCGGGTCAATTGAGGCATTTAACATTGTTCCCTATGGGAAATCGCGGGCATCGCGTCGCACCCGATTTTTTAGTGCATTCAATGCCCGTGATGGGCGCCGTGCTAAGTAAAGAGTACCCAAACTCCGCACAGTTAGGGCCATGGTGGCTATCGAACCCATGACCTCAGCGCTGTGAGGCAGTAATGCTAACCATTACACTGTCCGTACTGCCATGGAAGCAAGTACGGAGGCTCACAGTACGTCCATGCGGATTCAATCAATGCGTATGATGACTGCAGTGCTGGAGGGTTCCCTGGAGCTTCATTTACTTCTCTCATTCAGTTCCGGTTTATTGAATAAAGCATAATAATATGTACACACTCATGCTGCAGTCACTGTCCTGGCTCCAGGTGGCAGTAGCAATCCCAGGAGAACAGAGTAACATGAGGAGACACTACAGGGGCATGCGACTCTCTAAAGACAAAGCAAACTGCTCTGGCCCTCAAACGTTTTATTAGCATATAATTCTGCTATGCAAAAAAAGGGATGCTTTGTGTCGCTAAGCAACACTCATTATGGAGCAGAATGGAGAAGGAGGGCGCCAAAAGTGGCAGAAAACCAATAAAGTGAACGGAGGATTCAGCGAAGCAGACAGTTACTGGGTTTAGCAACAGGAGCATAAGAAGTGTAATGCAAAGACAGTAACAAATAACCGCAACTTATATAGCAGTATCATTTATCTTTATCCTCCCAATGCTGTATGCGAAGCATGGAAGTAGGACGGCCAATCACAAGCCACAGAATTTGTTCGCTGCTCACCTCAGTCCCCATTATTTGACTGGGAAAATAATACATTTTGCTCCACTGCGCCGTCCTTTGAGGCCAGGAAATATTCGTAGGAAGACTAGGGATTAGACCAGGCATTCCCAACCACGGTCCTCAAGGCACACCAACAGTGCAGGTTTTGTAGATATCCATGCTTGAGCACAGGGGACTTAATTAGTATCTGAGGGATTCTGATTAAACCATCTGTGCTGAAGCCTGGATATCACAAAAACCTGCAGGACCGTGGTTGGGAATGCCTGGATTAGACCCTTGCTTTGGCACTCCCGCAGAACTGACCAGTAGCTGCCTCTCTCGACCTTAAATACATCTGTAGCCGTACTGCATCAGACGACACAAGACTTGTACATCGGTACTTCGCACATTTGCCATTAATGTGTTGAGACCTGAACCAGGCCCATTATGGGAAGGTGAGAAGTCCACATTAAGATCTCACGGAAATGCAACACAGAATTACAAACTTAATGGCGGTTTGTATCTGCCTGCTACCCCAATGGTTTATGTACAAATCAGATGATGGGAGAGTTGCGTATGCGGTGGAGCTGTCCTGTGCTTGCGTACAATCGGCACCCGTGATCTCTCACAGGCAAGTCAAGCTGTAGCACTTGGGAGACTGCAACCGGGATGTCCTACAGCTACAGGACGGAGTCCAACGTCTGTGTCATCGGGTGCAGACATCATGGACCTGGCTGACCAGTTCTGATGCAATGTGATCCCATGCTGGGTCTTCAGATACATCACTCAGAACGGTCTCAGAGAGGAACACGCTGTAATTTTTACCAACAAATGGGGTCTGGTTGCTTGCTTAACATTGCGTTTGTGCATTATTGTACATAAGATTCTAGTCTTTACGCTCCATCAAGTGACATTAATCCGGTATAGGCAGAGCAGCTGTCACTGCGCTTAAAATCACACTCTCTTAAAGCTTTCATTACTCTTAAGAGAAAAAAAAAAGTTTTACATCATTAGCATTATTTCTTCTTCTTTTTTTTCTTAGATTCACCAAATTTGTCCCCTTCCTCCAGCTGAGCAGAGGACTCCTGCTGCCAGATACATACACTTCGGGGGTCGCCTGACTGAATAATTGGCAAATAAATGCTTAGTTTCCCATACTACAGAATTAGAATGCACACGCACCTCTTGACTGTGGCCTTTATTCAGATCTGGGGCGGGATGTACTAAGGGTAAAATGCGGTAAAACCCCAGTTTTAGCGCATTTTCCTATGCATTAAAACCCAGCCGCCTTGTTACCGCAGGGAAGGGTATCGCCACCTTTGGGTGGCGATACCCTATAGAAGCCTATGGGCTTCTTTCTGCCGCCCGACGCCTCCGCCGCAAACCCGCCGACCCCCCTCTACCCTCCCTCTGGGTTACCTGGTCCAGGTCCTCCTGGACCCGGAAGATAAGCCCTTCCTCCCCCTAGTAATGCAGCCGGACGTCCTTCTGGCTGCAGGGGGGAGGAGGCGGCACCGGGGACAGCCTGCTTAGCTGTCCCCGGCGTGAGGGGAGAGCCAGGCGGCAGGGAGGTGACGGAGCCCCCCAGAGTACAGGTATCGCGCGGGGGGGGTGTGTGTGTGTGTGTGTGTGTGTGTGTGTGTGTGTGTGTGTGTGTGTGTGTGTGTGTGTGTCTCCTTCACCGCATCGCGATGCCAGCCGCATATGTTAGTACATATGCGCTGGCATCGCGGCGGACAGCCGTTGATGTATATGAATACATCCTGCCCCTGATCACAAATTTGTTTGGAAAATGGGCAAAATCATGTGCACTGCAGGTGGGGCAAAAGTAACATGTGCAGAGAGAGTTCGTTTTGTGCGAGTTATTTTTTTTCTGTGCAGGGTAAATACTGGCTGCATTATTTTTACACTGCAATTTAGATTTCAGTTTCAACACACCCCACACAAATTTAACCCTCTCTGCACATGTTACATCTGCTCCACCTGCAGTGCACATGGTGTTGCCCATTTTCCAAACAAATTTGTACTGAGCTCAGATCTGAATAAGTGCCTGTGTGAGGACTCTAGAAGTACAGAACAGCCTGTTAAACACTCTCAGTCAACAAGACAAAAGGGCATCCATACTGTTCCAAGTTCAAGTTAGCCCCGTAACAGGCTGTGAGCAGTTAGGTGAAGCCTTGGAGAGAGGTAAACTAGAGCAGTTTCTCTAAGTAACCATTCAGCTTCTAACTAGAATTTCAAAGCCTGTGGGCCACACTGCTGTGGTTAGGTGGAGCATTTTACGATACGCCACAGCACAGCAGGCGGCTTACATCCAAGATGTAGGACACATCTGTATGCATCAAAACTTGCAGGCAGATATACTAGAGTGATAAAGGTACCAACCAATCTGCTCCTAACTGCCTTGTTACAGGTTGTGGTTGAAAAATGGGAGCTGGTTGGTACTTTCTCTGTCTACATACACACAGTGCTATTTTGCAGCAGGAACTAAAATAAAGTTTTGTTTTTTTCTTCTATCTATATATCGATATAGGTTTTTGTAAATCCCTCCCAGAGTTCCTCAACCTATTTTCCAGAAAAATAGTACTGCATACACATAGCCCTGTGCCAGATAAATAACCCTGCAGGTCACTTCAGGGGGCGGGGCCAAACCGTCTCACCATTAGGCCCTGCCCCAACACAGGGAAACAACTACAAATTTGTGGCTCTGCTCTGAGTGGGCGGAGCTAAATTACACAAGTCCTGTCATTTAGCCCTGCCCCCTTCCTGCAGCTCTAAAATGGACTAATCATCACACCATCCTGTCTGTGAAGTATGTGGGAGAGCCACCTACTCTTCCCGGTACTGTGGAGGACAATACTTAAAATTGTGAGCCTCCTGTAGTTTCCTGGACGGTAGGCAAGTATACTATTAGTGAGTATTGAAACCGGATGGCACATAACCAGGTCTGCTTGATATATAAATCCCTTGGAGTCTCACTTTAATAAAAATGCATTCATAAAATTAAAAGCTTAATTTCAACCAGACAACGCAGGTGAATAAACTTTCCTGCATTACTGTATAAAGTGATAAAGATCAGAGAAGGTGGATTCACCGGGCGCACTGCCGTGTGCTGTATCGCTGCCTAGGAGTCACATGATCCCCCCACCAGACAAGGGGATTATGTACTACCGTACGCCATGCATTACTGGATCAAGTGCTTCTGTTCAGTTAGATAATTAATACCAAACAAAACAAAAAGCTGTGCAAGGATTCTAAAGACCTTTTGGGGTAATTATTGTGGTTAGGTTGCACAGCAACAAAACATAAAATTGCTGAAATAAAATAAATGGACGTCTTTGCAACCCTTTTGGTCTAAAGCCAAGAACTTGTGGCTTTACTGTAAAGAAACTTGTTGGGGCAGGTACCTTTAATTACATATATTCTGAAAGAAAGCAAATCGCTGAGCTGAAGACTCAATGGAAATACATTCTAGCTTATAATATTTACTCCTGCTGCACCCACTGCCTGCGATTTTCGGGATCCTCCCGACCATAGTTGCCTCCCCTCCTGCATTCTGCACGAGACTCTATGAAATAGCAGCAATCTCCCTCATGTCACCTAGCCCGCATTACACGGTTACATCATAGTTACCTCCCCTCCTGCATTCCGCAGGAGACTCCCTGACATAGCAGCAATCTCCCTCATGTCACCTAGCCCACATTACACGGTTACATCATAGTTACCTCCCCTCCTGCATTCTGCAGGAGACTCCCTGACATAGCAGCAATCTCCCTCATGTCACCTAGCCCACATTACACTTTTACATCATAGTTACCTCCCCTCCTGCATTCTGCAGGAGACTCCCTGACATAACAGCAATCTCCCTCATTAGTCTAGCAATCTCCCTCATGTCACCTAGCCCACATTACACAGTTACATCATAGTTACCTCCCCTCCTGCATGAGACTCCCTGACATAGCAGCAATCTCCCTCTCTCCCTCATTAGTCTAGCAATCTCCCTCATGTCACCTAGCCCACATTACACGGTTACATTTTTGGGGAAAAAGAATGAGAGATCAATACTTTTACATTGAATAATCAGCACTTTAGCAAGTACAGTAGCTCTTACTAACTGCTTTGGGGCTCATCTACATTTGGATCTAAGTCATTTTAAAAGATTCCTCTCAGATGTAGCAGTACACACCCATGCTTCTTGGTTCCATGTTCACAATATATCTTTAAACAATCTCTCCATATATGAAACTGGACACGCCCCCTCAAAAGCGGCTCTGTGCAAAATTTTACTACTGACTATAATTTCCCTGAAACTAGTTTTCAAAAGGCAATTATGCTCCCGGCCATTTTGGGAGCGTAGGCAAATACGAGGTACATGCACACAAATTCAATCTAGGGTAATTTTTTAGAGAGCCAATTAACCTGCCAGCATATACAGTATTTAGATTGTGGGAGGGAACCAGAGTACCCAAAGTATACCACAGGGAGAATATACAGACTCTGCTCAGTAAGAGCCATGGTGGGAATTGAACCCATGACCTCAGTGCTGTGAGGCAGTAATGCTAACCACTATACCATCCGTGCTGCCCATGTATTAGCTCCCCCTTTATTTTCTAAATGTTGGAAGTTATGTAACATTGAGTGTATTCAGGATTCATATCTGAAATTCTTCATTTTGGGGTTTATTTATTCATTAATGGGAGATTTGTCAAACTTTCTGTAACTTTGCTGCTTTTCCCTTAAATGACAGGGCTCATTTGGTAAGAGCATAGATGCTCAGTGTAGTGAGTGCTACTAAACTTGAGTTTCCGGGTCGGCAAGTGTCCCTGGGTGTTTGCAGTAATTGTGCTGGCATCATCCGAGGGATGCATGAGTACTCAGGTGTGGCGTCAGCATCTGTGCAGCCTGACATATAGCCAGAAACAAAAACAAGGCATAAAAAGCACTGACGGCGTAAGAAACTTCGGGAAGCCAGCTCCGCAGTACTTCACTGCTGCTGCAGAAGTAGTAGTTTCAGGCAAGAAAAAAAAAAAAGGTACTTGTGTACTTTCACGGCTCCCATCGCATGCCAAATGTAGTGGCATGCGATGGGATGCAATGCAGATTTTAAGCAATTTTTTAAAAAATTGCATGCGATCGCATCGCATGCGATTGTTAACAGAAATGCATCCAAATGCATTGAAATTAGTATCAAACATGTTCAATGGCCCCAAATGTCATTTTTGAGGCTGTACCACCCCCACTATCAACGCAAACCCGAAGCGTGGCGAGCCCGCAAGGGGCGGCGGTACGCGTCCTACGACCTTTTCATACCCCCACTATCCACGTCGGCGTGGAGTTGAGAATAGAAAGTGTGGCGAGCCCGAAGCGTGGCGAGCGCAGCGAGCCCCGCGAGGGGACGCAGACACCTGTGAAGCCCGTGAGGGGACGCGTATACCTGTGAAGGTATCCGTGTGCGCTCGCCACGCTTCGGGCTCGGTGGCTCGCTGCGCTCTCCACACTTTCTGTTCTCAACTCCACGCCGACGTGGATAGTGGGGGGTATGAAAAGGTCATAGGACGCGTACCGCTGCGCTCGCCACGCTTCGGGTTCGCGTTGATAGTGGGGGTGGTACAGCCTCAAAAATGACATTTGGGGGCCATTGAACATGTTTGATACTAATTTCAATGCATTTGGATGCATTTCTGTTAAAAATCGCATGCGATGCGATTTTTTACTATACGATGGACATCGTGGGAGCCGTGATTGTACACAAGTACCAAAAAAAACAATTGGGAGTCTTTCCCGTTCTTCTTGTCCTCGATTTTAGACAAGTATAGCCCCGTACACACTAGCTGACAGGGGCCACGATAGATCAGCCGCCGATATCATTCGGTCAACATCACCGGGACACACTAAACATGCAGTTCGCTTGGCTATATTGTTAAATTGACCTGCATGTTTGCAAGACATCAATAACCGTTAACGACTTGCAGCAGCACGCATTGTTAACGATATTAATAATTGTACACACTAGATGATATTGTGTACAGTGTCATTCAGAAGCCTCTTTCTGAGCAATATTGTTCACAATATCGCCTAGTGTGTATGGGGCAAACGTCTTAAGGCCTCCATACACTATGCGACTTTTCCGAGCGGAGAAGTCACATACGATGCCGTGTGAACCGATAGATCGTATGCGGTCCTTCTGCATATGATATATAGTATGTGATCCCGTTCCCCACTGTCGGGAGGAGGGTTGAGTTAGAGGTCAGACATGCAGCAGGTCCGACCCCCTGACTCCGATCCGATGTGCACGGGACCGTGCTTCGGATTGGTTGTCAAACCCCCTCCTATCTGACCATTTTTCATACAATTTCTTTGCCCGATCTGTCGGAATCGGGTGAAAGCGTCCAAATCCGACAAGTTTACGAGGGCCTTTTGAGCCAGACTTAAGTGTTGACCCTAAATGAGAAGAAATGGATATACAAAGTTGTGTAAAATTTGTGTTTTATTTGCCGCTTTTCACATATGGCCTATAGATTGTAAGCTTCCAATCAGGGCCCTCCTACCTCTAAATTGGTTTGCTACTACCCAGTTTGTTTTATCACGGTTTCCAATCGTAAAGCGCAATACAATATTCTGCGCTATATAAAGAAACTGTAAATAAATAAGCCACTGAAATTAAAAGTTAGTAAGTTATCTGGGCAATCAAGAACACAGAGGCAATTATTGCAGCAGTATAAAAAAGGTTTCTGTAAATAGGTTCAGATACTTAAATTTTGCTCCAGGAAACCGGTAATTGAGTGTTAATAATAGCACATTGGATCACTATAATTTCAGTTTAAATCAGTAGTCTACTGAAGGATACAGATTGTATGACACAGAAGGAAATGCTTATATCTGATTGGCCAATTATTACAGCACACCTGCCCCTATTATTAAATATGGTGCAAAAGATCCCGTGCACCCAGCGTCTTTTTCTCTAAAATGTGCCCCTTAGTTGCACTGTGACACAAAAACAAGTTCACATTGCTGCACCGATTAATTTGATATGTGACACGTGTACATCTGTGAGTGAACGTGTCTGAATCTGTGTATGAAATGCTACGAAGCGGTCACCGCGGCTGTTTCTGCAGGTGGGGCAGATGTAACATACGCAGAGCGAGTTAGATTTGGGTGAGGTGTGTTCAAACTAAAATCTAAAGTACAGTGTAAAAATAAACCCGTCTAACATTTGTGAGCTACACGCAGAAGCAGCCAGTATTTACCCTGCACAGAAACAATATAAATTTGCTTCCATTGCATGGCAACATTGTGTGCACCGGACACAAAGTTACATTATTTTTTCTTTACTGAATCTGGATCTGAGTTGCGTTTCACTGCGTTTGTGGTAGAGATAAGACGCCACAGCATACACGAAGGGCAATATACAATGGTATAGAACAGCAGTTCCCAACCTTTTTTTCTCTCTCTGCATAAACTGATCCTAGAGAGGTGGTGGAACTCATTACCCCCCCTGCCTCTGCCCAAGCCCCCCTCCCCTGCATGAAAAAGGGCATGGCTACAAAAGTAGCACAATCGCATTCTCATTACACCACATGTAGTGTCCCTAATTCACTTTACATGACACAGTAGTGCCATGTTATTCCCACATTTGCAGTGCCGCTTATACACATGCAATGCCCACATTTGCAGTGCCACAATCTCCAATTGGCTAGCGGATAGAACCACAATGCAAAAGCTGTCAGTATTGTCCCCGTAGCTGCCGGAACGGTTCCGCTTCCAAATAGAACTGTCTGTTGTGGCCCACTTTAAGCCCTACCCGTACCCATACTTGCCTACTTTCAAAGTTTCCTCTCCAGGAGAAGCCCAGGAAGGACACGGTCACCAGAACTTCGGGGGGTGGGGCCTGATGTAGACGTCATCTTTGCATATTAGGTGCTATTTGCATATTTAGACCCTCCCCTGAAAAGCCACAAACCACGGTAATTTAACGATGCGGCCGGGGTGCTGCGAGGGCTCCTGCAGAATCCGGAAGGACTGCCCTTATTTCCGGCTAATGCCTGTAGGATTAATGCCACTGCTACCTCTACCATGTCAGCGAGGGGCAGATGACCGCTAACGTCCGAGGGTTGCATGGGTAGCTCCCAGTGGATTGCTGACCGGGAAGACGGAACCAGAAATGATGCAATGCGATTTGTCGCCATGGCAACGGGAGACTTCTTCTACCATTACCAATATTACTGTATGTTCAAGTATCCCCAACCGGTCTACAGACTACCCACAGTAGTACAAGTGCCCCAGGTTGGGAACCGCTGGTATAGAACATTTTAAAAACACATTTACAGCGGTTCTAGATTAGCATTAACAAAATTCACCCATATAAATCAAAATGATATTTTTTCCCTTCACATTTGTGGCCTTTAAAGTTCTAGATTTCTTTTGATGAAAGCGAGCGGTTTCTGTACAGTACCACACAGAAGGCAGAGCGCGGCTCTGCTGCACCGCGGGAAGAGAAACAGGGAACAACAAGACAAGCATCCGCCAAGTGAGACAGAACGCTTGGCTGTGGGAACATTACAGCGGTTAATGTGCTATGGTAAATGTTATCTCTGAAATAGAAAAACAAAGCTGCTAAATATTCCGCGGATAAAATCACTTTCATTTCCACAGGGTGAAGTTCTCCCAGCTCATTAGGTCTGCTCGGCGTAATGTACCCCTCTCTGGTTATTTCCTATTATACAACTTGATTACGCAGATTTGGAGATCACGCAGCAAAGGAGAGTGAAATTCCACTTTAGCTGTTCCCTTTCTGCACGTTATGAGCTACAAAATGGGATGTTTCACTCGAAGCCCAGATGTAATTGAATGTGAACACATTTGGAAGTGTTCTCCAAACTGGGATCTGGTAAATGGCATGTCTGAGCAAGAAAAGGCTTGTAACCTACTATACATAAGAGCACCGGGCTGCACCAATGGTTGCGATAGGCAAGTTCAGCAGATCGCTACCTGTATATATATATATATATATATATATATATATATATATATATATATATATATATATATATATATATATATATATATATATATATATATATATATATATATATATATATATATATATATATATATCAGGGTGGCTTGTCCATCCCTATAATGTAGGGCTGCCCATGGGAAATAGAATTACTGCTGGTGTCAACACACTGAGGTTTAGGGACTGATTCAGGGGTGGCGCAATATCCGCCTCAACTGCGGCTGTGGTGCTTCTACCGAGACTCCTTCAGTTGTGAGGCCATTGGTGATTGTTCCAGGCCTACTGAGGCACGCAATCTCCATCTGAACATGGCCACGGTCATCAGTGAAACTGCATTTTAAAAGCAGTTTCCACCAAGAAACACCCAGCAAAACTGCATCTGTGCACAATCTCAACTGGTGTCTTTCTGTGGTAACCATGCCCTAGATTTGTACCCCCAAAATGTTAGGGACTTGCCCAACTAATGAGGTCACTTGGACGCGGTGGGCCAGCCGTTACTTATGGCCATAACCATGTGAAGAACCTCGCTCAAAATGCTACATTTTATTGCAATGTTTATTATTAATAAATTGGGAGTTTGAGTTGTGCACCCGCAACCTTGTAGTACTGCCTTACTATGCAGCACTACATCTCCCTGTTATACAGAGGTGGGGTCCTGGGATGCACACCGGTAATGAGAGGTGCGACCCTGGGGAGACCTTTCGGTGGTACTGCATACAAAGACGGTTACAGGTGCACTATGCAGTACTACATCTCCCTGTTAGACAGAATGGTCAACACAGCCGGAACATCAGCACCATCATCGTGTCAGAACCAATATGTTGAGGCAAGAACGGTCGCCACCCTGGGAAACAGCAACAGGCGCTGGGGACACGTAATATAACTGCTGGGGCCGGCGGAGAGACCACATATGGCCACCATTTCTCTTCCTGCCCGTACACTAAACAATACAACCCAGCTATTCCCTCAGTGATTCTCTTTCCTGGTACTGTATACACATCCTGGTTCTACACAAATATACAGCATTCCCATCACTAGATCCTCAGGGGGTAACGGTGTAGGGAGCATCACATGAATACGCCGATTACGTGAGAGAAAATGTGAACTTTAGCTTTCCTAGAATATAAAGCAACGACAAAGCTGTGCAACAAGGATCTGTATAGGAATGTTACAGACATACAGAAAGCAGATGTACAGTGTGTGTCTAGACTGACCTATAAATGACGTTATCTACTTGTTTGCTAAACAGACCTTTTTTTTTTTAAAGACCTTGGAATTTACAACTCCCAAAATGAGCCACCTGTTCTTGGGAAAAGCCTCCTCAGACTTAGCGCTCCCAGGTGAAAGGTCATCCTCCCTGGATTACATACAACATGCGAGGTAGGAGGTCTGGATCTCTCGGGAGTAATACAAACAATTCACACTCCCATGAAACTGAACTAATCATCGCAGTAGCCCGACAATCCCAGGCAGGCAGACAGACAGCAGAAAATAGAAAGCAACATAAGGCGCACTGTACAGATTGTGTTGGCGGAGA
This sequence comes from Crinia signifera, assembly GCF_055691185.1. Lineage (NCBI taxonomy): Eukaryota > Metazoa > Chordata > Amphibia > Anura > Myobatrachidae > Crinia > Crinia signifera. Next base: position 30,931,281 of record NC_139218.1, read on the forward strand.
TTCAGCAACCTGCAAGATATACACATTCCTTGTAGATAAAGCACAGACGGTGTAATGGTTAACATTACTGCCTCACAGCAGTGCTGAGGTCATAGGTTAGATTCCCAACATAGCCCTAACTGTGTGGAGTTTGTATATTTTCCCCGTACTTACGTGGGTTCCCTCCGGGTGCTCCGATTTCCTCCCACAATCCAAAAATATGCTGGTAGGTTAATTGGCTCCCAATAAAAATAATCCAAGTGTGAATGTATGAGAGTGTACATGTGGTAGGGAATATAGATTGTAAGCTCCACTGGGGCAGGGACTGATGTGAATGTTCAAATATTATCTGTAAAGCGCTGCGGAATATGTTTGCGCTATATAAATAACTGCTAATAATAAAATCTTAAAAATAAAGAAATTCGGTACTTCCGGTGGGCGGCTAAGAGAAGTGGCCGCATTTTAGCTGAGCTCTCCGTGAAGGTTACCTGAAGCCTCGGTAAACAGCAAAAATACCGAACGCACAGGACCGACACAAGTATCCAGCAGTGCAGGAGATACAGGTGGACAAGAGGGAGACATCCCCGGCTCTCCACAGCACCTAACACCCCGGATCCCAGCGCTTGTAGAAGCGCGACGAGGAAAGCCGCCGCCATCTTGGGAGCGGCACGGCGCGAAAGACACAGCCGGCATCCTCACCCTCTGAACCGCACAGCAAGGAAAGTGACTCCCTGAAGGCTCCCGACGCACAGAGCAAACCTGGGCAGACGAGCGGAGGCTATCGATCCGCTCCCTCCACACGCAGAACAGAAATAGACGCAGACGCCATAGGGGTGAACCGCCGCCATCTTGGAGATAACACCGGAGACGGAGATCTCCGTTATAAAAAGAACTGCACCTAAAATCGGACTGCAAAACACCCTGCTGAGAACAAAGAAACTGCAGTACCAGACAAACAGCAGGTGAGAGGAGGCTGAGGAGGGAGCTACCTGAAAGGTGCACTGGGCGGGCCCGGCACAAAACAGGAGATACACCTACATCTATCTGCTCCCCACAAGGCCAGATACCAGCAGGCTACACACATTCACAGCCTGACAAGGGCAGCAATCACCCCCACGTTCAAACAGACCCCCACCCCAACGGCTGGAGAAGTGCTCTACCAAGCCCGACCCCTCACTGTGACAGTGACAGACACAAAAGCATAGCGGCCTGGGAAACAACTGAAACTTACCTAACACCCTGCCCAGCTCAACCCCCATAGTGACAACACCGGCTGAAAGGTCACAGAGGCTCATAGAACAACTGCTCTACCACCAGCAACAAAGACTCCAGACCCAGAGGGTACCCTGACAGATACCCAGGGGACAGCAGACATGGAAAAATACGTTGCAAAATCACAGAGGACCCAGAGAGGCTCAAATACAAACTCAAGCAGACAGAGAGACAAACCACAAGCAACAAGTTCTCCAGTAGCACACCAATCCCCTAGTCCACAAGACCCCTTAGCAGAAATCGATATCTCGCAATCATATAACCCCTCATCTGTCCAGAAAGCAAAAGAAATTGCTGAAATCATCTCCCCACTATTAGATGCCAAACTGGCCCCGCTAACAGAAGCCATTACATCAGCGGTGAACCAGCTAAAGCAACATGCCACCAGACTAGATGAGGCGGAAGAACGAATTTCTACACTAGAGGATGAATTACAAGAAGCAAAAACTCTCCTTAATGACCAAGAATCGATGACAACGGCACTACAAGATAGAGTGGAAGACATGGAGAACAGAAATAGACGTAATAATCTGCGCCTAATCGGGGTCCCCGAGTCAGTGAAACCAAGAGAGCTGCTGTACCTAGTAACCACATGGCTACCTCAAGCCCTCCAAGTCCCCACACAAGACAACCCCATCATAGTTGAACGAGCCCATAGAATCGGTCCGGAAAGGAGTTCTTCACAACGCCAAAGACCACGACCTGTCATATTCAAATTATTAAACTACTTGGACAAGCAGAGACTCCTAGAAGCTTACAGGAAGCAAAAAGAATTACTTTACGAAGATTCTAGAATTCTACTTTTCCAGGACTTCTCACTTCAAGTTTCAGCACGCCGTAGAGAATTCACACCGATCTGCAAGGACTTATTCGACCGTGGTATGAAGTTCGCTCTAATGTACCCAGCGAAACTGAGAGTCATTTATAAAGACAAGCCAATTTACTTCGACGAAGTACAACCAGCAAAGAACTTCATACAGTCGCTGAACACGGCTGGAGCACGCTCACCAGAAGCAGACTCCGGCTGAGATCTTCGTATCTGGAGAAATCGTAAATATAATATCTACACTTGCACTTGATTATGGGAGAGTTGAAGAGAAAAATGCGAAGTTTGATGGACTATGTTAGTTTATATGTTCAAATAGGGTTAATGTGGTTAACTTTAACAATACTAAGGTTCAGAGAAGACATTGTTTTACCTAGGAAAGCTAGGGTCAGTAATTCTTATCTGTTTAAAATAGTTAGTAATAAGAGGAGCCAAGTTAGGCCCTCACTCTGGGTTCAGTTAAACAGAAAATTAATGACATTACAGGTTCTATTAAGGCTCACAACACGATACACACAAACAAGCTTAAAAGAGTTATTAACACAGTACGGGGTACAGAATAACAAAAAACATAAGACGAAATGTTTCTCTCCTGAAGGCTGGGACAGGGGAGGGACTTATAATGACGCAAATGATCATATTTCTAGGGATAAACATAGAAAAGGTATAGGATAAATATGGCAAACAACAGAGAGGTAAATGACACAAACAGGGTGAAATCAACTATTAAGTTCTTATCATGGAATGTTGAAGGGTTAAATACGCCATTAAAGAGGAAGAAAATAATGGGTCATCTGAAAACATATAAACCAGACGTAGTATTTCTCCAGGAGTCCCATTGGAAAGCTGGAGATCCAAATATATTAAGGGGTAACTGGTTAAAAGAGTTTAAGCACGCCTCATACACTACAAAATCCAGAGGGGTATTGATCTTATTTAGCAAGTACATAAACTATGAGATCACACAGGAATGGGCAGACCCAGATGGCAGATTTTTGTTTCTGAAAGTAACCATTGAAGGTGAACAATACACATTGGTGGATATATATGCACCTAACACCCAAAACGCTGAATACTTCTCCGACATATTTTCACACCTACAAGACTGGGCGGAGGGTACAATGATCGTTGGAGGGGACTTCAATGTGGCAATGGATCCAACACTAGACGCCACAAGAGGAGGGAGGGAAAGTGGCCATAGAAGAGGACCCCCGTTAAGTTTATCATTACTCACTGACACCTTCCAACTAATTGACCCATGGCGATTTTTATACCCGACCTCAAAAGAATTCTCATTCTATTCCCATCCCCACAACACCTCTTCAAGATTGGACTATTGGTTCATTCCCAAAGCAATGCTCCATAGAGTCACTTCAGCCAAGATAGGAGACATTCTTATTTCGGACCATGCTCCTGTGTGGTTCACAGTACAGCTAGCGGATCCCAAACTCACTTCCTTTAACTGGAGATTCCCAGACTATATGATAAATTCAGCAGATTTTAAAAGACACTTAAACCATTCCATAACTAATTATTTTACGGACAACAAAGAACATGATCAAGACATTAACCTACTATGGCAGGCATCAAAACCGGTAATGAGAGGACATATTATTTCATACATAAGCCACCAAAAGAAAAAACTTAGAATAAAACTTATTCAAGCTAGTGAAAAGGTTAAAAATGCTTACTCCATATTAATAAATACCCCAAATGACCAGAATAGAAACTCATATAAGGAAGCCCAGACAATTTACGACATGCTATGTGCAGAGAAAGCACAAATGGACATAAATTTCCAAAAAAATAAATATTACAGGTGGGGAAATAAGCCAGGCAGACTATTGGCGACAATGACTAAGGCAGCTAAAGATATCAAACACATCACAACATTAAAGACACATAATGGAAAAAACACCACAAGCCCCATAGAGATAGAGAAGCTTTTTCTAAAATATTTTAAAACTTTATATGAGAAACCTTATGAAGACGCAAGGGATGGAGAGTTACTATTAACTCAGGCCAAGCTTAAAAAGTTATTACCCACAGATAGGGAACAATTGACAGCTCCTATCACGGAACTGGAAATTTCCACAATAATCTCATCCCTGCCATTAGGGAAAAGCCCAGGCCCCGACGGACTATCAGCGGCATACTACAAAATGCTCTCTCCCATACTACTACCACATTTAAATAACCTGTACAATTCCATCCTCAAAGGAAACATGGCACCAGACCGCTTCAATGACGCCAGAATTATATTAATCCCCAAGCCAAACAAAGACCCAACAGAAGTTTCCTCATACAGGCCCATTTCTTTATTGAATCAAGATCTAAAAATATTCTCAAAAATAATGGCACAAAGATTACAGTTAATTCTCCCAAATATCCTCCATCCTGCGCAAACGGGCTTCGTCAGAAACCGACATTCGGTGAACAACATCAGAACACTTATTGCAGCCCTAACACATACCAAGCTGGCAAGGGAGCTAGACAACCTAATACTAAGTTGCGATGCGGACAAGGCATTCGACCGAATCTCATGGTCCCACTTAACCCGGGTGTTCATACATCAGGAATTCGGCCCAGAATTCATACATATCTTCAATGCATTATATAAAGACCCCAAAGCATCTCTCACCATAAACTCCCTAAACTCCACACAATTCACATTATTCAGAGGGACACGACAAGGGTGCCCACTGTCGCCCCTTTTTTTTAACTTGGCATTAGATCCCATTTTACGTTATTTTGACTCTTTACCCGATTGGACGGGCATCAAGATAGGCGCAGACACAATTAAATTCTCAGCCTTTGCAGATGACCTATTGTTATATTTCTCCAACCCCAAACAAATCATCCCCACACTAATAACAGTACTCAACAGACTGGAAACGGTAACAGGTTTCAAATTAAACTATACCAAGACGATAGCATTAGCGCTAGGGCCGAGATCTAAACTAGGATGGGGAAACACATTCCCATTCACATGGGCAGTAAACACAATACAATACCTAGGTATAAACATACACCCGGACATCGAAAAACTATATGAACTTAACTACAACAGTTTGTTCACCAAATCTTACCAAGATTTTCAAAAATGGAAGAACCTGCCCCTCTCATACATAGGTAGGAGTCACCTGTATAAAATGATAACTTTCCCAAGGCTGCTATACTTGATACAAATGCTGCCCATAATGCCTAGAAAACAAGACCTAAAACTATTTAACAAAGCTCTATCCGCTTTTATATGGGGGGGAAAAAAAGCAAGGATCTCATTATTCAAACTCCAACAACCTAAAGAATTAGGGGGAGTGAACCTGCCATGCCTAAAGAGTTATGCGCTGGCAGCCAATTATAAAATAGCAATTGACTGGATTAAAGGCAACAATGTATACACCAGTAGATCCCGAGAACAAACCTTTAGCCCACATAAAGATCTAGTAGTGTTATTACATACACACCCCAATTCACTAGAAAAGGATTTAAGAGAAAACATCCTAATAAACACAACATGTACAGCATGGAGATCAACACGAATCAATAAGAAATTAAAAACACACAAATCCTTATTCATGCCGCTAAACGGAAACCCCAACTTTAGCCCCTATCACACACACCCATGCTTCCTCGAATGGAACAAAAAAGGATTGCGCTACATTTACCAGTTCATGGACTTGGCTCAATGGAAACCTTTAACTAGAGCCCAAATACAAGAAAAACACCCAAACATCACATTCCCGCTTTTCCAATATTTGCAGGTTGCTAGCTACATCACCAAACTTATACGAGATTTAACAAACCAGGACAAAAGTAACGACCTGGATTCAGCGGTTAGACATACTACAACAATATTAACCACATCACAAATTTACTCTAAATCTCGAAAACTATTAGACATCACCACCCCACCACTAGGTCTTTTAAAATGGCAAGCAGACTTTCCTAACATCACAATGGAAAAAATCCTATCATCATATGTAGAAATGAATAAACGCTTAGTGGCCAGCACATTCATGGAAATGAACCAAAAAATCCTCCACAGATCTTACTATACACCTAAACTAAGATTTCTGACCGGAGAATCTCAGACGTCTAATTGCTTTAAATGTCAAGAACCAAACGCAGACATGATGCACTGTCTATGGGAATGCTCAATTGTTAGAGAATTCTGGGGGGAAATACAGTCCTATATAAATTCACAATTAAATATACAATTCAAGATAACTAAAGAATGGGCCTTCTGGAATGTTTACACCAAACAAGATAAAACGACACTAACAAAAGGTACAAAACAATTACTACTTAAAATAGCAGCAGCAGGAAAGAAAACCATTCTTTCACAGTGGGTAGAAACTACACGAATCTCGCTATCACTTTTGTATCCTAGAATCCAACACATGTTCACAATGGATTGGACAGAAGCAATGACAAATAAGGAAAAATTAGTAAGCAAATTTGTCAACACATGGTTACCGTATATAATACTCCTTAGCGCACAAATGAAAGACGCGGTGAGAAATAGCCTTAAGTCTACTACATGGTATGACCTGGAGATGGTAGCAAATGAGAGACTTCCCTTTTAATAAAAAAGAAAAAAAGAGTATGCGCGGTTACATGGCCCAGTCAACCAGGGACAAGAAGTAAAGGGAAATGCCAACAGGGTTACAGATTTAATGAAGTATTGTATAAACCAAAATGTTTCTTTAATATCAAAATGTTTATTTACACCCCAACATCAACACCTTAACGCCATTGTCACGCAACATCAGAAAGAACGACAAACACCATATTACCTCGATAATTGTAAACTATACCTCTGACTCTAGTATTCTTGTGTCTAGAACCCCCAATGAACAAATATGTATAACATGCAATGATAAGCTTGTACTGTTACTTGTATGTGAAACAACTTGTGATAATCAATAAAAATTGTTAAAAAAAAAAAAAAAAAAATAAAGAAATTCTGGGTGAGATTTAATAGGATGAGAGATTCAGAAAGTGAGAGATTTGGTGAGAAATCTCCAGTTTTGTTAAAGCGGCAATCATTTACACTGCAAAATCAAACTGGTCTTGTAGTGTAAAGGATTGCCGCTTTAAAAAAACCTGGAGATTTCTTACCAAATCTCGCACTTTCTGAATCTCTCACCCTATTAAATCTCACCCTCTGTATGCGCTGGGAAGAATCTAAGGCTCAATGGGTCGTTTAATGAATGTGTACAATGCAGACTACATGCTGACTTCAGGGCAGCACAGTTGGCGTAATGGTTAGCATTACTACTATACAGAACTGAGGCCCCAGGTTCAATTCTAACCATGGCCATAACTGGAGAAAGTGTAGGTCATTTGTGACCTTTAAACACATTTCAATTTTGTATCATGAACAGGGGCAGGTAGTAAAAGTGCCACTGCCTGCTGACAAAGTGGTGTAATGAAGTGTTGTAATGGCTCTTGTTCCAGGGGAGATCTGCAGAGCAATCGCTCTCCATCCATTATTCTGGGTGCAGCTACACAGCCTTCGGTGTTATGTTATCAACACATCACGCACATAAATGCTCACGGTGCTACAAATATTATATGTGGAATGTAACCTGACACCACATCCACGCTTTACCTGAGGTTCTGGAAAAAGGATATTGGTGCGGGGATACTGTCGCTAGGTCGACAGTCAAAATGTCAACATGAGTTGACAACTCACCCTAGGAGCAGGAGATCCAACTGAAATCAGAAAGATCTTTTTGCTTTCCCACCTGAGCAGCCTGTGACTTTCTCCTTCTACGCGAGACCTGTGAGGCTCACTAGGGGCCAGATGCACTAAGCTTCAAAAGTGATAAAAATGGAGAGTGCTAAACAGCCAGCCAATCAGCTCCTACCTGCCATGTCACAGGCTGGGTTTGAGACATGTCAGGAAGGAGCTGATTGGTTAGTTGTTTATCACTCTCCATTTTATCACTTTTGAAGCTTATTGCATCAGGCCCCCAGAAACAATGCATATCTTGGCCTTTTCTCTTTTATTGCCAAGTTGCGTGACCAGGCGGCGCTGCATGCCGCAGCTTCCTGAAAATAGCGAGGGCCTCTGAATCACGCCACAAATGTGCATTTTGGTTTTGTAATCCATCGGATATCGCTACACAGTCAAGACACATTATACGGATGTCTGCTGTGCTGTTGGGAATGCTATTTCCCAGCCGTGTCAGACTAAAGACATTTCAGAAAATAAGACTCATGCGAAGCACAAGGTCTTCCGTCAAATGGCTTATTGCTGTCTGACATTTAAAGCAGTAGTATTTGTGGCAGTAAAACATTTAGCAGGATCCATCAAAAGATCTAACAACTCAATGACTATTATCTGCCTTTCAGAACGATAACGGAAGCAGGGACTAGCAGAGATAATGTATAACTGCAGCTTGCAGAGATATCAGCAAGTGCAAAATGTCGGCGGGAGATCTGGAACACAGGATGTTGGCGTGACCACGAGCAAAACAGAAGGGGATAGAAAGTCTCAGTCACTGAGGAGGAAATTTACGAAGATGGGAATTCTATTTCACATGGGATACCGAACCGATACCATCTATTACATACCCTCCAACATGGCCCATTCCATTAGGTACAAAATGCTCTGATCCTGGACTTCCTTACCAGTGGCAGTTGCAAAGGTGGGGCTGCAGGACAGTCCAATATTCAAAAAGGGGAGCCACACCTAATGCCACTCCAAAGATCACTGTCATGGACTCACTGGCAGTTGATGTAACCCCCTCTTTGAATTTTGGACTGTGCTGGAGTCCAACCTCTGTAACTGCCACTAGCAGGGAAGTCCAGGAACAGAGCATTTTGTACCTAATGGAATGGGTCATGTTGGAGGGTATGCGATTATCTTCTAGAAGGTGCTAAATAAATAATAAGTCGACTTATTGTTTGCCCATAGCAACATCCCATGTGAAACAAAAATCCAATCTTGGTACATTTCCCGGAGTCAATTTGCCTATGTTGGTACCTGCTTTAAATTGGGACAGATCTGCCTACATTCAAACTGGATGCTGCTTGCCAGAGCAGGGGGCGGGGCTTTACATCACTAGTACCCCACACCTAAAACACTGGCCCACATGGAGGGGGCAGGGCTAAATGATGCAAATTCATTGCCCAATCTAAAATGCAGAGTAAAATTAAAGTGGTCTACTAAAATTTGTGGGCTACATGCAAAAGCAGCCAGTATTTACCCTGCACAGGAAATCTTTTATTTATTTTTTTAAACTTATATGCTGCCCTTGCATTGAATTGTATCTGGAACTAACTTTTTTTTTTTTGCTTTACTTCCAAATCAGGCCTCATGTTCTTCAATATACTATGTTAATTAATTATAATCAGAAGCTACAGTATATAAGACACACACATTGGCTTTGCTTTGCCAATGACAGCTGGTTATGTAATTTGCTTATTCATCAGGTTCAATGACACCACTTATACAGCGCTACAGCTGCGGCACTAGAAAGAAATGTGCTTTCCCAGCACGTGTAATGACTGGAAAAGCCCTTCACTCTGCCAGCTCATGTGTACAGAGGAAAGCATTGGTCACGTGCTTCCCATACGACAGTGTATGCCGTCACGGGAACGTCATGACCCAATTCTCTGCCGGCGCCACCATACCAGGCATGTGTACCTATAGGCTAGGAACAAAGAACCAATGAGTGTGTATCATCAAGTGTGGACTGTACAGGATGTAGCAGATGTTCTAGTAACCTTATATAATCACCAGTTTCTTAACCAATTATGTACTGATTCAATGCACGTCAAAAAAAATATTATTTATATACACACAAAGTATTTTGCACTCATCATTCGTGCACGAGTGTGAATATATATTATATTACCGTACTGAAACATTGACAATACACAGTTATATTGAAACATTTTGGGGGAACATTTCAAAAACCCGTTTGATACTGTGTACAACCACGAACTGTGCTCATAGGCTTGATATCAACCAGAATTCACTTTATTTATTACCAGTTATTTATATAGCGCACACATATTCCGCGGCGCTTTACAGAGAATAACATTTGCATCAGTCCCTGCCCCAGTGGAGCTTACAATCTATATTCCCTACAACATGTAGTTAAAATGGGTTAATTTTTTTTTTTTTGGGGAGCCAATTAACCTACCAGTATATTTTTCGATTGTGGGAGGAATCGAACTCATGACCCCAGTGCTGCTAGGCATTAACGCGAACCACTACACCATCAGTGCTGCCCACAGATATCTGGACATATAGTGGTATGCCTTCTTCATGCATGGGCAGGGACCGATATCAATACCTAAAACAATCCGCGTGCACAAATAAATATGTCCAGAAGGATTTACAGTGCAATCTGGGACACATTCCTTCTGTCACTTGCTATCTGCACAGCTTCTCCCACATCTGGGATACAACTGTGGCGTCTTCAGCAGGGGAAACAATACTAACCCCGGCTTCCCTACAGGATACCAGAAGCAGGGCCGAGTGCAGTGTAACAACACTCTGACTGGAGGGATTAATCAGGATCTATAAATACACAGAACTACATATATGCGGATTATTTCAGCTCTCTCCCCTTAGTGACATTTACATAGTGGGACAATCTGGTTAATCTGAGCTTCCACTTAAACCATTATGTCCTAGTTGTTAGAAATAGCAGCCAGAGGTTGAAAATACTTCAAATATTTGAAATGATTGTTTATAATAAAGGGTGTATTTTCTTTCCACATGAAGTTCTGTATGTAATCAGAGTCCTCATATATTTACTGTAAAAGTTATTATTTGTTACCAGTAATTTATATATTCCGCAGCGCTTTACAGGGAATATTTGAACATTCACATCAGTCCCTGCCCCAGTGGAGCTTGCACTCTATATTCCCTACCACATGTACACGCACACACAGACGGGTTAATTTTGTTGGGAGCCAATTAGCCTTCCAGTATATTTTTGATTATGGAAGGAAACCGGAGTACCTGGAGGAAACCCACAAGAATATACAAACTCCACACAGTTAGGCCATGGTGGGAATCGAACCCATGACCTCAGTGCTGTGAGGCGGTAATGCTAACCATTACACCGTGTGTGCTGCCCATATCCCTACTTACAATCCGCAACCAATTTTTAATTTAACATCTTCTTGTTCTTGTTAACCTTCCAGAGAAGATACGCACTCACACCTCTAGCTACACTATAGAGTGGTTGCTATCAGAAGGCACAAATGAGGACAACCCCTGGCTGCCTACAGTTATACTGGATTCATTTCAAATGGAGCAAAAAAAGTCGGGCCTGGAATTGGCTCAGTGTGAAATGGTCTAACCAAGGCCAAATTACAGGGGGCCTTGGACACTACCAAAGTTATTCCTGGGTTTAACCCAGGAGGAGCTGATTGGTGCGCTCAGTATCACATGATGATGACAACACCGCCAAGGCATCTATGGTCAGACTGAAGACCCTGGTTAGACATGAACAGTGATGACCTGGGAATAAAGCCGATCCATCCGCCAGCGTGAAAAGCCTAAAACCCGGCTCTAACCACATGTCCAGTGTCCCAGGTTGTAGCTAGGTTTTAAGAGGTATATTTTCTAAGATAGGAGTTGTAATTAAGATGGGATATTGCCCATAGAAACCAATCATATTCTACTTATTTAGCACCTTCTGGAAGATAATAAATAGAGACAGGTTGCTATAGGCAACATCCCATCTTTAATAGAACTACCATCTTTGTAAATGTACCCCTTAAGTCAGAGATGGGGAACCTTCGGCCCTTCAGCTTTTGCTGAACTACACATCCCAGCATGCCCTGCAACATTTGTAGCATGGCCACATTGCAAAACTGTGCATACTGGGATGTATAGTTCCACAACAGCTGGAGGGCCGAAGGTTCCCCATCCCTGCCTTATGGTACTCATACAATGAGCCAATTCCGACGGGGACATGAGACTGGCCCAAAGCGGCTCAGCTTGACGTCCCCTCAGCTCTGATGCATGGTCCCATGCACATCGGACATGAACCAGTGGTCGTACCTGCTGGCCGTCCGACCACTCGACCTGGGACCTCCTTCCGTGTGTGGCGGGAGGTGGGCAGTGGGGTCCGGCCAGCTGGTGGTGGCAGGCAGTTTGTAATGGCGGGCAGCGGGGTACGTCTGAGCAGCAGCGGCGGCTGGGGCTTGTAGCAGCATTTTTCCGGACGGCAGAATGTGGCTGCTGAATATTTTGACATGACTGGCCGGACGTTCAGCCAATCAATGTCCGGCCAGGCATTTCAAAATATTCAGCAGCCGCATCCCGCCGCCCGGCAAGATGCCGCTACAAGCTCCAGCCTCCCAGCCCCCACTCAGACAGACCAAGCTGCCCGCCACTACGAGTGGTCTGCCCCCGGAAGCCACCACCAGCTGGCCGGACCCTGCTGCCCGCCCCTGCAGCAGCTCCCCGGGAGTATTACATGCAATAGATTGCATGTGAATTATTGCATGTAGAAATGGCACATCAAGTACCACATCGCATGTGAGCCTCCCGGTGAGCTGCCGGGGGGGCTCTGGGAAAACTGGTCCAACTTGTCCTTAGGACAAATTAGCCCAATGTATGGGGGCCTTTAGTGTGAGAGTGGTATCAATTCCATACAACTTATGGCAAGGAAATTTACTACAGGTAATAAAAAAGTACCAGAGTGTAGCCACAAATTACCTAGACTACTGCTAGGAAATAATACCTAAAATCCGATTGGATGTTTTGTTGAAGACCCGGGGCGAAAAATCCCAGGTCCAGCAAGCCGGCAATACGACCCAGGTTAAAAGAAGGGTTTTACTTGGTTCGGACCTGGGTTGCTGGACAGTGTGAATGGGTAACCTGGGTCGAGCAAATGCCGGGTTGCTCCTGTGATGGACCAGCGTCCAAAATCCGGATGTAACCCAGTATTTGCGATGTGAAAGGGGTATAAATCTACCATATGGTCTACAATTGCCGGGCTGAAAAAAAAAAAAAAAAAAGTTATGCGTTAAATAAAAAAAATACATATTAAAGACTGCCCCAAAGAATAAACCTGTCCATTGAAATTCTGCAAACGAGACAAAAATAGTATTCCTGGACAGGAATGGAGTTCATCCCTGACGTATCATGCAAACTAAACCAGACAAGTCAATCTTACCCTCGATGCTCAGCTCAAAGCATATGTGGCAAAATGACAGGGTCTCCATTTCGGTGCCCAACTTGCAGATGCCACAGACATTGTCGTCATTCAAGTCAATGTTCACAAACTGCTCCTCTACAGCCATGGTGCCCCTGAGACAGAGGGAGAGAGAGAAGACTACATCACCAGAGGAAGAGAATAATGGTCCTGAGGCAAACACAGCTGCTTTGGGCCTTTGGCTAAACAAAGGCATCACGTATGTTACCCATTTATATTCAAATATAAAAGTCTGTGTGCATTATCCTCTAATTAAACTCAAAATGATTTCCCTAATTAAAACAATTTTGCTGGGAACTGGAATCGCTGTTAATGGTGAAGAAGGATCTTCTGCCTGAACAATAACATAATTGTAAAGCAAAAAGACCAGATTTTGGGAGACCAATCAACGTACTCAAAGAATTAGTAATTCATTTTTAGAAGGTTCAAATGCTATTCACGGCACCCTTAGGCCACAAGATTCTTGAGAAATGTTATTTATATGTCGTCCTTAGGAGGGTAAGGACACAGGTTATGATTGGAATCCACCAGCACTAGATTTGCTTACCCCATTTACCGTAAATAATTTGAATTGGTCCTGGACACCCCTGCAAGTGTCCCAAGGCCCCCCAGAGTGCTGCGGCACACAGTTTGGGAACCAATGTATAACTTTCTCATTGTGCAGTAGGTCTCATTAGCGATATTGTGAAATGTTATTCTATGGCCCAGATCTATCGAACGTTGGAGAGCGATACAGTACAGGCCGTGTCTGAGAAATATCAGATGCTGACCTCTCTCTCTCCAAGCTTTACTAAATCTGGGGGAGAGGAGATAAGCCTTCAAAAGTGACAAAGTAGAGAGATAAAGTAATCAGCCATTTAGCTCCTAACTGCCAAATGACCATTTTTTTTTTTTTTTTTTTTAAAGCGTGCCGGAGCGGATAGGCTGGTATTTTGTTTATCTCCACGGCTTAGGACATCTGCTTCTGCGTGTGTTGGGTCTATCCCATTTTGGATTTAAAGCAGGCATGGCCAAACTGTGGCCCTCCAGCTGTTGTGAAACTACAGGTCCCAGCATGCCTTGACACAATTTTGCTAGTAAGGAAAGCTAAAACTATGGCAAAGCATGCTGGGATGTGTAGTTTCACAACAGCTAGAGGGCTAAAGTTATATTTATTCATATTAACAGTAGTTATTCATTTTAACAGCAGCAGCAGTTCCTGCATCGGTTGGAAGCCTCTGAAAGTTATAAAAGGTTTCTGATGTATAAGGGATGAAGGGAGGTTATGGCAGTGGAGTCACGTCTACCAATCTGCATGACAAGATGAGGCCTGTGATCAAAGCGAAAAAGTATAATTTGCAAGTCAGGCGAAGTTCAAACAGCTCATTGGAGAAGTAATCAAGCAGAAAATGCTAGCAGTGCTGCAACTGCCTCTAACACATCCGCGCCAATCAACCATGTCCCAATGGCTGGAGGTCCCTGACTTTTATGGCAGTTGAACACAGAAACATCCAGTGTTCTAGCTTCTTAGAGCAGCCTACCAGCATGGGAGATCTCAGCATGGGGGAACGTCAGGGGCAACATAAAAGTTAGGCCTGGTCTGTTTTGTAGCCATAATTAACCAACAGCAATAAATATATTTGTTCTGAGTAGTCAATGCACACTTATCTGGAAACAGGCGTTCCATTATGTTACATGTGACACAGAGCTGGGAGAAACAGATCTTTGTGAAGAGATTCAACAAGCCCAATTACAGTGCAATATTATGAAAGCAGAAGAGAAGTCACACAACGATTCTCAGTCACATGAACCGTGGCCAATGGGAAACACGCAGAAAACAAACTTCACTCCATCTGTACAATGCTTCTATAATAACTCCATACAGCCAGTGACCTTAAACATTTCTCTAGTAGGAACAGAACTGGATTCAGCACTTTAGAGGGGTGTGGATCGTTTGGTCTACAACAAATACCGCCTGTCGGCACATGTCAGCTCAAAAAACAGTGAAAAACTCCATGTCAACCTTTTGACTGTTGACCTAATGCTTGTGTCGACCTAATGACCGTATTCCCTTTAGAGATAACCTATTAATGCCAAATAGGTGATAATATCAAAAATATCAGAAAAATGTAATAACTATTAAACAGCACCAAATACATTAAGGAGAGTATATATCAAAGCTGGAAGAGAGGTAAAATGGTGAGAGATAATGTACCAATCATCTCTTGAAATTTTTCAAACGGACTGCAAAATGTAAGACAGAAACTGAATGGCTAATACTTTATCTCACACAACGTTATCACTCGCCAAGATTTAATAAACACCCCTCTTAGTACTAATTAGGAAGGAATTATAGAAAGTCAGGAGCGGAATTATAGAAAGTCAGGAGCTACAAATCATCGTACTCAGAAATAGAGGATTATGGTATAGATGATAGACAATGTCTAGGTCGACAGTGACTAGCTTGACACCTAAGAATGGTCGACATACCCTAGGTCAACAAGCTTTAGGTTGACATGAATATGGTCGACATGAGTTATTCTGGTGTCTATGTCGACATGGACACCGTACAAGTGTCGGGCACGGTGCCTCACTACCCTCGGCACACTATTATATTCTTACGCTATGCCCACTTGGACAGTAAAGTATGAAAAACCATCTATAAAATAAAAACCGTGTTGATCTTCTATCAATGTCAACCCTACTTAGGTGTTGACCTAGTCACCGTCAACCATTAGCAGTCGACGTAAACAATGTCGACCCAGGTGCCGCATACCAAAATGGAGACTATGGAATACCACACACACACTATAGAATCCCCCTTCCTCTACTAAATGTGCCCCAACAAGTTACATTAATGTTTAACTATATCCTTTGTTTCTTTGGAACAAAACACGGAACTAACACAGCCTCCGGGGGCCCAGAGCACAAGTCCTTTGTTAGTAAACTGAACTTTGGAGGTCTGAGTGGTGTGCAGCGTATAGGGGTGATTTGTGATCATGTCAATAAAAGACTCAATAATGTAAACATGATTCTGGGAGATAAAGACCTTAAGGTGTTAGTAATCTGATTATGTGTAGCACTGGTGTTGGCTAGGGCGAGTCAAAACTTTACATCGATCTACAATTGCAATGTGACTTAGAACACACACACACACACACACACACACACACACACACAGTAAAATACACTTCAAAATCAAATACTATAACAAAAGCAAATATTGAAGAAAAATAAAATAAAAACAAACACTTTGTAGATCAAACAGAACAATAGACTTTTTTTTTTGAGGCCCCATGATGGGTCTATATGCCCCACAGCTATCATTCACAGCACAACACGAGGAGTAAATAACAAAAGGCAACAAAGAAAAAATAAAAGTAACTCAAGAAGGAAACTTGTTTCAAACTGGTTTCTAAAACATCTATACATTAGCAGATTAAACTATAGAACTGGCAATCAGGCCACCAAACACCTGTATGCTATCTCTAATGATAAATATAGGACATTAAACGAGTTCTTATACTGTTTTGTGATCATGTATTGTAACCAATCCATATTATCTGAGCTGGCAAGACAGAGGATGTACTTACATTACATTAGCCTGTAGTATATGAAGAGGATCCCAGCTTGCCTTCCTGCCTCACTCACTGTCTTCTCCCCACTCACTCTCACTCCTTACTTACACTGTACCAGCAGCATGGACATCCCCTACCAGATCACTCACTCACTGGATCATACCAACACCTCACATTGTGGGGGTGAGTGGAGGTGGGTTTAAAGCAATAACAACAAAGTACACCAAGAACAACTGTCTCAGGATTTTTGTTGTTTTACAGTTAACAGCAAGAGACAGAACAGATAGCACATACAAATATCAAGAAAATCACACACCTTTGTCTTTCATCACACCCCTAGAAAACATGATACAGCCCACGCCAATACTACATCATACAGCACTGATGCCAGGTAATGGACGAACCCATTGCAGAAACGGGGGGGGGGGAGCAACAACAAGAGAATGTGCTCCGTTATAAAAGTAACATAATGCTAGTTCGGAGTACATTCAATTCTGCATGAACGGCTATAACAGCAATACATGGTAAGCAGGGAATACCTCCGGCGGTGCTCCCTATACTCCATGGTGAGTGGTGCAGTCCGGCTGTGTATAGTGCCCAGGAAAGTACACGCTGTTCTTTACGTCATGAAGAGACGTTCTGAAACAGGGCGGGGAGGGGCTGTGATAGGCCCCGCCCACATACAGATTCCAACTACAGGACAGAACAGAAGAGGCTGTTACATTGTGTCTCATGGCTTCCCCGTAATTTCCCTGGCACTTTGTGTTCTGCGCCCGCCGGCAGTTTTTTTTTGGAGAGGGGAGGGTGGTAAGGCATAACTTTTTTTTTTTTTTTTAAGTATATATAAATAAAACATATATAATATATATCAAAACAAAATTTACTGCGCTATATAAGAATGTAATAAATAATATTATCTGATGTATGAGAAAAGAAATCGAATAGTGTAGTATATTTGGAAAGTTTATTGCAAAAGAAAACAAAAACAAAAACTCCAATATATAAAGCATAAAATATTGCACAGAATATGGGCCAGATGGACTAAGCTTGAAAAGTGATAAAATGGAGAGTGATAAAGTGCCAGCCAATCATCTCCCAACTGTCATGTTACAGGCTGGGTTTAAAAAATGACAGGTAGGAGCTTATTGGCTGGTTGTTTATCACTCTCAATTGTATCACTTTATAAAGCTTAGTACATCTCGCCCTTATTTGTTGCAAATAAAGCTTATTTGAACTGAGGGAGAATTAGTAGGTCCCAAACCAGGAGTTTGCCTCAATGTGTTTTGTCCACAAAAGGCTTATACTATACTGCAGTTGTTCCCAAACTGTGTGCCTACCATGGAGTGCCTCGGGTTGGGGGTCCATAACCGAAACAAATTATGTGTGATCAAAATGATAGGCAGAACCATTTCAGACCGCACAAATTAAGCGGTATATTGCCGTTTCTTTACCGTTTCAAAACGGTAATATGTGCGGTCTGAAAGGTCCAGAGTGAATTTACCGTTTTAAAATAACCGGTATTTTAAAACGGTAATAAAGCAGGGTCCTACACATTTCAGACCTGTTTTTTTTTGCGGTCTGAAACGGTACCCAGGCAGCAGTGAGCACTATTGGTTCCCAGTGCCTGCATATTTAATGAGCCGGCCACTAATTACATATGCACATATGTAATTAGCCGATAATTACATTTGTGCATATGTAATTTGCCACTCATTACATATGCGCATATGTAATGCATGGCCGGCTCGTTAAATATGCACTGCGCTGGCTAAGAGGGGACCTGGCTCAGAGGGGACCCGCTCCCCCCAATGTGTTTAAGAAAACCCCCATGCGCCGGTACCTCGTGCCTTACGATCCCGGCTGTCGGCTCCTGTTGCTTATAAAAAAAAGTGCCTTTCGGAAAATGGCTGCCCCATAGGAAAGACTGTTTGAAAAAACTAAAAAACGGTCTTTGGTATGGGGGCAGCCATTTTCCGAAAGTCACTTTTTTTAGAAGCAGCAGGAGTCTGCACAGCCGGGATCCGCAAGGCATGAGGTACCGGCTGCACTGGGGGCTTTCTTAAACACATTGGGGGGGGGGGGGTGGGTGGGTGTTAACACCCCCCCCCCCCAACCAGCAGGGCTAACACCCCACCCCCCACCCCCAATGTGTTTAAGAAAGCCCCCCGTGCACCTCCTAGCTACACCTCTGGGGGTCACTTCACCGGACCTCAGACGTTGGTCTGAGTGGCGGTGGTTCGTCGGTTGGGCTCCAGGTGTCTGTTTGGTGGCGAGGCTGGCGTCTAAGCGGCAGAGGGTCTGGGGACTGAGCCGGTGACTCACTGCTCTGTCTGGCTGTTTTCTTTGGTACTTGTGTAGAATCACGGCTCCCACGATGGGCATCGTATACGGAAAAATCGCATCGCATGAGATCGCATGAGATCGCATGCGATCTGATGCAATGCGATGTCATTTTTCACTGAAATTATGGACATGAGTTGAAATCATGTAAAATGCACCACAAATGTCATTTTTCACACTGTACCACCCCCACTATCAACGCCAACCCGAAGTGTGGCGAGCGCAGCGGTACGCGTCCTACGACCTTTTCATACCCCCACTATCCACGTCGGCGTGGAGTTGAGAATAGAAAGTGTGGCGAGCGCAGCGAGCCACCGAGCCCGAAGCGTGGCGAGCGTACGCGGATACCTGTGAAGCCCGCTACGCTCGCCACACTATTCTATTCTCAACTCCACGCCGACGTAGATAGTGGGGGTATGAAAAGGTCGGAGGACGCGTACCGCTGCGCTCGCCACGCTTCGGGTTCGCGTTGATCGTGGGGTGGCGTAAAGTACTTTTGGGGGGACATTTCACTGTTCTGGGGTGTTTTTGGGGCTTTCTGGCCCATTTACCATTGTTCCCTATGATGATTTGGTGAAATTGAGGTATTTAACATTGTTCCCCATGAGAAATCGGGGGCATCGCGCAGGGCCGGTGCTAGGGTGTTCGGCGCCCCCCTGCAAACTAAAAATTTGCGCCCTCCCATACTTTGCAAAAAAGCAGCGTGTGACTAAGACGGAAGCTGAGAGTAAAAGTTGTTTAATGCCCATAGTAGTAAAGCTTCTGCTCTTATACACATAATGTGACCGATAGCAACAGAGCTGTAACTAGAAACTTTGGTGCCCTGTGCCAAAATAGGAATTGGTGTGTTTCCCCCCCCCCCCCCCCCCACACACACACAAAAAGGGTCATATTAAGGGCATGCCTTCGTGTAGAAGGGGCATCGTCACATAGTACAAATTCACATTATACCATAGTTGTGCCATTTATACACATTGCGCAGCTAAAGCTCCTTAGGCACACTGCACCAGGTAGAGCCCCTTGAACTCACTGCACCAGCTAGAGTCTCTTAAATTAACTGTGCAAGGTAGAGCCACTTGTACGTACTACGCCAGGTAGATCCCAATGAACACACTGCGACACCCCAGCGCACATTAATACGCCATTCCTCCACCCCTCCCCAGCACACAAATATGCCATTCCTCTGCCCCACCCCAGCGCACATTAATACGCCATTCCTCCACCCCTCCCCAGCACACAAATATTCCATTCCTCTGCCCCACCCCAGCGCACATTAATATGCCATTCCGCTGCCCCACCCCAGATTAATACACCATTCCTCCGCCCCAGCCCACATTAATACACCATTCCTCCGCCCCAGCCCACATTAATACACCATTCCTCCGCCCCAGCGCACATTAATACGCTATTCCTCCGCCCCAGTGCACCGTAATACGCCATCCCTCCGCCCCAGTGCACATTAATACGCCATTCCGCCACCCCAGCGCACATTAATACGCCATTCCTCCGCCCCAGCGCACATTAATACACCATTCCTCCGCCCCAGCCCACATTAATACACCATTCATCCGCCCCAGCCCACATTAATACACCATTCCTCCGCCCCAGCCCACATTAATACACCATTCCTCCGCCCCAGCGCACATTAATACACCATTCCTCCGCCCCAGCGCACATTAATACACCATTCCTCCGCCCCAGCGCACATTAATACACCATTCCTCCGCCCCAGCGCACATTAATACACCATTCCTCCGCCCCAGCGCACATTAATACACCATTCCTCCGCCCCAGCGCACATTAATACGCCATTCCTCCACCCCAGCGCACATTAATACGCCATTCCTCCGCCCCAGCGCACATTAATACACCATTCCTCCGCCCCAGCCCACATTAATACACCATTCCTCCGCCCCAGCGCACATTAATACGTCATTCCTCCGCCCCAGCGCACATTAATACGCCATTCCTCCGCCCCAGCGCACATTAATACGCCATTCCTCCACCCCAGCGCACATTAATACGCCATTCCTCCGCCCCAGCGCACATTAATACACCATTCCTCCGCCCCAGCCCACATTAATACGCCATTCCTCCGCCCCAGCGCACATTAATACGCCATTCCTCCGCCCCAGCGCACATTAATACGCCATTCCTCCGCCCCAGTGCACATTAATACGTCATTCCTCCGCCCCAGTGCACATTAATACGTCATTCCTCCGCCCCAGCCCACATTCATACACCATTCCTCCGCCCCAGCCCACATTAATACACCATTCCTCCATTCCCAGCCCACATTAAAACGTCATTCCTCCGCCCCAGCCCACATTAATACGTCATTCCTCCGCCCCAGCCCACATTAATACGTCATTCCTCCGCCCCAGCCCACATTAATACACCATTCCTCCATCCCCAGCCCACATTAATATGCCATTCCTCCGCCCCAGCCCACATTAATACGCCATTCATTTGCCCCAGCCCACATTAATACACCATTAATCTGCCCCAGCGCACAGTAATACGCTATTCCTCCACACCACCCCAGCGCACAATAATAAACCATTCCTCCCAAGCACACATTAATACATAATTCCTCCAGCCCTCCCAGCACACATTGCAGGTATACATACTGTATTTCCCCAAGCACATATTGTTCAGATAAATTGTCTCCCCTCTCCTCATCCTCTCCCTCCCCCCTCCCCAGGTCACATTGTTTAGGTACATTTCATCTTCCCCTAGCACACATTACAGCCCCCAAACCCTTTAATGTTGAGCAGACTTTACCAGAAACTCCTCTATGTGGCTAGCAGTGCATCAGGCTGACCATCTTCTCCTCCTGAGTCCTGTCCGTCCTGGGCTCCTCCAGTGCACACAGACACGTCATGTGCAGCCAGCAGCGTGTGATTAGTTTCCTGTGTCTCAGGACAGGAAGCAAACGTACAGAGAGAGACTTCAAAGACCAGAGCTCTGGTGCCCCCACTGATATGAGGTCGTCAAAAAACTGAAGGGGATCTAGACACACTTGATCCGAGGTGAGGGGGCGGTGCTCTTGTCTGCGTGCAGCACGGAGGAGCAGCGTGGAGGAGGGCAGCAGCAGCCGACAGCAGCACACAGCAGAGTATGCAGAGCAGTGACAGCGCCTCTCTCGGTTGGCGCCTCCCTGCTTTGCATCCTTTGCTGAGCGGGTAGCGCCGGCCCTGGCATCGCGGGTACATTGAGCCATTTAACATTGTTTCCTATGGGGAAATCGTGGGCCTGGACCATTTAAGCCTTTTTTAGCCGCATACGACGCGACCGACGCGATTTTGACTTTTTTCAATGCATTTCAATGGGAAAATCGGGGGCATCGCGTCGGTCGCGTTGTATACCACTAAAAATGACACCCGATGCCCGCGATTGTGGCCGTGCTAGGAAACAAGTACCATCGCCTTTATTGGCTATGGTTACATAACAGGGATACATACAGTATAAAGCTGCAATATTTTATTTAAATTGCAGTGCTATTGCAGTGCTATTGGAATAGCATTTCCACATGTGAAATGTGAAACTGTTTTATACTGTAGATTGTCAATGGTAAAAGTGTTACGGAGGATGAGGAAATAGCAGAAATGTTTAATGAGTTATTCTCATCAGTGTTTACTAGTGGAGAGCAGACAGTGGAACACACATGTACCACAAACGGGATTAACAAGCCGGATCTCAATATTGATTTCAAGACCGAGGAAATAATATTGAGGCTCGGCAAAATCAAAACAAACAAATTGCCAGGACCGGATGGGATTCATCCTAGGGTACTAATGGAATTAAGGGAGGAACTAGCGACCCCTCTATATTACATCTTTGATAATTTGCTATCATCAGGTAAGGTACCAAAAGACTGGAGAATAGCAGAGTTAGTGGCAATATTCAAAAAAGGGAGGATCCTGCTAATTACAGACCTGTGAGCTTAACCTCAATAGTGGGTAAACTATTTGAAGTATTCTTAAGGGATGGTAATGAGGAATATTTAGACTTTCATAGTTTACTCAGTAATAACCAGCACGGGTTTGTGAAAAATCGTTCATGCCAGACTAATTTACTAGGTTTCTATGAGGAGGTTAGCAAAAATCTTGATAATGGAAAAGCTGTAGATGTGATTTTCCTTGATTTTGCTAAAGCCTTCGACACCGTACCACACAAGAGGTTGATAAACAAAATGGAGGACCTGGGATTAGGGGTAAATATCTGTGGATGGGTAGGGAACTGGCTGTGTAATAGAGAGTAACTGTGAATAGTGCCATATCAAATATGATGCCGGTACTAAGTGGAGTGCCACAGGGGTCGGTGCTAGGGCCCATTTTTTTTAAACATATTTATTAACGATATTGGGATAGGGTTGCTCAGCAATGTATCCATCTTTGCAGATGACCCAAAACTGAGCAGAGTTATTAAATCATCAGAAGATGTCACCACGCTTCAAAATGATCTTGACAATCTAGATGAGTGGGCAAAAAAGTGGAAGATGAGGTTCAATGTGGATAAATGCAAGGTCATGCACCTTGTGAGACATAACCAGTGTGCTAGTTATAACCTATGCGCATAGGCGAATCTAGGGGGTGGTCCACGGGTGCACAGGACCACCCATTAGCCCATTTTGTAGCTGAGGGATGGGGCTTTCCAACGAGCCCAGCCCCGTGTCTCTAGCCTCCTGGGAACCAGAGATACTGCCAGGCAAAGCTGGAACGTTTTCCCTATAGGATAACATGGGACCCGCTAATTCCGACCCGCACCCAGTTCAACAGCTGCCAGTTCCCCCTTCTGCATCACTGAAGCTCAAGGTTGATGTCAGTCAAACCCAAATCGCCGGGCCTTCAGTCTGATACCAGGCTGGATCCATATGGGTTAATTGGTTCCAGGGATATTGAGGTTAAACGTTTTTTTTTTTTTTTTTCTTAAATGTCATTTCATGACTGTTTATGTTCTTTGAGGGCAGATTTCTCTGTAACCAAACAGCCCAGTTTCACGGGACCAAAAATCATTCGAAGCCAACTCAAAAGTTCTTCAATATGATACTGGTCTCATGTAAATGGGTCAGTTGGTTCCGAAGATATAGCTTGTTGGTTAAAGGGGTGTAGGGAGAGGGGAGTGTTTGTCTCTCCCCCTCACACCAGAAAATGCAGGGACTAGGATGGTGTATAAGGGGTCAGCCTGGGAATGTCCCTGCATGATCCTAGTACCACATTCCCGGGTAAATCCCTGCATTTTCTGTTGTGAAAGGGGTATTATTTCAAACAGCCGTGACCTGCAGTGCTCTGAATACAGCCGGGCAGCCCCCTGCTCTCTGCCCAGCTGTCAATGACTGTCACCCCTGCAGCTTCTGCTCCAATTCTTCTCCCCGCTTTCACCTTAGCCCGCCCCCCTTTAATCATGTGGTGCCGGCGCCCGGTGTGCTCCCCCGACGTCACGCACAACAGTGCGCATAATATTTCAAATGTCCACTCGTTTAGAGGGGACACCAGGAGGGGAGTGGGAGCGTGCTCTGCGCTGCGCTCTGCTCCTCTCCCCATAGAAGCAGCTGCACCGCTCTCCATCTTTCCCTGCAGCAGCAGCGAAGGCTCATATAAAAATTTACAGTAAGTGGCACTTTTTGGGGGCATTGCTTAAGGGACGCTACAAGTATATGGGGGCAGTATGGGGGGGCATTACGCATAATGTGTGGCTTAATGTGTAAGGGGCATTACGGTGTGCAGCATCATGTGTAAGCGGCATTATGTGTGCAGCATGATGTGTAATGGGTACTATGGTGCACGGCATCATGTGTAATGGGTTCTATGGTGTGTGGCATCATGTGTAATGGGTACTATGGTGCGCGGCATCATGTGTAATGGGTACTATGGTGTGCGGCATCATGTGTAATGGGTACTATGGTGTGCGGCATAATGTGTAATGGGTACTATGGTGCCATAAAGCAAGAACCCCCTAGCAATGAGCACGTAGGTAAGCAGCACTTATGTGGCAAATATGTAATGGGCATTACGGTTTGTTATATAGTATGTAATGGGCATCATGATGTGTGGCACAATGTGTAATGGGCATTATGGTGTGTGGCCTAATGTGTAATTGGCATTACGGCGTGTGGCATTACGTGTAATGGGTATTACGGAGTTTGCTAAAATGTGTAATGGGCATTACCGTGTATGGTCTAAAGTGTAATACCACACCCCTTTTTGTGATGCCACGCCTCCTTTCCATGGGGCCACGCCCCTTTTTGCCGCGCGACTACGCCGCGCAAAGGCCCCACTGCTTTTATGTCTAGTTCTGGGACCACCCATTACCATAATTCTAGATTCGCCTATGCCTATGCGGGGAGGTATTGGGTAATTCAGTACTTGAAAAGGATCTAGGAGTCCAAGTAGACAACAAACTGGGGTGCAGTGCCCAATGTAATATAGCAACAAAAAAGCCCAACAAAATTCTAGCATGTATTTAAAGGGGCATGGAAACTAGGGACTCAAAAGTAACTATGCCACTGTACAAAGCATTGGTTATACCTCACCTCGAATGTGGAGTACAATTCTTGGCCCCACACTATAAAAAGGACATCATAGAATTGGAAAAAATCCAAAGAAGAGCAACAGAGCTAATTAGGGGAATGGAGAATTTAAGCTATGAGGAGAGATTTTGTTAATCTAGAAGAAAAAATGTATTTCCGGTCAGAGCAGTCAAACTTTGGAATTCTCTTCCTGGAGAAGTGGTGTCGGCAGACACAATAAATACGTTCAAAATAAGGTTGGATAAGCATTTATTGGTTAAAAACATCCATGGGTACAACTAAGAAACATAATCTGTCTTTAAAAATATCAGAACATAATGTACAACCAGGGATAGCTATTATAAACCTAGGTTGAACTAGATGGACGCAAGTCTTTATTGAGCCTTATCTACTATGTAACTAAGGGCCTTATTCTAGTTCACTCTTTGAGGCAAATTCCTTCTTAGCTGGACAAAACCATGTGCACTGCAGGGGGCGGATGTAACATGTGCAGAGAGAATTAGATTTGGGTGAGTTATTTTGTTTCTGTGCAGGGACAATACTGGCTGCTTCATATATGCAATATACTGTAGATCTCACTTTGAAGAAAAACCCCACCCATTCTCTCTGCACATGTTACATCTGCTCCACCTGCAGTGCACATGGTTTTGTCCAGCTAAGAAGGATTTTGCCTCTAAGAGTGAACTAGAATAAGACCCTATGTAACTATTTATGATACTCATTTCTCCTATTCTATATACAGCCCTAAATATCTTGGAAGAGAAACGAGAAAAATCACTTAAATAATGTTCTTGAACTCTTGCCATAACTGTTATTGCCTAGTTGTAGTTCATTATGTGGGTATAATGCATGAACTTTTCTCATTGTTTTTACGTAGTTAATAGGCAGGAATGTATGATCTCAATTAAAATAAATAAATAAAATTATTCTCTAAATTGTTATTTTTTTTAACCGACTGGAGAACTTTCCAGAACCACTTGAGATTCCAGTAGATCACATTATTTTCAGCAGTATTGGATTCAATGTGACTTGGACATAGTAGCAATTCTGTGAATTACAGTGCATGGAGGGGGTGGGGGTTATGCTGACCCAGGTCTAACTTGCAATTATGTTAGAAGTTTCTGTGTATTTAATGGGGGGGTGGGGGTGGTGTGGCTGCAGATGTAATGTTGGGAGGGGTGGGTGCTGTGGTGTATGTAATGCGGGGGGGCGCTCACCCGCTGGATCCAGATGCCGGGCGGAGGGGGGCGGAGCTTCTGCAGCTGGGCAGAGGGGGAGCGGGTGCCGCCGCACTTGAAGGCCCATGGGAGGTGCTGTCACGCATGCGCAGCAGCCCTCCCACGGCCATTTTGGATTTGGGCAAAGCGCCCAGTTAGTCCAGGGGGGAGCGCGGCCAGCCCGTTTTTAATGAGTTTTGGGCCGGCCCACCGGGAAATGGCCAGGTTTCCCGGCGGGCTAATCAGCCCCTCTCTTGATCACATCATTGGGCTTGCAGTAGTCAATGACCTTATGCAGGTTTGGATTTCCCACTATATCCTAGCAAAGGGCTTTGAGGGGTTAGTCAGAAACTCTAAGGGAGGAATTAAATAGTTTTGTTTGTGCCAGTGATTACCCATGCCCAAATGCACTTAGTTCAGTTTTGTAAAGCAGCTAAACCCATGCCAAGTGCTGGGCATGTTATTTTTGGGCACCCAAAATCCAGACTTGCATATTACTGCTTGCCACCCCAGGAGTATATGTGTGTGTGTGTTTTATGTAAGAGTGGGGTGAGCTGGGGGATAAAGCTGTTTACATTAAATAAAGGGGGAGCTGGCAGAACATCCATGGTACTTACCTATGTGGCAAGTGATGCAGGCCATGGTATATGGTAGTAATGGACTGGACACTCTTGGACACTTTTTGAAACATTGCCTTTCAGTTAGAATGCATGGTAATGCATAATTGCCTACCCTCCTAGAATGGCTTAGAGTCTACAGAAAATTGGATGCCATCCTGGTTCCCCAGAAAGGTTGTCAAGTTACCTGCATCCCACAAGACCCCCCACATCCTCCTCAGTCACCAACTTGCAGAGTGAGCGAACCAAGGGGAACCCGCTTTGTGGTGGAGCCAAACCTTCTGCCACACAACCATCCAATTGGCCCACATTCCTGTCGGCCATGCCCTCTGAATATGACCAGAAAAGTAAGTAGGGCAGTGATTTTCAACCATTTTATCTTGCGGTACACTAGATAAGATTTTCAAATTGCCAAGGTGCACCATGAGATCCCCACAGGGCAAAACACATTGGCCCCCACGGGAAAAAAAAAAAACCTATTGTCCCCCATATAAATAACAATCACACTGGTCCCCACAGGTAACAAAAAAAAAATACATTGGCCCTTTACATGAAAAGAAGACACCAGTAAATAACTGGTGGTGGCTGTAAACTGGTATGGGAATCTCTAGATCCGGGGCACACTTGAGAACAGCTCAAGGCA
Source organism: Crinia signifera (assembly GCF_055691185.1). Taxonomy (NCBI): domain Eukaryota; kingdom Metazoa; phylum Chordata; class Amphibia; order Anura; family Myobatrachidae; genus Crinia; species Crinia signifera. The sequence goes on from NC_139218.1 coordinate 30,959,462, forward strand.
CACTAGTGTTAAGCTACGCTAAGAGCAGATCCATCTTGTGTTGGTGGTCTAATTTGGGACCACCCATTACCATATTTCTAGATTCGCCTATGCCTGTTAGGTAAAGTAAGGAACCAACATCCTATCTAGATGGTGCTCACCAGTGTATGTTCTCCAACAGAATCTAATATTCAGATGCATACCTCCCAATTGTCCCACTTTTCCTGAGAACGTTCCATTTTTTGGGACATTCCCGCTCCCTGCCCGGGGCTGGCAGTGTCCCGCGGTGGGGGCAGTTGGGAGTCCCCCCTGTCACCCATGAATAGACACATGCGCGCAGCGTCTATTCCTGCAGGCCGAGGGGCGCGGCTAGCAGCTCATAGAGACCGCTAGCTATACCCCTACAGTAGCGAATGGCCATGCAGGAATAGGCCACGCCCCCTTGCTGTTAGGCCACACACCCAAAAGAGACCCTCTTTGTTGAAGTCCAATGTTGGGAGGTATGCAAATGTCTGTGTCTGCTGCACAGGAATCCCGATCACTAACCCAGAAGAGGAGAACATCCAAACAAGTATAGCTGTACCTGTAGTGATCTCTCTGCGGCCCACCTGAAAGCTGGTGAGATATTCGGTGGATTATCTCATTTTTTTTTTCTAGATGGGGAACAATGCATACATTCAGGCCTGCTTGTTGAGCAGCGACTTCGGCCCCATCTCCTGGTGGGGGACTACGCACGGGCATAGCTGTTAATGAGCATGTACAGACCCCCGAAGCGAGCGCCTTCAGCAAAATTTTAAATCCCCCGGGGTGGAGTTAACCTGCTCGCTATGCTCCGAAAAAAATGCAGCCTAGCGAGCAGGTCTGAATTCGGCCCTTAATGCGGACCCCCCCAAAAAATTAAGTTTTTCGGTCTGAAATGTAGACAAATAAAAAGTAATCTAATTGCAGACCAGATTATCTGTAGACCTTCAGTCCACTTGATAACCTGCGGGAGATATTGATGCTTTTGATTTTATAATTTCACAAAGTAAATCAGATTGCGATATGCCATTTGGATGCTCGCAGGAAGCCACAGGACTCGAGAGCTTTGGGGGTGATTTACTATGGTCAAATGGCAAACAGGAAATTACATTAAATGAAAAGATGGTTAGAAGTGAGATGAAGCTAGAATTCTGTGTCCCGGGGGCCTGGCATTCAGTGGCAAAGAGAGTTTAATGTGGGCGACTTCAAAGCAAAATGTAGTCAGTGCTACAAATCTCAGTGTGTGAGTAATTAAAAACTAAAATGCCAATTACACAGGTGCCGCTATCTGCATCCACAGTTGTTTCAGCAGTTGGACCAAAAGTTATTCTAACTTTTAGAAATGGAACCTAATGTACGAGCATGAGGGAAGTCAGTCTCCAAAGTCTCCAAATGCTATTTGTTTCACCCGGATACACTAGGTTGACCCTATGAAGGTCAAAATGGCTAAGGTTGACGGGGACAGAGGTCGACACAAGCATTAAGTCGACATGTGCCAACAGGCAGTATTTCATACCCTACCATCCACTAGGGCAGCGGTGGGGAACCTCCGTCCTGCAGGCCATATACGGCCCCCCGGAGCCGGGCTTTGCAGACCGCCCACCCACCCGTGGGCTGTACAGCGAGTCAAGTACAGGGGGTACAGGGGGGGTCGCCTGCGGTGCTGCAAGGGCTTGCACTGACCCTGCACATACATACTGATGCTTACATTTCTTGAGCCGGTAGGTAGCCCGGGGCTCCAGAGTCCGGGGTCCGAGTCTCCAGGATCCGTAGAAATCCATTTGAGGACCTGTGGAAGAAAATTCTACTCACCAAGGTCCTCCGGCAACGATCACGTCCTCTTCTGTCCGCCGTAGTTCGGGTCTTCAGAAAAAAAAAACCGCAAGTGTCCCGGTACCCTCGCACTGACGGGAGAGACGCTGAAGTTTCATCTTCAGCACCTCTCCTCTGAATGATTCTATTGGCCACCTAGCGGCCAATCAGGAGCCACATTTCTCGGCTCCTGATTGGCCGGGCTCCTCATTGGAAGGGCTTTTCAGGCGCGACTGCAGATAGAGACACTGCCGTTAACTGTGGTCACCTCATAATCCTCCCCTGTCTGTGTTTCTGGGAGATTTTTCATTCTAAAAAAATGAAATTGCACCTTTTTGCATGTTGTTTTGCTTTATGTATATGCTTTTATGCGTGAGGTATATTTGCAAATTATCTTTCCCATTTTTTCTATGGATTTGACCTCTTTTTATTAAGTAGTTCACTATATACTGTCGCTGCACCAGATGTATGGTTCTAATCAGTCAGACAAGTCCTCGGAGTGGTTCTCTGGCGGATTAAGGCAGAGAAATAATTGACGCAATGTAACAATCATTTGACTATTATACTTTTTATTGATGCAAATCTCTTTCCTAATTGTCTGATAATTCCTGATTTAGTCAGGATTGATTAACTAGAATCGTCACATCTAATGTCGCCTACTGTAGGATAGATGGCTATTTAAAGTCATTTAAAGTCACCTTGAAGGTCTCTGCCTAGAACAAACCAACACGTCCCAGTCCTTGGCGGCCTCTCCGTTATATTCAACATCTCAGGAAAAATAAAAAATCGATTAAAATCGAGTTTGTGTTTTAGGGGCTAAAATGCTCATTTACAGACAATATTGATATCTAAATGTTAGTAAATATGGGTCCCTGCAACCCATACATCCAATACAAATCAATGCAAATGTTCCTGTTGTAAATGTACCTCCTCATCTGCAATGGGCCTGATTCAGCCCTCTTCGCTAGACTGCATATGTTTGAATATATAAACGCCACACCTGAATGGGAGAAAAATAATTTGATGGTCGCTCACCGTGGAATGATTTCTCCACTGTTCCCTAAGAAATGTTAGGCTGGACCTATGTTTTCATCACCCCCTATCTGACGAATTTGGGACGGGCACTGACGTCATGTGACTTCAGCTGCCTATCCCAAGTAGACATTGACACGCCTGCATCTGCAGAGGTATATGCCCAGCGGTTTTATGGACACACCCATTAAACGCTGGGTGCTCTCTTCCCGCCTTTCCCTGGAGCAAACAGTCCAGCGGGTGTATAAATCGCCGAAGCCGTGTGCTCCCGGGGTTTGAACATGCGCATGCTACGGGCAGGTCAGAATTGGCCCCAGTGATTATTGGATCAAGAGTGGAGCTGCAGCCAAAATAACCTCTAGGGGTTTTTAGAAGTGAGAGATGTTGATTATAGCAACCAATTACATTGTAGCTATTATACTCTGGAAGGTGCTAAATAAATGATCAGAAGATATGACTGGTTGCCATAGGCAACATCTCTCACTCACACGTAAGTAAATTTCCCCCTTGTATGAAGCAATCGGCTCTGTTTGTCCCAATAGCCAATAACCCACCAGTCACAGTGGTTCCGTTCTACGGTGTCTAGATAAACAGTCAGTAGATCTACTCCAATTAGGTAGATAGGGTCAAAAGGTTGACATAAACAAGATCTACATGCAATAGGTCGGCAGAGTAAAAATGTCGACAGGGTCGGAATGTCGACATAAAATGGGCTAACAGCATGATATATGACTAATGGTGTCTATCACGCTATCCAATTAGAACCCAATTTATTTTTTAACACATGAGATATGGGATAACTTCCCGGACCCATGTGTTGTCTCGGATCCGCAGGCTGCTAATGGGGATCATGCTTCAGGTGATTGAGACATTTGAAGCATAATCCGCACTAAGTACTGAGTTATTGGGGCCTAATTGGATCGCCCCGGGCAAATACACAGCTAATTGGATATCACCCTTACAGGAAATAAGATCTTAAACTAAACGCACAGAGAAATGCCATATTATAAGTACATATCACACTAGACTGGGTAGGGCAGATGACTGGGGCATGGGTAGGGGAACTTCCAGCAGTAAGCGAGAGTTGCGGGTGGGAACGACTTCTGTACTCTGTGTGTCCAGTGTATGGATGAGCAGACAGAGATGCTGAAGAGGTGATGATGCCATGGAAACAATGCATGGATGACATGGAATGGGCTAAGGAAAAACCAGAGAGAAGCGGGCTCTATAAAAGCTTACTAAGTAGAAGGGAACAACAGTTGGTGGTAGAACTGGGAAATATAAATGAATTAGTTTTTATATTTAAGAATAGGGCTTGTATGTTTTAAAAAAAAAAAAGGTACATTTAAAATTTGGGAGGCTGATCAAAAGATTAACTGGTCAAGGGAGTTCCAAAGTCTTGGAGGCAAGCATGAGAGGAAGTGAGTGGGGAGAAGCATTGATCAGAGGAGGAACAGAGATTGCAGGAGGTTGGGTGGACATAGACATGGGCGAAAATGTAGGGAAAAGTAGAGTGATTTAAAGCTTTTAAGGAAGGCTAAGGAGTTTGAACTTGATTCTGATCTGGACAAAGAAAGGGCTGGATTCTAATGATGGGATGGAAGCTGTAGGATTCAGAATTTACCTTAATGTGGGGCATGTAGGAGGGAGCAAATCCGTTGATGTCACTAATTTGTGGGACAGAAGGTAAGATGATGCTATCAACAGCTAGAGAGAGAGAGGGGGGAGAGAGAAAGGGGACCCTGAAGTGGGGAAAATATAACATTTATTTGTGGCTATGTTGAGTTGTGGCAAATGCTTCCGAGATCAGGAAAGAGCCTGGGTATGGACAGATCGCAAAGTGTGGCCAACAAAAAGAATACTATATGTGGGGCCCGCTTTGGTGCAGTGCTGCGAAGTGGACAACATAGTAGCTGACCGGGCCCCTCCAACCAGCCTGTGTGCCAGTAAACTCACTGAACACCTGGTTCTAGGACATTAGTGAGAATATGGAAGGCAGACCATTGGAGGCGCAAGTGAGGACAGAGGGAGAGAGAGAGGTCAGAAGTTGGGAGATAAATTTTTAACATCAGTAGCGTATAGGAAACCTACGGAGCTGATGAGATTTTCAAAGGCAGTGAGGTACCGGGAAAAGAGAGGTCGCTCATTATCTCATGATTTTACTTCCCTTCGATTGAAGGCTAGACTTAAGCCCTGTATACATGCAACGATTTTTCCCGATTTTCGATTTAATTTTGCTTATAAAAGCAAAATCGAATCGAATCCTAAACGAAATCGAATGGTTTTTGTGTCCCTTTCGATCTGCATTCGTTTCGATGTGCGCTCCCATTTTCACAAAATCAAACAGAAAAATCAACTGTGCAGCCAAGGAAATATCGAATTCGATCTAGTAAATCGAATGTGTACAATGTACCATGAATGAATATCGAATTTGATATCGAATTCGATATCTAATGCAAAAGTACAGATCTAATGCCAAATCGAATGGAAAGATCTAATGCCAGATCTAATAAAAAAACTAATCTAACATTGAATCAAAAGCAAATCGATGTGTGTACAGGGCTTTACTTTTACTTCGGCCGGAGAATGGCAGAATTTGGAGTGGGCGCTGATGTCATGTGACATGTCATGTGACGCCCCAAGTACGCCTGCGAGCGAGTCTGAATCGCACCTATTGTGTCCATGTGAAAATGGTGGTGCTGAGCAACTCTGAAACCATTCGTGTCCTGAGTCTGTGACAGAATATTATAAGTCATCTATAAAGTACCTCTGTGCTACAAAAATATTTTTAGGGCTAGAATTTGCTGCTCCACTCATTCCCCCTGCAACCCCGTCATTGGACAGGTCTATTGGACAGCTCCCATACTAAGCTCTATTTCTCTGTCTTTAAAACTCTGAACACTGAGTTATTTATATAGATACCCAATCCGTCTACTGAACAGACACTCAATGCCCTGAGGCTACTGTGAAACTTGAGGACAGGCTGTAAATGCAGCTTGCATACACTCTACCGTCACTGCCCATCAGTGCCCATTTTTTATAGGGCATCATCAAATGCTACAAGATAGCGATGTTCAACGTGAGGTTACCGACTTTTTAATGACCAATAAATAGCACGTCTGTGCAGATGCTCTCAGGTTATAAGACCCGCATTTGTTGTAAACGGAAAATGGATCTAGTATTTTTACTGAAAACATTCCACAACACTTTATTTAATTTCTGTGCATGTTTTTTCGCACCAGGTTCCGTTGCCTAGTTGTGATATATTTTGTAGCTGGGAATTTAGAGCAGCTGCTGCCTAATAACATTTAAGATATCCATATGGTCCATTCTTGCAATAATGCAGACTTCGTAATCACAATAAAACATGACTCAATTATCAGATTGGAAGGAGTGTTGTTTTGACATTCCTATGACTGAGTACATCGCTGAGGATATACAGAAAGAGATGCAATTTATTCTTCAAAAACAATGCCTGTTGCCATTACAGGTGCAGGTGATTACATTATTTTCATTTTGGAATCAAGTGCTATTACAGTCAACCCAGTCCACACAACCCTCTGGAGACTGGCCCCATCCTTACACATGGGCCGCTACCCCTGGTGGGCCCTTTATGCCCCAGTAAACTGAGCATTGTTGATTGATTGCTGCACCTGAGTGAGACATGCTCAGCTCTCACTGATTGAGGCACCTGTGAGAATCCAGTTCTTTGTGCTGCCTATAAAAGACAGACGGCCAGAGTATAGGTCCACTAACCATCTCCAGCATCCCGAGTGCTTTGTCTGACATCCTGTGGTTCCAGTGTATGATTGCAGCTATCCTAATGACCATTCTCCCATTGGCTCCCAGTGTACTGCACCCGTGGTTTCCAGTGTATGATTCCGGCCATTCTCCTGACTATTCTCCTACTTGATCCTCCTGTACCTTGTCCAGTGACTTCCAGTGTATGACTTCGGCTATCCTAGTGACTATTCTGCTGTCGGGTCCTTACGTACTGCATCCTTGATATCTCGTGTATGACCTTGGCTAGTTCTGTGACCATTCTCCTGCCAGCTTCTGGTATACTGCTTACTGTGACGTCCCATGCATGACCCGGCTTGTACCTGACTTTTCCATGTTTGCTCCCATGTACCAGTTCCTGACTTCTAGTGTTGACCCGGCTATGACAACCATGAGATTGCCTGAGTTCACCCTGTCGGACTACCAGCGGTTACCAGCACTATGTGGGGAATCTGGTCAGGGGACCGCGACCGGCGTGTTCATAGCAGCGAAGCCCATATGCCAATTGGAGGGGTCACTGGCGAAAACCTGGTGAAAACCTATGACATAGGTCAAGATCCCGCACCTCTGCATCAGGTCAAGTCAATTCCCTAGCTTGGTATTAGCTATTCTGAATCGGAGATCGTGACACCTTGTAAATGATTGAGTCCGAGTTTGGCTGGCATTCCGCATGGCCACCAAACTCAGGCGTGATTGCATCAGTCCCCAGGTTTCTTTAGGGGCTGTTACAGGGGCATTTTAAGAGAGCAGAGGACCCACGTGTAGTCTCCACTACGGGCTCCCTCCTGTCTGACTGCAAGTAAACTCTGGCATTATGCCAGAGTCTACTGCGCATGCGTAGGTCTCCGGGAACATGGTGCCTGTGCTTTGGGGACATATGCAGTGCGCATGTGCAAACTCGGAAATGGCCGTGGCGGATATTTTTCCAGTGATTTTTGCCACCGCTGGACATCAGAGGGTTAAGTGGCCCTAACCCAGGAAGCAGTGTGATACACAAAATAATGAGCGGTTGGATAGATCATGGTCACCTGCATTACACCAATATATGCCGGAGTGTGGATAAGCTCAGATATCTACATTCAAGGTGGAGCAGAGGAGGTGGTTAGGCGGAGTTATCATAACGTATAGGTGGTGTGTCCATCAGGCTTTGGGGAGTTTTAGGTTTGTCCCCGCCCCCAGTATCCCATTGGACCAGCTACACATTGGTTGTATTGGTCTGGCCTACCAAGTTACTGGATAGCTGCATTGCATGTTTTATGGGTGTGGTATAGGGTTCCGACAGTCGGGATCCTGACAGTCATTAGCCTGACATCGGAATCCCGACTCACTTGTGGGCTCGCTGTGCTCGCCCCATAAGGGAGAATAGAAAACTGAGTTAAGTATCTACACGTAGTTATATTGGAACATTATGAAGCCTTTATGGTGCCGCGGTCACACACAGTTCAGAAAATTGTTGTTTTTAAACATTGTTTCCCTGCTCCAGCATCTATGCAGCATAGCCCGCACAGCCTGCCTGCCTACACAGAGAACCCAACGTCAGCACTCCCAGACAATGAAAGGTGAAAAGAGATAATGCAGCCGTATAGAGAAAAGGCGTATTCCGCATTGCCGTTCTATTGTAGCCACCAGAACATAGGCTCTGCGTTGTTGTTGTTGTAGGAGAACAGTATGGATCATGAAGTCGTCAGTAATTAACCAAGCGTTCCACCGGGTGACTTCCGGGGAGAACCAGAAGTTGCCCGGCACTCAGTCTAAAATCAAATAACTCATATTGAAGAGTATATGGAGTATAATGTTAATCTGAAGAACCGCTATCTATGCAGCGGAACATTAATATTCAATGTGCTAGTGTCAGTGCCGGTGCAAGGCACCGGAGCGCCCCAGGTGAGTCGGGGTGGGGGCGCCTGTCCTGCGGCGCTGTGTATTTAAAGCTGGCGGCGGTGGCAGAGAGGGGTCCCTGCAGTCAACGAGCGCTATCCGCTGGGCTATGCGGAAGCGCTTCTGTTGTGAAAACACTGTCCGCACGGCGCACGCTGATTGGCTGAATCTCAGCCAATCAGCGTGCGGACAGTGTTTTCACAACAGAAACGCTTCCGCATAGCCTGGCGGATAGCTCTCGTTATTTCTTTTTGACTGCAGGGACCCCCGCTGCCTCCGCCGCCAGCTTTAAATACACAGCGCCGCAGGACAGGTACCCCTGCGGCACGGGGGGCAAAATGCCGCCCTCCAGTGGCCGGCGCCCTAGGCAAATGCCTAGATTTGCCTAGTGGTGGCGCCGGCCCTGGCTAGTGTCCAACTCAAGGTTGATCTCATCTATTAGATCTGGGCGTCTGTTTATAAATATAATTTGACTCCCCTCCCCACATTTGGGCTCGGACGTAGTAGTATTAAATTTATTTAATTGTATTAATTTTCTGAGCATACAGTTTTTGACTGCCTGCTGCTTATCTGCTCCAACCCACAGTTATAGTCACAGTAGGGTTATGGGCCCTACACACTAAGCAACATTCAGGCATATTCTGAGCGATTTTACTAAATCACTCTGAAAATGCGTGAAAGCGCATGTTAACAGGGCCGCCACAAGAACTGTTGGGGCCCGGGACTGACCTACAGTCCGGGCCCCCAGCGGCACAGTGCTACAACCCCCGCACGTGTGCAGTACACCCCCTGTGTGTGCGCTCCTCCCCTGCCCCCACCAGTGCCTACCAGCACCCTGCCTCCCCATTACAATTACGTACCTTCACGCGGCATCGCCCTTCGGCTTCTTCAGCCTCCACCGTCGGTCAGGTCTGGAGCGCACACTGCAGCCTGCAGAGTGCCGAGCCCCTCTGTGTCCTAGGCTGGACACTCTGCAGGCTGCATTGTGCGTGCCTGGCTGGCAGTGGGGGGCCGCCGGAGGCAGTGTGTGGGTGCTGGGGGGGGGGGGATTTGGCACCGCTGTGGGTGTATGTGGGTGATGCGTGGCAAGCGCAGCGAGCATGCGAGGGGCGACGTTACGCGTCCTCTGACCTTTTTCATACCCCCACCATCCACGTCGGCGTGGAGTTGATTTTAGATAGTGTGGCGAGCGCACCGAGTCCGAAGTGTGGTGAGCGCACGCGGAATACATGTAAAGTTATGTGCGGCCCCTCGCGGGGCTCGCTGTGCTCGCCACGCTTCGGGCTCGTTGGCTTGCTATGCTTGCCACACTATATAACATCAACTCCACGCCGACGTGGATAGTGGGGGTATGAAAAGGTCGGAGGACGCGTACCGCCGCCCCTCGCAGGCTCGCTATGCTCGCCACACTTCGGGTTGGCGTTGATAGTGGGGGTGGCGTGGGGGGTGCATTTAACATTGTTAGCACCCATTAGGGTGCTAATACAATTTAAAATCATATAAGGGGGCCATTTAACATTGAAAAAACCCATTAGGGTGCTTATACAATTTTAAATCGCATTGCATCGCATCGCATCGCATGCGGGCAGTGGTGTAAGTTCGCCCCAGTTGCCCGGAGGCAAGATAAATATTGGTTTCCCCCCCCCCCCACACACACACCTTATTTAAATATATGTATAAGTGTGTAAGCATTTATGTATGCATGTGTGTAAGTAGTATGTATGTATGTGTGTATGTATGTAAGTATGTATGTGTGTATGCATGTATGTATGTATGTATGTATGTATGTATGCGTGTGTGTATGTTATGTATGTATGTATGTATGGGTGTTATGTTTAAAATAGAGAGTGTGATGTCTATGGTCCTACTAGGAGGGGAAGTCAGCCACACAAGCAAAATGGAAGGCTTTCAATAAATGATTTTAAATTTGCAGGGGAGGAGAGGTACCCCCTTGTGAGCAGGAGCCCGGCGGCAGATGACTCCATTGTTTCCCAGAGTTCTGCCTCTGAATGCGATGCGATACAATGGATACAATGCCATACGACTGAATATCGGGGGCGCCGTGCTAGGAAACAAGTACCATCATTTTTGTGTTATTTATGGATTGGATATCTGGGAAGCAGGATAATCGGTGCAAGGTAATTTCTCCCTTTATTTGTGGACTTTTGAACCTATTCCAGGACAATCCTTTGTTTATCCATCTGTACACCACATACTTAGAGCATAACTCTCAACATTTGGACTGATTCTGTGCATGCGCACGGCACAACCATTAATCCCCCGTGCGAACGCGCAGGGGATTAATGGATTACAATCAGGGCCATTGGCTACCTGGGACTCAAAACAGGAAACACCTGTGATTAGTCTATTGCAATGCTACCAGCTCTTTACCAGGATAGGCTCTTTTTTTGTTACATTCACATAAAAAAATGTGTATTGTGACAATTATGCCGCATAAAGCTAGATAACACCTTTTTTTTCCTGTAATCAGTATTTTGTAATAAGATTTACAATACAGTTTATTTCATTGCGATTTAACTTTATTTGAGCCAATCCGTTAAATTTGATTAAAATTCAAACAAACCATCCGTCGTGTAGCGAGTTCAGCTGGAACAACAATACAACCCAAGTAAAAATGATGTCATTTGTACAATCTGCTACTTTTTTGTAGTAACTATGGAAACGATCAAAATTCTGATGTTTTGCTCATTGTAATTGGAAATCATTACCCTTCGGTTCGTATCAAATAATCCCTTTTAAATAAGTCCGCAAAATAATAAGTGTTCCTGTTTTTTTTTATTTCGTTATAGCCATCATTAACTGTTCATATAACCAATGATTAATCTGGCAAACACAAAAGAAACGAAAAATGTAATTAAGACTGGCAGTTGGACTAAGAGCGGCCCATTATTTCTGTAACAAATTGACCAGGTCATACTGTTTTCATGAATGTAGTGTGTTTAGTGGGTTTCCATTCGCATTAGCGGAGCTTGAGAGATTTTAGTGGAAATAATGCGAACATTAAATTCACAAAACCATTCCCTGGAGCTCCAGTGAACGAGCCCGCTGTGCCAACGCCAAGTCCTGTGCACTTCACTGCTACCTCATTAGTGCCAGCAAATGGCAGCCGATTACTCAGTACGTGCCCTGACCTTTCATGAAACAAGTACCAGTCAGCGGAGAAACGTTTTCATGCATCCAAACCGACAGCGCTTGTTGTTCACTAGTTGTTCATACTGCGAATAGTATTTACCAAACTTTTGGGGCTGATTCAGACCTGCATATATTCGCTGCCTAGAGAGCAGGTAAATCCCACCCCACCAAACGCACGCGCCCTCCCGCCGCGCAAATCCCTATGCGAGCGGATGAGTATGCGTACGGAGAAAAATCTGATGGATAAAAGTAAGTCTATTCTAACTTTTATCCTGGACAGAGGTGGCTTAATTGGGGGCGGGCACTGATGTCATGTGACATCAAATCTCCCACCTCAAGCAAGCATGATACATTTGCATGCACAGGGGAATGCCAAGCATTTGTATGGGTGCTGAGTGGTTCCATGCACCCGCCCTCTCCACCATCCTTCTTGAGCGAACGCCCGGGCTAGTGTGAAACTCACCAAAGGCGTTCGCTCCAGGGAGTTTGCAAATGGGCATATTCCTGCATGCGCAAAATCCAAACATTGGCTGGGGTAGCAAAATTGCCAGGGTTAAGAAACCCCTGGCAATGTGCATGAAACCACGGCAATGAGCTTTTAGTTAAAACAATTATCAATTATATGGGGGTGCCAGAATTTTTTCTTTTGGCAAGAGGGTGCAAAATTTCTAGTTACGCCCCTATACCTTCCCTCCCTAAATGTGCACTCTGAATACCGCACACAGAGAATACCACACACAGTGGCTGGAGTGCTTTATGGTGATGCAGGAGAAGGTACTCATACACTGTTGTGGGTCTTGTAGCCTCCATGGTGATGGACAAATGCCTATCGCAGAGGCCAGGAAATCTCTGTGCAAGGACGGAGCTCCCTGCCTCCCCCCTCTTCTCCTGAATGGGAGCGATGCACCTCAATTTTCACAGACCCCCCCCACGTGGGACCGCATTATGGGGCTAACTCAAGTTGGATCATTAAAATGAGATGTTGCCCAGACTGAAAGAAAAACTCCTCATGCAAATTGCAAATGCTTCACAGATCGCAATCTGTTCACAGATCCATTCGCAAATCCTGGAACATCGAAGAGCTTTGCCGTCTACACAAATGTAAGTAGGTCTGAGGCTGTCACTAATCTGTGACTGAGAATTGGTGAGCCCACCAGGCACTGCATTGGGGGGGGATGCTGTCGGGGCCAGGTAGCGGGGGTCCGGGGACAGGCAGCAGGGTCCGGGGACGGGCGTATCTCCAGCTGGAAGCAAGCTATGCTATTTGCCCCGCGGGAAACAGATTTTGGAAAGACTCGCCGGACGCTGATTGGCTGAATTCTCTCAGCCAATCAGCATCCGGCAAGTCTTTTCAAAATCAGCAGCGCTTCCCGCCGCCAGGCAAATAGCGTAGCTTGCTACAAGTGAAAGCCGCCGCAGCGCTGCCCGTCCCTGGACCCCGCTGCCCGGACCGGAACCCCCGCTGCCCGTCCTCGGACCGGCTGCCCGTCCCTGGACCCCACTGCCCGGACCGGAACCCCCGCTGCCCGTCCTCGGACCCGCTGCCCGTCCCCGGACCCCACTGCACAACAGGTATGTGGGCGCAGGGTTCCCTCAGCCTCCGGCGCCAGGGGCAAAGCAGTCATTTGGTACCCCCCCCCAAGTCAAGGGGGGGGGACCAAATGACTGCCTTGCCCCGGTCGCCGGAAACCCTTAATAATTCCTGGGCACGTCTGTGTTTTTTCAGACACATGCAGAAAATGCCATGTTTCCGCCCCCCAAATGCCCCTGTGCATGGCTGCGAATGGCTTTGCAGCCTTGTGAAGAGGGGGAAATCCACTGACCATCAAATGGACTCCCCCCGCCCCCCCTGCCCCCATGCCAAGCATCTGCGTAAGCAGGGCCGGATTATTAATGGGGCAGATGGAACTGGAGCTCCAGGCCGCCGCATAAAAATAGGCCTATCATCATGACAGGATGATAGACACCAGACAGACTCCCGTTGGCCATAAATCATATCATATTAAAATTGCTTCTCTATTTTCCACACAGCAATTGGCATCGCCTCCACCTCCACTCACTTTAGGCCCTTAATCCAGCCCTGTGCGTAAGTCAATACTTACTCGGCACTGCGATGGCCATGGGGAGATAGAGGCCGCTGCTGACATCAGCGGATCTCCCTTCCAAAGGTCGGGCCCATCTGCGTTTTTGTGCAGCACTTCCAGAAAACGCTGGAGTGCCGCCCGCAGGCGCCAGCCTACTGTCAATCAGCCAGCGTATTGCCTGCGATCACAGGCCGTCGCTGGCTGTAGCTGCACGGAGGGCTCGGGCATGTGCATAATGCACGGCCCAAAAATCGCCAGGGCTGTGAATTTGCGGCCCTGTGATCAGCTCCTAAGGCCCAAAGTCTTCTGAAGAAATAATTTTTGTATTCACACAACAGAAAAACGACGAATAGTGACACTGGAAGGCGACCAGCCAAAAATGTCATACCCTCCAACTGTACCTTTTTGGCAGGTACTGTACTGTTTTTCTTTAATAGCCCGTACTTTTTTTTTGAGTCTCCAACTGCCCACTGTAAATTAAAGGCAATGGGCTGTGGCCACATCCCATTTACCCGGCCACGCCCATTTTCTGAATTTGTGTAAGTTTTTGCTCTTCAGATGTTCAAATGTTCCAAAATCCATTCCGTACGAACGTGAAAAAAAAGTCTCCGCTAGGTGTTAATAAATACAAATGTATATAATGTTTAGTTGTAGTGCACCCATCCATAATACAGTGTCAGCTCATTGCGCTGCATTCAGTCACGTCATTTTTTTGTTAAATATTTTATCTAACGATATAACCCCTATGCTTCCATATTTATAGAGTTTAGGCTAAACTCATCTATTTTTTGAAAGATTAAAACACAGTGTAGGCTACAAACTTTATATCCTAAACTCTCGTCTAATAAAACACCTCTGTATTTATAGCACTGGAGGGAAACTCATTTTCTTCCTGAAAGATAAAAACCGTGTAGGTCACGACCTTGTGATATTTATGCAAATGTCATCGCTGCTAACGGGAACAAAGAAATTTATGCCCCATGTTCACAGCTCCTGTCTCTACCAGCGCTGTGCGCTGTATCAGCAACACCCTGACCGCTTTAGTCAGACAAGTAAAGATACCAATAAATAAATTCAACACAACACAAACAGTTGCATTAGGTAAAAGCAAGATACATTGTTTTGGAATTTACTTATTTTTTATTTTTTTTGCAGAGGGAATGTGGAATAGATTGCTTTTGCCTAAAACAATGACAATTTTTGATAGCGATTATCTAAATACTTTATAGCCCAACATTTCCACAGCGGCTTCGCTGTGGAGCTTTTGAAACTCAAAAACACACAATAAAACAATATGAACTGCATCTTGTAATGTATGGACGGGAACAAGCTGTAGAAAATGTGGTGCCTTGTCATACTTATTAATTATCCATAAATTAGCTTAATTGTTTACAAGGCGGAACCCGCCTTGTAAATATTCTCTGACGGTACTGAGCAGGGTGGAAAGAGTCAAATCTGCAATGTCCTTTCTGCCTTCTCATATATTTTAATGGAAACTTTTATTTCAAAAATGTTACGTGTTTTAACCTTATGTTTTTCTTAAATTACTCATAAAGTGGTGTCAAGTGGTACGAGCCTGAGTAGAACCACTGGGTGTGATCCAGTCCGCATATGCAAACCCCTTGAGCGGGTGCCTGGTGGTGTCAGTAAAACACCTACCCAGAGAACAGTGGGTGGAGTCAGGAACGGGCGGTTACTGATAGCAAGAGGGAGTCCCCTATTGGTCCAGGACGTGAGACACAAGAAAAATTAGCGACCACTTGGCCCAGGCAGTGGGGCGCATCAGATTTTACCATTTTGCTTTCCCAAGCCCAATCAGATTTAGATTTAGCATAAACTATAACTCAGAGAATAACCATAACTCGATTTTCAATTGCATTCATAGATAGTATTTTATTTGCATGCATGGTAAATAATGGCTGCTTCTGCATGTAACCCACAAATACTGGACAGCTTTACCGTACCTCCCAACTGTTCCAGTTTAACAGAACGGTGAGGCTTATTGGGATGCAGTCATTTGGTCTACAGCATGATGGTCGGCAGTCATTAGGTCGACACCATTGGTCGACATGGGAAAATGTGGAAATGGGTTAAGGTCAACATGGGACAAGGTCGACATGGTTCTAGGTCGAAATGTCATTAGTTCGACAGTGTCTAGGTCGACAGTCATAAGATCGACATGGGGTTTTCACTGTTTTTTGAGCCGACATGTGCTGACAGGCGGTATTTCATGCCCTACCATGCACTAGGGCGTGGTGGGAGAATAAAATAGTATAGCGAGGCCCCGCGCGAGTGCAGGGAGCGATGTGAGGGGATGCGGTGCACTTTAAACTGTGTCCATGTCGATGGTGTTGACATTCAGGTAAAAAAACAGTGAAAAACCCCATGTCGACCTTTTGACTGTCGACCTAGACATTATCGAACTAATGACCTGTCGAACTAACGGCCTGTCGAACTAATGACCTTTTGACCTAGAACCATGTCGACCTTTTCCCATGTCGACCTAGACTCATGTCGACCTTTCCCATATCGACCTAATGGTGTTAACCTTATGACTGTCGACCATCATGCTGTAGACCAAATGATCCCAAGCCGGCTTATTGGGAGCTGTTGCTGTGAGCCCACAGCATGTGCTCAAATGAACTCTCAATGGAATCCATACAGGCTATCCCTATGCTGAAAACCCCCAAACAATTCCTTGAGAGATAAACTGGCCAAATAAACAATTTGGTACAAAAAAAAAAGAATGCTCTGGTGAGCTTGGCGGCAACACATAAAGGCCTGGACGTTTATGGAAGACAACATGAATGATTGTAGCATCCTTTCCATGTCCACTAGTGCACCACCAATGTGAACCAGTCTTTTGGACACCTGACTCCAGCCAATCCGCAGCCCTTATAATTAGAGAGCTGGCTGGTTGTCATGATATGTCGCTCTTAGCCAGCATTGTGTTGCTCAAGCCTGTGTTCTAGTGTTCTAACACTCCTTTCTCACCAGTACCAGTCCATTTCTCATTATCACCGATTTCAGTCCGGTTCCCAATCACACCAGTACCAGTCCGGTTCTTAGTGTCACTGTTTTCAGTACGGTTCTCAGCATCTCTAGTTCAAATCTGGTTCTCCGTATCACCAGAACATCTGACGGAATGACGGGAGTCCGTCACAGTGACTCCCACAGACCTCCATCAAGGAGACTCCGCTCAGCGCTGACGACCTTTTTTCTTTTAATTATAACAATAATACATACACTCCCATTACAAAAAAAAAATCACGTTACTAAAAAACCGCACATGTCTAAAATAAATCGTGTTACTAAAAATTGCCAGAAATCGCAAATGATATCTGACTTTGTCTAATAATTCATAGCATATAACATGGGCAAATTTTGGGACAAATCGGTGCAATTGTTTAGCTGTCTAAAAATATCGCACCCTATTACATTTTGCTCCATATCTCAATATGGATTAAGAATAAGATGACCAGAACAGGACATCACCTCTCTGCAATGAGTTTGCAGTATTAGTTCATTGTGATAGAAGTTACAATAATTTAGTTTATATGTGTTATTTCATAGCTAATGAATAATCCTTTTGGGATTTATTATTTAAATTGAATTAATTACACCCACTACATTTAAATAAATGCAAAATGCTACCTGACAATCTTTCCTAAATTGACGGATCATTACTAAAATCATAAATGAATTCATTCCCCAAAAATTAGGTCATTGCTACAAAGTCATCAACTGAGATTTGATTTCTTTAAAGATAATGGAGTGGAAATGTTTTGTTCTATAAAAGATTGTTTGCTTAACCTTTAAATGAGTAAAAGAAAATTCCTATTAAATAGAGGCTTGACACAAATCATGTAAATGAGTGTAAAGGCAACCATACACTATCCTCCTTATTCAGATCTGATCGCAGTGCAAATTTGTTCTCAAAATGGGCAAAACCATGTGCACTGCAGGGGGGGGGGGGCAGATGTAACATGTGCAGAGAGAGTTAGATTTGGTTGGGTTGTGTTGAAACTGAAATATAAATTGCAATGTAACAGTAATGCAACCAGTATTTATCCTGCACAGAAACAAAATAACTCACACAAATCTAACTCTCTCTATACATGTTACATCTGCGAATAAGGGCCTATGTGATTTGGGCCCGATTTTCCCTGATTCTGGCAAATCGGGACTAGAAATCGCGTGGAATCAGCCCCAATCGCATGTGTAAGACATCCGATCCGATGAGCGGGACTGTACGCATCGGACCGGATTCGGAGGTCGGACATGCAGTAAGATAAATTGAACGTGCAGCCGTCATGTCGCACAGCTGGCACAGCCAGGCGACAGCCAGTGTGACCCTATTACTCCTGGACAAATGATAGGGTGCATACACACTGGGGGTTATTTGTTCATTTTGCCGGCCCGCCAGAGTAAAACAGATGGAGCAGTGCCATTCATCCAGATTAGGACGCTCATGCATCTCATTTGCGGTGAACGGCTCTGTGGCTCCATCTGTACAGTACAGTACAATACAAGCTCTGGAAAATAGGCTGTGTAATGTACAGTGGTCAGGTGGAGCACTGAGTCCCCTAAGCAAATCAATTCATAACAATAGCGTACTGCAGTTCCCATAGCTGATGCAGCATACAGTAAGCATAACTGATGGCATGGAATCACTCTTTAAATTGATTTAAGAGCATGGGTTGTGGCTATCACCAGGTATCGTAGGCTACTGGATAAGTGTACTGCTCTCCATGCTTGGAGACACGGGTTCCATTTTTAACATGGGAGTTTTTCTGTTTTTTTTTATTGAAACATTTACGAAACTTATATCTAATATAACTATGCACACACAAAAAAACCTGTTTCCATAAATAACTTTCCTTCCATCTCAAGATCCACAGCATACTGTAGTACTGCTTGAAGACCTGGGTTCAATTTTTTTTTTTACTGGGGGGACTGCTGTACAGTACTGTAAGTCATTCATTGCACTGTTGCATAAGCATTCAGTAACTACTGCATTGTACTACATACTGTATGTTACAATACTGTAGGAACCAGTGTAGTGTAATGAGACACTTACACAAGTGTAACCTATGCCATTGCTAACTCCCTAGTTGTGGGTTCCCATGAAGCCCTGGCTGGCACCCGGTAGCCATTTTGTTAACCCCCTCAAGTCTGTAACCTACAGTATGGATCTACAGTTATCTTTGCTGCTTTCGCACTGCAGCCACCCGTCTCTGCGCAACCTTTCACACACATGCACGTCCCATTCTTGGCGAATGTACTGTATACTCGCTCACTTATCCCCATAGCCTGTTAGAAATAGCGTAATGAGACACACGTCTATGCAATAGTATTTTTGGATAAAAATGTCTATCTAACATAATGAACATTATAGTATTGTACAAGTAGTTCTTGCCCTACAGTGCATTTTAATGGACACTTCACGCACGCTCAATGTGAGTTCTTTCCCTATAGCTTGGCATTCAACACCTAACGCCTGCGCAGTGATGATTGCACTCATCCGGTAATGCCCTAAGCCAAACACCAAGCCATACACCAAATGCCAAACTGCAACTAATTGCGCTGCTGTACAACTAGGTGCGCTGTGGCAAGTTGGAGGGACAAACGCCACAGGCAGGCTAGATGAGAGTGGATACATCTGTAGTGGAACACTCTTTTTCTTCTGTGCATTTTTAATTCACCTCTGAAGGAAACATTTCCCTATTCCTATACTGATGATGAATTAAAGGATATCCCTGGAAATATATCACATCACTGAAATTTGAGCTAATGGTGTGTTTTGCAGAGTTCAAGCATAATGTGACCCAAATGACTGGTGATTAAATTCATATGAGGTGCAGATACATCAGCAAAAGTCATTTGTGAAATGATTTTCAAAATGTATTTAATAACCTGCCTCTGTATTTTCTAAAAAAAGATGCCAAATGTTTGTGTACCCCCTAGGACCTTGTGAAATTGTCAGTGGATATTGCAGTATTGTGCGTTCATTTCAAGAAGTCAAATGAGTATATTAAATGACCGTATGTTAGCTTAGGAAAATAAATTAAAGTTATTTTCATTGTGAAAGCTGTTTTTACAGGGAGGCCAATCCCGGGAATTACATGGGTATGAGCAGGGGCGTAACTATAGCACCGCAGCCCCCGCCACCGCGGGGGGGGGGGGGGGGGGGGGGGGAGGGGGGGAGGGGGGGGGGGGGGGGCGCTGTGCATGTGGGGGCGCCGGGGGCTGCGGTGCTATAGTTAAACCCCACCTCAATCCCCCGCAGACGTACCTATCGTGCTGGTCCCGGCGGCTCCGTTCTTCTGCTGAGGACCACTACAAAATGGCCGCCCCCATATAGCACACTGTTCTCTGAAACTGTCTGCTGTATGGGGGCGGCCATTTTCTGGTGGTCCTCAGCAGAAGAACGGAGCCGCCGGGACCAGCGCGATAGGTAAGGCTGTGGGGGATTGAGGGGGGGTTTGCATGGGCGGCGGGGTAGGGGTGCTCGGCGGGGCGGCGACAGGGGGGGGGGGCGCCCCCCCTAACGGCGGGGGGGCGCCCAAAACGTAGCTACGCCACTGGGTATGAGCAGGGTCAATCAACCCCGTAAATTCCTGGGTCTCAGTCTGAGATCCCCATTTACACCATACAATTCCTGATATGCATTTACACTGATCGGAGGTCTGGAGTTTGGTGTATTTAAAGTGGAAGCTTTGTTTTTTTTGTTCATGACAAACATAATCCCAAAATTTTACCCTCTATTGTGAGTGCCATAATTACAATCTGAATAGTGTGGAGGGTTAGGATCTTGAGATTTGTCTTAAGGAGGCTGTATTAATTGAGGAGAGCATTGGTATCAAGGAGGCTGTCTGAATTGAAGAGAGTGTTGGCCTTGAGGAGCCTTTGGAATGGAGG
Source organism: Crinia signifera (assembly GCF_055691185.1). Classification (NCBI taxonomy): domain Eukaryota; kingdom Metazoa; phylum Chordata; class Amphibia; order Anura; family Myobatrachidae; genus Crinia; species Crinia signifera. Next base: position 30,980,122 of record NC_139218.1, read on the forward strand.
AGAGTGTTGGTTTAAAGGAGGCTGTTGGAATTGATGAAAATGTTGGCACCGAGGAGCGTGTTGGAATTGAGGAGATTGTTCACCTTGATGAGGCTGCTGGGATTGAGGAGAGTGTTGGCCTCGAGGAGCCTGCTGTAATTGAGGAGATTGTTGACCTTCATGAGGCTGCTGGGATTGAGGAGAGTGTTGGCCTTGAGGAGGCTGTTGTTACTGAGGAGGGTATTGGACATGAGGTAATGGAACGAAGGAGAGTGTGGGCCTATTAGAGGCTGTTGGAACTGAGGAGAGTGTGGGCTTTGAAGACCCTTTTGGAATTAAGAGTGCTGACCTTGAGGAGGGTGTTGGATTCGAGAGTTTGTTGGTCTTGAGGAGCCTGATGTAATTTAATTTTGGGGTTGTGGAGAGTTGAGCTTGAGGGGTATATGCATGTTTGCATGAAAACAAATCTGCCTTAGGAATGGGATATGCCTCTCATGAATTCTCTCTTGCATAGACATCTTGTAAGGCTTGTTCATTTTGGAAGAATTGCATTGCGGCAACCATTTCACTAAGCTTTTCACAGAGGATGTTGGACATGGAGCGCGTATGGATTGTCCAACTGTAGACATTTTCTTTTTTTTTTGGCAGTAACTAGAAAAAGGACAATACATTAGCACACCTGAACATACTGCACTTAAATAAAATAGCAGCAATGTTAGCTGATCTGTGTTTGAGGCCCCCTCACTCCTGAACACTGGGCCAGATATGGATTTCAGGATAGCATTCGTTTCTTACTGTTGGACTGTTACTTCATTGGCATTTACTTTAGTTTTGGGAATCCTCAAAAATTGGATGCAATGAAGATGATGCATCTTGACCTTTTTCTGGAGATTGCATTATAGACACTCCACTCTACCTGGCCTGCACTATTTCTCTTGTTATCATGGACTTCTGTAAATAGCTTTTTTTAGCACTCTGTTGGCAGTGATGTATTTATAATGGGTGAAATGTGCGCGATGCACACAGGTCCCTGAGTTCCAGGAGGGGCCACAGTCCCACGATGAAGGCAATGGTGCTGGCAGAATCACCCAAAAAATGGCAGCCACACCATTTTTCGTAGGCCTATGCATGCGCAATAGCGTCTGAGCCCTCTAGTGCTCAGACTCTATTGCACTGCAGCCGGGGGAGAGGAGTGGTACAAAAGGAGGGGGCTGCATATGGGCCTCCTCCTCTCTTAAAGCACCCCTGTTTGTTAGGTTATTGGAACCCATTGGCTAGCCAAGAGTATCGCTAGGTTGTTAGTTGGCAGCGTTCCATAACAGTGCCGGTCAATTGTTGTTTGATTTCCTCCTCATATTTCACTGCATGGAGTTCGCATACCTCTTTGTCACTCCAGTGATACATGCTCACTCCTGATTTGTCTGCCCACTGATTCTGATGAAGGTGTTGGCCTACTGTTGTTGCTGGCATTTGAGGTGCTCCCCAATCATGTGGTCCATGTCATCTGTAGACACACCAAATAGCCAATGAGAAAGTTCTCTTTAAAACTGTGTTGTGTTTACACTAGAGGCAGGCGTTCCACCTGGAAAAAACTGTGGTACAGAGCAGGGTCATGAACCTGGGACCTGTGTAGTCTCTCTTCACACATAAAACCTGGGTTTTTACTGCATATATGAAAGGAGTATTATCTAGAGTATAATTGACAAGAGGTGTTTTTAGTACAGTCTTCATTTATGTGAGACCACATTCATTGATTCGCTGTCTGTGCAAGTATATTAAATGTGATTAAGCTAGGAATGATCAGGTTCTGTTCCTAGAGACCGAAAGCCCCCCAAACTTACCTGATCCGAGGCCGGCTCAACAAAGGCTCGATCCTGTGCGCCATTTACCGAAAGCAAAACAAAGTCGAATGTCATCATCCCGCTGTCGGATTCTCACGAGACTCTGTCTTGATAAAAGGCCCGGTGATCGGTGCCATCTTCATCCCGGCTGTGGATTTCGGACATCATTTATGTGTCCGTTCTGTCGGCTGCAGTGGAGGGAACTGCTAAGGGGCTATGGGGGACTACTGTGAGGGGCTACTAAGTGGGAACTACTGTGAGGGGCTGCTGTGATGGACTACTTCTGCAGAGCTGCCCAGTGTGCCATGTCAGTTCAAGGTGCTGCCCAGTGTGCCATGTCAGTTCAAGGTGCTGCCCAGTGTGCCACATCAGTTCGGGGTGCTGCCAATTGTGCCATATCAGTTCAGGGTTGCTGCTTAGTGTGCCATATCAGACTAGGGGTGCTGCTCAGTGTACCATATAATTCCATGGGGGTTGCCATGTGTACGATATAATTCCAGGGGTCATGCCATGTGTGCAGTATAATTTCAGGGGTGCTGCCATGTGTGCTTTATAATTCCAGGGGTGCTGTCATGTGTGCTGTATAATTCCAGGGGTGCTGCCGTGTGTGCTGTATAATTCCAGGGGTGTTGCCATGTGAGCCGTAAAAGTTCCGGAGTAGTGTCTTGTGTGCTGTATAATTCCAGGGGTGCTGCCAAGTGTACTGTATAATTACAGGGATGTTGCTAAGTGTGCTGTATTAGTCTAGGAGTGCTACTAAGTGTGCCTTATCAGTCCAGGGGTGCTGCTAGGTGTGCTGTATTAGTCCATTGTTTGTGCTGTATTAGTCCAGGGGTGCTGCTAAGTGTGCCTTATCAGTCCAGGGGTGCTGCTAAGTGTGCTGTATCTGTGGCCAGGCTGGGGTGCCACATATCAGTCCATGGGTGCTGCTAAGTGTGCTGTATCAGTCCAGGGGTGCTGCTAAGTGTGCTGTATTAGTCTAGGGGTGCTGCTAAGTGTGCCGTTATTAGTCCATTGTTTGTGCCGCCCACTTCTGAGGCTGGTGTCAGTTGGTTCAGTATAAACCACTTCTCCCTGTTGCACACAGGTTATCAACGATCACATTGATGTCGGTCAGTCAGTAGAGTTGAGCGATGTATACACTAGACAATTCGCTTCACCGCAAATATCATTATCTCGGATGAACAACCTAGTGCAGGCATGTCCAAACTGTGGCCCTCCAGCTGTTGTGAAACTACAAGTCCCATAATGCCTTGCCACAGTTTTGCTCGTAGGGAATGCTAAAACTATTGCAAGGCATGCTGGGATGTGTAGTTTCACAACAGCTGGAGGGACGTAGTTTGGACCTTCCTGACCTAGTGCATACACGCTAAACAATATTGTTAACAATATCGTCCAATGACATCACCTCCCCCACCTCCCCTTCCAGCTGCCCTTCCAGTTGTTGTCCATATAGGGAACCGAGCTGCATTTTAAAACGACAGCAGATATCAGTAACGTCCTGAGGTCGTGCTGTAACTATATACATATATTGTCGTGCTATCACTGCATGCTGCGATTCAGAGGCAACAGTTCTGCCTCCAACAACTGATGTCTGTTATAGCAGCTGTAAAACCTACGATGCCAACAATAAATCTGTATTTACTCAGGGATATTTCAATCCATTCCCAGAGTCCGTTATATGCATACAGTGTATCTGAATGTCATATACAGAGTATCAGGTAGCAGAGAATCTGACAGATGAACCCTGGGTTCCGTGGGACACTGCAGACCAACTTATCTGTCTTCCAGGTCTGGCGTTTGGTGACCGTGGAATAGAGAACATCATCCGTTATTCTCAGACGTTTCCCTGATTCATTGATCCCTGGCTCATTGTTATCACACTATTACAGGTGCATTCAGGAGGACGGCTTCCTGTGACAAACTGACCGCCTGAGAGAGAGACAAGCAGCACAACTGAAAACGTACTTTATTCTGCCTGAACCCAGTACACACACTTTCCTGTCGGGATACGGTCACTAGGTCTACAAGCATTAGGTCAACCAGTGGCGTAACTATAGCTCCGCAGCCCCCGCGGTGGCGGGGGAAGGGGGGGGCGCAGAGAAATTGGGGGCGCCGCCGGGGGGCTGCGGGGCTATAGTTACCCGCGGTCTGCGTCTCGCCTGGCTCTCTGTCGGGACCTTCCAGACGTCACGGTCCCGGCCGGCTCCTGCTGCAATGAAAACTGACAATTAGAAAATGGCTGCCCCCATACTGCAGACAGTTTTCTGTCTGCAGTATGGGGGCAGCCATTTTCTAAGAGTCCGTTTTCATTGTAGCAGCAGGAGCCGGCCGGGACCGTGACGTCTGGAAGGTCCCGACAGAGAGCCGGGCGAGACGACGCAGACCGCGGGTAAGAAGGGGGGGGGGGGGGGGGGCAGGTTAGGTGGGGGGCGCAGAATAAACGTGCGGCGGGGGGGCGCTGAATAGTTAGTTACGCCCCTGAGGTCAACAATACTAGGTCGACAAAGAAATAAGGATTAAAAAGGGTTGAGTTTACCTGAAGGGTAAAAAAGGGGCAGACTAGATGGGCCAAATGGTTCTTATCTGCCGTCAAATTCTATGTTTCTATGTTTCTATGACATGCATGAAGGTCAACATGGGTTAGGTCGACAGGGTCATTATGTCGACATGGGGAAGGTCAACAGTGAAAAGGTCGACGTGGAGATTTTCACTTTTTTTTAAACCGACATGTGCCGACAGGCGATATTTCATGCCCTACCATCCACTGGGGCATGGCGGGAGAATAAAATAGTGTGCCGAGCATAGCGAGCCATGCAAGGGGACGCGGTGTTACGTTTCAGTGTCCGTGTCGACTGTGTTGAAATTTGGGACAAAAAAGATGAAAAACCCCATGTCGACCTTTTGACTGTCGATCTAATGCTTGTGTCGATCTAATGCTTGTGTTGAACTAATGACCCCGTCCACCTACCCCACGCTGACCTTCATGCATGATGACCTAGGGTATCAACCTAATGCTTGTTGACCTAGCTCATCCTATGATCCATACCCTTCCTGTCCTAGGGGTAAATTTACCAAAGCTTCTAAAAGAGATGTTGCCAATAGCAACCAATCAGATCCTGTCTATCATTTCCTAGGATGCAATAGAGAAATGATAGAATCTGATTGGTTGCTACTGGCAACATCATTTCTTGTAATTTTTTTGAAGCTTTAGTTAATTCACTCCTTAGTATGGAAGTCATATGAATGAGAAAAGGCCCTTCCTGTTCCTACCCTATGGGCCTGATTAAAACCTGGTAGCAAGGCTGCAATTTTTGTAGATGAACAAAATCATGCTGCACTGCAGTTGGGGCAGATGCGACATGTGCAGAGAGTTACATTTGAGGGAAATATTTTCTTGCTGTGCAGGATAAATACTGTGTTTCCCTGGGCGAGCCCCATTCCTGCCGCTGTCCGCCCCCGGGGCCTGCCCCGATGTTTGCGAACAGCTTGGCGACTATGTAAGTCGCCGAAGCCATTCGCAAAGGGGGCTGCACATGCGCTTAAACTTGCTTTATAGCGAGAGAACTAGAATCGCCTCCATATTTCCCAGTACATTATGTTCTGTGTAAGTGCAACAAATGTTTTTGTGTTGTGTCTATTGGAAATGATAACATTGAGTATACATTGAAATAAAATATAGCACACAATGCTCTTATCCAAGCATTGGGTGTCTTAACTGAGGAAGGGGACAGAGTGTAGTTGGGTGTTAGGCGATGTCTTGTTCTAACTTCAAATCTTGCAATAAGTGTTGCATTCTTTTGACATATTGATCTGTTACCAGTTACTGCCCTCTAGTGGTGTGTAATTCAAGTGCCATTGTGGGTTTTTTTTAACAGCCTATTAAAAAAAAAAATAGGGTGTGGAAAGTTAGGACTGTAACAATTTAAAAACAAGCAAAAATAGATTATTCTTTTCTTTCATATTTACTTCTGTGTCCTGTCCCAGGGTTGCCTTATTTCTGTCTGCCCTCCCTGGGAGAGAAGGCCAGTTCAGTGATGCAGGGGTGCGGGGCCAATGACAAGATGAAAAAGGGGAGGGGCTGCCAATGGTATATCATATTGGGGGTGTAGCCAGCGCAATCAGGGCCTCGTGGCCACACCCACACAGTGCAATGTCGGTATTTCAGGCATTGTACAGTGGTGGGCGGGGCTACAATGATTTCACGTCATTTGGTCACACAGACCCACCGTGAGGGGGGGTGGGTGATTCACGGGATGCTATCCGCATTCCAGGAGACGCCTCCCTTTCCGGGAGGGGGACCCAATTTCTGGGAACCTTCCGGCCATTTCTTTATTTATGAACTTGCCTTGTTCTGTAAGTCGTTGTTTTCTTGTTTTTGCCTATTTCTGTAGTACGTTAGGCGCTACATAACCCTTGTGGCACCATATATAATAATAATAATCATAGTCACCCTATCTATTCACTGGGAATAAGTGACACTATAAGGACTGTCTCAGGGGTGTTGATATGTTGCAGTTTATGAATTTTCACCCTAACAACTTTTTAGAACTTAAACACACTCCAGCCATACTTGCCTATGCTCAAGGAATGGACGAGAAACTCCCTAGAATCAGGTGGTATTCCCAACCCTTGCAGGTAATGATGCAAAACCAAATACAACTTCAGCTGGTATCACATATATGACCAAAATCCAGAGGGTCCCGTGGTTGTATCAACTGCTCCCCTATTGCACATACAGGGGAGACAGAATAAAAGGCAGCATAGTGCAGGTCAATACAATAAAATAAGTTTTTAATCTATAAAATGCACTTACAATAAAGTGACTTTGGTAAAAGCATGAACAGTATGAACCAGGCAAACAGCATACAGGGGATGGTAATCGCGTCCTCCTTCAGTCTGGGTCCCTTGTCCCCTGTATGTGCAATAGGGGAGCAGTTGATACAACCATGGGACCGTCTGGAATTTGGTCATATATGTGATACCAGCTGAAGTTGTATTTGGTTTTGTATCATTACCAAACGTCTTGTAACATAGCTATCACTGAGCGCTATTATTGCAGGGTTGCCGACTTTATTATTCTCCTCTCCGGGAGAAGCCCGGAGAGGAGAGTTTCAGCAGCTGCTCAGGGGGCGGGGCTTAAGAGTGCCATCACTAAGCCCCGCCCCCATGATGGTAAAACACCAAATTCACGGATCTCAGTGGAGGGGGTGGGGCTAAAATGACGCGATTGTGCCGTTTGAGCTCCGCCCCCTCCTCTGAGACCCGATGATTGTCGCATTTTAATGCTGCAATCCGGGGGACAGCGGGGGTCCCCCCTGAATCCTGGAGGGTTGCCCACCCTTCCGGGGGGACCGGGAGGGGGTTCTGATTTTCGGGAGACTCCCGGAACTTCCGGGAGGGTCGGCAACCCTGTATTATTGCCTATCTACATCTTGTTGTTCTATCCTGTATTTTGAGTCGTCTCAGGTGTTTCTCCTCTGTTGATTGGCTTATAGCTGCACTGTGTTTTAATTGCGCACCTATCTGGTTCATACCTTCTTTCTCTGGTATTCCCAACCCCCCTAGAAGAGTCTTCTGGGCCATCTGTCATCTGCCTGCACCCCACTGCAGTCACAAACAACTCTCTTGTAGCCAGGGTACGGGGAACAGTAGCATGAATTGTGGTGAATTGTGTCATTATGGCTGGGTCTGCGATAATGCAATTTTTGGACACACCCCAGCTCCGCCCCTACCTAGCATTAACTATCTCATCCATGCTTTCAGTTTACCAAATGGGATTTTTTTTATTGTTTATGTGTTTATGTCTGTTTGTTTCAGTATATCGTTATTAGGCTGCAACACCCTGAGACTGGTGGTTCCAGGACAAAGGATAGATATTTGAGGACAGTGTAGGAGCAGCATGTTTTGGGAGGGTTAGTGGTAGTGGTGTGTAGGAACAATGGCCTTTATTCAGATCTGATCGCAGTATTAATTTGTTTGGAAAATTGGCAAAACCATGTGCACTACAGGTGGGGCAGATGTAACATGTGCAGAGGGAGTTAAATTTGGGGGAGTTAATTTTATTCTGTGCAGGGTAAGTACTGGCTGCATTATTTTTACAATGCAATTTAGATTTCAGTTTCAACACACTCCACCCAAATTTAACTCTCTCTCTGCACATGTTACATCTGCCCCACCTGCAAAGCACATGGTTTTGCCCATTTTCCAAACAAATTTGTACTGCGATCAGATCTGAATAAGGGCCATTGTGTATGGGGAAGTGGTGCAGAGTGAGAGGTATTGTTGTGTAGGAGCAGCGTATGCCGGGAGGTGGTGCAGAGTAAGTGGTAGTGTAGTGTAGGAGCACTGTGTGGAGAGGGGTGCATGGTTCATTGGCTAGGGATAGTATAGTGCAGGGTTGCCAACCCTCCTGGAATGGCCGGGAGGATCCCGAAAATCGGGTCCTCCACCCGGCCCCCCGGAAAGGTGGGCAACCCTCCCAGATTCCGGCTGTCCCCTCCCCCCCTCATGTACCTGGTGGTTGTGGAGGCTTTAAATTGCCGCGGGACTAAATATGCAAATCTGGCATATTTAGCGTCACCCCCTCATTGGAGACCCGCGTATTGCGGTATTTGCATTACTGGAGGCAGGGACTGATGATGTCTCCATCAGGCCCCGCCCCCAGAAGTGATGCTGACAGTCTCCGCTCCAGGGTTCTCCCGGAGAGGAGACTGTAAAAGTCGGCAACCCTGGTATAGTGTAGGAGCAGTATGTGAGGAGGTGGTGCAGGGTGAGGAGTAGTGTAGAGTAGGAACAGTGGGGGTTATTCTGGTGCACTCCTTCTGGTAAATTCCTTCTTAGATGGATAAAACCATGTGCACTGCAGGGGGGCAGATGTAAAATGTGCAGAGAGAATTCAATTTGGGTGAGTTATTTTGTTTCTGTGCAGGGAAAATACTGACTGCTTTTTTTACACTGCAATATAGATCTCAAAACCCCACCCAAATCTAATGCTGGGTACACACCAAAACGATTTTGGCACAATCCCATCAATCTGGATCCAATTCAGACTGATTGGATGCAGATTGGATGCAGATTTGGTCAAAATCGTTTGGTTGGATCTGAATTGGATCCTAATCCGATCCTACCTGCTGCAGGTAGGATCTGTAAAAGATCCATTCATCTGAATACAGAGGGGATCGGATCGTATGCAAATTGTATGCAAATCGTATGTAAATCGTATGCAAATCGTACGATCCGATTTGCATACAATTTGCATCCAATCCAAATCGTTTAGGTGTGTACCCAGCATTACTCTCTCTGCACATTTTACGGTACTCTTTACCTAGCACGGCGCCCATCGCGGTTATCGCGGGCATTGAATGCACTAAAAAATCGGGTGCAACGCGACCGACGCGATGGCCGCGATTTTCCATAGGGACCAATGTTAAATTTCTCAATTGACACGTTTTTTTTTTCAATGCCTCAATTGACACGATTTTTCCATAGGAATCAATGTTAAATGGCCCACAGAGGCCAAATAGCCACCCTGAAGTGTGAAATGGCCCCCACAATTGTAAACGCCACCCCACGATCAACGTGAACCCGAAGCGTGGCGAGCGCTGCGAGCCCGCGAGGGGCGGCGGTACGCGTCCTACGACCTTTTCATACCCCCACTATCCACGTCGGCGTGGAGTTGAGAATAGAATAGTGTGGCGAGCGCAGCGAGCCACCGAGCCCGAAGTGTGGCGAGCGCAGCGAGCCCTGCGAGGGGACGAGGATACCTGTGAAGCCCGCGAAGGGACGCGTTTACCTGTGAAGGTATTCGCATCCGCTCGCCACGCTTCGGGCGCGGTGGCTCGCTGCGCTCGCCACACTATTCTATTCTCAACTCCACGCCGACGTGGATAGTGGGGGTTTTGAAAAGGTCGTAGGACGCGTACCGCCGCCCCTCGCGGGCTCGCTGCGCTCGCCACGCTTCGGGTTGACGTTGGTCGTGGGGTGGCGTTAACAATTGTGGGGGCCATTTCACACTTCAGGGTGCCTATTTGGCCTCTGTGGGCCATTTAACATTGTTTCCTATGGAAAAATCGTGTCAATTGAGGCATTGAACAGTAAAATCGGGTCAATTGAGAAATTTAACATTGTTCCCTATGGGAAATCGCGGGCATCGCGTCGGTCGCGTCGCACCCGATTTTTAGTGCATTCAATGGCCGCGATGCCCGCGATTTTTTTACCTGCGATGCCCACGATCAAAATCATGGGCGCCGTGTTAGGTAAAGAGTACCCATTTTACATCTACCCCCCTGTAGTGCATATGGTTTTGTCCATCTAAGAAGGAATTTGCCAGAAGGAGTGAACCAGAATAACCCCCAGTGTGTGAAGAGGGGTGCATGATAGGGATAGTATAGTGTAGAAGCAGTGTGTGCTTCAGAAGATGTACAAAAGAAGATGTAAAATAATAATAATAATAATAATAATAATAATAAAAATATATGTATTTAATAAATGTAAAAAAATGTCTAGATGAATCTTTATTAATGGTTGTATACAGAACATTTTCACATATACAAAATCTACAAAAATTTGAAAGATAACAATAAATTCCACATTTAATGCATTTTGTATCAAGGCAATAAAGTGGTACAGTAAGTCCGATGGGATGTATACTAACATAACTGACCGCCCCTATTTATCCAAACCCTTTATTCCATTGGGCTACAGAATTTCTCCCGGCTCACTTCCTACTTATCCACCTACTCCTGAGGGGTACACACCCACCCGTCACCTCTTCACTTTCACGTTGCGAAGAGATCCCCCAAGGTTCAATGCTTGCCCACTTTCTATTCTTCCTCTACATAATTCCCTCGACAAGCTTATCAGTTCCGTTGGACTTCGCTGCCCGCTCTATGATGCCCACATTTACCTCTTGTCACTGAAACTCGTCCTCTCCGTGTCACTTCCTGTCTTTCAACCATCTCATCCTTTAACACTTGAAACTCAATATTTAAAAATAATGGGGCTCATTGCTTTCCCCCCAGATTATGAATCAGCCAATCCGGTTGGTTCTGGTCTTTGCAATATTTTCCAAATCAGGTCTTTCCTCACCCTGGAACCAACAAGAGACAGGCCCGCGGGCCTCTCCTGATTCCCGCTACAAGCATGGAATCACTGCTTTGGAAATCAGGAGAGGCCCGCGGACCTGTCCCTTGTTGGTTCCAGGGTGAGGAAAGACCTGATTTGGAAAGACCAAAATTGGTTGGTACTTTATCTCTCTCTCCAAGCGCTGATAAATCTAGCCCTACTTTCTGCTTAGCTGTATCCACACCCGTGTTATAATCTTGAGTTCTTTATGACACACGTTGGTGATGTTCCACTAGACAAGGCTGATCACTGTGCCGCAAGGCGTCTTGATTTCGCATGAGCCGGACAGGAGCAGTATCTTTCCTGCCGTGTTTCCCTATTCCATTTTCTTCATTAGGTGATTGACAGATAAATCAGGTGACCCACTTATCTAATTAGGCAAGCTTCCCCTCTGGCATCTGACTGAACTTCCAATATCTCGGGCACTTATTAGAGACCAGCTAAGTGGCCTCACTGCTGGAACCAAATCACTCAGACAATGTACGGTGACCTTATTCTGCAGAGCTCTCCTCTATCATCCCTGCTTACGCATTCTGTACTTGGTGGATGAGCGCTGAACAAAGCACAGGGGAGCATTCGCTCTACAACTGATTATAAATGAGAAACGTATTGTGTAAAAGCAAAACTGTGGGGGAAATTTAATAGGATGAGAGATTCAGAAAGTGAGAGATTTGGTAAGAAATCTCCATTTTTTTTTAAAGCGGCAATCATTTACACTGCAAAATCAAACTGGTTTTGCAGTGTCAATGATGGGCGCTTTAAAAAACCTGAAGATTTCTTACCGAATCTCTCACTTTATGAAGCTCTCATCCTATGAAATTCCGATAGATTTTATGTAACAAAGTTTACAGCAGAATGTGTGTTATAGCCGTATAATCAATCGTTTACTACTTTACAATGATGCCAGGGGCATTTCAAAGCGGGTGGGGTCCCACATGCAGATGTCCGTACAACCCCCTTAAAGTGTTGCGCTTGCGCAGAAAATGACTAAGACTAAGAGTTTCTGCACGCACGCCATGTTTCCGCCACAATCGCCAGAATTAAGGTGTCTGCACCAGTGGCGGCTCTTACCATTGTAAAGGAATGGGGGCTGCCGCAATGCGGGCCCCCCCCCCTCCACTGCCACTGCCGTCCCCAGAAGTCCGTGCAGGAGCGCACCCCTGTCCCCTGCATGGGGCCAGCGCATGCGCAGTACCTTCATACATACTGCGCATGCCCCCAGAGGCTTGATCGGGTTCCTGGGTTCCGGCGCATGTGCAGTTGGGGGCTGCCGCGCATTTGCGCAGATAGAGGCATTCCAGAGGGAGGGAACACCTCCCAATGGGATGCCTTGAGTGACTGGCAGGTCAGACTTCCAATAGGAAGTCACTGCCAGTCACAGTGAAGCCAGTGCAGTCTCACAGACTGCATCTGGCATCACTTTAGGCAGACACAGTGGCTGGTTTTACCTGGAGGGGGGCTGCAGCCCTGCAGCCCATAGGTAAAAACTGCCACTGGTCTGCACCATATTTCCCGTGATTACTTCAGAAATATGGCACCGGAGTAATAATGTCATCATTTTAAACAAATTGGCAGAGTAGTGCAGAGTAGCATTCGCCCAGGTCTCTGGGAAAATGGTGGTGATATTCCTGGCGGTTCTTCCACTGCCGTTGCGGATGTGGGACTTTGGAGAAGTAAGTATTAAAGAACATGGATGCACGGAGTACTGGTTGGGCCCCTGTTCTCAGTACAGCACAGTCCCCGTTCCCATTACAGACACATCTGCATTCAGGGGTATTCTGACCATTGTTGGTAAGACGAGCTCCTAGCCTCAGGCAGCATTCTATGAAGGACAGGAGATAGGGCCAGATGCACTAAGCTTCAAAAGTGATAAAATGGAGAGTGATAAACAGCCAACCAATCAGCTCCTGACTGACATTTTTCAAACACAGTCAGGTAGGAGCTGATTGGCTGGTTGTTTATAACTCTATATTTTATCACTATTGAACATAATTGTGTACTTTTGAAAACTAGTTTCAGGGAGATTATAGTTGTTAATAGAATGATGCACAGCGCCCCATTGAGGGGGCGTGTCATGCTCCTCCCAAAGGGCGTGTCTAGTTCCATATATGGAGAGATTGTGAAAAGAGATTGTGAACGTGGCACCTAGAAGCATGGGTGTGCACTGCTACATCTGAGAGGAATCTTTTAAAATGACTTAAGGCCCCCTTACACTTGTCAACTTATTGTCTCAACAAGTTGAACCTGATTGACTCGAGATTTATCCTATGTGCAGGAGGTTCAATCTCTTCCAATCTCTTGGTTATAGTCAATGGCACAGGATTGTGGATTGTGTCCTACACATCAGGCACATAAGATTTTGTCAGACGGCACATCAGATCTTGTCAGATAAATTGACTCAAATTGGATGAAATCTCACAAAATCTCACAAGTGTAAGGGGCCCTTTAGATCCAAATGTAGATTAGCCCCAAAGCAGTTAGTAGGAGCTACTGTACTTGGTAAAATGCTAGGAAATTGTGCTGATGATTCAGTGTAAATGTATCTATCTCTCATTCCTTTTTCCCCAAATAATGTAACAGTGTAATGTGGGCTAGGTGACATGAGGGAGATTGCTATTCTAATGAGGGAGAGAGGGAGATTGCTGCTATGTCAGGGAGTCTCCTGCAGAATGCAGGAGGGGAGGTAACTATGATGTAACAGTGTAATGTGGGCTAGGTGACATGAGGGAGATTGCTAGAGTATTGAGGGAGAGAGGATATTGCTGCTATGTCAAGGAGTCTCCTGCAGAATGCAGGAGGGGAGGTAACTATGATATAACAGTGTAATGTGGGCTAGGTGACATGAGGGAGATTTCTAGACTAATGAGGGAGATTGCAGCTACTGTATGTCAAGGAGTCTCCTGCAGAATGCAGGAGGGGAGGTAACTATGATGTAACAGTGTAATGTGGGCTAGGTGACATGAGGGAGATTGCTAGACTAATGAGGGAGAGAGGGAGATTGCTGCTATGTCAGGAAGTCTCCTGCAGAATGCAGGAGGGGAGGTAACTATGATGTAACAGTGTAATGTGGGCTAGGTGAAATGAGGGAGATTGCTAGACTAATGAGGGAGAGAGGGAGATTGCAGCTATGTCAGGGAGTATCCTGCAGAATACAGGAGGGGAGGTAACTATGATGTAACAGTATAATGTGGGCTAGGTGACATGAGGGAGATTGCTATACTAATGAGGGAGAGAGGGAGATTGCTGCTATGTCAGGGAGTCTCCTGCAGAATGCAGGAGGGGAGGTAACTATGATATAACAGTGTAATGTGGGCTAGGTGACATGAGGGAGATTTCTAGACTAATGAGGGAGAGAGGGAGATTGCTGCTACTGTATGTCAAGGAGTCTCCTGCAGAATGCAGGAGGGGAGGTAACTATGATGTAACAGTGTAATGTGTTCTAGGTGACATGAGGGAGATTGCTAGACTAATGAGGGAGATTGCTGCGATTTCAGGGAGTCTCCTGCAGAATGCAGGAGGGCAGGTAACTATGATGTAACAGTGTCATGTGGGCTAGGTGACATGAGGGAGATTGCTAGACTAATGAGGGAGAGAGGGAGATTGCTGCTATGTCAGGGAGTCTCCTGCAGAATGCAGGAGGGGAGGTAACTATGATGTAACAGTGTAATGTGGGCTAGGTGACATGAGGGAGATTGCTAGACTAATGAGGGAGAGAGGGAGATTGCTGCTATTTCAGGGAGTCTCCTTCAGAATGCAGGAGGGGAGGTAACTATGATGTAACAGTGTAATGTGGGCTAGGTGACATGAGGGAGATTGCTAGACTAATGAGGGAGAGAGGAAGATTGCTGCTATGTCAGGGAGTCTCCTGCAGAATGCAGGAGGGGAGACAACTATGATGTAACAGTGTAATGGGGGCTAGGTGACATGAGGGAGATTGCTAGACTAATGAGGGAGAGAGGGAGATTGCTGCTATGACAGGGAGTCTCCTGCAGAATGCAGGAGAGTAGGCAGCTATGCTGTTGAAGCTTAGTGCATCTGGCCCATAGTGTTACACTGAATGCCGCTCTCCAGCCACTTCTGCATGTGAAGAGTGTGAGATGCAGGAGAAATGTATCTGGGCAGTACATATCCTTTATGTAGTTTTTGCTGCTTATTTCGTCTCTCACTTTCTCTTCTTGCTGGAAGACTCTAAAACTGGATACATTAGCCGATGTGTACCCAACTCGCCATTGACAGCGATGGGATTCGGCAATGGAGCCAGCACTGGCGAGTGCATGCATACCTTCCGATGCCGGCAATGATGGACCTTGCTAACGAAGTCTTCTGGATGTTGCTGACAACTCGCAGCAGTTCACATGACATAGAGGATACACACTGGACAATGTGCCCCATATATCTGTCCGACCCGCCAGATCAGCCGACATATTGTCTACATACCTCCGAACTTCTGTGGCATGAAGATCGGGACTATCCCCAGGAGGGGGCGGAGCTACACACCAGACCTTGGGTATAGGACCATGGCTCCTGTTTTTTTTTAATCAATTTTGGTGGCGTGCTCAGCATAGGTGCCAATTCTGTGGGTGCTCGAGGGCCCAAGCACCCACAAAAAATGATGAGCACCCACAGACCTTCTAAGTCCCACTTTCATGACGCATTTACTTGCTGATTGGCGTCCGCAGTACCCGCTCCACCAAACCTGCTGCCTGGGATACGCGAGGCTAGGAGGAGTGTATTGTAAGCTTGCGTAAGCCCCTTATTATTATTATTATTATTATAATTTTATTTATAAGGCGCCACAAGTGTTTCGCAGCGCCGTACAAAAGAACAATACAGGGAGACAAAACTTGGCATAACATTGAATAAATAACAAAAATACAGTACAAATAAAGAGCACCACAGTTCAATACACATTACAGCTTAAATGTAAGTAGTGAGGACCCAATCAACATACAACTAGAGGCTAGATGCCAATGATGGAGATGAGTATGCAGACGAAGATGGTCACTTAGTGTTGGAGTAAAGGAGAGCTGTGAGTGAAATGTGAAGAGAAGAGGGCTTTGACAACAGGAGGGAAGAGGGCCCTACTCGGAGGAGCTTACAATCTAGTAGGAAGGGGAGACAGACAGATTACAAGAGGTGCAAGCCCCTTTCCTGGCACCATTAGTAGCGTCTGCCTGGTACCATCATAACGTTGCTGCTCTGGTGAGTAATGACTGCTGGGCAGAGTGAAGTGTGTGTGCTGCCTAATGTGTGTTGCTTTTGTATACACACTGCCCTTTTTGTGTAGTATGTGTGCTTACAGTGAGCAGTTTTAGTCACTATTATGTGTTGTGTATATAGTGTGCAGTATTAGCTATTGCTTATTGTGTGTCCATTGTGATTCAGGACCGTTCAGGTCAGCATTTTGCAGGGCCACACCCCCTTCCCAAATGACATGCCCCTTTTCATGAGGCCACACCTCCTTGAGCACCGTCCAGCAAAAACATAAATTGGCACCCCTGGTGCCCAGCACTCCCCGAGCAGCTTGGCAGCCCCCGTCTCTCTCTCAGCGATCACCGGTGATCTCTGGCTCCCCCCCCAACTACAGACCAATACAGACCTTTAGGAAAAATGTTTCATTAATATTAGTGCAAACATCGACAGACTTGTTGGTGATTAGTTTTGCGGTTAAACTACATCTTCCACGGATATTGATCATCTGCTTATGTAGGGTACACACCAGGACGATCATGATCGTGAGGAGATCGTGTGACGATTGTTCGATGGTCGCACGATCTGAATGGAGGACACAATCTGCACCCAATCTGCTCACGATCTGCACCCAGCAGAAGGGACCATTGACAAATCCTGACTGCAGCTGGTAGGATCTCCAAAACGACCAGCTTGGAAGGGTATCAGAATGGAATCGGGTCCAAAAAATAGCACATGCCTGCAAGTTGGGGGGAGGGGGGGGGGGGTCGAGTGCATCTTTGAATTTCACAAACTTTATTAAACACTAAAGGAACATCTGTCACTCCTATGTCAATGACCACATCAAGACCAGTACCAATTACCCATTACCCTAGTATGAACTGCAGTCAAAATGACATATAGGTGTAAAAAATTTGCATATGTGTAAATGATAAATAGATACAATTAAAAAAGCATTGAATTGTGGAATGTTACAATTATACAAGTCTCGGGCAATTGTCAAGGGCTTGTTGCAGAAAGATCTAGCTGCTACAGGACAGAAATACTGGGTGAGATTTAATAGAATGAGATATTCAGAAAGTGAGAGACTTGGTGAGAAATCGCCAGGTTTTTTTTTAAAGTGGCAATCATTACACTGCAAAACCAGTAAATGATTGCCGCTTTAAAAAAAACCTGGAGATTTCTTACCAAATCTCTCACTTTCTGAATATCTCATTCTAATAAATCTCATGCTTCTTGTTCTTGAAATTATATCTTATCTTGAAAAGAGAAGCAAAGTAAAAATACTAGAATACATTTGAACGACAGAACCATCTCATTGAATAACTGGACTTTAAATTAAAGCTTTTTGTATGCATTATATATTACACACTTCCAGATATTTAATTTCAAAATGACCTAGAAACACAAGGTGGGTGGGGGTAGGGGTGGGGGGTGATATAATAGGATGAGTGAATCAGAAATTGAGAGATTTGGTAAGAACTCTCCATTTTTTTTTTCAAGCGGCAATCATTTATACTGCAAAATCAAACTGGTTTGGCTGTGTAAATGATTGCTGCTTAAAAAACCCCCTGAAGATTTCATACCAAATCTCTCACTATCTTATTCTCTCACCCTATTACATTTCACCCAAGCTGTTGTTTAGTGACTGTAGGATCTATAGCTGGCCACTAGAGGGCAGCAATGCATTACAATTCCATGTCTGTGCTTCAGAGTGACACACATGAAAGATTGGAAGACTATCCAGATACAATGCTATTAAGGGCTCCTATTGTTTCAGCCTGTTGTTTAGTTACAAAGAAGAGTAACAGATAAATAAAAGAGAGTGAACAGTAACTAGGTTGTTTTCGATCTGCGTTTTATTGGTTGTACATGTTAGTTCTCAATGGAGATGACTTCCTTACTGGCAGAGAGTGGATTTGCAGACGTCTTTATTGCAATGGCACAGTTAAATCCATCATGTCTAGGGGAGGGGTTGGTTGGGAGCTACATCAGAAAAGGGAATGGATAAATCTTCTGTCAAATCATATCACCGATTCATCTCGCATCTTTCACGACGTCTGTTTTGAAAGCTCCGTGGGAGAATGAGGCAATCAAAACCTCAATGTAGCGAAGAAAATGTCTCCCAAATTCCATATCCACTGAGCAGGAAATGCAATGAAACAATAAAAATAAAATATGCTTTTAGAGATCAATTTTATTTAAATTCAGATAAAATGCGCATCCTGTCACCGAAAACGACGACTCTGCGCTTTTCTCTTAATGCATCTTTTTTTTTTTTTGTTCTTTTCCAGGGTTTTGATCTGTATTTAAGTAAATCTGAAGTGCATGTGCAGACTCTGGCATTACTTTCCTTCCTGTCGATAGGAGATGACTTAGGTGAAGCTGAGAAAGCCAATGACCAGACAAAATGATGTTTATTGGAAAAACACTGCTATTTTAGGCTTAATTCGTATATACGTTATGCTCCAAGGATGATTCAGACCATTGGCGGATCCAGGGGTGGGGGCTGCAGGACAGTTCAAATTTCAAATAGGGGAGAAACACCAACTGCCAGTGAGCCGGTTTGGAATGGCAGCTGTTGGCAGTGGGTGTGGCTCCTGAGACTCTCTTCTGCAGTTACCCTAAAGCACCCTCTCCAGTTAATATTGAGCAGGAGGTGTAGAGGGGACACGTGTTGAAATGTAAACCATGTGCAGAAATGTCATACATGTTTTCAGGTCATACCCACTTTTAAGTGAGTCTGCAATCCAAAGAAAAAGATGTTTCAAACCTTCTACATAGATAGGAGAAGTATCACATGGCAACTGTGAAAAGGATCACATACACATGGATTCAAATGAAGTCTTGGGGTGAAATGTAATAGGATGAGAGATTCAGCAAGTAAGAGATTTGGTAAGAAATCTCCAGTTTTTTTTAAAGCGGCAATCATTTACACTGCAAAACCAGTTTGATTTTGTCAGTATAAATGATTGGCGCTTTAAAAAAAAAAATCCTATTACATTTCCCCTTGATCTTTAATTTGTAAAGCAGGTCACAGCATATGAGATCAAGGTACTCTTTACCTAGCACGGCGCCCACGATGTCCATCGCGGTCATCGGGGGTAAAAAATCGCGGCTATCGCATGCACTAAAAAAACGGGTGCGACGCGATGCCCGCGATTTCCCATAGGGATCAATGTTAAAAGTGTGATTGGACGCGATTTTACTGTTCAATGCCTCAATGCCCGCGATTTTTCCATAGGAAACAATGTTAAATGGGCCACAGAGCCCTAATAGTCCCCCTGAAGTCTGAAATGGCCCCCACAATTGTTAACGCCACCCCACGATCAACGTGAACCCGAAGCGTGGCGAGCGGCGGCGGTACGCGTCCTCCGACCTTTTCATACCCCCACTATCCACGTCGGCGTGGAGTTGAGAATAGAATAGTGTGGCGAGCGCAACGAGCCCCGCGAGGGGACGCGGATACCTGTGAAGCCCGCGAAGGGACGCGTTTACCTGTGAAGGTATCCGCTTCCCCTCGCGGGGCACGCTGCGCTCGCCACGCTTCGAGCTCGGTGGCTCGCTGCGCTCGCCACACTATTCTATTCTCAACTCCACGCCGACGTGGATAGTGGGGGTATGAAAAGGTCGGAGGACGCGTACCGCCGCCGCTCGCCACGCTTCGGGTTCACGTTGATCGTGGGGTGGCGTTAACAATTGTGGGGGCCATTTCAGACTTCAGGGGGACTATTTGGGCTCTGTGGCCCATTTAACATTGTTTTCTATGGAAAAATCGCGGGCATTGAGGCATTGAACAGTAAAATCGCGTCCAATCACACTTTTAACATTGTTCCCTATGGGAAATCGCGGGCATCGTGGCCATCGCGTCGCACCCGTTTTTTATTGCATTTGATGGCCGCGATGCCCGCGATGGGCGCCATGCTAGGTAAAGAGTACCGAGATCAATTCCACAGGCAAGCGTAGCTACAGGCAGCATCAGACAGGTAATCACAGCACAGACTCTTGCAAATGCTCCAGTGGCCCCTACCATAGCCCACACCCCGGCCTATCACTTGGACAGCTAATCCACCATCAGGAGCATTTGCACTCTGCCCTGGAAACACTTATACCAGGAGATCACAGGTGCTGCTGATTACACACCTGGCTTCTGCTACTGCTCCATAATCTGGTCTGGATCCGCCACATTACTCTCATGTGGAGAAATGCTGTCTCTGCCACACAACCAATAAGAGTGTATCTATCCTCTGTCTTCTCTTATACATCTGCCTCATAGTGTGCGTAGTCTTTTTCTGAAGTGTCCTTCTGAGCTTCTGCAGGTGCCACACAGGGTGAGTATATTATAGGACTGTATCCATTATAGATATGCCATTTGAATTTCCATATCCCTAGTATGTGTTCTTAAATTAGTTTCCTCTTCAGATTGCTCATCATGAGATTGCGATACTACTGGGCTCACGTACGAGTGGGGCGATAGGTAGGATTTTACTGTATAAAATATGCACGTGTGCACGGAAAATGCTGCTGTAGTGTTCTGCTCAAGTTACGGGAACCCTTAGGGCTATTTCACACGCTCCGGCTCCTGCCGGGCGGCGAAACCCCGCACAGGCCAAGAAGCCATGCCACACGGAGAAGTTTACAATGGAGGGGATGGCCACAACCCAGCAGCCGTCCCTTCCAGTGGTGGGTCTGGCTGCTACCGGACGGCCGGGCCGTGGCCGTCCCGTGTAAATGAACACAATCGTGTCCATTATTAACTACTGTGTGCGGCACGGCTTTTGGCCATGCAGGGTTTCACTGCCCGGCAGGAGCTGGAGCGTGTGAAATAGCCCTTAGGGAGGAGGGCCTGGGGCACTGCCCCTTAATTTGGCTCTGTGCATGCCTGTTACAGCTGCTGAATACATGATGCCAGTTAGGTACAGAAGACCATCAGCAGCAGGAACCTTACAAATATGTAAAGGCAACAAAAAATTGTGATGCATACTCAGGGGCGGATTGGGATCAAAATCCGGCCCGGAAATGGAGGGGGGGGGGGAGGGGGTGCTGATGCTACAGCTCGGGGTGGGGCTGCTGACGCTACAGCCCAGGGGGGGGGATGGGGGGCGCTGCTAACCTGCTAATAACGCTATGGCCAGGGGAACAGGGGAAGGGGGGTCTGCTACCCCGGGAGGTGGGGGTTGCTGCTAACGCAATGGTTTGGGGGGGGGGGGTGCGGACACTACTCACCAGGCACCGCCGCGCGTCCATCGTCTTCCGACAGTAACCAGCGGCCGCAGCTGGTCACAAAGTGCAGCATAGCCCAAAACAAATATGGCTGCCGCATATGTGCATATAATATATGCATATATGCGGCGGACATATTTGTTTTGGGCTATGCTGCCGTTTGTGACCAGGCTGTGACCAGGCTGTGACCGCTTACCTATATAGGGTGACTTCATCGGCAGCCCTGGAACCACGGTAGGCGGCCCAGCCAGAGGGAAATCTGGTCCGTCCCACCGGAAATCCCGGTTTCCCTTTGGGCCAATCCGCCTCTGTGCATACTACAAACTGGAATAATGCTAGTCATCAGAGTCATAGTAATTCACAATGGAATGCAATGGTTCATCGTCATTGTTTACAGAAAATATAAGTTTGTTAGGATGAGTAGGGGGTGTCCAGAACAACAATGAAATACAGGCCTGATTCAGCAAGGTTCACTAAGCAGCAGTTGTTCACTTCTTAGCGAGCCCTGAAGCGCCATGCTGCCACTAACGCCAGTCTGAACAGACTTTTATTTCTGTCAGTGTCCGCTGAAGAAATTGTTGGCCCTGGTGTCATGTGATGTCAGCCTCCTGCCCCATCGGCCCGCCAGCGTTCCCAGGGGAACACCGAACATTTTCACGGGGACACCCATTAAACGTTGGGCGTTCCCCTGCCCGCCCCCCTACCCTGTACAAATGCCTCGGCGACCATGTTGGTCACCAAAGGCATTCGTACAGCGGCCCTGCACATGTGCAAATACTGTATGCGCATGCACAGAGCAGCACCCATACCCTACTTGTAGTAGTAGTGAGAGAGGAAAGGCTTATGGAGTTTGTCATACATTCCTTGGTGTGTAATACTGTGTACTGGGGGTATATGCATAGTACAGGGACAGATTATAACAGTGACAGCATAGCTTTCTGTAGTTGGTTAGTAGCTGCACTTTGGGCGAGATGTATCAAATGGAAAATGCGGTAAAACCGGGGTTTTACCGCACTTTCCAATGTATCAAAAATGATACCGCATTGAAGGGTATCGCCACCTTTGGGTGGCGATACCCTATAGAAGCCTATGGGCTTCTTTTCGCCGCCGCCGACGCAAACCCGCCGCCTCGCCGACCCCCCCTCTGGCTTACCTTCCTGAAGGGTCCTCCTGGACCCCGGAAGGTAAACCCCTCCTCCCCTAGTGAAGCAGCCGGACATCCTTCCGGCTGCAGGGGGAGGAGGAGGCGCCGGGGACAGCATGCTTAGCTGTCCCCGGGGTGAGGGGAGAGCAAGGCGGCAGGGAGGTGACGGAGACCCCCACACACCAGGGTACAGGTATCGTGGGGGGGGGGGCTCCGTCACCGCATCGCAATGCCAGCCGCATATGTTAGTACATATACGCTGGCATCGCGGCGGGGGGGGGGGGGGGGGGGGGCGCAAAGGACGGCAATGTATTTTAATACATCTCGCCCTTTGACTCATCTGGCGCACTACAGTATACTAAGGAGTACTAGGGCAGTGAGGTCACTCTCCATGGCCGTGTCCATACGGGAAATCTGATGAGCACCTGCAGCCTGGCGAGTGAAGGCAGAGCACATGAAGCACTGCAGAAAGGAAGGTTGGCTACACATTTTATTTTAAATGCCAAGTACACATTCGGAAAGGAGTGACCACGCCCCCTTTACCCGCCACCACACCCACTGTACCTGTGGCCACGCCCCCTTTCTAGATGTGTACCGATTTTCGCCCTTCAGATGTTGGAGGGTATGCAGCACCATCGGTCCCCATCGCTAATACACTGGGGACCGATCAGAATTGAGTCACCCCCTACAAGCCGAGAAACTGTCCTGAGTAAATAGGAGCATGACCTATTGTTGGTTGGGGTGAGCTGTTCACCTCTAGCAGGTTGCTAGGCAGCTGGTACAAGATGTAAGTGGTTTGCTAAGCAGCCACAATGCAATATGGCCCTGGCTGGTCTCGGCCTAGGCACCTCTAGGGATTAGCAGAGAAGGGAAATAGCTGTAAAACACATTTGGCACTGCTTTGTCTATTACTATAGGAGATAATGTCACACACCTTTACAATGGCATATAAGTCGCAATGTCTAGAGTCCTCTGTCTTCTTTATCTTTGTAAATACTTATGCTACATTTCATACAGCAGCACTGTTGCACTCTAACAGCGCTGAGATCTCACATAATAATGTGCCAGGAGAACTGAAAAGTTCTAAAACAGCATTCTGAAAGTATACTAACAACCCCCGAGGCTAAATAATCAACTCCAAATCTGTCATGGATGCTGTACCAGGGAGTCAGACAAAAACAGCTGTGAATGAACTGCAAGCAATGGGGAAATGTGATAGATTATATACCTAAAGTGTTCCACCATCTGTTCGCGCATTTTGAATCTAAAATAATTCTGTTACAGAACAGAAACCTGAGACCGAGAGTCTATAGAGCTACATTTGTAAAGTAAAAATAACATCCTTTAGGGCGGGGTTTTTTTTTTATAGATTTCGTTTTTTTTTTTCAAAATTGCCAAGACTTCCTAATATTGGGGGTTATTCAGACCTAGGGATGCCAATCCCGGGGCATTTTTTCAGTCCCAGGATTGAAAAAATGCTCAATCTAGGGATTCCCGGGATCCCGGGATTGGTTGCCCTAATAAAAAAATATGCCCCGGCCACCCCGCATATTTACTTACATGGGCGGGGGATGTGCGTACGGGAGCCGGGCGGTGTGGCCAGCAGCGAGGCGAGCGGTGTGGCTGTGCGGCCTGCGCAGCATGACCTCAGAGCTGCACAGCTGTGGACGGGAGAAGCCGGGCAGCGTCTGAGTGATGTTTTCTGGGAATGTCAGGGAAATCGCAAACATGCCCAGGTGTTTGATGGGAAGTCATGTGACATCAGCTCTGGCCCCGATCTGCCTCTTTGTCTCACACCTGCTGAGTAAGTCCTGGGCTACGCATACATGGCAAACATTGGAAAAATTATTCAAAGGCCCCGAAACCGTGGGTGCTCCGGGGCCCGAGCACCCACGGAAAGTGAGGAGCACCCACGGGACACTGCAACAGGCTCCCAGCAGCGGATATGACGTCAGCAGCGGGGGTCCCTGCGGTGGATGGGAACTAGTAGCGGTAGTAATACCGCTGCTAGGTTCCATATTCCGCAGGGACCCTGCTGCTGACATCATATCCACTGCTGGGACCCCGCTGCTGACGTCATATCTGCTGCTGGGACCCCGCTGCGGCGCCGCTGCTGCCAGGATCCGCGACAGCGAGCAGTGGGTGAGTCCCGGGGGGGGGGGGGGGGGGGCGTGTGTGTCTGTGGGAGCACCACTGCATCTACCATAGGGCTGGTGCACCAGACAGTAATTGAGTGTCTATAAGCGCTGACAGCGGACTTTACCTTGCACAGACATACGGCTGTACACCAGGGAGGGGCTTCATAGTGGCATTGGCATGCAATGAAGGCTGTGACTGCGTCCAACTGAAAATCAGGCCCCTGAAGGAAACCTGACTCGTTTATTTAGTTGGAACCTCAAATGTCAGAATTTCAAAGGTCAGTGTGCTGTTGTTCTGGGATGCTAAACACGCAGCTCCCAACAGAGTGTATTGTATATCTAGAAATAAAGGACTGATACAACAGATTTTTGGGCTCCTAATTCAGTTCCTCTTGTATAGGTTTCACATCTTTGGCCTATACTCAATGGATGCCAATAAAGCAGACTCATGGCTTAGTGATGTCACCAGTGGCTGCTGCCATCCCAGGTAAAATCTGCCACTGTGTGAAGCCAAATGAAGTGTGTGAGACTGCACTGGCTTCACAGTGTCTGGAAGTGACTTCCTATTGGAAGTCCAGCCTGCCAGTCATTCAAGGCCGTCCCATTGGGAGGTGTTCCCTCCATTCAGGATGCCTCTATGGGCTGCTGCATGGGCAGCCCATAAAAACGGGTTCTACGCATGCGCAATACTGAAGACGATACTGAGCATGCACTGGACCTGGGACTGTGAATATGCTACTATGGACTGCTGCCGAAACAGCCCATAGATGCAGGGGACCAGCGCATGCGCGGTACCAAGAAGTTACTGTGCATGCGCCTGTTCCACAATGGGGGTTGGGACCGGCGGCGGAGACCAGTGGGCACTGGTGGTGGGGGCCCGCAGCTGAGGAGGTAAGAACTACCACTGGATGTCACCATCGCATATCATGCACTAGGTGATGGGAATACTTAAACTAGACACTTCTCCACTTCTTCAAAAAGTCTGCTTCCATGGTATGCATTAATGTTGATGTATTATTGTGTTCAAAATGCGAAATGCTGACTATCCAGAAGAGCATTCAAGTCTCCTGCCGCTGCCTGCAATCCACCTAGCACCACCCACTTCCCGAGCATCATTGAGGGCACAGCGGGGGGGCTTCACAATGCTCCCCATTCAGACCTGTTCACACGACTCTGAGTGTTCGGAGACCAGTGAACAGATTAACAGATTAACATCGCCCAACCCATGTGCACCCCTGCTAATGTATTCACAGCTGTGCACATGGGGGGAAATCCATTTGTAATCACTCCCCCATCTAATGGAGTCTCCCTGTATGCAAGCGAGGCATTTTTTCAGTCCCAGGATTGAAAAAATGCTCAATCTAGGGATTCCCGGGATCCCGGGATTGGTTGCCCTAATAAAAAAATATGCCCCGGCCACCCCGCATATTTACTTACATGGGCGGGGGATGTGCGTACGGGAGCCGGGCGGTGTGGCCAGCAGCGAGGCGAGCGGTGTGGCTGTGCGGCCTGCGCACATGACCTCAGAGCTGCACAGCTGTGGACGGGAGAAGCCGGGCAGCGTCTGAGTGATGTTTTCTGGGAATGTCAGGGAAATCGCAAACATGCCCAGGTGTTTGATGGGAAGTCATGTGACATCAGCTCTGGCCCCGATCTGCCTCTTTGTCTCACACCTGCTGAGTAAGTCCTGGGCTACGCATACATGGCAAACATTGGAAAAATTATTCAAAGGCCCCGAAACCGTGGGTGCTCCGGGGCCCGAGCACCCACGGAAAGTGAGGAGCACCCACGGGACACTGCAACAGGCTCCCAGCAGCGGATATGACGTCAGCAGCGGGGGTCCCTGCGGTGGATGGGAACTAGTAGCGGTAGTAATACCGCTGCTAGGTTCCATATTCCGCAGGGACCCTGCTGCTGACATCATATCCACTGCTGGGACCCCGCTGCTGACGTCATATCTGCTGCTGGGACCCCGCTGCGGCGCCGCTGCTGCCAGGATCCGCGACAGCGAGCAGTGGGTGAGTCCCGGGGGGGGGGGGGGGGGCGTGTGTGTCTGTGGGAGCACCACTGCATCTACCATAGGGCTGGTGCACCAGACAGTAATTGAGTGTCTATAAGCGCTGACAGCGGACTTTACCTTGCACAGACATACGGCTGTACACCAGGGAGGGGCTTCATAGTGGCATTGGCATTGGCATGCAATGAAGGCTGTGACTGCGTCCAACTGAAAATCAGGCCCCTGAAGGAAACCTGACTCGTTTATTTAGTTGGAACCTCAAATGTCAGAATTTCAAAGGTCAGTGTGCTGTTGTTCTGGGATGCTAAACACGCAGCTCCCAACAGAGTGTATTGTATATCTAGAAATAAAGGACTGATACAACAGATTTTTGGGCTCCTAATTCAGTTCCTCTTGTATAGGTTTCACATCTTTGGCCTATACTCAATGGATGCCAATAAAGCAGACTCATGGCTTAGTGATGTCACCAGTGGCTGCTGCCATCCCAGGTAAAATCTGCCACTGTGTGAAGCCAAATGAAGTGTGTGAGACTGCACTGGCTTCACAGTGTCTGGAAGTGACTTCCTATTGGAAGTCCAGCCTGCCAGTCATTCAAGGCCGTCCCATTGGGAGGTGTTCCCTCCATTCAGGATGCCTCTATGGGCTGCTGCATGGGCAGCCCATAAAAACGGGTTCTACGCATGCGCAATACTGAAGACGATACTGAGCATGCACTGGACCTGGGACTGTGAATATGCTACTATGGACTGCTGCCGAAACAGCCCATAGATGCAGGGGACCAGCGCATGCGCGGTACCAAGAAGTTACTGTGCATGCGCCTGTTCCACAATGGGGGTTGGGACCGGCGGCGGAGACCAGTGGGCACTGGTGGTGGGGGCCCGCAGCTGAGGAGGTAAGAACTACCACTGGATGTCACCATCGCATATCATGCACTAGGTGATGGGAATACTTAAACTAGACACTTCTCCACTTCTTCAAAAAGTCTGCTTCCATGGTATGCATTAATGTTGATGTATTATTGTGTTCAAAATGCGAAATGCTGACTATCCAGAAGAGCATTCAAGTCTCCTGCCGCTGCCTGCAATCCACCTAGCACCACCCACTTCCCGAGCATCATTGAGGGCACAGCGGGGGGGCTTCACAATGCTCCCCATTCAGACCTGTTCACACGACTCTGAGTGTTCGGAGACCAGTGAACAGATTAACATCGCCCAACCCATGTGCACCCCTGCTAATGTATTCACAGCTGTGCACATGGGGGGAAATCCATTTGTAATCACTCCCCCATCTAATGGAGTCTCCCTGTATGCAAGCGAGGTGAAGGCCAAGGTGAGAAGGAGGAGGCCAGGAAACTCCTGCGTTTTCTGGGGCACTGCCAGAAAATGCTGGGTTACCGCCCCAAATGGTCGTAGGGTGTCAATCACCTTGCGTATGGACAGCGACGGCTAGGCTTCGCTTGCTCCGATCCTACAGATGACTCGCACATACGCACAGCGTACCGCGTGCATGTGTGATTTACCGATAATTGATCAGGCTGCAAAATTGCAGCCGAGTGTGCAGGTCTGAATCAGGCCCAATGCCGTTAATACAACAGGGGTGTGCCGATTATGATGATGTAATGTTGGGACAGCTGCAAAGTTTTTAACAATGGATTATATACTAAACAAGTTTACTCTTAAGCAAATAGGGTGTTCTCCAGACACATCTTGTGTTTTCTTCTTATTATTAGAGTGTCTGTACACACCAATGGATGCCTTACAACTGCAGACAGCCCAGTTACTTAACCAGTAGATTAAAGCACTTAATGATGTACTCACTGTTACGCGCACTGGTAGATGGAGCCGTGAGGGTTGTCATACAGCTCTCCAGTCAGTGAGTGTATGTAGGTAGTGGTGCAGGTACCCTGGAAAAAATTGTGGATCACGAATAAATGCAGGTCTGTCTGGAGCTAAGTGGAATATTACTGTCTTCCCCTACAGCACTCTCACAGTCATGAAAATGTGCGATTTTTAGTCATGAAAATGTGCGAATTTGAGGAAATTTGCGTTTTAGTGTTAAAAAAATGGAAAAAAATGGAGTGAGGTCCCCCCTCCTGAGCATAACCAGCCCCGGGCTCATTGAGCCGGACCTGGTTCCAAAAATACGGGGGACAAAAAGCGTAGGGGTCCCCCGTATTTCTGAAACCAGCCTGGGACTCTTGGACCGGTCATGGTTCCAAAAATTCGGGGGGACAAAAAATCTGGGGGGCGTATTTTGAAACCAGCACCGGGCTCCAACAGCCCGCGGTGTCATGCCACAGCCGGGGGACACTTTTTACATAAGGTCCCCCGGCCGTACCATGAGCACCGTGGCTGGTCAGCCTTAAGGCCCCCATACATTAGGCCGATTTGTCCGAAGGACAAGTTGGACCTAATCTACTGACAACTCCCCTGGGGGGGTCACATACGATTTGGCACTTGATGTGCCAGGTTTTGCATGTGATAAATCGCATGCGATTTATCACATGCAGTCCCCCCGGGGAGCTGCTGTCAGCGGGAGCTGAGCAGGGCATGGGGGCTGCAAGCAGGCAGCGGACGCAGCCTGTAGTACCTGCGGTGGAGGGAGCCAGATGCCGAGCGGGGGACTGCAAGCAGGGAGCCAGGCAGGGGAGGCAGTGGGCGCACTGGTCCAGGCGGTGAACTCCGCGAGGGGACCAGAGAGCAGAGACCGGGTAGCGTAGGGGAAGCCGGGCAGCAGCGGGCGGACATTGAAATGAATTAACAGTCAGTGATTGGCTGAGAGCTCTCTCAGTCAGAGAGCTCTCAGCCAATTACTGGCTGTCCATTCATTTCTATGTGCCCGGCTTCCCCTACGCTACCCGGTCTCTGTCTCTGATCCCCTTGCGGCATTCACCGCCTGGAAGTATCTATTCGCGGCATTCCCCCCGCCCAGTATAGTGCGCCCACTGCCTCTCTAGCCCGGCTCCCTGCTTACAGTCCCCCGCTCGGCTCCCTCCACCGCACGTACTATACGCTGCGTCCCCTGCCCGCCTTGGGCTGCACATAACATTTAACAAATCTTATGTGCAGCCCGTCCGACCTCCCGAATCCGACCCGATGCGCACGGGACCGCGCATCGGGTCGGATGGGATGTCTGCACATGCGATTTGGCCCGATTTCATGTCCCGATTCCTCCGAATCGGGTCAAATCGGGACCAAATCGCATAGTGTATGGCGGCCTTTAGACAGGGTACCTGGGGGAGTGGGGACCCCCCAATAAAGGGGTCCCTCCCCCAGGCTTCACCCACCAGGGCTAAAGCCTGGGGCTGAAACCGGCGTCCATGGGCTTTGGACACCGGCCTGATAGGGTAAATCATTCATACATAACATTGCTTTATACAGGTGACCTACAAGTGCCAGGAGGCCTCCCCTGCATGCTGGGTATTGGTGAACCACAGGTCCCAGCATGCAGGGCATTAATGGGCCCGCTGGGACTTGTAGTCTACTTGCAAAAAGAATGTTAAAATAAACACACACAGAAAAGTACAACTTTATTACACACACACACCTCAATTTTACACCAACGTACTTACCTAACCAGGGTCCAGAGCTGCCCTTCCTCCTCCACAGAAAGCTCACACCACACTGACAACGGGGTGAGCCGGCTACCTCTGTCACAGCTGTCACGGCGCTATAGAGGCTGCTAGTGTGGTTGGCTCGATGCCCTGATTGGCTGAAAGCGTCTCCTTCAGAATGTGCGAATTTGCAGCAAAATGCGCATTTTTTGTCGCTTTTCGTATCTCATTAAATATATATACGATTTTAGACAACCGTGCGATTTCGGACGTTTTTGCTGAAAAAAAATCGCCAAAAAACTGTTTTTGCATCTCATTAAATGTCACCCTGAGTCTTTGCAGTTGCACAATCCACTTTTAACACTGCTAAATCTGAATGAGGCCCAAAGCTTGTACAATTATTTATTACAGCAGTATATGTTTTACATCAATATAAAATAATGTTGCTTATGTCCTAGTCCACATTCACCTGATAAACACAATGGTGGCACATTGTTTTAATGTGTAATTCAAGACTGGTTTTAAAGTATTTTTTTCCCACAGCATTTACTTGATTCAATAATTGTGCAAAGCGAATGCACTTAGATGGGCGTTTAGATAAGGCGGCCTTGCTGGAATATTACGTTATTGCAGGCAGACGATGCTTCAAAGATTCTCTCCCCTGTTACTGTACAACCCGGGCTTAAAACAAAAACATTTCAGACATAAGCTCCAAATATGTAACATTAATCAGGAAACCTCTAGAGGGCAATAATAGAGAATGCAGAAAACACTGTGTAATTTATGTATACTTCTAGATTTACAATGTGTGTATTATTGCTGTAATGTTTGTCAGACTTTGCATCATAGAAGGAGAAATAGTTATGTTAAGTAAACTCATATTTGGCTTTGAAAGCCCATTGTTTCCAGTTGTCTGCAAGTTGTTTTTTATTTATTTTTTTACTTAATTTTGTAAATTAATTTACTGTAGGGGTCAGAATTAGAGAGGCTGGATTGAAAAATGTTCAATCCCGGGATTCACGGATCCCGGGATTGGCTTCCCTAATGAAAAAAAAAAACGCCCTGCCTTTGTCTATATAATAAATTGTAGAGTGTGTGTGTGCGTGTCTGTCGCATTGCGGACTCACCGTGGCACTCAGAGCCGCCAAAATTGGCAACAAGGTACCTCTGGACTTGGTGGTGTGCACCTCAAAGCCGTTTTTGGGAAATTTTATTTAGAAATTGAAAAAACACCAAGGTCATACCCTCCTGCATTCTGCAGGAGACTCCCTGAAATAGCAGCAATCTCCCTCTCTCCCTCATTAGTCTAGCAATCTCCCTCATTTCTCCTAGCCCACATTTTATGGTTACATTTTTGGGGAAAAAAGGAATGAGAGATAGATACATTTACATTGAATCATCAGCACCATATCCCAGCACTTTACCAGGTATAGTAGCTCTTACTAACTGCTTTGGGGCTCATCTACATTTGTATATAAGTCATAATATAAGATTCCTCTCAGATGTAGCAGTACACACCCACGCTTCTAGGTGCCACGTTCACAATCTCTTTTCACAATCTCTCTATATATGGAACTAGACACGCCCTTTGGGTGGAGCATGACACGCCCCCTCAATGGGGCGCTGTGCAAAATTCTACTTCCAACTATAATCTCCCTGAAACTAGTTTTCAAAAGTAGGCAAGTATGACAAGGTTCAATTTGACTTGACTGATGATCTGGAAAAAAGATTGATGATCTGGGAAATAGATGACAAATGAAAGCACCACACCTGGGGCGAAATGTAATAGGGTGTGATTTTTTAGACATGTGCGATTTTTGGTCAAAAACGGCCGAAATCGCACATTTTCCGAAAATCTGCGCTGTCCGAGTGCTACAGAGGCTGAGAGCGTGATTGGCTGAGCTACAGTATGCGTCTCCATGGAGACGCATAGCTCAGTCCTGATTGGCTGAGCTATGCGTCTCCATGGAGACGCATACTGTAGCTCAGCCAATCACGCTCTCAGCCTCTGTAGCACTCGGACAGCGCTACAGAGGCTGTTAGAAGCAACGGAGACAGACGGTTCTCCCCGCTGCCTGTCAGTGCGGGGGGAGCCGGCTGAGAAGCAGCCAGACCAGCGCTGGATCCAGGAATGGTAAGTATGCTGGTGTAAAAGTGAGGTGTGTGTGTGTAATAAACTTGTACTTCTCTGTGTGTGTGTTTTTTATAAACATTCTTTTTACAGGTGGACTACAAGTCCCAGCGGGCCCATTAATGCCCCGCATGCTGGGACTTGTGGTTCTCCAAGTCCCAGCATGCGGGGGAGGTCTGCTGGCACTTGTAGTTCGCCGGTAAAAAGCAATGTAATGATATGTATGATGGATTTAACCCTATCAGGCCGGCGTCCACTGGCCACGGACGCCGGTGACAGCCCCGGGCTTCAGCCCTGGACGGGTGAAGCCTGGGGGGGGGACCCCTTTATTGGGGGGGTCCCCACTCCTCCAGGTACCCCGTCCAAGGCTGACCAGCCACGGTGCTCATGTTTTGGCCGGGGGACCTTGTATAAAAAGTGTCCCCCGGCTGTGGCATGACACCGCGGGCTGTTGGAGCCCGGTGCTGGTTTCAAAATACGGGGGACCCCCAGATTTTTTGTCCCCCGTATTTTTGGAACCAGGACCGGTCCAAGAGTCCGGGGCTGGTTTCAGAAATACGGGGGAACCCTATGCTTTTTGTCCCCCCGTATTTTTGGAACCAGGTCCGGCTCAATGAGCCCGGGGCTGGTTATGCTTAGGAGGGGGGACCCCACGCCGTTTTTTTTTTAAACTTTTTTTTTTGCACAAAATCGCATTTATGAAAATGCGCACATTTTCATGACTGAAAATGCGCACATTTTCATGACTAAAAATCGCCCGAAATCGCGGCAAATCGCATTTTTTGCCGCTAATTCGCATCTCATTACATATGCGAATTCGCGGCAAAAAATGCGATTTTTAAAGGTGCGATTTGGTGCGATTTTTTTTTAGTCTAAAAATCGCACCCTATTACATTTCGCCCCTGATTTCATTCCTGTCATTGGGGGAAATTTACTAAGATGTGTATGCTACTTTACATGGGATGTTGCTATGGCAACCAATCAGAATCTACTTATTTATTTTGCACCCTCTAGAACAGGGGTAGCCAACTTCAGTACTTGAGAGCTACCAACAGTTCACATTTTCCAGCTCACCTCACAGGTACACAGACATACCCTCCAACATGGCCCATTCCATTAGGTACAAAATGCTCGTTTCTGGACTTCCTTACCAGTAGCAGTTGCAGAGGTGGGGCTGCGACACAGTCCAATATTCAAAAAGGGGAGCCACATTTAATGCCACTCCAAACATCACTGTCCTGAACTCACTGACAGTTGATGTGACCCCCCTCTTTGAATTTTGGACTGTGCTGGAGTCCAACCTCTGTAACTGCCACTGGCAGGGAAGTCCAGGAACAGAGCATTTTGTACCTAATGGAATGGGTCATGTTGGAGGGTATGCACAGGTGCACTCATTACTGACTTACACATTTTAAAAGATCCACAGGTGGAGCTAAATACGTCACTTGTGATTCTGTGAGGAGACCTGGGAAACATTAACTGCTGGTAGCTCTTGAGGACTGGATTTGACTACCCCTGCTCTAGAAGATAGTAGACAGGATCTGATTGGTTGCCCTTAGCAACATCAAATGTGAAGTAGAATGCAAACACATTCTAAAGGGCCCTACATATGCAGAGATGTGTGCCAGAGATACATAACGGGAGATTCAGCACAAGAGATTTCACTCTTCTGGCTCATTTCAGACAATGAGCCACATACAGAGAGATTTGTGTCAGAGATTCAAATTGGGAGATTCAGCACGGGAGATCTCAAATCTGTCACGACTGTCACAGCCGCACATGCCATCAAACTGCACTGTGTATATATATATATATATATATATATATATATATATATATATATATATATATATATAATGTGGTATAGGGGTCCCCATCCCCATTCCTAAACATAGGCGTCTAGTGCAAACACACAAACTGTACATATAAACACACACACACACTGTATTATTCTTTATTATTGACTTTTTTATTTGTAAGGTGACAAAGTTTCCGCAGCACCATATAAGTATCTATACAACTACAAGTCCCAGCACATGTACTCTGACAAGCCTGACATTAGCCAGGGAACATGCACATTACTGACATCTGCAGCCACCTCACCCCATATATATGGGGCAACCAGACATTTGCACCAATGTGGGAGAGCATTTCATCACCAGCCCTGCAGACAATTCTGCCTCCATTGATTACTAGAACACAATGGTCCCTGGTATTTACAAGCCAATGCTGGCTGATGTCTGTGATGGGGCAGGGCAGGCTGCTCCTGCCTATCATAGCAGCAGCTTCCCCGCAGACACTGCCAGCTCCCCAAAAACCACCAGGTCCCGCCATTAAGGTACCTGTAATAAGCACCGGCTGAAGTGGGTGCCTGTCACAAATGGCGATAGCAGCGGGTCCAGTCATTAGCGCCGGCTGCCGCGGGTCCCGACTCCCTACATTAATGTCAGTGACAGTGGACCCTGTAATCACCTCGGCAGCAGGGGTGCCTGTCCTGTCATTAGTGCTGTGGCAGCGCCAGCGGAAGTAGTAGGACAGCCTATAGCGGGAGTAATATATGACACTGCTGTGTGCTGGGTGCCCGGGGGTGCGTTGCAGGGAGCTGTGAGAGAAGCCAATACTTACTTGGAGTCGGACTGACGCAGGAATGCTTCCGGGCGGCAGCGGCTTCAGTCGGCGGTGAG
Organism: Crinia signifera; assembly: GCF_055691185.1. Classification (NCBI taxonomy): domain Eukaryota; kingdom Metazoa; phylum Chordata; class Amphibia; order Anura; family Myobatrachidae; genus Crinia; species Crinia signifera. Next base: position 31,015,148 of record NC_139218.1, read on the forward strand.
TGACAGCGGGGCTTCTTGTTGGCAGCGTCTTCAGTGACGGTCGCTCAGATGGCCCTGCTCATCCCCGCGCCACACATGCGGGAGATGAGCAGGAGCATCTCAGCGACTGCTCTGAATTGACAGACAGGTCCGTTCTGAATCTTGTGCAGATTCAGAACAGCGGGGGCGCGCATGTAAATCGCTGTGTGGGCTATATACACAGCGATTTACATGCATTTTCAGGCATTTTCTGAGCGATTTGTTAAAATCGCTCAGAAAATGCCTGAATATTGTGCTGTGTGTGGGGCCCTTAACATTATGGTGGAGGCTTTCAACAATTGGGAATAATTGGGGATATACATAGACCACACATCACACATACTTACACATTGTACACAAACACACAGTACACCACATATGCACAAACAGAACACTACACACATATATACGTAGTGCAGCTCACACACTAACACATTGGACCAATACACACACAACACAACACACACACATAATACACCACATGCAGTACAACACACACCCCAAAACAGTACAACACACAAAAACACACAGAACACACACACTTAAACATTGCACAAATACACAAACACACAGAACACACACACTTTGCACAGATACTCACAGCACACTACACACACATATATACATAGCGCACCTCACACACTTGCACATTGGACAGATGCACACAACACACACATGAATAACACACCACACACAGTACAACACACACCCACACACCTAGAAAAGTAAAACTTTATTAGACACACCACACAAGCATTCACACATACTTACCCGTGCTTGTTCCCCAAACCGAGCGGCTCTATTACTTTTTCGATTTTCATGTTTTCTATGAGAAAACATCTGGATGCGACTTTGAATGTGCGATTTTTTTTAGGCAGTGAAAATTGTTCCATAATTTGCACGTTACTTTCAGAAAACGTGCGATTTTGGCAGTTTTCTACTGAAAAATCGCACGTGTGCAAAACGCGCACCCTATTCACCTGGGTGGTCATTTTGACCTGATCGCAGGGCTTGGAATTCGCATGCTGGGTGATAATAAATAAATATCACTGGCAATGTCAGGGAAAAAAGCCGGCATGTCCAGTGTTTTCATGGCAGTCTTGTGACGTTAGCTCCGCCCACGAGCAGCCTGTTTCTTCTGCAGCCACCGAGTAAGTCCTGGGCTGCACACAGACAGCGTACACTGGAAAATTCATTTCATTTTTGTATTTGCAGCTAATCGCAGGGCTGCTAAATTTTTAGCGGAAGAGGGCGGGCTTTCACTCTGGTAGGGTGACGACTACCTGTTGGCAGAGCTCTGCAAAGTAGCTTTGATTGTTCTACCGGAGAGGAGACTCCCTGCAGCATTTTCGCCCCAGCCCGGTAAATGCCACATTTAGGGGGAGCCCTAAATGTGGGAGTCTTGCCCACCCTTCCAGGGGGCAGGGAGGGGAGCATAGGTAAGTATGGAATAACCCCCTTGCGTGATTATAGTTGATTTACATCTCAATGTATTCTATGCATTATTCTGTTTTTGCTTTTAGTCTATGTGTATCTAAATATCTTTCTGAATACAGCTCTCTGAATACAATATAAGATAAAATAATGCAAAAGAGTAGCAGATATATAAAACCATTCATCGTTGTACACAATGATTGTCTCTTCCAGGACTGAATGAAGGATGAAGGTCATTGCTTCAGGGATTAATAGATAGTATAGGGAACAAACACACTACAGAGATCGGAAAATATGTCACTTATTACATAGGATCATGCACTTGTCACACAACCACTGTCATCTTCAAAATATTCTACACTGAATTCAAACCTACAGTACAATACAAACATGTTTATTAAGATGACAGGTACTGTATCTGCTGTTGTTATGTCTCTTTTTAGCATCCTCAGAAAAGCATTTTCTGCTGTCAAGTGAATGTTTGAATTACTGGTTCAGAAAATGGGAGGGAAATTTGTGCAGCCACGCCCCCTCCAGTGGGCAGGAGGGCTTGCCCTGCCGCAACCGGTCTTTGTTATGTCCTCTCTTCCCCAATTATCATCTGGTGTACCTGGCATGTATGACCTCAGTTGATGCATGCTCTCTAACACTTTAACACGGGTAAAAAATGGCAGGGGCAGATTTGCCTCGTCGGGAAACCGGGCCTTTTTCTGGTGGGCCGGTCCAGACCTGGCAGCTTTCCCCCCTGGCTGGGCCACAGACGGTGCTCAAACTAAATATGGCCATGGCCTGCCTTGCCTTTGACCGCTTTAAAGATGGCCGTGGGAGGGCCAGATCGTCGCCGTGCACCCGGAACTAAGCACAAATGTTGAGCGGCTGCTGCGTGGCAGTGGGCAGACTCGCCGAAGTGGGGTAAGTGGCATTCCCACCGACCCCCATTACCACCACAAAAATGTATCACGGGCTGGATTTTCTGAAATATGGAGTAAACCTCCACCCTACTAATTAGTGGTAGAATCAGCAGTATTAGGACTTGCAGGGACTGGTGTTTTTTTGCAACACTTGTACCTGCACTGGAGAAATATTGAGTTGCTCCAGTAATATTGTATCTGGCGGTGCGACTCGCAGCAAGCCACATACTTGGGGCGGATGTTCTGACCTCTGCCGCCCATCTCTGCCGGCTACCGCATTCTTACCAATCGATTAGTAACGCAAGGGACAGCTCTTGCATTAAGAGCTGTCCCTTGCGATGCAGAGCCGTCTCTGGACTTCTGGGTGGAGAGAAGCCCCAGGGCTGGATTAACAATGGGCCTGATGGAGCTACAGCTCCAGGCCCATTGGCTTTCCAATGAGCCCAGCCCCACACCGCTAGCCCCCTGGGAGCCGGAGATACCGCCAGGCAAACCTGGAACGATTTCCCCATAGGATAACATGTGAACCGCTAATTCCGACCTCCACCCGGTTCCAACAGCTGCCAGTTCCCCCTCCGGCATCACAGAAGCTCGAGGTTGATCTCAGTCAAACTCAAATCTGGGCCTTCAATCTGATACCTGCTCCTTACGGGTTCATTGTAGGGATGCCAATCCCGGGGCATTTTTTCAATCCCGGGATCCGGGATTGAAAAATGATCCATTTTTGGTGGCATCCCCACCAAAAAAAAACATTTTTAGCATAGGACCCACCCCGGCCGACCCGCACATCTACTTACATTAGGGTGCGGGCGGGCGGCCGGGAGTGGGTTTGGAGGTGCACGGTGCCTCCCGGCAAGTGCACCTCCATAGAAAACAGCAGGCGGGCGGAGGCAGGCGGGCGGCGAAGAAGAGGCGGGCAGGCGGGAGGAGTCAGGCCGGCGTGCTGGCGGGCGGCGGAGAAGAGGCGAGCAGAGTCAGGCCGGCGTGCTGGCGGGCGGCGGAGAAGAGGCGGGTAGGCGGTCACTGGTGACATGTGGCCTGCGCAGCGTGACCTCTACGCAGGTCGCACGCCGGGTCATGTTACGGGAACAGCCGGGCAGCGTCTGAGCGAGTGCTCAGACGCTGCCCCGCATTAGACTGCGCATGCGCAGTCTAATCCCGAAATCCCGGGATTGGATTCTCCAATCCCGGGATTGAAATCCCGGACTTTTTTAGGCCAAATCCCGGGATCCCGCCGATCCCGATCCCGGGATTGGCCACACTAGTTCATTGGTTCTAGAGATATTGCGGGTAAACCAATTTTTTTTCATTTCTGAAATGTAATTTCATGGCTGTTCATGTTGTTTGAGGACAGATTTCTCTGGAACCAAACGGCCCAGTTTCATGGGACCAAAATCATTCGAAGCCTACATGTAAATGGGTCAGTTGGTTTCGAAGATATGGCTGGTTGTTTAAAGGGGGGCAGGGGTGGTTTTCTCTCCCCCTCACACCAGAAAATGCAGGGACTAGGCTGGTGTAAAAGGGGCCAGTCCGGGAATGTCCCTGCATGATCCTGGGACCATATTCCCGGGTAAATCCCTGCATTTTCTGGCGTGAAAGGGGTATTATTTCAAATAGCAGTGCTCTGAATACAGCCGGGCAGCACCCTGCTCTCTGCCCGGCTGTAAATGGCTGTTATTTCTGCCCGGCGGCGGCTGTCCCCCAGTTACCACGAGCATGCATTCCCCCTTGGCAATGAGCATGTAATCCCACATGGCAATGAGCATGGAACCCCTGGCAATGAGCATGGTACCCTGGCAATGAACATGTAGGTAAGAAACACTTATGTAGCTTAAATTTTAATAGGCATTATGGTGTTTGGCATAATATGTAATGGAGATTATGGTGTGTGTCTTAACATGTAATGGGCATTATGGTGTAAATTTTTTATGTGCTCCAATGCCCCTATTTTTTAAGCATATTGTGCATTATTGCTCAATCTGTTTGGTATAGTGCAGGCATGTCCAAACTATGGCCCTCCAGCTGTTGTGAAACTACAAGTCCCATCATGCATTGCCACAGTTTTGCTATTAGGGAATGCTAAAATTATGTCAAGGCATGCTGGGATGTGTAATTTCACAATAGCTGGAGGGCCACTGTTTGGATATGCCTGGTGTAGTGTGTATTTTGGCTCAATCCATGTGGCACAATGTGAATTTTGCCATAATCTGTGTGGCATAACGTGAATTGTGACTCAATCTGTGTGCCATAGTGTGAATTTTGTCTCACTCGGTGTGAATTTTGGCTCGTACATGGTGTGGTAAACTTAGGTGACCACATAAAAGGTGCTGAAATGTTGTCTACCAAGTTTTGGCTTTCAGTATTTTTTTTATGACTGCAGTGCCGCCTCACCCCGCAAGTATCTTAGGACATTGACGTCCTGCGGGTGCACCTTTGAAGGGCACCCGCCAATATATTTCCCTGCATTTTTCTTATGCCAGCCCCCTGCCTATTCCAGGCATATACTGTACAATTAGTTGAAAGCATTTACATAAATACAGACACACCCATGAGCACGCCCCCCCACATTATTAGGAGCTGGCCACAACCCCTATTATTGCACAGAATAGGCCCTTGATCATTCAGCTCCAGGTCCATTTAGACCTTAATCTGGCTCTGAGAAGCCCATAGGCTTCCATAGGGTATCACCAGCTTTTGCTGCGTTGACTCGGTTTAGAGCATCCGAAAATGCAGTAAAAACTCAGATAATGGGATTTTTACCACATTTTCGTATTAGTGCATCAATAGACTATTATGGGGTAAATTTTCTATAGGTTCTAAAAATAAAAAGGTGATGTTGCCTATAGCAACCAATCACATTCTGTCTATACATTTTTTAGACTGCAATAGAGAAATAATAGACATAATTATAGACATAAACCTTTTTTTTACCCTTAAGAGAGGAGATAGAACGATAGTTCTGTCAAGGAAGGTGGTGGCATCTATCGAAAGACTGCTGAGGAGAGATCACGCTATAAAACTAGATTTGGGCCATATATGTATTTGGCACACCTATACAATCATACAAGGGAGTACCTTGCCTTTCTGATGCTTGTTTTGGCATAGTGGTTAGTATTACTGCCACAAAGCACTGAGCTCTTGGGTTTGATTCTCACCTAGGTCCTAACTGTTTGGAGTTTGTATGTTTTCCTTGTGTTTGTGTGAGTTTCCTCTGGGTACTTTGGTTACCCCCACACTCCATTGGACTAGGCAAGAACAATAACCCTAGTGTGCATATGAGGGCACACACCTACCTACATTCAGTGGCATCCCTTACTGGCTTGACATCCATGCATCAACAAAAGAGAGCAAGGCGTTGCAAGTTGGGGGTGTGGCCTCATGGCCCAAACCCTGTTTTTAAGCTGATAGACCGGCCCTTGTGACTATGTAGTGTGCAGTGCTGCACTACAGTGCTACGCTGTGATAGGAGCCTGGTGCTGCATGTAATGTTACAGTGCAGCACCAGTCTCACGTCACTGAGCAGGAGGTGGCACTGTGGTGTCCCCCCTTGACTGGTAACACCCAGGTGCGTCCAGCACTGCTGCCTAGTGACACCGCTGACTTCTCTCCTGAAATATCTGGTTGATGCTGAATATCCCTGGACTCCTGAAAGAGGAGTACAAGGTCCTCCTGCTTCCCATCAGCTTCCTTCTGAAGTGGACAAAGCTGGAAATTTAAAACCACAAATTGTGAGTCCAAGCAGAAGGGGAGGAGCCAATATAATACTAATGAGAAAGGTATCATACTAGCCCCACAACCTCTATGACCAGCAATATACTGCATTTCCTGTGGGAAATAAAAGTTATTAAGTATAGTGTGCGTTCACATGTGGTAGAGAATATCAATTATACGTAAGCCTTACTGGTGCAGGGATTGGTTTGAATGACCAAAATATGTCCTGTAAAGCTCTGTGGGATATGTGTGCGCTATAACTGGTAAAAAATGACAATATAAAATAGATCCTGCTTTACCCATAAATATTTGCATATTGTAAAATGTATCGGATCTCTTAATTGCAGTCATTAGGGGATCAACAAAGGAAAATTATAATAATACTTTGTACACGTTCATCAACCAAATCAGATTTTTAAAAATTATTATTTTGAATTTTTTTTTCTTTCTAAAACCACTTCCTCATTGCTTTTTGGAATATTTCTGGAATATAATTTGTTTATTTTTTTAAAATCCCAACGTGAAAAATGAGTGTTTATTTAATAATAAATAATGATGATTATAATAATAATAATGATAACAATACTACTACTAATGATGATGAGGATGATACTACTACTACTATTACAACTTCAGGTTGAGTATCGCTTATCTGTATATACCAAAACTGAATTTTTCCGAAAACCGTTTTCAGAATATTTAGTTTTTTTTTCCAGGATTCACACTTTTTTTTTTATACTCACCTCATCCCCCAATGTACACGGGATGGCCATCTGAGTCATCGTCAGCAGCATCCCCAGTCCCAGGGATGCATTGCGCTGGTGTGCCGGTGACGTCACTGGCGAACCGGCACACGTGTTCAATGCATCCTTGGGATGAATCGGAAGGTTGTCGTGAACGCCAAGGGACACAGTGGACGTCGGGGGACTGCCAGGGGTCCAGGTGAGTATGTAAAAAAATAATAATTCCAAAATCCAGAATAATCCCTTATCCAAAATGCTTGTGGCCCAGGGGCGTAACTATAGCACCGCAGCCCCCGCCACCGCGGGGGGGCGCTGTGCATGTGGGGGCGCCGGGGGCTGCGGTGCTATAGTTAAACCCCCCCTCAATCCCCCGCAGACTTACCTATCGCGCTGGTCCCGGCAGCTCCGTTCTTCTGCTGAGGACCACCACAAAATGGCCGCCCCCATATAGCACACAGTTCTCTGAAACTGTCTGCTGTATGGGGGCGGCCATTTTCTGGTGGTCCTCAGCAGAAGAACGGAGCCGCCGGGACCAGCGCGATAGGTAAGGCTGTGGGGGATTGAGGGGGGTTTGCATGGGCGGCGGGGTAGGGGTGCTCGGCGGGGCGGCGGAGTAGGGGTGCTCGGCGGGGCGGTGACGGTGGGGGCGGGCGCCCAAAACGTAGCTACGCCACTGTTGTGGCCCTGAGCATTTGATAATAATTGTATTTCTACTGCTATTATTACTACTACTACTAATGATGATGATGACAATAATTAGTGTTAAAATACTCTTACTCAAGCAAGGATGATATTTTTTATTAACATGTCCTAGGGGTTCATACTGCTGTTCTTGAATTCTTCTTGGTACAGCTATGACACCATAATGAAATTCACAGCTGGATTATTCTTATATTTTGTAGGACGAGAAGTGACATGTTCTCCTGGGTGACTCTACAAGTGGGAGGAAGCATGGAAACCTTTAATGAGCTGTGAGCAGGAAATTCGGAGAGGATGCGGTCAGTGTTTAGAATACAAGCGGAGAATCTGCTTTTGCAATTGTTTTATTCAAAAACTGTTAAGAAGAAATATGCAAGACAGGAAAACGGGTTTCAGCTTTCGAGAGAAGTTTCCCATTAGACAAATGTATACCTATAGCGACCCAGGAGCATTCCGGTAATGTTCCAGCACATACTAATCCATATATTGAAGGTAACAAGTGAATCAGTCAGGAAGGAATTAATTGCTTAATGAGACACTACTTTACTGAGGTTCTTTGAGATCGGCTAGATCAATGTAACTTGCTAAGGAAATATATACAATAAACATATACATTTATAGACTTTGAGGAAGATCCATATTAAAATCGAACAACGGTAGTTGGCTTGATTACTGCCTCACCAGATGGGCTGAAATAAACATACAAAATCCTTTCTGCCCTTTGGAATCTTATATCTATTTTTTTTACAGGTACATGGCCACGCCCCCTCCCATTGACCACGCCCCTTTATTTACCGAGATCTTGCGGTGCTGTCAGTGTCCCTGGTTGTGGCAGGATGTGGATAGTCCACTATTAGACTTTAGTCCTGCTTGAAGGCTTCATGTCCCATCCCAAGATGTCCACTAAAATCTTTACTAAGCATGTGTCAGATCTTGGGACTGCGTGAGACTGTATATAGAGCCTGATTCCAACCTGATTGCTGCTGAGCAAATTTACACAGCAGAGATTAGAGATACACTGTGCATGGGTATGGGCTGCATTGCGCGTGCATGGCAAAAACATCCTGCTACTTTTTCATTCGCTAGCCGTTTGGAAGGCAATTGACAGGAAGTAGGCGTCTGGGGGTGGTTACTGTCTGTATAGTGGTAGTGATAAGAAAAACCCTAAGAGTGTCAAGGAAAATGCAGGCAAGCCCAAGTGTTATAGGGGAGACATAGGCATGTGCACGGGGGTGCCGGGTGCCCCCCCCTGCTGTGGGCACCTCCACCTCCAGGCTGCATCCCGCAGGACACCCGCAATTCGTATGGCGATGGCCCCTCCAAAAATGGCCACCGCCATGTAGGAGACAGAAACTAGAGGTACTGTCTTACCTCTACTGTCAAAGGAGTCCAGCGCAGATTCCGGTAGCGCTGGTGCACTGTTTGAAAGGAACCCCCATGGCAACTAGCATGTACCCCCTCTCCACCATGGCGCCGAGCATGTAAGATCCCTTGGCAATGAGCATTTAAGTCCCATTGACAACGAGCATGCAAAACCCCCTTCTCCCTGACAATAAGCATATACTTTCGCCGAGTGTCCCTTGCTACTCCTAGCTTTCGATGACTGGTGCCCAGTAGCAAAATCATTAGATGGTGAGCAGCTTGCGATGGGATTTGGACATTTTCACTCGTCTGCAAACTCTTCTCTAGCCTACACATCCATTTGCAAGGTGGAATTTCGCTATAGCAGGGGGGGCATCTACTTGATCGGTGGCGCTGCTTTATTGCTCAGTAGCGATTAGAGATGTGCGGCGGCCACTTTTTCGGGTTTTGGTTTTGGATCTGGATCTCCCTTCGTGTTTTGGATCTGGATTGGTTTTGGCAAAACCACCCTTGTGGGTTTTGGATCTGGATTTTTATGAAAAAATGCTAAAAATGGCTGAAATAACAGAATTTGGGCCTGTTTTTGCCCCTAAAGTCGACAGGGTCATAAGTTTGATGGGATCACTAGGTCGATATGGGTTAGGTTGACAGTGAAAAGGTTGACATGGTTTTTTCACTGTTTTTTTACCCAAATGTCGACGCTCGCCATGCTTCGGGTTTGGTGCCTCGCTGCGCTTGGCACACTATTTTATTCTCCCACCACGCCCTAGTGAATGGTACGGCATGAAATACCGCCTGTCGGCACCTGTCGGCTCAAAAAACTGTGAAAAACCCCATGTTGACGTTTTGACTTTTGACCTAACCCATGTCGACCTAATGACCCTGTCGACCAAACCCATGTTGACCTAGACTCAAGTCGACCTAAATGCATGTCGACCTAGAGTCTACACACTCTCCTTCAGTGTCTTGGTATCGACAATGTCTAGGTTGACGGTGATTAGGTTGACATCTAAGAATGGTCGCCATACACTAGGTTGACAATGACAGACTGTCGACACAAGCAAAAGGTCAATATAAACATGGTCAACACAGGAACAGTCAGGCATAGAGTGAGACTATAATAGTGTGTAGATCGTATCGAGGCACGGTGCCTGAAATATGGTGAGCACAGTGAGGCACCGGCACATACGGTGTCCATGTCAACATATGTTGACATGGACCCTTATTTTGGTTCACTCGCAAAGGCAAATTCCTTCTCAAATGGACCCATGTGCACTGCAGGGGGGGGGGGGGGGGCAGATCTAAAATGTTACATTTGGGTGAGTTATTTTGTTTCTGTGCAGGGAAAATACTGGCTGCTTTATTTTTACACTGCAATATAGATCTTGCTTTGAAGTAAAACCCCACCCAAATCGAATTCTCTCTGCACATGTTACATCTGCCCCACCTGCAGTGCACATGGTTTTGTCCATTTGAGAAGGAATTTGCCTTTGTGAGTGAACCAGAATAAGGGCCATATTGTAAAGCAATATACTGTATATAAGAATATGTAAATAAATAAATAAACACAAAAACATGAAAAACTTGTGTATAGTAACATGTCCAATGGTGGGTGGTATGCACAAAACAGTTTCAGCGAGTTTCACACTCGCCAGGCCATTCGCTCCAGAGGGGAGTGGGCGGGGGCCAGAGCAGGGGAACGCCCAGCATTTTATGGGCATCACCATGAAAATACCGGGCGAATCGATTCCTGCTTGGGGCGGGTGGCTGATGCCACATGGCAGCAGCGCCTGCCCCCTTTTCGAGGGGATGTGGGGCGGTGCTGACCTGTTCGCTAGGCTGTGAGTATACACAGCCTAGCGAACAGGTCTGAATCAGAGGCGTAGCTACCGTAAGGCAGCCACCGCGGCTGCTTGGGGAAGCAAGCGCCAGCGGGGCGCCCCCGGTGCCCTGGCACTATGGTCAGACCCCTCCGCATGCCGCCGCCACCGCATTCAGTCCGGCACCGCAGATAGCCTCCGGGCTCCGTCTCCTGCAGTAATGAAAAATGACACGACAAAATGGCTGCCCCCTAATAGCAGACAGTTTTTAAGGATGCTAGAGGAGGCATCCCTAAAAAAACTGTCTGCTGTACGGGGGCAGCCATTTTGTTGTGTCATTTTTCATTACTGCAGGAGACGGAGCCCGGAGGCTATCTGCGGTGCCGGACTGAATGCGGGGCCGGCGGCGGCATGCGGAGGGGTAAGGTAATTTTTTGGCGGGGGGGGCGCCACAATATTAGTTACGCCTCTGGTCTGAATCATGCCCCGAGCTGGGCCAGGTCAGAGCTGCTCTAGAGGGGTCTTTGCCACTGACATTCTAAAAGCTGCGACAACAAATAATAAACATCTGCAACGCGATCCCGCCTTCCCAAAATACTCAAACAACCTCAACTGAATATCTCAATAGTTAGCAAACACTAATGTTTATTCCTGCAATAGATAGAAACAGGAAGATTAATCCGCACAGTCTTTTATGCTGTCAGATGACCCTAATAATTATGTTACCCTTAATTCAGGTTTCACTATATAGGGAGGTGCAATCCCAGGAATTAGTATAATTATACAAACAAGAAGAAAAAAGAATTCCTACAAGGGGCACACTTAAACTGACATTTTTTGCTTATTCAGCATTATTGTTTTGTGTTGTAATAGAGTGTCCCAAGAAAATTAATTAAAACTTAGCTTTTATTATTGATTAGTTAAGAACTGCGAAATATATTAAAATTTATGTGAAAAAAGTGCATTAAAGTGAACAAAAAATTAAAATAGAGCTGTCCGTCTATAACGTGTGCTTAATTGTTCTAGTCTAATGACTAATCCACTGTGTGGCAGCACTATAAGGAATTGTGAGTCACAGTTTTGTGTATCACTTTATTATTGTGGGACTTTTCCAAGATTAGTTACAGTATCCTTAAGGTTCTATCAGATAGTTGTTACTGTGTTTATTAGGTTGCAGATATCTTCTGCAACAACCTTCTGGATACAAATAGTTACATTACCCACTGCTGTAATGTGGTAATGAAAATAATTCTAATGGATTCAGTCACTAAAGTGAACCAGGGTTTAGAGGTATTATACCCTTATTATATTAGCTGCTTCCCATGTATTAGCTGGACCAATAGTATTGTGATGTAATAAGTGCTATCTGCTATATTTGATAGTGTGAATATTATTTTTAACAGTACAATGTCAGTATAATACTGTGAATTAATAATAACTATTCATGCATAATCTATCAATAACTATGGCGATGCACTGTTCTCCAATATATCACAATAAGAGGCTGATCCTAATTATATGGGTCAAAATCCACTTATTTTTAGTACTTAATCAATATGCGGGTGGTAAGTGTCTGAACGGCTATAGTGCTATCAGGGCTGACTGTATCCGCCCCTAGATTTCACACATTAAGCCTGTGTTAACAGCACACCTCGCATAATTAGATTCATATCACATAAATGGTCGATTTTGGTTTAGATGTCCACATATATATTCAGCAATATTTATGGGTTATTACAAGGCAACTAATATGAAAATAGTTGCCACAATATAATAATAAGATGTTCGTTATATCCAACAATAAAGCATGGGTATAATTTGCGGCAGGCAGTCTCACACTCCTAGTTAATATATGCTGCGCTATTCATAGGTAATAATGCCTTGGCGGGCCACGTGTTAGATGCCCGACAATAACACACATTAGACAAGTGTCTGTGTGTTGCGCCCAGTGAGGGCGATACACAGTGTAATTTAAGCTAATGCTTAGTGCACGTTATACGGACGGACAGGCTCTAGCAGGTCGGGCCGGTTACATATATCATGTTCACCGCGTCCCCCCTGCAGTTGCCTGACGTACGTTTCGCATTTTGCTTATTCATAGCATGAATAAGCAAAATGCGAAACGTACGTCAGGCAACTGCAGGGGGGACGCGGTGAACATGATATATGTAACCGGCCCGACCTGCTAGAGCCTGTCCGTCCGTATAACGTGCACTAAGCATTAGCTTAAATTACACTGTGTATCGCCCTCACTGGGCGCAACACACAGACACTTGTCTAATGTGTGTTATTGTCGGGCATCTAACACGTGGCCCGCCAAGGCATTATTACCTATGAATAGCGCAGCATATATTAACTAGGAGTGTGAGACTGCCTGCCGCAAATTATACCCATGCTTTATTGTTGGATATAACGAACATCTTATTATTATATTGTGGCAACTATTTTCATATTAGTTGCCTTGTAATAACCCATAAATATTGCTGAATATATATGTGGACATCTAAACCAAAATCGACCATTTATGTGATATGAATCTAATTATGCGAGGTGTGCTGTTAACACAGGCTTAATGTGTGAAATCTAGGGGCGGATACAGTCAGCCCTGATAGCACTATAGCCGTTCAGACACTTACCACCCGCATATTGATTAAGTACTAAAAATAAGTGGATTTTGACCCATATAATTAGGATCAGCCTCTTATTGTGATATATTGGAGAACAGTGCATCGCCATAGTTATTGATAGATTGTGCATGAATAGTTATTATTAATTCACAGTATTATACTGACATTGTACTGTTAAAAATAATATTCACACTATCAAATATAGCAGATAGCACTTATTACATCACAATACTATTGGTCCAGCTAATACATGGGAAGCAGCTAATATAATAAGGGTATAATACCTCTAAACCCTGGTTCACTTTAGTGACTGAATCCATTAGAATTATTTTCATTACCACATTACAGCAGTGGGTAATGTAACTATTTGTATCCAGAAGGTTGTTGCAGAAGATATCTGCAACCTAATAAACACAGTAACAACTATCTGATAGAACCTTAAGGATACTGTAACTAATCTTGGAAAAGTCCCACAATAATAAAGTGATACACAAAACTGTGACTCACAATTCCTTATAGTGCTGCCACACAGTGGATTAGTCATTAGACTAGAACAATTAAGCACACGTTATAGACGGACAGCTCTATTTTAATTTTTTGTTCACTTTAATGCACTTTTTTCACATAAATTTTAATATATTTCGCAGTTCTTAACTAATCAATAATAAAAGCTAAGTTTTAATTAATTTTCTTGGGACACTCTATTACAACACAAAACAATAATGCTGAATAAGCAAAAAATGTCAGTTTAAGTGTGCCCCTTGTAGGAATTCTTTTTTCTTCTTGTTTGCAATAGATAGACGCAGGCTAGTATAAATCATTCTAGATAATATTTTTTGGTTTCTATTAGAAGAAATCATTTTCTTAAAAGCATTTCTACTTTGTTTTGTTTGTTTCCAATTTACTTAATTATATGGCCTCCATGTTTCCTTTCAATTTAGTGGAAACTTTTTTACATCCACAATCTAGAGTCTGTGTTACCAAGTCATTTATTCTGATATTGGTGAAAACAGAAATTGGTCCGATGCGGTCTAAACGCATTCTTCAAGATGTTAGTGCAGTGGTTCCCAAACTGTGGTGGCTCTATCACCCAGCCTGACAGCCGCATAACTTTCTCCAAGTGTCATCTCCGGCATCCTGGTCCCTGGACCTCCGTGCTCCCAGTGCCCCCCGGATGACGACACGCTGGCGCAACGGCTTAGGAGGCCCGGCCATTGCCCAGCTACCCGACGCACGCGGTCCTGGCATCCCGACAGGCGCCGCCGATGCAGTGGTTTTCGAGCAGGACGCAGCCCAGCGCAGGCCCCTGCAGGCCGCGTCATTTCCAGCTTCCTGGTCCCTGGACCACCGTGCTCCCAGCGCCCCCCCGAATCATGACACGCCGGCGCAGCGGCTTAGTAGGCCCGACCATTGCCCAGCAACCAGACGCCCATGCTCCCGGTTACTCGTCTCCTGGTGGTGGCCCCTGTGATGTGATCTGTGGACCTCAAGTTGAGGGGGCTTCTGCCCCTGCAGCTGCCCCAGACCCATCACTGGCCAGTGATGGGGGGGGGGAGATTCATAGGAACCCAGTCATACCTGTATTGGGGTGGGGAGTAGAGATATACTGTATACACACACAGTGGTGCCTCTCTCTGTGTCTCTCTCTCTCCGCTCTCCATATCTCTCTCCCTCTGCTCTCTCTCTCTCCATATCTCTCTCTCCGCTCTCCATATCTCTCCCCCCGCTGTCTCTGCGCTCTCTCTCCTTTTATTTCTCTCTCTCTCCATTTCTCTCTCTCTGGGGTAGATTTATTAAACGTCGATCAGGGGAATATGCGCTATCCCCGTGCGTTATAGCAGGGGATAGCGCTTCCCCTGATCTATCACACCAGCCGAGCGTTTACTCTAACGCCGGCGGTGTGGGGCAGGCGCAGGGGCGATATTTTGCACTGCGCCCCTGCCTCCTGCCAGATTTATGAATGGTCAGCATCGCTGACCGTTCCGCCGCCTGCAGCTGTCGACTTCGCCAGCTGCAGGCGGCGATGCCCTATACCTAACAGCAGGGACAGCTCTGTCCCTGCTGCTGGAGCTGAGCTGCGCTGGGATCTCGCGAGACTAGCGAGATCCTGCGCATGCGCAGTCAGCCGGCCGGGGGGGAAGGAGACGGCGCATCAGTATTAACTGATGCGCTGTCTCCAGGAGGGACATCGCCGGAGGGGGGAGTTAGCGCTCCCCCACTCCGGCGGCAAGATCTTAATAGATCTTGTCGGTGTCCCCTCCTGCTTCGCCTCGCTAATGAGGCGAAGCAGGAACTGTTATAGCGGCACGATAGGCGCCGCTATAATAAATCTACCCCTCTGTCTTTGTTCTCTGTCTCTCTCTACTTTTCTGTCTCTCTCTCTCTCTCTCCCTTTGCTCTAAATTTCTTTCTCTTTGTTCTCCATCTCTCTTTTTTCTGCTCTCCATCCTTCTCACCCCCCATTCTCCAATTATCTCTCTCTCTCCACTCCTCCTCAGTGGAGGCTCCAGAGGGGTGGCTGTAGCACAGTCCAAAATTCAGATAGAGGAGTTACACCAACTGCCACTCCAAATACTGCCTGTAATTCATGGCCGGTGATGTTAGGCAGTGTTTGGAGTGGTAGTTTTTGTAACCCTCCCACCATCCTTTTTGCAAACAAGTTATCTTATAAGTATTTTTTTTTCCTGATCTAAATACTAATCTCATTATTTTAACCCAACTACTTAAAAAATCTTAGAGACCCAAAGGGTGCCTTCAACTAAAAAAGTTTGGGAACCCTTGTGTTAGTGCGCATTTCTCTATGTCTTGAAGTCCTGCAAAACATTTGACATTTCTAACTGACAAGATGTGCGTTCATTCTGAGATCTCTTCTATCTGAGTTGTACTTTTCTAATTTACATTAATAATTCTTTAATCAGTGGAGAATATTCACTGGGGATGATTCAGTTCCATAAATGTTAAGTTTTTTCATTTAATTAATGAGACATTTCTAAAAAAATTTGAAAGTCTACAGAAATTATACCAGACCCCTAATGAATCCTGTGTAAGAGAACTCCCAGTCGATTTGGGAACTTTGGGCAAATTAGTTATAGGAGACATTAAATATGGATCGGTTGGCTAATGCTGTGTGCACATGGTTCGATTCAGGGTAATTTTTATTCGATTTGGACAGTAAAGTCCAGTGTTAGCTGCATTCGATGCAGATTTGATCCCGATGCGTGGCCCCGCGGCATTGGGATCGAAAGCAGAAATAAGCTTGGCAGGCAAGTAAATTTCTTCTTCGATCGGCCAGATCAAAAGCAGTTCCATGCTGCCCAATGCAGCATCCCCCCTCCCTTCCCCTGCACACCTGTCAATATCGAATTACCTGCCGCTAGGTCGGGCCATGTGTACACAGCATAAGACTACAACTTCAAAAAGTGGAGAGTGATAAACAACCAGCCAATCAGCTCCTACTTTTTCAAACCCAGCCTGTCACATGGCTGATCTGAGCTGATTAACTGGCTGTTTATCACTCTCCACTTTTTGAATCTTGATACATATCTCCCTTTAGTGAGCACCAATGGGCCCCAATTACTTAACCAATATCACTTGTGTGAAAATAGGCTAAGGCATTTGACAAACACAGATGGCCATAAACCAGTATTTTGCTGTACAGAAAGAAAGCTTTTATTTACACATTTACATTTGTACCTGGAATACATAAAATGGTACTTGTTTCCTAGCACGGCGCCCGATTTGATTACGT
Source organism: Crinia signifera (assembly GCF_055691185.1). Lineage (NCBI taxonomy): Eukaryota > Metazoa > Chordata > Amphibia > Anura > Myobatrachidae > Crinia > Crinia signifera. The sequence goes on from NC_139218.1 coordinate 31,032,221, forward strand.
ACGCAAACGTACTCAAATCATTATTGTATGGCATGCGATGCAATGAGATGCGATTTTCCTATGTAATTTATTCACTGCGCTCTTTCAGTGAATACATTACAAAAATCGGGTCCGATATAAAATTGGATGCGTTCGCATCCGATATCTGATCCGAGTTTACCTGTTATAATGGCATTTAATGTACTTTACAATTAAATTATATATAATGTCATTTATTTACGCACCCCCCCCCCCACTATCCACGTCATCCCAAGTGTGGCAAGCGCAGTGAGCCCTGCGAGGGCCGGCGGAATGTGTCCGGCTGAACCTTTTTATACCCCCACTATCTATGTCGACGTGGAGTTGGTCTTATATATAGTGTGGCGAGCGGAGCGAGCCACCGAGCCTGAAGCTTGGCGAGCGCACACGTATTATGTTACATGTATTACGCGTCCCTTCGCGGGGCTCGCTGTACTCGCCACGCTTCGGGCTCGGTGGCTCGCTGCGCTCGCCACACTATATAAATTCAGCTCCGTGCCGACGTGGATAGTGGGGATATGAAAAGGTCGGACGGACGCATTCCGCCGCCCCTCACGGGGCTCACTGCGCTAGTCACGCTTTGGGATGACGTGGATAGTGGGGGGGGGGGTACATAAATAAATGACATTATATGTCATTTAATTATATAGAACATTAATTGCCATTATTAGATGTAAAATCGGATCCGATATCTGATCGCATCGCATGCCATACAATAATAAAATAAACAGAATGAAAAAAACCAAACCAAGTATATATATATATATATATATATATATATATATTCTGCAGTTTGTAGAATGATTATAGTATTCTTTCTAAAGTTATCTCAGATTGTTGTGAAATATCTTCTTAAAGGCTGATATTACAAACCATCTTTCCATTGAACTGTAACAGCTGTGGCGGATCTGAAACGGATTGATTTGACCTCAAGAAATGAAATGTTGTATTCTCAATTGATTATGAATGGTGAGTCCGATGTGTCTGCAGAAACAATTAGGGTAACCAATTTCTACCAATTTATGGGAAATATATGGGGTAAATAGTAACTTAAATTAAGTATGAGAGCTGTAAGGTTAAGTGAAAACGCAGGGAAGGAAAAACATGGTCATTAAGCTATTACACATGATTTTGGGATCTCGGGATCATGCTTTGGTCATTATGAATGGACGTGTGTTGTCATGTTTAGATACGTGCAGATGTTCAGCTTAATAATTGGATTCGATATATTTTCTCTGTGAAGTGAATACATTTCACACGACTATAACATAGGAAATTACAAAGATGCTTATTCCAGATCTTCTAGATACAAAGAAAAGTGCAGCTTTCCATCATTTGATTGCTTTTAAGAATTTGCTTATGGAAAAGCCAAAATTGTGACATTTTGTTTCAAATTAAATATTTTGAAATTGTTATTTTTTTAAGAAAAAATATTTTTTGAGAGACTTTTTTTAAAATTAAATTTCTACTGAATTTGTGAATCCAACTCTGAAAACCTGATATTTCTAAATGAATTTTAACATAAAATTTCTGTCCGGGATCTCTTCCCTCAAGAACCATCTTCCTTGAACAAGTTTGATATAATATTTGCTCAAGTTTGATATAATGGGGTATATTCAATTTATGTCGGATCCATTCCGACATTCTTTTGGCGGAAAGGATCAGACATGGGTTATTCAATGAGGATTTAGCTGCTGAATGATGCTCACCTGGCCGGAGCGGGAACCGGTTGAGCGCAGTGGTGGGAGGCATCAGGAGCCGCCCAACAGGCGATAGGAGGTCAGCTCCTCTCACCTGGCCCAGTGGAGGGACATGTGAGTGCGGCAGGAGGTTGTGGGAGGCAGCTGATGGGATAATGGTGCCGGGTACCTTCCTCCCTGCATCAATCAGACATCTTTTCAGGTTCCAGCAGGTCGGAACATTCAGACCTGCCAGAAAAAACAGCTAGCATCATAGGCGTGCACAGCACATTTTATTAGGGGGTGCACCACCTATTGTGCATGTCTAACAACACCCATTGGGTGCGTCTAACACCACCAATCAGACGTGTCTACCATCATCTATTGGCACTCACTACAATATAAAAGTCTCTCAGCCACAACATAATCTCCTGCCTGTTTCAGTCAGTTTTTAATCTTATTACTCACTGTAACAGTTCATGCAAATAAAGTCAAAAACATATATAGAGGACTCAGGTATGCAGTGATATGACAATGGTCTAGTACAAGTAACAATGCAAAACAAACATAATTGAATGATGGCTCTTCTTTTAATAGAATACAGTTCTAAAAAGCAAAAGTCTTTGGTAAAAGGTATTGCTGGTATTGCTAATGGCAGGGAGGTGTTTATAAGGGCGGGCACAGTATTAAGGGGTGCCTGTGCACCCCTAACACTCTATGTGCGCACGCCTATGGCTAGCATTGAATAGGCCTGAACGCCTTCCGACCTATTCTAGTCGAAAACTGCTGTCTTTTCGCCTTTTCTTTCTCTTTGTGTGCGGCACTAAGAAATATCATGCGCCGCCTATTCAATGCTGCCACTACCGACAGCATTGAATGTAGTTTCCGACAAAACAAATTAGACTTTAAAACAAGTCGGATCTATTTTGTGTGAAACGGGCACAGATTGTCAAATTCACATATGTTTTTTGACAATCTGCGGCCGTTTTCACCGATTTGCAGACTTTTTGACACTCGACCATCGGTACATTGAATACCGACTGTGCAGTTCCTGTTGGAAGGAACAAGAAATGGCCCGAATTCCGACTGTTTGGGTGTGCAGTCTATGTCCCTCCCCTATATAGGAAGTCTAGATTGGCAATAAGAAAAAAAAATATTTGAGTTTGTTTTCCTTTCCGTTTCCATTTCCCCATTTTAACATTGTATTCTGGATGAGAATGCTCCTATGAATTCCTTAAGGCCTCTGCACTTCCATGCTCTGCCTTTAGCTATTCTAAGCCCTTTGTCTCATCAGTCATTCCTCTCTAGACGCTACGAACCCCTAGCTCTGTGCCTTTTCTTCCCATAGTGCTACAGGGAGGCATGGCATCCTCCAATTCCTCCCGTTTCTCTGTTTGTGTCTTATTCTGTGTTTCCTTTTTAAGATGAAACTTTGATCATGCTCAGAGTTCAGGCAGCTGCCTCCAGTCTTCGCGTTGCCGTGTTTCCATTAAAATTCATTGGACAACTGCAGAAGTCTAGAATATTAAATAGATGTATGCTTTTTATTTTTATGAGTTAGGTCAATGACATTATAACTCATTATATTTTACAATATTCACTTATAGACTTTCAGAGTCTACATGAAGGAACATTTGTACGTTATTCTGTAACGGAAATATAAAATTAGCTTATGCCCCCTGAGAACAAGATTAAAGGTTAGTATTCATCAGCATTTTTGATGGTAATGTACATAGAGTAATAGGCCTGAAAGAAATGACACTGTGTATGGGAACAGCTGTAATAAGCATAAATATTCCATTTTAAACAGATGCAAAATACTTAGAGAAGCTAAAGAAGTGTAATAAAATTAGAATAAACAGGGTTGGTTATAATGCGTTGCGAGTCCAGCAGCCATGCGGGATGCCGGTTGAATGCTGTGTTTTTTTTTTAAAGGGGCAATCATTTACAAGGCAAAACCATGACTTATCATTGACTGCCCCTTTAAAAAAAACTCACACTTCGGCAGGAATCTCGTACGAATGCCAGACTCGCACCGCAGTGTTAATATGGGATGGGGTAGGTGCTTGAAGAGTCGGTGGTCTTAAAGAAGGGCATCCGGGAAATCGATCGACAGTCAATATGGTCACAATGCATATGGTCAAGGTGGTCAAAAAGTTGATACAACATATGGTCGATGTGAGTTTTTGAAAACTTTTTAAACTATTTTCATATTTTACCATCCACGCGCTCTCCTCAGATTGGGTGGTAAAGTGTACTGAGCGCAGTTAGAGCGCAGTGAACTGTTTGAGGTGACATGGTACACAAATTTGAGGTCCATGTGCTGAAATCTACAAATTGCCACAAAAAAATAATGTCAACCTTTTCATCTGTTGACCTGTTGCGTGTGTCTACCATGTCCATCTCAACCATTTGGGGTCCACCTAGACACTGTTGACTAAAGGCTTTTGACTAGTTTATACCATAGCTTAAAAAAGTCTTAAGAAGTTAACCCTTCTGTCTCTCGTGAATGCAGTTAAGCTCCACTCTAGAAAACATCTGACAATATTCTTTTTTACATAAGCACAAACAATAAACAAAACAAATATAAATGTAGTGGGTGACAGAAAACAGAGTTGACACTAATGACATCGCTAAAAGAAACCGCTCCACCGTTACATTTTTATCCATATATATGTATCCGCTACTTCCTTGTGGCTACAAACAGTCAGGGCTGCCGACAGCTCTCTTGAGCCCGAAACTGTGATGGGGCGTGGCTAACCCAGTGAGGTGTGACCAGGCCTTGTGCATGTAAGTCATCAAGTGCCGCCGATGGCTCTAAATTTCCTTTTATCTTTTTACTATTGTAAGCCTGGGCCTGATTCATTTTGCCCTGCTCTCGCTAATTATGTTGCATACTTTGGGAATGTTCAAGACCATGGCCCTTATTCTGATCGGTGCAGTAATATCCGCGTGCGTTCGTGCCGCCGATGTTTTGTGCAGAGGCGTCTCTGCGCATGAGCGAGCGGGGCTTACGGCCATATCCCGCATGAAATGTGAACACTACGAACAGGGGGTGGAGAGGGGCGTGAAGGGCTATTTGGGCTCATTACCATATGCATACGCCCCGCGTTTCATGGGCGTTCCCATGCAAACGCTGGGCGTACGTATGGTAATGCGGCCGTGACGCACGTGTAGGGGGCGGACATATGACATCGCCGGATGTCAGCTGCCCGCCCAGATCCCTGCTTTTGCACGGAAAATTGTCCGTGTGGTCTGAGGTTGCAGGAGCTGGTGGAGCACTCGGTCCTGCATTCGATGGTCTGCGACCATCGAATGATGGGGGAGGTTCCCTGAGATGGAGGAGGCGTATTCTGTGAAAAATACACGTGCGGTCCTTTCGGCCAGCTTCTTACCGCATACGGACGGAGTTGGCGATCCGTATGGAAGGCAGGGTTTCGCACGCACGGTCCTGGCCGCATAATCGGATCCGGCCGCACCGATCAGAATAAGGGCCCATGTTTGGTACTTTGGGAATATGGGAACGTGCAGTATGAGTCTTGTGTCATCAGATGCAGATTAGCTGCATACGTCTCAAGTGATTGATATATATTGATATATGCATACAAATGCCTTGCATTAATACAGCAAACACATTGCTGTTATGTTTTGACAAAACACAATTGTTCTAGGAATCGGTATTTGTAGGCAGCGGTGTTATAAATGAGTTAAGGCAGCTATTGTGTCAGAGATTTCCGTAGCGCATGATGTCGCTATAGCAACAAGCTTGTATTTCTGATGGAAAAAGCAGACCGGGAGTTTTTTCTTTATTTTGCTGAATGGGTAATACCATTACTTTAAGGCTTTTTTTTTTACAGCATGTTTATTTTTTATTGCATCTGAAAATAAGGGTATATTGTACAATGAAACGCCAACTAGTTTAAGACTTGTCCCGATCCCATCAAACAGCTGAAAATTGCCAATCTGCGTTAACTATAGGAGTGCCATGAAATGAAGTTTCGGGAATGTTTTTTCAATAACAATTCCAAGGAAAATAATACGTTAGCTGAGAAAGGAGTGAACGCACAGAGAGGTGCTTGTGAGGAAAGGCATCTCAGGGGCAAAACAATGAAAAAGAGCTAAAAAAACCTTATAACTATAGATCACAATATTCTGATATAACAGCCCAGACCCATGGCTTATTATCACATGGTTACTTGAAATTTACAAGCAGACCAGTTACCAATGTAATCTAAAAAAAATAAATAAATGAAAAAAATGTTATCCTTAACCCTTTGACTGCCAACATCTCTCTGAGAGATTTGCTAAATATCCACTAAAAATGCCAGTTCACATTTGTTATATAAATTCAAATAAAACTTCTGTGCAAAAAAAAAAAAAAAATTATATTTCCTATATAAGGTGAACATTACAGGTCATTGTGACGAATACAAATGTTTGCCAATGTTCCCACCTATTGTGAAAAATTCACTTGGCGCTCAAAGGGCTAAAGAAAGGCTCTTAGGAGGTCCACATAAATATTCAGTATAGCCTTCATTAATCAAGCTTATAGGGGTTTATATTCTTAAGGCCCCCATACATAGAGCCGACTTGTCCTAAGGACAAGTCGGACCCTATTCTCCTCCGAGCCGCCCGGCAGCTCCCTGGGAGGCTCACATACGATGAGGACTTTGATGTGCCATTTTTTACATGTGATAAATCGCATGCGGTTTATCACATGTAAAAAAAAATATCAGGAAGCTGCAGGGCGGTGAGAAGCAGTGGGGGCGGGCGGCTGGGGAGGAAGCAGTGGGGCAGCAGCGTTACCAGGTCAGTGCTGGGGCGGGTGGCGGTGACCATCAGTCTCACTCTCCACTGTCCGTGTCCAGACTCCAGCACTGTAGCGGGCAGCTGCCCGGCTAATGATTGGCTGAGATAGAGCACTCCCCTCCCTCCCTCCGCGGCCGCTGATTGGCTGAGAGTGCTCTATCTCAGCCAATCAAAAGCCGGAGAGTCATTTGACATATTTTAAAGATCTAATAGCCGCTGCTGCTGCCCACTACAGCGCTGGACACGGACAGTGGAGAGTGAGACTGATGGTCACCGCCGCCCGCCCAGCCAGCACTGATCTGGTAACGCGCTGCTGCCCCACTGCTTCCTCCCCAGCCGCCCGCCCCCACTGCTCCTCACCGCCCCGACTGATCTCACATCGTTTGTCCCGCCGGTCCCACCCCTGGGGCCGGGTCCGATACGCACGGGACCGCAAATCGGACCCGACCCCATGTCACAAATAACCGATTTGGTCCGATTTATCGGGCCGATTGATCGCAATTGGCCAAAATCGGTCCAAATCGGCTTGATGTATGCCCACCTTTAGATTTGTTCCTGTGCAGGGTTAATATTGGCTGCTTAAGCTGTGTACACACGGAGCAATATGATCGCTAGCTATATATTGCTCAATGTCCCTTTTTCATCAGTGACCAGAGATGGTCGCTGATGAAAATGGCACACTGCCGTTAGAAGAGGCAGGAGAAGTCGGAAGACCAGCGACCATTAGGGGGCTGAAAAGGGGAGTGCGCACCCGGCGATTTATCACCGCTGCACACCCCAGTCGCTGGCAATATGATCGTTCAGAGACCATATTGCCAGTAGTAGTAGTAGTAGTAGTAGTAGTAGTAGTAGTAGTAGTAGGTTTATTTATAAGGCGCCACAAAGTGTCCGCAGCGCCGTACATAGCAAACAAAAAAACAAATTACAAGGTAACGTACAGGGCGTGATGATAAAATACAGCATAAATAGGGGTAAAGCTGGTAGAACTAAAATCAGCATCAGTTCAGAAGTAGGTGTCAAAATTGTCGAGGAGACTGAAGATGAAGTGGAGGAAGGGAAGAACACTAAAAGGTCTACATGTACAAGTTTGACATTGACAAAGGTTGACATGCACAAGGTCGACATTGATAAATGCCGACATAATAAAAAAAGGTCGCTGCGGAACTGATCGACACATGCAAAGGTCAACATGAGTTTTTCCCATTTTGTTTTGCATCAACGTCAACACCTCAGCATGTGGACCACCGTATAGTGTTCCCTGTACCCTTGCATGGCTCACCTTGCTAAAATATATAAAAGTCCCAAAATCAGGCCGTGTCAACCATTGCCATGTCAACCATTGCCATGTGGACATTTTGGTTCCCCTCCCCCGTTGCCGGTCCTCTGCTGAAGAGAAGCTGACTGCAGGCTGCTTTTCGGTATTGTGTTCTGGCTGCTGACAACAAGCAAATAAACTTGTGTTCATTTCAGCCTAGTTTCAGGTGCTCTGAGCCTCTGTGATTCCTTCAGGCGTCTGAGGGCTGATTTTGAACTGATTCTAGATACAAAGAATCCCGCTGAGCAGTAACACGCCGCAACTTCCAACCCGTCACAGCTTCCAAGGAAAACTTTTAACACCTCAGCAACTGAACTTTTTTAAATAGCTTGAAGCCAAAGGGATTTCCAGGAAAGCTGATAACAAGTAGATTTACATTATGCTGAGGCATTATTCTGCAGAATAATACTAGTCACTACTAATAGTGTCAGCAATTCCTTGAACCCCAGGAGTTAGTCTCCTCATGCCCACAGTGTCTGTGATAATACTACTTGTACACCAGGGTTGCCGACTTTTACAGTCTCCTCTCCGGGAGAACCCTGGAGAGGAGACTGTCAACATCACCTCTGGGGGCGGGGCCTGATGGAGACATCATCAGTCCCTGCCCCCAGTAATGCAAATAACGCAATATGCGGGTCTCCGATGAGGGGGTGGGGCTAAATAAGTGCAATTTGCATAATTAACCCCGCCCCCTTCCGCCGAAAACCAACAAATCACGGCAATTTAAAGCTTCCGCCACTACCCGGTACATGAGGGGGGAGCAGTGGCAAACGCAGGATTTTCAGAAGGGGGTTTCCAGAGGGGCGGAGCAAAGCACAGAGATGGACACTTAGGTGACCCAGTATATGCCGGGTCAGTTAAAGTATTATAGATAGACCAATATATATACAGGTTGAGTATCCCTTATCCAAAATGCTCGGGACCAGGAGAATTTTGGATAACGGATTATTCCGTATTTCGGAATATTTTCATATTTCAATGATGTATTTTGAAGTATCTTGCATTTATGCTGTATAAACACATAATATACACACAAATATATTTTATTACCACATAATATACACACAAATATATTTTATTTGTTCAAAAAACAAGGTTTCAAAACGTGAAACAAAATGTGTGTACTATCTCCGCACTGAATTTGAATGCCAAGCAATCATTGTCTTGCACATATATAGTGCCAGTTACATATCATGTCCCCAGTGATGCTGTTACAAATGTCCCCAGTGAGTTTTTAGCAAAAAAAATATTTTTTTTTCACTTTCTGGAATGTCTGGTTTTCGGAATAATTCGGATAACGGATATTCGGATACGGGATACTCGACCTGTGTATATATATATATATATATATATATATATAGAGAGAGAGAGAGAGAGAGAGAGAGAGAGAGAGAGAGATCTGTAGTGGATGGCACTCTCGTATCAACTTCAATAAGTCAGGCCGGTGCCCTCCATGATACCTCCACTCGGGGAGTCACTGTATAGGCGTCCACTTAGGCGGCACTCACGGCAATAAAATCAGATAGACAGCAACGTGAATTCCAACGTTTCGAAAAACCTTTAATTTTTTTTTTTTTGATACCCTGATGACGAAAAATTAAAGGTTTTTCGAAACGTTGGAATTCACGTTGCTGTCTATCTGATTTTATTGCCGTGAGTGCCGCCTAAGTGGACGCCTATATATATATATATATATATATATATATATATATATATATAAATATATATATACATACAGGGGCGTCAACAGCAGTGTAGACCCCTGGGCATAGCAATGTATTGGGGCCACTACTGATCCTCCAGCGGTAGGGGTGGGGGAAGCTTTGATGTCCCCCAGGTGGTAGGGGGTATTATATCAACCGCTCAGCATGTAGGGCCTGGATCAGTAATTTCCACTAATTACCCCTTTACTGCACAGATGGTGGGAGATAAGGTGGGAGAAGGGGGCATTGGGATGAATGAAGGCGTCCTGATACATAACTTCCAGGGTGGTAGAGGATGTTTAATATGCAGAGGAGGGGTGTATAGTGGAGTGGGCATATTATTCATAATTTTCTGGTGGGAGGACAGCTTGCTTGACGGCAGATATCTCCAGTTCCCAGAAATAGATTTCTTAGATTTTAATGGAATTAAAAACTAGAGAATCCCACCTACCAAATAGTATTATGGACGAGGGGATCAGAGTTCAGGAGGCAGAGCAATCTGCCCACGAGTATATATAACTACATACCAGGTGTGTGGAGCTGAAGCAGTAACCAGCTGCTGGAAGGCTGATATCTCTGGTTTTGTGAATAGTAGAGACAAGCTACTAGTGTCCCTCAAAGGGGGAGAGTCCCAGCTTTTGGAATATACCCTCAAAAAAACTCTATGTCAGACAGAACCTGAAATATCTGACTGGGAAGAGCAATTAACAGGCTTGGATGGGGACCACTCATTTGAGGTCAGATATCTCCAGTTCCCAAGGGCCGATTTTTAAAATTCTTGTACCCACGGAAAGAGGGGACCCTCAGCTTTCAGCCTAGAGCCATGAGACTCCTGGGGGGGTTTCTGGGTACCCAGAAACCCCCCCTGCGTGCGCTACTGGGGAGGGGGGGGGAGGGGACCGCCGGAATCCGGGAGGGTTGCCCACCTTTCCAGGGGACGGGGAGGGGGACCCGATTTTCGGGATCCTCCCCGCCATTCCGGGAGGGTTGGCAACCCTGTTGTACACACGGGTTCGTATAATCTAACTGGGTTGCCTACTTCGTGGCTGTCCTCCCCGGGACCGGGCAACCAGTTTAGTCTAGCACATGGGGCGGGGCCACTGACAGGGCGGGGTAGGGGCGGCGGATGATGAGTGTGGAGGTGTGGCCAACAGGATTGCCTCCTTGTGGCCACGCCCACTCCATGCAATGCCGGTATTTCAGGCATTGCATAGCGGGGGGTGGGTTAACACAGACGCAAACCGCGTCACTTGCTCCCGGGGGGGTGGGGGGGATTTTGGGGTTGCGGGAGGCTTCCCAGATTCCGGGTGGCTTGTCTACCTTTCCGGGAGGCTGGGAGTTTGACCTGATTTCCGGGACCCTCCCTGCCATTCCGGGAGGGTAGGCAACCCTGATCTAACTGGGTATGGTTCATTGGGTCAACACTAAAATGGTCGACATACACTAAAGGTCAACAAAGTGTATGTCGACACATGAAAAAGGTCGACATGGTAGAAAGGGTTAGAAAATTGACAAAAGCATAAGGTCAACAGTCAAAAAGGTTGACACCGCATCAGTGTACCGCATCCCCTTGCATAGCTCCTGTCGCTCGCCATGCTTCGGGCACACAATTATATTCTTCCTCCACGCCCTAGTGGATGGTAGGGTATGAAATACCGTCTGTCGGAACAGATAAAAAAAAAACATGAAAAACTCACGTGAACCTTTTGACTGTCAATATTCCCAGCCGAACTAAGGCTTGTGTCGACCTTTCGACCCGGTCAACCTTAGCCATGTGGATCTATTTCATGTGTCGACCTATGCCCTGTCGAGCTTTCGTGATCGACCTAATGTATGTCGACTCTATGCCCACTTGGAGAGCGAAGTGAGAACAAGTCGGTTTCAAAGAAAAAGATCATGAAAAACTTGTGGACTTTTTTTTGACATGTTGACATTTTAAATGTCTACATTTTGAATGTGTCGGTATTTTGACTGTCTGCCAATGGGTGTCTGTATTGTCACCGTTGGTATTTTGACTGTTATCCCGCACATTGGGCCTTATTCTAGTTCACTCTTTCTGACAAAATCCTTCTAGATGGACAAAACCATGTGCACTGCAGGGGGGCAGATGTAAAATGTGCAGAGAGAATTAGATTTGGGTGAGTTATTTTGTTTCTGTGCAGGGTAAATACTGACTGCTTTATTTTTACACCAATATAGATCTCACTTTGAAGTAAAACCCCACCCAAATCTAATTCTCTCTGCACATGTTACATCTGCCCCACCTGCAGTGCACATGGTTTTGTCCATCTAAGAAGGATTTTGTCAGAAAGAGTGAACTAGAATAAGGCCCAGTGTTTCATGTGAGGACAATCACAGTCCAGTTACCTAATGTACTGCTGATAAGTCTTCCATGGCTCAGTGCATATAATGTATAATACCCTCCAACATGTGAGGGTCAGAAATCGGTACAACACTTCCCCCCCCCCCCCCCCGGAGAGGGGCATGGCTACGGCAAAGGGGCATGGTCTTTCCTATACTTTCAATACCTGTGTGTGAGTTGAACATAATAATTTACCTGCCCTGCCCCGCTGGTCCTCTCCTGCTGCGCATCGATCATTGTCCCTGACAAACAGCATGCATAAGTTAAGTTCTCCCGTCTATCCCCGAGCAGGAGGAGGCAGGCCCGCCGTGTCCTCCCTTGGTGCACCTTAGGAGTTGTAGTCTTGTTTGTCAGCTCCCCTTCAAGCTCCCTGGGGAATAGCCGGCAGTCAAAAACTACAACTCCCAAGAATCCCCTCCTCGGCTGACACAGAGATGTGCAGGAAGGAGACGACACGCTGCGGCTGAAGCCTGAAGGCTAGAAAACCGGTTCAATCGGTACAGGGGATCTTATCCGGTACAGGCCGTTAGAAAACGGTACTGTACCGGGTAAATCGGTACAGTTGGAGGGTGTGCTGTATGCAAGGGGGTGGAAGTATAGGTACCGCCCATACTAATACTCCACATTATATACTTGACGGGCCTGATTCAGAGGTGATTACTGATCAGTGAATTCACAAATGGTGATTGCTCCATAGTACTGTTCCTGGGATGAATATATGAAGCCCCATCGCCGTTACCATCCGCCTACTTACAAAGGATTCCACCTTAAATGTATATGCCTGAGCTTAGCTCCGTAAGGGAGGGCTAACCTCCGAACCAAGAGGATGCGATCTACAGGCTGCACCACATGCAGGGACTCGGAGAACCACAAATCCCAGCATGCGTGGCATTAAGGGCCCGCTGGTACTTGTAGTTCTACAACATTACCCATAGTTCAAAAGAAACACGGACACACCAGAAAAATAAAACTTTATTTAATTCTACATTCACTCACTCATACTCACCATTGGATTCCACCGAGGGTCCGTCCCCTTCTCCATGTAGAATATAATTGGGGGTGCCTGTTGAAGGAAATAATACTCACCCGCCGCCTCCGGTGAAGATTGGTCTGCTTCTTATCCGGTATGCATCCCCAAGACAAGGGCAAAATGTTTGTTGACATTCTCTGCTCCTCCCCCAAACCAGGGGTTAGTCTCGCCCTCCAGCCAATCAGGAGCAGACTTCGGAAAATCTCCATTTTCAGCAGGCGGGCCCCTTTAATGCCCCGCATGCAGTGGCGCCGGAACGGGGGGGGGCGAGGGGGCAGCTTGCCCCCCCAAAATTACTGAGGCGCTAAAGCAGGGGTGCTTGTCCGGCCCGCCCGTCCAGCTGCATATTTTATTGTTTAACAGCCGCCCGCCTGGCTATATTACTGCAGTAATATAGCTGTGCGGGCGGGCGGCTGATTAATCAGTAATATAGGCGGGCGGTGGGCTGATTAAGCTTGATCCAGCCTCCCGCCCGTCCGCCTATATTACTGATTAATCGCAGCCGCCCGCCGAGCAAGAATCCGATTCCTATTCGCAGCCGTCCGCCCACATGGATGACTGCTGCGGGGAGATGTTGAGAACCAGCGCCCGCCAATCACAGTGGCTGTGGATGTGATGCGTCCACAGTGATTGGCGGGCGTGATGCGGGCCGTAGGGAGGGAGACTGGTCGCGTGGATCAGTGCATGGGCGGGAGCATCCTACAACAGCCGCAGCAGCAGCCATCACGCTGTGCTGCCACAACTAAAACTTAAAGGTAAATGCTGCTCCTCTCACCCTCCCTTCCCCAGTGACTGACAGATCCAGGGGTTGTCATTTACCCCTGGATTCACACCCAAACAGGTTTATGTAATTATGTCTGATTATCATAATCAGACATAATCACATAAATCTGTTTGGGGGTGACACTGCCACTTTTTCCACTTTTTACGAGTAAATGACAACCCCTGGATTAATGTCAGTCCTGGTGTCTCTGGCCACATGTATATGCCGCTGCCCGGTGTATAATGCCCACATGTATATGCCGCTGCCCTGTGTATAATGCCCATGCGTAAATGCCGCTGCCTTGTGTATAATGCCCACGCATATATGCCGCTGCCTTGTGTATAATACCCACGCATATATGCCGCTGCCCTGTGTATAATGCCCACGTGTATATGCCGCTGCCAGTGTGTATAGTGCCCGGGGGTAACATATAGCAATTTAGGGGGCGCCAAAATGAGATTATATCTTGCCCCCCCCCCAACCTAAAAACGTTCCAGTGCCCCTGCCCGCATGTTGGGACTTGTGGTTCTCCAAGTCTTTGCATGCGATGCAGGCTTGCTGGGACTTGTACTTCCACAACATTACACAATAGTTTGTCTCTATTATTAACCATTTCACCATCAGCCCAGTGCCCAGTGCCCTGGGGCACCGGGGACAGCCACGGGCACTCACGCACCCCTAGTTACGGTTCTGCAATCTGCGTACAGACTGAAACATGTTTCATTAAATGCACAAGAACAGTACAAAGAAATGCATTTTGTGGGTAGAGATATCCCGAACACTGCATTACGACCCACTCTACCTGGGCCCCGGGGGCACTATGTACATTCGCAGAGTCCTTTATTTCCAGTATAGGAATCTGCAAATCTATCATTTCTCCGTTTGAATTTGCATTAGATTTGTAAAATAGCCGAGTGTAACAAGCTGAGCAAATATCAATTGGGAATCTACAGAACATTTTCACACAATATTAACAGTGCGGCAGCAATATCGATGCTCTGGAGCTGACAGTTAGATGAATATTATGGGATGTAGAAGTGAGCGTCAGACTACACACAGAATCCACTTAAGTAAAAGCCCCCCCTTCATTTAGACTTACAGTTAGGGCTACTCTCTGCCAGCAGTTTACCAAAGCACAGACAAAAATCAATTTTAATTAGTATTTTTGGCTTTAATGAAAAGTGATTACAGAATTGGCATTTTAGCTAATACTGCTGAGATTTATGGCAGGGTAATGTTAATTAATTTTCTTTTGGATTGCTATGAGCCATGAATAACTGTAGTGCAATGGCAGTTCTGCTGATACTAGCTCTATATCAGCACTTCCTAACAAAGGGAGCGTAATGGGCTGCAGGTAGATCTTATATTACTTCTCATAAACGGAGCATTATCGCCTCTTTCTAAAATATGTGAGAAAGAGCCAACTGCAATTCTTAGCATTCTTATTTGCGGCTATGACAAAATGATGTATTTCTAGTAAAAAAAATGATTACTTTGTCAGTCTGCTAAAGCAGGCATGTCCATACTACGGCCCTCCAGCTGTTGTGAAACTACAAGTTCCATCATGCCTTGCCACAGTTTTGCAATTAGGGAATGCTAAAACTTTGGCAAGGCATGCTGGGATGTGTAGTTTCACAACAGCGGGAGGGCCACAGTTTGGACATGCCTGTGCTAAAGACTGAACAGGAACTGTGACGTTAAATACTACGGGCCTCATTCAGCATCAATTGCAGTTCTGCTACAAATCACAAAACGACAACTGCTTGCTATCGCATGCTGGGGGCCGAACCATAGGAGGCTATAAGGAGAATACATTTGAAGAGCAGCAGTTTCTATTTGTGTCCAGGTTCTATGACCAGGTTGGGCATGCCAGAGAACACACGCATATCTGCGGCTTCCGGCCGAAGACAGGGCGGATGGCTGATGTTATGTGACGTCATCCGCCCGCCCCCCCGGCACACATTGGTATGTCCACATTCCAATGAGATCGCCCAGCGTTTCATGGGCGTCTCCATGGAAACGCTGGGAATTCCTATTGGAATTTAGGTGTGTTGTCACATTACGTTAGCCGCCCTCCCAGTCTTCAGCCGGAATCCAGTCTCCACTGACTTATATTTGCGAGCTCTGGAGAAATCATTCGATGGACGGCGACCATCAAATTATTTTTCCGGCTGTGGGCACATGCGGGGGGCGGGGGGGGGGGGATGTGTCATGGTTGCAAGGGGATTTGACTGCGGTAGTGGTGGTGGTGGTGGTGGGGGGGGGGTGTTACAAGGACTTGGTAAACTGTGAGTTTTGCAGCTTGCCGAGTCAACCAAAATAAACCCCATAATTCCCACAATAGTAGTGCCCCTTACACATAACATCCACAGCAGTAGTGCCACTTATAATGGCCACAGTAGTAGTGCCCCTATACATAACTCCCAGAGTAGCAGTGCCCCTTATACATAATGCTTATAGTAGTGCCCCTTACATATAAAGCCCACATAAGTAGTGTCACATATAATGCCCACAGTATTATTGCCCCTTTCACATCTGTCCACAGTAGTAGTGCCACACATAATGCTCACAGTAGTACCACACATAACGCTCACAGAATTAGTGCCAGACTTAATGCCATAATGCCCAAAGTAGAGGTGCCACACATAATGGTCACAGCAGTAGTACCCCTTACAGATAATGCCCACCGTAGTAGTGCCCCTTATATATAATGCCCACAGTAGTGCCCCCTGCATATATGTCCACAGTAGTAGTGCCACACATAATGCCCACAGTAGTACCACACATAATGCTCACAGAAATAGTGCCATACATAATGCCATAATGCCCTCAGTAGAGGTGCCACACATAATGCTCACAGCAGTAGTGCCCCATACAGATAATGACCAAAGTAGTAGTGTCACACATGATGTCCACTGTAGTAGTGCCCCTTATATATAATGCCCACAGTAGTGCCCCTTGTATATACAGATGGAGCCACTGTATGTCCACAGTAGTAGTGCCACACTGTTAGGCGCCGTGGGAGCGCTTCTGGAAGGACAGAGCGGCATGTACGCTTAGCCGCCTGTCCTTCCGGCTCTGACGTCCGGTTGCCTAGCAACCAGGGATGCCGGAGGACGCAGCGTCGGAGCGTGACGCCCGTCCTCCCTTCTCACGTCTCTCAGCGCCGGAGACGCGGCAGCGCCGTTGCTTAGCAACGGCAGACGCTGCTAGGCAGAGAGGAAAAGCCGCGAAATTCAACAGGCCGCAGGTGTCGGAAAGGACTCGTTAGGACAGGCGGGACTCAGGCCTCCATTCTCATTGGCTCCTAGCCTTCTTATCTAGGAAGCCAGCCCTGCAGTCCTCGCCGGTGATAGCTCCTGTTTGGACCTATCTGTCTGCTGCTCTCCGGTCCGTTTCCCTGCTGTTCCCTGCGGCTCCTTCGTGGTCTCCTCTTCCATTGGTCCCTCCTGTGTCGTGAGTTGCCCCTTTGGGGTAGTTTCATTCACACCTTCTTTATTGTCATTACCTTACTCATTACCTGTGTTCTCTGTCTGCCGATTTGGCAGGTCATTTATGTTGGGAAGGTCCATTGCTTCCCACTCATTCTCTCCCCTTGTCTCCCAGTTTTTCTGGGGTTTTCCAGTCCCTCCTGCTCTTTGTATACTTTGGTATTGTGTCTTATATTTTGTGTGGTTCCCTGGGCGACGGTTGTCGCGGGTTGTGGCGACCAGGTCGCGGGCGCTTAGTTGCGTTAGCCAGGGCCCGGCAAGTTGCCGTTTTGTTAATTTCAGTTAGGCCCCTCAGTCAGCTTTCCTCTTGACCGTACCCTAGGGGGGTCCCCGGCTCCTTGTCCTCTCATAACACCTGGCTGCACCGGAGCTTGGGTGGGCTTAACCTACCCATTCAAACGTGGCGGCTACAGGCGAAGCCTAGTAACACCTGCAGGAGTCGGTCACCCAGCCTGGGGGGTACAACAGAGGTAGTATAGGGTTTGGCCGTGGCTGTCCTAAACAGCAGTCCCGGCGGTGGGGTCACACCCGAAACCTAACATTATCACCGGCCATACAAAAAAAAAAAAAAAAAGATTTTTTTTTTTTCTCTCCCTTCCCCTTTCTTATTCTCCCGTTTTTCTGGACAGATAGCATTTTGGGTGTGTATATCTTTGTTGTCTCTGGTGTGGATCTGTTATTAAGATGAATCCTACTCCTGAGGGTCAGGCTCAGGCATTTGCCAGTCAATTACAAGGTTTAACGCAGATGGTTCAAAATTTATCTCTTAGGATGAAAACCCAGGAGGAGGGTGTACGAGGAAATCCGCCGGTTCTGGTAGAACCCAAAATTAATCTTCCAGACCGGTTTTCGGGTAACCGGAAGGATTTCTTTAATTTTAGAGAAAGTTGTAAGCTTTATTTCAAGCTGCGACCCCGGTCATCCGGCTCTGAATTACAGCAAGTTGGTTTAATGATGTCTTTGCTTCAGGGGGATCCCCAGACTTGGGCTTTTGGGTTAAAGTCTGATAATCCCGCCTTAGCGTCGGTGGATGCTTTCTTTAAATCATTAGGACTTCTATATGATGACCCTGATAGAGAGGCGTCTGCCGAGAGTCATCTGCGCTCTCTCAGGCAGGGCCGGAACCCTGCAGAAGCATATTGCACAGAATTCCGACGGTGGTCGAATGACTGTGGCTGGAATGACCCGGCATTACGTAGCCAATTCAGGCTAGGGCTTTCTGAAGCCATTAAGGATAGCCTTATCCAGTATCCCGTCCCGGGATCCCTTGATAAACTCATGGAGTTATCGATTAAAATTGATCGGCGTCTTAGGGAACGCAGGTCTGAGAGAGGACCCAGTTTGAGGCCTACTTCCCTCGGCTTTGTACCCTCAAAGGACGAAGAAGGACCAATGCAAATTGGTGCTTACCGCATCACCCCAGATGAGAGAGCTCGCCGGATGAATGCCGGTTTATGCATTTATTGCGGGAGCAAAGGGCATTTCCTCCGCGCTTGTCCCAACAAGTTGGGAAACGCCAAAACCAAGTGAATGCAGAGGGGATTCACTTTGGTTCTCTTCTTATTTCCCCTCACAATGCATTATTAGTCCCTACTGAGATTCAGGGTGTAGAGGTGAAGATGTCAGTTACTGCATTTATTGATAGCGGGGCAGCTGGGAATTTTCTAGATATTCAGCTGGCTGAAAGACTGGCCATCCCCCTGCTCCCTCTGAAAAAACCTGTAATAATGCGAGGCCTGGACGGCAGCCCGTTGGTCAACGGAGTGGTCCGCCATCAGACCCCGCCAGTTTCCCTACGTGTGGGCATTTTTCATACAGAAAAAAATTCTTTCTTTCTTATCTCATGCGCCACTGTGCCGATCGTTCTGGGTCACCCCTGGCTCCGGGTTCATAACCCACAGATTGACTGGCAGGCAGGGGAAATAACTCGTTGGAGTAATCATTGCTCCAGTCATTGCCTAGGGCAGCCTATACTCGGGGCAATGGTTTCCGTGGAGGGGATTCCAGCGGCCTACGCTGACTTCCAGGATGTCTTTTCTAAAGGCGAAGCTGAGGTCTTACCCCCTCATCGCACATACGATTGCGCCATTGAGCTAATTCCCAAGGCACAATTTCCCAAAGCCAGACTTTATTCCTTGTCTGGACCTGAGACGCAGTCCATGAATACCTATATTCAAGAAAATTTAGCTAAAGGCTTTATTCGGCCCTCAAAGTCTCCCTTAAGTGCAGGGTTCTTTTTTGTTTCCAAAAAGGATGGCTCCTTAAGACCCTGTATAGATTACAGGGCACTCAACAAGATAACGGTAAAAAACACGTATCCATTACCATTAATATCTGTGTTGTTTGACCAGCTTCGCACCGCTAAGATCTTTTCTAAGATTGACCTGCGCGGTGCCTACAACCTTGTCCGCATAAAAGCAGGAGACGAATGGAAGACTGCCTTTAGTACCCAAACAGGGCACTACGAATATCTCGTAATGCCATTCGGCTTGTCCAACGCACCAGCGGTCTTCCAAGATTTCATCAATGACATCCTTAGAGATTTCTTGGGAGTCTTCGCTGTGGTCTATTTAGACGACATTTTGATCTACTCCAGCTCGTTGGAAGAACAACGCCATCAGGTCAGGTTAATTCTTCAAAGGCTTAGAGAACATTGTCTCTTTGCTAAGCCTGAGAAGTGCGAATTCAAAGTTACTAAGGTATCCTTTTTAGGATACGTGATTTCCTCGGAAGGCTTTTATATGGAACCCAAAAAACTGCAAGCAGTTTTAGATTGGGTCAAGCCCACGACCCTTAAAGCTGTCCAAAGATTTTTAGGGTTTGCAAATTACTATAGGCGGTTTATCCGCTCTTTTTCTGATGTGGTAGCTCCCATAGTGGCGCTCACAAAAAAGGAAGCAGATCCATCCCAGTGGCCTCCCCAGGCAGAAGAGGCATTCCGGGCCTTAAAACAAGCTTTTGTGTCCGCGCCCATTTTAAGACATCCCGATCCCCAACTACCGTTTGTCGTTGAAGTCGACGCTTCTGAGGTAGGGGCAGGGGCAGTCCTGTCTCAACAGGATCCTGAGTCCTTATTTTTTTTTCCTTGCGCCTACATGTCTCGAAAATTCTCTACTGCAGAGATGAACTATGACGTCGGGAACCGGGAATTGTTGGCCATAAAATGGGCATTCGAGGAATGGAGGCATTGGTTGGAAGGGGCCAACCATCAGATTCTGGTTATCACAGACCACAAAAATTTACAATACCTGGAATCAGCAAAGCGTCTGAATGCCCGACAAGCCCGGTGGGCATTATTCTTTACACGTTTTAATTTTATTATCTCTTACCGTCCCGGGTCTAAAAATGTAAGAGCAGACGCATTGTCTCGGAGTTTCTTACCCAAACAAGGGTTGCGGGAATCTCCTCGGCCCATTTTTCCGGCATCAATTATCCATTTTGGCATTACTCAAACCCTCAAGGATCTACTTCTGCAGGTCCAGGGTCAGGCACCTAGACAGATGCCTCTCGGCCATTTATTTGTGCCGCAGTCCTTGAGAAAATGGGTCTTAGAGGAGTTCCATGACAGCCAGATTGCAGGGCATTCCGGCATCAAGAAGACACTTGATCTTCTCTCCCGATGCGTCTGGTGGCCGAGCATGGTTCCAGATACCAAGGAGTACATCCAGTCTTGTCCCGATTGTGCTAGACACAAGATTCCCAGAGTGTCGCCCACAGGACAACTTATCCCCTTGGCAATTCCCTCCAGACCATGGTCACATATTGCCATGGATTTTGTGGTCGACCTACCCCTATCATCAGGTTTTCGAGTAGTATGGGTGATTATTGACAGGTTCAGTAAGATGGCCCACTTTGTTCCTTTGCCCCAGTTGCCATCAGCCAATAAGTTGGCCAAATTGTTTTTAGCTCATGTTTTCAAACTTCATGGTCTTCCAACCGATATAGGCCCTTATTCTACTCGGCTCGGTACGGCCCGCGTGCGGCCGTACCGCCGATGTTTTTGTTCTGCACATGCGCAGAGGTCATTCTGCGCATGTGCAGCCCCCTTCGCCGCAGACGGATTTCGTCCGCCGCAAAGGGGGCGTATAGGGGCGTGAGGGGCTTCAGCCCCTCATTACCCTATGTGTACGCCCCGCGTTTCATGGGCGTTCCCATGCAAACGCGGGGCGTATGCATGGTAATGAGGGCATGACGCCCTCATTACCATGACATGGGGGCGGAAAGCTGACGTCGCCGGATGTCAGCTTTCAGCCCCCTTTCAAGCTCCCACACGGACGATTGTCCGTGTGGTCTGAGCTTGCGGGAGCTGCCGCGGCGTGCGGGCCTGCCTTCGATGGTCGTCGACCATCGAAGGCAGGGGGCAGCTCCCACCATGGTGGAGGCGTAGCCTCCACCATTTTTGTGCGGATCGCCAGCCGTCCGTGTACGGACGGCCGTGGCGATCCGTCGGGTGGGCGGCCCTTGGTTTGTGCGGTCGGAGCCCCGTGTGCGGCTCTGACCGCACCAACCAGAATAAGGGCCATAGTTTCTGATCGAGGTCCGCAGTTTATTGCCCGGTTTTGGAAACTTTTTTGCAATGCATTAAAGATCAAGTTGAGTTTAACTTCCGCTTATCATCCCCAATCCAATGGGCAGACGGAACGCCTTAATCAATCCTTGAAGCAATATCTGCGCCTTTTTGTGTCCAAAGCTCAGAATGACTGGTCGGAGTTCCTCCCCGTTGCCGAGTTCGCATATAACAACTCCTATCACTCGGCTACCCGGACTTCACCTTTCGTAGCCAATTATGGCTTTCACCCTAAAGCCACTGCTCTGGCTCCAGAGGGATCAGTAGTTCGCTCTTCCACTACTGCCCGTTTAAAGGTCATTTGGAGGGAGGTACACGACGCTCTTAAGAGGGCTGCTCTTCAGGAAAAAGTTTTTTCTGACCGGTCAAGACGACCATGCAACTTCAAAGTAGGCGATAAAGTCTGGTTGTCTACTCGGAACATCAGATTGCGACAAGGAACTTCTAAATTTGGTCCAAAATTTATTGGTCCATTCGCCATTGTTAAGAGAGTTAATCCTGTAGCCTTTCGGTTACAAATTCCTAGGGCTTTAAAGATAGCCAATACTTTTCATGCCTCTCTGCTCAAGCCCGTTTTCACGTCTAGGAAATTTCCTCGAAAGGCAAACCTGGGTAAACCACCTGTTAATGTCCATGGACAGTCAGAATTTCTTGTAGAAAAAATCTTGGATTGCAAGGTCTCTCGAGGTTCTTTATGTTTCCTTGTCCATTGGAAAGGATACGGCCCGGAAGAGAGGTCATGGGTTCCCGATAGGGATCTGCACGCCCCACGCCTCAAAGCAAGCTTCTTTCGGGATTTCCCTCAGAAAACAAGGCTTCGGGGTTCTTTAACCCCTCCTCAAGGGGGGGGTACTGTTAGGCGCCGTGGGAGCGCTTCTGGAAGGACAGAGCGGCATGTACGCTTAGCCGCCTGTCCTTCCGGCTCTGACGTCCAGTTGCCTAGCAACCAGGGACGCCGGAGGACGCAGCGTCGGAGCGTGACGCCCGTCCTCCCTTCTCACGTCTCTCAGCGCCGGAGACGCGGCAGCGCCGTTGCTTAGCAACGGCAGACGCTGCTAGGCAGAGAGGAAAAGCCGCGAAATTCAACAGGCCGCAGGTGTCGGAAAGGACTCGTTAGGACAGGCGGGACTCAGGCCTCCATTCTCATTGGCTCCTAGCCTTCTTATCTAGGAAGCCAGCCCTGCAGTCCTCGCCGGTGATAGCTCCTGTTTGGACCTATCTGTCTGCTGCTCTCCGGTCCGTTTCCCTGCTGTTCCCTGCGGCTCCTTCGTGGTCTCCTCTTCCATTGGTCCCTCCTGTGTCGTGAGTTGCCCCTTTGGGGTAGTTTCATTCACACCTTCTTTATTGTCATTACCTTACTCATTACCTGTGTTCTCTGTCTGCCGCATTGGCAGGTCATTTATGTTGGGAAGGTCCATTGCTTCCCACTCATTCTCTCCCCTTGTCTCCCAGTTTTTCTGGGGTTTTCCAGTCCCTCCTGCTCTTTGTATACTTTGGTATTGTGTCTTATATTTTGTGTGGTTCCCTGGGCGACGGTTGTCGCGGGTTGTGGCGACCAGGTCGCGGGCGCTTAGTTGCGTTAGCCAGGGCCCGGCAAGTTGCCGTTTTGTTAATTTCAGTTAGGCCCCTCAGTCAGCTTTCCTCTTGACCCTACCCTAGGGGGGTCCCCGGCTCCTTGTCCTCTCATAACACCTGGCTGCACCGGAGCTTGGGTGGGCTTAACCTACCCATTCAAACGTGGCGGCTACAGGCGAAGCCTAGTAACACCTGCAGGAGTCGGTCACCCAGCCTGGGGGGTACAACAGAGGTAGTATAGGGTTTGGCCGTGGCTGTCCTAAACAGCAGTCCCGGCGGTGGGGTCACACCCGAAACCTAACACACACATTATGCCCAAATGTTTGACAGGCACAGCAGCAGCCGGCAGTGACTGCAGGGTGGCAGAGTGGGGAGAGCACCTCTTTAACCCGGTGCCTACCTACTTTACATACCCTTGCTGAGCAGGTAGTACCTGTTCTGTATGTGCCTATATAACTACATACAACAACTCGAGCACATGCAGCATTCCCAACTATTATAGAATTTCCTACATACATTATATTAAATATACATAAAATAAACAACATGCTATTCGGGATGCAGTGTAAATCCCGGCGGTCAGGATCCCGGCATTCAGAATCCTGACGCTGGAATCCGGATCGCCGAAATCCTGACACTTTCTCCCTCCAGGTGTCGAGAATAAATTAGTGTGCCGAGCGTAGCGAGGCACCGGGCCCGCTGTGTGGTGAGCGCAGCGAGCCCGCTGTGTGGCGAGCGCAGCGAGCCCGCAAGGGGGGGCGATCCACGTCCCCCCTTGTCGGGATTTCGGCGATTGGGATTCCAGCGTCGGGATTCTGAACGCCGGGATCCCGACCGCCGGGATTTAATACTGAATCCTGCTATTCACAGAGGCAGATGTCAATGTACTTATGAGTGCACTTTGCCTTTAACGTTCATGTCTTCGTTTTTCTTATTTGACTGGTACATAAAAAACAGCCGATGTCTGAGAAGAGAAAGCTGAGTTATTAGAATGTAACATATTGCTTAATATCACAGAAGTAAGGACAGTAGAAAAGCAATTCATTAAATGCAGCAGAGAACAGTTACAAACATTAAGTGCCCATGCAGTAATGCTAGCTCTGCAATCTATTTCACTGTTGCATTAGCTTCTCCATTAGAGAATGCTTCATTTCGTACACACATAATCCTTTTATTATTAGAATGGATTGATTGAAATAGACCACAGTTCATGTCTTTATCAAATGCAATTTGTGTGTGGGAGTTAAGTAATATGAAAACTGCGCAAGGATGCTTTTAATAAAAAATGGATCAAGTGATACATGTCAACAAGGGATCCTTTACAAAAATGATATTTACAGTATATTGTAGTGTCTAGAATAGTCCAGTATCTAAGATGAATTTCAATTAAAAAGTGGCATGGCCACACAGCATGGGGAGTGGTCTTGCTGCAAGGGGCGTGGTTGTGCAGGAAAAAGATGACCGTATACTACATACATTCAATGGTGGCGGCCATTCACATACAGTGGAAAATTTAAAAGTGGGGGTATGGAAAAGTGAAGGCAGTAATTATACATGTGCCAGAGACTCTCCAGAAAAGGGAGTGTGGCCACTCAAAAGGAGGGTGTCCTTAAGTGTAGTGTACCACACCATATACCACTTACACACATTATGCACCACATTAGTAGGCTACCTTATACTGTATAGTACTAGTGCCCCTAGTACACATTATGCCACATTATGCCACAAAATTCAAATTATGGCACAAAGTATGAGCCAAAATTCACATCCTTTCACGCGGAATGAACCAAAATTCACATTATGTTCCAAGATTGAGCCATAATTCACATTGTGCAACACGGATTGAGGCAAAATTCACATTATGGGGGACATTTACCAAAATGGATTCGTAGAAAAAAGGTGTATTCGTAGGGAGAAATACACCTTTTTTTTACGAATTTGTATTTTCGGGATTTACCATCCCAAAAATACAACAGTTCGTAGTCCTAAAGATGGAACATTCGTATTTGTATTTACAAATACGAATGTCCTACACCATCGATAGGATACGACAGAAATCACCATTCAAAAGAATGGTGATTCCTGATGTACTAAGCAGCCGGACTGACAATACGGCTGCTAAGTGGTGTGAAACACCCACGCAAATACGACAGGAAAATAGAACACCATTTTCCTGTTCTATTTGCGTTTTAGCCCGCACGGATCAGTCAGATCCGTGCAGGCTTCAGTGTAAAAAAATAGAAAAATTAAATAAATTAAAAAAAAAACGGCGTGGGGTCCCCCCCACAGCCATAACCAGCACCAGGCTGAAGGAGCCGGTGCCGGTTATTTAAAAATCAGGGAACCCGACAAAAAGGGGTTCCCCGATTTTTAACAACCAGACCCAGGCTCCAGGTCCGGGGCTGGTTCCCAAAATACGGGGGACAAAATGACAAGGGGTCCCCCGTATTTCAAGAACCAGTCCCAGGCACAACCAGCCAGCAGGGTAATGTCACAGCCGGGGGGAGACTTTTTATACAAGTCCCCCCGGCCAAAACATTAACCCCCTGACCGGTCAGCCTGGCCAGGGGCCCTGGGGGAGTGGGGACCCCCCCAATGAAGGGGTCCCCCCCCTCCAGGACTTACCTGACCAGGCTGAAGCCTGGTACTGTCCCCGATGCCCCTGGGCGGTGGGCATCGGGCTGATTATGGTGTAAAAAAAAGACTAATCTATTGTTTTTTACTGTGGCACTACAAGTGCCAGCAAGCCTCCCCAGCAAGCTGGGACTTGGAGAACCACAAGTCCCAGCCTGCTGGGCATTATAGGGCCCGCTGGCACTTGTAGTTCCACAGTTAAAAAAAATAGTACACAAAACACACTGACACACTTTTAAAATAAAACTTTAATACATACAAAGCCCACACATACTAATACTTAACTATCTTCTTCCCGTAGGTATCCCTGGTCCTGTGTCGTCTTCTGGTCCTCCTGTGTCGTCTTCTGGTCCATGTCGACGTCTTCTGGATCCATGTCGTCCTCGCTGTCGGCGGTCCGGAGTCCGACGAAATCCATGGAGGAAGCTGTGGAAGGAAACCATACTCACCTGTCCCAGCGCGACGTAGTCCAGGTAAGTGTCTTGGCAAAAAAACAAACCGAACACCCCGAAACCAGCCGGACAGGGAGACGCACGGTACTCTGTGTACATCGTGCGGCTCCGCCTCCCGAATGCCGCTATTGGCCGCCTTGCGGCCTAGTGGCCAATCAGGAGCCGCTAGGCTGCAAGGCGGCCAATAGCGGCATTCGGGAGGCGGAGCCGCACGATGCACACAAACACCGTGCGGCTCCCTGTCCGGCTGGTTTCGGGTGTTCGGTTTGTTTTTTTGCCAAGACACTTACCTGGACTACGTCGCGCTGGGACAGGTGAGTATGGTTTCCTTCCACAGCTTCCTCCATGGATTTCGTCGGACTCCGGACCGCCGACAGCGAGGACGACATGGATCCAGAAGACGTCGACATGGACCAGAAGACGACACAGGAGGACCAGAAGACGACACAGGACCAGGGATACCTATGGGAAGAAGATAGGTAAGTATTAGTATGTGTGGGCTTTGTATGTATTAAAGTTTTATTTTAAAAGTGTGTCAGTGTGTTTTGTGTACTATTTTTTAACTGTGGAACTACAAGTGCCAGCGGGCCCTTTAATGCCCAGCAGGCTGGGACTTGTGGTTCTCCAAGTCCCAGCTTGCTGGGGAGGCTTGCTGGCACTTGTAGTGCCACAGTAAAAAACAATAGATTAGTCTATTTTTTACACCATAATCAGTCCGATGCCCACCGCCCAGGGGCATCGGGGACAGTACCAGGCTTCAGCCTAGTCAGGTAAGTCCTGGAGGGGGGGACCCCTTCATTGGGGGGGTCCCCACTCCCCCAGGGCCCCTGGCCAGGCTGACCGGTCAGGGGGTTAATGTTTTGGCTGGGGGGACTTGTATAAAAAGTCTCCCCCCGGCTGTGACATTACCCTGCTGGCTGGTTGTGCCTGGGGCTGGTTCTTGAAATACGGGGGACCCCTAGTCATTTTGTCCCCCGTATTTTGGGAACCAGCCCCGGACCTGGAGCCTGGGGCTGGTTGTTAAAAATCGGGGAACCCCTATTTGTCGGGTTCCCTGATTTTTAATTACCGGCCCCGGCTCTTTCAGCCTGGTGCTGGTTACAGCTGTGGGGGGACCCCACGCCGGGTTTTTTATTTATTTTTTTATTTTTCTATTTTTTTTACACCTTGCAGCCTGCACGGATCTGACTGATCCGTGCAGACGGCTACAAATAATTCGTATTAGCGGCCGTATATATGGCCAGCTAATACGAATCATTACACCATCGGAGGGTTACAAAGCAGTCGTATCTGACTGCTTTGTAATTTCCCCTCCGGAACACGACTTTGCATACGACTCAAACAGTCGTATGCAGCCGTAGGGGAAATACCAATACGAAAAACTAGGTTTTTCATATTGGTAAATTTCCCCCTATGCCACAAGGAATGAGCAAAAATTCACGTAGTTTATATGAAATGGGGGTGGGGCTTGGTGACATCAGTCTTGCCCCTGCTCCCTGGCCTGCAGCATTTGTTCTCATCTCCGGGCTTCTTCCTGAGAGGCAAAATTAAAAGTCAGTAAACTCAGAAATCCTTAAACAAATTAACATAAACAGAAGACAATGGAGAATGGCGCTGGATTCAGTTTTTGCCCAGGACCAAGTTAATTTCAATAAGGTGTTGAGTTGTTTTGGGGTGGGAGAAGGCAGCCAGTTCCTTGAGGCAGGGGGCGGGGCAGCTGAAGAAAGGGGGGGACTGATGGGAAAGGGGAGGGGACAAAGCTAAGGAGGAATGTAAAGTTTTGGGGTCATGGCCTGCGAGATCCTGTCCTCTGCACAACAGTAAGCGGGGCTACAATGATGCAATTTGCGTCATTTGGTCCCACAAACCTCCATCTGAGGGTGGGGTCACAGGAGACGGGCAGGATTCCAGGAGGCTTGCTACCCTTTCCAGGGAGCCAGGATGGGGACCTGATTACAGGACCCTCCCAGTAGGCAATCCTGTGATAAATAAAGCAAGTAAATTGTTGTGTTTTGGATGTAAGCTACAGTATTGCACTGGCCTTTATAAAGTTCAATTCTGTGTTATAAAATGGGCACAACAAAACAGCTTTCTCCAGAAACATGTCAGTCCATTGTTGCTTTGAAAATCTAGAGCTATTCCATGTGGGAGCTTGCCAAGAAACTGAAGATGTCATACAAAGGAGTCCAGGAAAGGGCAAGATAGATCAACCTGGAGATTAATATAATGCCAGCACTAGGCATGGAATGGGTTAAACATCCCAGGCTGTGTGTGTGACCCTTGGGGAGCATGTGAATCGGGGATCCAATAAGGTGCTTGGGAATGGCAGGGTTAGCTGAATATTGGGTCAGGAAAGGGAGGAGTCTTCCTCTCTTTCCTGCTGAAATTTTGGTGGACGTTTTCCCCTGAGCTCCCACTTGTCCTAATTTAAGCACCTTTCCCTCTGCTAGGCCATGTCCTCACGGTCCCCGCGCCCACGGCGTTCTGCCAGGCTGCCTGCCCGTTTTGCTTCTGAGGATGCCCAGCTGCCCGCCGCCGCGCTTACTGCGCGGTCGCCCGCGGCAACGGCGTCCGCGCCTCCCTCAGGTCGGCGTGTGAGGAGGGCTGTGTCTGCCAGCCCCCGGGCTGCGGGTGCGGCTGCGGCCTCCTCCGGGTCGGCTGGTGGGCGGCGTGGAGCCGCATCGCGGCGCGCGTCCACGGGTGGGAGGGGGCCTAATGCTGCCTCAGCATCCCCGGCCCCGGCCCCTGCTAGGAGTCGGCGGGGGGGGTCCTGGGAGGGGTGAAGCTGCGTGGTCACAGAGGAGTGTGTCTCCTCAGTCTGATAGGGGCCTCATTCAGAGCTCCCAGCCTGCTGCTGGGGCTCGTAGGGCTACGCTTGCGCGCACGCCAGCCAGGGCGCGTGGAGGTGTGTAGGCACGGCGGTATCTGGGGTTAGCGAGGTATTCCCCACCGGGGTCCCCGAAGCCGTATAGGCCCACTTTGCTGGGCACTAGGTCCCGGCTTGCCGCAGGTGACGCTGCGGGTGGGGGACATAGGGGTTCTGGACATGCTCGGGGCAGAAGCTCCGCCCGCGGTGGTCGACATGGTCGAAGGACTGGTCGGGGCCCTGCGGCGGGATCTGCCGACATGGCCTTTGACCCCGAGGCCCTATCTGCTGCTTGGTCCTCGGTTGCTGGGGCTCTGGCTCCCCTGGTGCAGGCAGTGCCTCGGGACGCGGGGGGTGACGGTGCTAGTGGGAGGTCACCGGCTTCGGCCAGTAGGGGTGTCACCCGGGGTTGCTCCCAATTCATGCGGGCCATACAGAATATGGGCGACGCAGTAGCGGTGATGGGGGGGAGGTCTGCCCGTAACCCTGACACCGTCGAACCCACCCCACGGCGGGCCCATAGGTGGGGTCCCTCTCGCCGGGCCTCAGGCCACTCAGCCCCCATCCCGGACGAGTATGATACTGCCATGGAAGAGGATTTCCCTGACACTGACGATGTTGTCGGCGAGGAGGTCGACACGGCTGACGATGCCGACAAGGATGATGATACCTGGGCTGCTCAGCCAGAGTCAGCAGGTGAGGCCTTTGATGAGGAGGGGGCAGGGTCTGATTCTGAGGGGTCATCAGGTAGTTCCCAGGGCACCCGATCTACCTCTTCTTCCTCTTCTTTTGCCGGTGGGTCTGACCACGGCAGCGCGGCTAAGGCCCGCAAGCGGGCCGCTAAGTACGCTAAGAAGGCCGCGGGGCGCTTAGCGCAGGGGACAAAACGAAGGAAGAAGGCGGCCTTATCACGTAGGGAACGCAAGAAGCGTAACCTTCCCGGGGTGGTGCACTGCGACTACACGGCAGTGTTGAGGGGCCTTAGAGAGAGCTGTAGGGTTAAAATTCAAAAGGGGGATTTTGTGGATGTTTTTAGCCTGACGGAGGAGTCCAAGAAGGCGTTCAAAGAGGCCAAGGGTAAAGGGGGATAGGGGCGGAGGCATACCGCTCCTATGATAATTGGCTGGCAGGTTTCTGCGTATTCGCAGCCTGCTACCTGGAGGACAGGCCTGAGGAGCATATGAATGTCATAAGGTACATCCATATGGTCCATGACATGCACCTCAAATATGGTGGCGCTGCTTGGCGTACCTACGATGAGCAGTTCCGACGCAAGCAGGATTGCTTACACATATTGGACATGGGGTGTAAGGATGTGGAGGTGTGGATGAAAGTGGTAAGGGTCCATCTGAGTGCAGTGGAGGGTGTAGTGACAGCTGCTGCCGCGACCCCCACTAATGCACCCAGGGTTCTCCCGGGCACCCCGCAGGTGCAAGTCCTGCGCCTGGGGCCAGGCCTGCTGGGACAGGGCAGGCGAAGAGGAAATGTTATGCTTATAACAACTCCTCTTGCCAGCTGGGACAGAAATGCAGGTTTTAACATGTCTGCATTAATTGTTCCGGGAACCACCCAGCCTCCAGCTGCTTTCGGGGCGGGCGCCCCGGTAGAGGGGCGGGCGCAGGTTCCTCCTCCAAGGCGGGTCCCTCCGGGAACCCTCGATAGGGCTCATACCCCGGTTAGGGTCGAGGCGATGGCCGGCTGGCTTAGCCGATACCCGGATAGGGCGACTGCAGAGTTTTTGTTTCAGGGTTTTAGTCAGGGGTTCCAGTTGCCAGTTCAGGGCGTAGTTAGAGGGGGCTCCTTCAGAAACCTGCAGTCTGCTCGTTCACTCCCTGAAGTGTTAAGGGAAAAAGTGGACAAAGAGTTACAGTTGGGGCGTATGGCCGGCCCCTTTGATCAGCCCCCAGTAGATGGCTTGGTTATCTCCCTGGCAGGAGTCGTGCCCAAGAAGGTCCCTGGCAAATTCTGCCTAATTCAACATCTGTCTTACCCTGCGGGTTTCTCTGTCAATGACGCCATCCCAGAGGCATGTTGTTCAGTGGCCTATCAGTCATTTGACGATGCTCTGGCTATGGTTAGGTCATACGGTACAGGGGCCCTTATGGCTAAGATTGATGTTGAATCCGCGTTCTGGCTGCTTCCATTACACCCCAATGCTTTCAGGTTAATGGGCTTTCGCATAGGAGAGGAGTATTTCATCGACAAATGCTTGCTGATGGGGTGTTCGGTATCCTGTGCCTTTTTTGAGAGGTTCAGTACCTTTTTGCATTGGTGTGTGGAGCAGTCGTCAGGGGAGAGCGGGATTGCTCATTACCTTGACGACTTTCTGTGTGTGGGGCCGGCTGGGTCCACACGCTGTGCGGCCATCTTGGATAGCATCCGTTCTCTTTTCCATCAATTCGGGGTTCCGATTGCGGAGGAGAAAACGGAGGGCCCTGTCACGTGTCTCTACTTTCTTGGGATCCAGATCGACTCCGTGCAGGGGCTTTGCTCGCTTCCGCGGGATAAGGTCATGAAGCTTGGGGAGGCCATAGACGTTTGTCGCAGAGCCAGAAAAGTTCCATTGTGTCAGGCTCAGTCTTTGCTGAATTTCGCTTGTAAAGTTATCCCTATGGGCAGGTTGTTTTGTAGAAAGTTGGAACGTGCCACTGCTGGGGTGGCCAGAGCGCATCACCTAGTCCGCCTGTCGAGCGAGATCAGGTGAGACCTGGAGGTTTGGGCTGCATTCCTTTAGCATTTCAACGGTGTGCGGATCTGGTTGGCCCCGGTAGTGGACAACCTTTAGTTACAGCTGTTCACTGACGCCGCAGGTTCCACTGGCTTTGGTTGTTTTTTAGCGGGTAGCTGGTGTGTTGCTCCTTGGCCCCCTGGTTGGTTTGAGTCAGGCCTGACGCGAGACTTGCTGCTGCTGGAGTTATTCCCCATTATGGTCTCCATGGAGATCTGGGGACCTCGCCTGGCGAACAGGAGTCTGCTTTTCTGGTGTGATAATTTAGGGGCGGTTCACGCCATTAACAACCAGAGGGCCAAATCGCTTGTTGTGTTGCGCGAGTTAAATCACCTGTTTCTCCAATGTTTGCGCTTCAACATATTGTTCAGGGCGCGACACGTGCCCGGGGTCGAGAACGAGGTGGCTGATGTCCTTTCTCGCTTCCAGTGGCAACGCTTTCGGGAACTGGCCCCCGATGTTGACTCTGCGAGGGTTCCCTGCCCCTCTTCTGTTTGGCAGGTGATCGGGCTGGAATTGAGGGGTTAGCCGAGTCCTCCCTGGCGCCTGCTACCCTTAGGACATATCAGCAGGCCTGGACCGAGTGGGAGGAGTTCTCTGGAGGGGCCATGCGTGCAGGTAGGCGGGGGTACAAGCGCTTGTCGTCCTTCCTGTGGCATTTGTACAGCTCTGGCAGGTCCAGGGAAGTGGTATCCCGCTATTTAGCAGGGATTTCCTTTTTCTGTAGGCTTAAGGGCTATCCTGACTACACAAAAAGTTTCTTAGTTACCAGAGCAATGAAGGGCTGGTCCTGTGTTTCCCCAGTCCCCCCGGACGCCCGTCGTCCTATAGATGCTTCCATGCTCCCGGCCCTGATGGATGAGGTGGGTCGCTGCGCTGACTCAGTGTATGAGACCCTCTTATTCCGCCTGGCTTTTTCTTTGGCATTCTATGGGGCTTTCCGAGTATCTGAAATTGTGGCGCCGGCTAAGTCCAGGGAAGCGGTCCTTTTGTTGTCCGATGTGCGATTAGATTCTGGGACACTATGGGTACGGCTTAGGCGGTCCAAAACAGATCAGGCGGTTAGGGGTAGATGGGTATCATTAGTGCCCGTGAGTCCGGAGGGGGTCTGCCCGGTGGATCTTGCCTCGCAGTATGAGTTGGTGCGGCCGCCCCGTGGCTCTTGCATTATGACGAGTCCCCGGTGACTCTTTACCAGTTTCGCTGGATGTTGCGTCGCTGTTTGGCAGGAATGGGTCTCTCCCCTCGGGAGTTCGGTACCCATTCCTTTTGCATTGGGGCGGCCACATCTGCTGCTGTGGCCGGGCGATCTATTGGGGACATTAAGGCTTTAGGGAGGTGGCGCTCTGCTAGCTATAAGAAATATATTAGGCCTCACCTCCTGCCCTGAGCTCGCTGTGCTGTCTTGTTTGGATGCTGAATGATCCTTTGTTACCCCTACCCTTGTCCTTCCTACTCGGGGATTAGCTACGCTCTGCTGTTGGGTCAGCGTCCGGAGTTTTCTCGCTATTTGCCTGACCTGACGGACTGAATTGACCTTTAATTCGGCTATAGTCTTAATTAAGAGTCCCTCAGCTGGTCCAGTCGTTTTTTCTCCGGCCGAGTCTACCTTTCATTCCGCATCCCCATCCACGTATTGTTACCCTCAATTGTTTGTGACTCTTCCCTCTTGTATCCTGGTATGGCTTCAAAGCATGTCTCCAGCACCAATACGTGCCACAATCAGAATCTTACAAATTTTTTCTTTTTTGGCAGATCCTCTAGTCCAATAACATGTCCCTTCATATCAAAACAACCTTACTAATGGCTTCTTTTTTCTTCTCCTTTTTATAGGTGTGGGGTACGATAGGTTAAAGGTGTGGGTAGTGGGTCACTCCTTTATCTATTGGGCTGCTAGGTTGATTGCCTCTGGGGAGGGGCCTGAGTTTCCTTGCTCTCAATCCATTAGGTGGTTGGGTGTTAGGGGAATGACTTGGGGCGCCTTGAAGTCATTCCTTATCGTGAATGTTCGCACGTTCGGTGTGCCCGAAGTCCTGGTGCTTTATCTCGGTGGCAACGACCTTGGGAAAATGTCCCAATTGAGATTGCGGGCCCAGATCTTGAGTGATCTGGAGGCCATTTGTGCAGCCTGGCCACACTGTAGGTTAGTGTGGTCTTTTATTGTGCCTCGTATTTGTTGGAGAGGGGCCAGAGATGCTAAGGAGGTTGACGAGGCCAGACAGAAGCTTAATTCGGCTGTTGCCAGGTGGGTTTTAACGGCCGGCGGTGCTGTTATACCTCATACACGGTTTAGGTTCAAGTGCCGTCACCTGTTTAGGCCTGATGGGGTTCATTTAGTTCCATAGGGGCTGTTTATGTTTCTGGAGGATCTGCTTCTGGTTGTTGCTAGGGTGTCTTAGGCTGGTGGCGGGGCTGTACCCTGGGATCAGGGTTCATGCCTTGGCGGGAAAGAACGACAGGTTAATAGTTTCTTAGCCTTCATTACCCGTTTATGCAACGTATATAGATTGTTTTCAGTGCGCTCGCCTATTCATTGACTTAGGCCTTTCGCTCGATCTCCCGCTCGGGGGCAGCGAGACCACCTGGCTGGGTGGTAGTCAATGTAGTAGGTTGAGTGGATACCACTTGGTAAGGTAGTTTGAGTACGTATGCTGAGTTTGGGGGTGGAGTTTAGTTTAGTAGCCATTCTTTCTTGGCCACCATTTATTTAAATTAGTTTAATCAAATCAAAAACTAGCTTAAATATGTCTCCGAGTCTTTATTTCAGGTTTTATGTTAAGATAAGTTAAGTTAAGGTTTAACATGCTAGAGGAAAAAAACACATAAGATGCTAGGATGTTTAAAGAAAAATCATCAACTTTCTTCCATCTGGACAGCGGGATCAGGGGTCTAGGCTGCGGGGTCCAGGGATCCGGGCGACGAGGTCTGGGCGGTGGGGTCGGGAGTCCGGGCAGAGAGATCCAGGGATCCGGCAGAGGCCAGGCGGCGGGGGTTCAGGGGTCCGGACTGCGGGGATCCGGCAGAGGCGGCTGTGCACTTGTAGCGCTATTTGTTGGGCAGCGGGGCGGGAAGAGCTGCTAGATTTCAAAAGACTGTCTCGACTCTCTCAGCCAATCAGCGTCTGGCCAGTCTTTTCAAAATGCTTTCAAATTCTCCCGCCCCGCTGCCTGGCAAATAGCGCTACAAGTGCTCAGCTGCCGCTACAGGATCCCCGCTGCCCGGACCCCACCACCCGCTGCCCCCTCACACCAGAAAATGATCCAGGGACAATATTCCCAGGTAAGTCCCTGCATTTTCTGTTGTGAAAGTGGTATAAGTGAAGAAAGGGATAAAATGCTACCCAGTCGGCATCTAACTGTCATGTCACAGGCTTTGAAAAGTGACAGTTACATAGGGTGACCAACTCATCCCTTTAATCCGGGACACATATTAATTACACAGGTTCTGTGGCAGTTTAAAACCAGGTGAAATGGAGTCTTGAGGTGTGGCAGTTTAAAACCAGGTGAAAGACAGCCACAGAACCTGTGTAATTAAAATGTGTCCCGGATTAAAGGGATGAGTTGGTCACCCTGCAGTTACAAGTTATTTTTTTTGGTACTTTGGGCCTTATTCAGTCGCAAGCAGTGGCATAATATAAATCCCCCCCCACCCCTGCGAAAACAGTTCCCCCCAAGATGCAGAGAGAGAGAGGGGAAAGGGGAGGTTACAGAGGAG
This sequence comes from Crinia signifera, assembly GCF_055691185.1. Classification (NCBI taxonomy): domain Eukaryota; kingdom Metazoa; phylum Chordata; class Amphibia; order Anura; family Myobatrachidae; genus Crinia; species Crinia signifera. The sequence goes on from NC_139218.1 coordinate 31,067,927, forward strand.
GGGGAGAGGTGGAGGTGAGGGGAAGAAGGGAGGGAGGGGGAAGAATGAGAGGGAAGGCTAGATAAGAGAGTGTAAAAGAAGAGATAAAACATGAGAGAGAGGGGGCTGGCAGAGTGAGAGAGTGCAAGACAGAAAACAAAAAAGACAGAGAGGGGATGTGTGTGTGTGTGTTTGTGTGTTACTGTGCCTCTTCCCCTCCTTCAGTATAAACTACTTGGTACATTCTGTGAAAAGAGTCGGACATTTCCCCAAGGCAGAACCCTGGTGGTCAACAAGAGGTAGGAGGGCAGATATGGTTGTGAATACTACCCACCTACCTCTGCATCTTCATCATGGGAAACAGTGATCTGTAACTCAACACGCCCAGAGTTATGTGCCTGCTCAGCCAGCTACAGAGAATGGGATGTTTGATCCATCCTCCAGCGAGGAAGAGTTGGACAAGTTACTGGAAGAGGAATGGCGGGATGTGCTGGTCGTATCTGATGGAGGAGCTCCTCCTAACTGGCCCCTGCATGCACTTGCTCAGGATCCCGGAGGCAAAGCTGTCCACTCCATCCTAAAAAGATGCACTAGCCCTAACTCATCAGTGACTCATTGGTGGATGGATTCCCATGAAGTTAGGTCCCACTTTGTTCTTGGGCACTTTAATCCCGAAAACCATGGGATTTGAGTCACCAGTCTCGGAGTTCATATCCCAGCCTTTTAAGTGCTTTATTCTGATTAGGGTGGCCAATCCCGGGATTTGGCCCCAAAATGTCCAGGATTTCAATCCTGGGATGGGAGTATCCAATCCCGGGATTTCGGGATTAGAATGCACATGTGCAGTCTAATGCCGGGCAGCGTCTGAGCACCCGCTCAGAACCCGACCCGGCGTGCGGCCTGCACAGCGTGATTTGGTCACACTGCACAGGCCACACCGATGCGCAGGCTTCACCACTGCGCCTCCGCCACCAGAACCCCACACCACCCAACCTCTCCCAGCTGCACATAAGCATCTCTGGCATCACACCGCCCCCTTCTTCTGCTGCCGCCTGCCCATCTCCACCGCTCCCCCAAGTAAGTCAATGTGGAGGACAGAGGGCAGTTTTCTTTTAGGGATTGGCTTCCCTTATTCTCAGTGGCGTAACTAGATACATGTTGACCCCATAGCAAAAGTTTGTAAGGGCCCCTATGTATCACCTAATGCTGAAAAATGTATACAGCACATTATACTTCGACAGGCAAAGTGGGCCCCTCTCAGTTCTTGGCCCCATAGCAGCTACACCCACCTTTAAAGTTAAATATCAGATAAATCTATGTAAACAATTGTATTTGTATTTCCTTGTTACCCAACATAACCTAACAGGGACATGATGATATAATGCAATTGTATTGGCATCTGTAGAATTGTGTCAGAATCGTGCAAGCTGCAATTTGAAACCAGAAACTCCCAGCAGACTTAGTAGCGATGATGTCAGTACATTTTATAAACCATGAATCTTGCATTTGTCAACATCTAAATGAGCTGAATATCTGGCAAGAAATATACACATTTACCGGAACACTATTGTTTTTTTCTACATTATTATAATAAATCACATTATAAGCAAGACAACGAGAGATGAACCATGCTAAGTGGAACAAGTTTAACCATGACTGGTTGCGGCGCTGTCAAGAAATGTCATTAATTGGTCAATGTTTTTAACATGTCATCGTTTAGCAGGATCCTGGGTTGGGAGTTGCCACCTGGATTACTCTGTTTGGGGGCATAACCTTATTGTGGAAGGTGTGGTCTAATTGTGGGAGGCGTGACCACCTGCCACAATTAGGTCACACCCCCAAAATGTTTAGGGGGGTGAAAACACACTTTAAAGTTAAGGGGGGGAGTGTTATTGTTGCCCCCCCTCAGCAGCAGCAGCAGCAGCAGCACACACCTACCTACAGCACGTGCTGTGCTGACAGCAGGCTCAGCATGTGCTCTCATGCTGTCAGTGAGATGCTCATGCTGAGCCTGCTGTCAGCACAGCACATGCTGCCTGGGAGAGACAGAAGGGGAAGGGGGGGGTTTACCAGGGCTCCCACTGGGCCCCTCCAGGAAGCCTGGGCCCGGGTACTTAGTATTCCCTCCCCTTCCCCCCACTCGGCGGCCCTGACTCTGTCATATATTTACATTCAGGTTACATCAAACTACTTACTACTTCCTTATGTGTTGTTTGGTGCTTCATTTTTATTAATGGACAGAGTTATAGCGTTTTATGATACAGCATAAATCTGCTGCAATCAAATTTGTCTACTTTATTCTTTCGAAGAGGTCCAGTTTGTGTTATCTTGGCCAATGTTGTGCAGAGAGGCTAGCAGATTGGAGTGTGTGGGGTGGTGGTGGTGTGTGTGTCTTAGAGTTGCTATGACGATGTGTTTCACTGATATACTACATAGCCAACACGGGGCCTAATTCAGACTTGCTTCCTAGGCAGCGTATATTTGCTAACAAAGACAGATATTGAGCGCTAAAATAACCCTGTGGGTTCCAGCTGCTAACTATGCGGGATAACCAATCCCTAAAGACAAAAAAAAAAAAACAACACTAACAGTAGCGCTGGGAACCGATAAGCTTAAATTTATTAACAATTAATAAATAATACTATATATGTAATCAAAATATACTGTATATAGCCAGCGTATATTTGCTGCCTAGTGAGCAAGTGAATGTTACCCCACCGATTTTTCCTCCTTTTGTGGATAAAAGTTAGTCTACAGATGGAACTGTGCCTGCCTATGCTGCTCCTGGCAATAGAATCGCCATCTGCCACCAACTCACGGAAGGGGGAGCGCACGCATGAGACTCTCGCACGCCCCGTTCCATTGGAGCCCTCCGCCACTCCCTTAAGCCCCAACCGGCTCCCCCCACTCCCTGCCTGTCCTCCTGAAGTGGAGACGGGCAGGGAAACCGCTCCTTGCCACCATACTGTGCCATGCTGGCAGGGACGCGTGTGAGATGCTCTCCAGGTGGAGCGCCTCTCCGCCAGCCTGTGCCAGCTCAGGAAATCTGGCGATTCCCTGAGCTGGCTGAGAGGTGCTCCATCTGTATACTAACTTTTATCCTGGACGGAGATGGCCGAAATGGGGGAGGGCGCATGCCCCAAGCAGTCATTGATACACCTGCATTCGCAGGGGTATGCCCAGTGTTTCTATGGACGTGCCTATTAAACACTGGGCGGCCCCCTATATCCCCCCCCCCCCATTGAGCATATGCCCCGGCGATTGTGAAACTTAAAGAAGATGTTCACCACCCCGGTTTGCACAAGTGCATATTCACGCATGCACTTGTGCAAACCCCCACAACCAGACCTGACCCCCCACAATCAGGTCTAAATCGCCACCACATTTCCACTGGGCAGTACATGGGATGGTCCCATGGAGGCTGGGAGGAGTTCCTGAAAATTCGTGAGTGACCCTGATGTTCTGGGAGTGTAACTAAAGGGCTGATTTATCATAACATTGTAAAACTAATAGCATATGATAACTGGTGCTCCATACAATCAGATCCTATCTGTTGTGTTTTAAAAATGACAGTTGGGAGCAGAGTGGCTGTAGCACCGTTTATAATAGACAACGAGTTTCATACACCATCGATGATCTCCGATAATCACTCCTGGGGTTTTTTCAAAGATCTGCGCATGTGCGTACACTGGCACCAGCACATAAACTGCAGTCTTGCCGTGAACACATTTTAAGTTGCGACGTGGGGGCAGAGATGGACCATTGGGGGAGGGGGGCGGGCCGCGACTGACTGTTTTGTGGGAGCAGTCCGGACAGTGCAGCGGGAGAACCGTGGAGGCCCAATATATACCAGGTGACAGCTGCTAAATTTTTGTGGGCACATTGCAGGGTGGGACCCGGAATTCGATAAAACTGCAACTAACTGAATCAGGTCTTAAATGTGGTTATTGAAATAAACAGATTGTTCTTCTGATAATGCATTAGTAAGTCTCTGCTCTGTAATCTTATATGTTTATATTATATATAGGATTTGGAATCGGATCATCAAGGCACTATGTTAGCAAGCCACCCCCATTTTTTTCAGGGGTGCTTGTGGCTTTAGGCTGCCCAGCTGGCGCTGTAGCACAATGTACATAAAGTAATGGTTCCAACTGGCAGTCACCTTAAGAACTTTACCCCCCACAGTACATAAGGACGGGTGAGAGCTAACAAGCCTGGAATAAATTTGGCTTTAATTTTATTTCTCACCTGTCATCTGCAAGGTGCCTCCCCCCAGTCCTGGTGCCCTAGGCTGCAGCCTAATCATCCTATTGGTTAATCAGGCGCTGCTTAGCAGCCAAAGGATCCCAACATATAAGAGAATGTGAAACCTGAAGATCTCACAGCACTCAATAAACACCAGCATCCCACACAAATAGCCAGTAGTGGGGAAACCTTGTCTCACAGGAGACTTGGTAGATAGTCACAGGGGGGTTTATTTATGAAGAGTCAGGTTGGAAAAAACTAATTTATGCCCAGTTTGCTCAGTAGTGTCAGGTTTTACAACCAGACTCTTTGTGAATACACCGCAGCGGGTGAGCCTGCGCTACTTACTGCCGCCGTTATATTGCACTGTGTGGGGCACAGTTAGAGAGGTAGCTGAGGGAGGAGATAATATGGTGCCGGGGAAATTCAGTGAATTTAGGTACAGTGTGCCCCTGGGAGGATTAACAATCAATGATCTCCAGTTTATCATTGATGGAATAAAAACCATTGACCGGAAATCATTGATTGTTTCACACATATGGTGGATATCCCTACTCTGTGACACAGCAGAACCATCACAGAAGGTGACATGCCTGAGCGGCATGATATGGGGCAGGGGAACCTGACTCTGTGCCATCAGTGGTAGAGAACCATCAAGCCATTGACCACTGGTGACAAACCATCAATGTTTGATGGCCATCCCCAGGGCTTAAAGTGGTCATGCAGAGGTGGGGCAACTCATTTTTCTATGACACTTAATTACCCCCCCCCCCCATTAGGCAGGGACAGAGATGGTGGTAGGGTTTTTGACATCCCCCTGCAAACTAGTATGTGTTTCTGTGAGAATTACTGTGCAGGGCCAATGTGGAGGTTAAAATGTTCCACCTCACCATTAGAGGTGGTGGAACTCAGTTCCACCCCGTTCCCCCTCACTTTAACACCTGGCCATCCCTAAGCAAATTTAGATTTCTCTGCCTACCTAAGCAGTGTGTCCTTCTTGTCCGGAGCACCCCCTATGCACACTTTTTATTTTGATTGTTTGAACACCAACGATCCTGCATTGTAAACTAGTTTTCATTGATACGTCTGACACGGAATAAGAGCTGCTGTTGTCTAATGACGTGTTGGAGCGGTCAGAGTTTTTCTTATTTTGAGAACGTTAGCCAGCAATTGGGAATTGCCGTGGTTACTGGAGTCGGATAGATCTCTGCAAGCTCCACCGATTCCAATTTTATCCTCAAGTCACTTTTCGAGATCCTCTTAATCAGCCGTAGCCCCTGATTGATGTCTGTGTCTTATTCCCGTTGCCCGTGTTGGTGAGCTCTCTGTTCTGCTATTTGTCATCGGGTTCTCAGTGTTTCTGAAACTGACATTCTTGCTTAGCTTGTTATTTTCTTTTTATGTAAGTCCATTTGGCTGGCTGGTATTGATTGAGACTCTAGACTATGAATAATCTACAGACACCTGTGCTATTCAGGGATACCAAGCCCGTGTTCATTGACAATGTCCAGGCTTGATTGTTCTAAAATCCACCCCAAAGGACACAAGCTGCACATCTGTCTGGTCCGGAGTGTTTTTAAAAAAAAAAAAAATCCAGTTTTTCATTCCAACCTGTAAGACAAACACTGAATTTAATCTCTGTGTAGAGTTCATGGAAAATATTCTATAGTGCAGTATACTGTAAGTATAGTTTGTTTATTGCTATATATTTGTTTATAGCAGGGCCGCCACTAGTAATGTTGGGGCCCGGGACTGACCATCAGCCCCCCCTCGCATGCCGGCACCCCCCCAATTACTATTACTTACCAGCGGTGGCGGCGGCGCAGCATCTTCTCCCTCCGGGACTCCGGGCTCGGCGCACTCACTGCACAGTGCAGCCTGCAGAGCACCGAGCCCCTCTGTATCCTAGGCTCGGCGCTCTGCAGGCTGCACTGTGTATTGTGCGTGCCTGGCCTCCGGGTGGGGGGATTTGTGCGGGTGCAGGGGGGAAGGGGGTGCCGTGCCACTGTGGGCAGCTGCCTGGGCCCCTCCAGAGGCCGGGGACCGGGACAGCTGTAACCCTGGCACCCCCCTGTCAGTGGCCCTGGTTTATAGTTCAACTTATTGAAATGAGCGATACATGTCCAGGTTGTCATTAATGAAATGAGCAATGCAGTAGAGGTGTAGCTGGATGACAATGTGTGTTTATGTGTATTTCATATGTGTCTGTAATTTTGGCTTAATGTTACCTGCTGCCCGGCCGAACACTTCCCCGGCACCGAGTCCGAGAACACATCCCCTCGCATGCCTCCACTAGCAGGAGACATTATTCGATAGTTGCCGACCATCGAATGATTTCTCCTGTCAGTCTGAACTGACTTCTATTTACGAGCGCTAGGATGAAGACGGGGCTTTCGGCTGACATCCTGTGATGTCAGCCGCCCGCCCTTTTGCAGGCATCGGCCCGCCCGCACACCCAGGGGAACGTTCATTGTTTTTATGGGCACACCCGTAAAACGCTAGTTATTCCCCTGGTCCAGTCCTGTGCCCGCCCCCCAGCCCTCCCTCCCCACAGCGAATTACACTTGCCAAAGCCGTTCGCTGTCGGAGTTTCACAAACTCCGACCATTGGGTCTGGGTCCGAATGCCACAATATATATTAGATATGATGAGAGTGTAACAAGCTGCATAGTGTGAAAACCAATATTGTAATGATGCCGTGGGTTCTAGCGAGTTATACTTAGTTTTTCCATGCGGAAAATTCAAATATGCGCTGAAATTAGAAAATCCTGCAGCCGCTGGGCTTCCCAATTTGGTTGAGGTAAAGGAAATGAGCCTTGGGTGGTTTCTATAGAAATCACTGCATTTTCCCCCGCTTCCTCAGAGCCAGTCTGATATTTCATAAAATCGTTATTTTTAGAAAAAAAAACAGCCTGACACCTCCTTCTTTTTTCAGCCTGTCGGGATCCGATATAAGTGTGTTAGTGTGTGTGTGTGTAAGTATGTGTATGTGTGTGTCTGAACCCCCCCCCCCCTGTGTGTGTGACCCATACCGCCAGGTGTGTCCAGAGGCAGCAGTAGAAACCTCACAGGAAACAGCAAACTTTTGGCGACTGGAGCACGAGCTCCGCCGGCGCCACCATAGCTATACCTCTGACTACTATTAGCGGTGAAAGTACAGGTTTGGGTCTTTTCTGGGACTCTTGATTATCAGAGCAGCTGTACTGCCTAGTGGGCAATGAGAAATAACCTGGAAAACCATTCCTAAATTGTTGCGAGTAAGAATGTTAAGTTTAGGGGGGATTCAGTATTGAATCCCGGCGGTCGGGATCCCGGCGTTCACAATCCCGACGCCGGAATCCCGACAGCCGAAATGCCGACAAGGGGGGGACGTGGATCGCCCCCCCTTGCGGGCTCGCTGCGCTCGCCACGCAGCGGGCCCAGTGCCTCGCTACGCTCGGCACGCTATTTTATTCTCCCTCCAGGGGTGTCGTGGACACGACAGGAGGGAGAAAGTGTCGGCATTTCGGCGGTCGGGATTCCGGCGTCGGGATTCTGAACACCGGGATCCCGACCGCCGGGATCTTAACTGCATCCCGTTTAGGGGCATTTACCACAATATTAATAAATGGGCCCCCAGGTGAAACCTCCTTTTTCCTTCTTGTATATTTTGAGAGAAATACATCATACAGTACCTAAGCCAAACTTCCAACATTGCCGGGTGGGCTTCTTTTGCATTCCCCCCTGAGCGTGAAAGAACTCATGGGTCCTAAACTGGGAAGTCTTTCTATTGCATAAACGCCGTAATGCTTGCGATGATTGGCGTGATGCATCACATTAAAAATGCAATCCGTCATACATACCGCGTCATACAATCCTACATGAATCAAACACAAAAACGAATCCAACTGCCAAAAATTCTAAAAACATTTAACCTATTTTAGTTTGTTTTATTGTTGTAGGTAAAGTTTTATGCAGAATAGTAAGAACTAGGGGGTCATTCAGGCCTAGGGGGGTCATTCAGGCCTGCTCACTGCTCTGCTAAATTGCAAAGCCCTGCGATCAGGTATAAGCTGCTGACTTTATTTTTATTTTTTAGGAGCTCTCAGGCCTGATTGCCAGGTGCCATCGGTAGTCCTGTAATACATGAAACACCCGCTTGACCTGTCCATAAATAGAAGACCATGGAATGACGTCCTGTTCAGCCTGGATTTATTTCCGCACATTTTATACCTCTTGGACAACGCGATCGAGAAGTTTTAGTGAGTTTAAAACTTTTCGCAGTAACAGTAAATTTGAACTGGAGATCCATCAGGAAATCAATTGGTATTAAGGAATTTGATCAGTTTTATGATCACACTTACTCCACTCTCCCGGGCTTGCTGCGGTTTACAGTAAAGGAACGTTGGCTGCTCATTTTTTTATTTTTAATACATTTTCAAACATTTCTGTGAGTCAGCAAAATATTGTAATTCCTTTAGACCCATCACCCTCCTTCTGCCAGTTACACATTTTCCGCATAAAGTTGGCAAATGAAGGAGGCGATCTATCACGCGGATTTTGTTGGCAGTGAATTACAATTGCTCTAATAAAGCATTTCCTCAGATGTACAGATTCAATATAACTAATTTTTATATTTGGCTTAATTCGTTTTACGGCAGAAAGAGGGTTTTTCTTTCTTTTCTTTTTTTTTTTTGCGGATCTTTGGGAGATGCATTTAAATTTCAAACTGACGTGGTGCAGTGATAGCGTCGCTCACATTTGTTATATAAATTCAAATAAAAAATTTTGTGTAAATAAAGATTATGTTTCCTAAATAAAATTTACAGGTCATTAAGATAAATGAAAATGTTTGATTGGCAATTTGAGACCTATTTTGACAATTTCACTTGGCACTGCATTGTACCAAACTCACTAAACTAAACGTTACTAATCTGGGAGTTATCTAAAGTATGTTCTAGATAAGGTGCTAAATAAATAAGGAGTAGAATCTCATCTTCAATATAACTCCCATCTTAGTAAATTTACCCCGTAGTCTTTATATGAACCAGATCCATGGAAATAACACCATATGCAAATCTTACATACCTTCTCTCTCAGCAGGTGTGGGAGACTCCTGATTTGTTGTGTAATATCCAGCACGTCAGGAAAAGTGGGAGGATCTCCCACATCCTGCACCCTTCCGGTATTTAGATGATAGATCAGCAATGCGTAGGTAGGCACTAGGCAGCAAATAGGTTGATACTATATGGTTGCCATATTTTAGGTTGACAGGTACGAAAGGTCAACAAATGAAAGGTCCAATGTCGACAAGTGCAAAGGATCATCAGGTTCTAAAGGTTAACATGACAATAGTCCACAGTATGTAAAATTATTATTGTTGGTGCTGTAGTTTCATCTGGGGTCCAGTGACACAGAGAGACCTCTGGTTCTATATAACCGCTAGATAACCCAAATTAGAATCAACTAACTAAACTCAGTTTGGAAATATCAAATCTAGGCCTAACTTTTTAATGATTGATCTAAAACAGGTTAAATTGAAATAATAATAATAATAAAAAAAATAACTTTATTTATATCGCACTCTGCCTCCTATACAGGCACTATACAGATAGAATAAATGTAATACAGTACAGGAACAATGAAGTACAGAAAAGCTTTTCATAAACAATACTTAAGGGAATTGCGGAAATGCTTGAGTAAACAGGAATGTCTTTAATCTGATTTTGAAGGATTTTTAGAGTGGGGGTTTCTCGAACTGTGTGGGGTAGTGAGTTAGAGCGGAACCGCATGACCGCAAAAGCTCGACCACCGGATGAATTATGGGTGATTCTAGGTACTGTACTGCTAAAAGTCCTTCATCTACAGATCAAAGTAATCAGGTGGGACAGTATGGAATCAGAAGCTGCTTCAGGTACCTTGGGCCTTGGTCATGTAGGGCTTTGAAACTCAGTAAGTTCATCCTGATGGACAAATGTCTTTATTCAACCTTACTAACTGTTCTATATTACTATGTTCTGTCCAGGGTTGTCTCTTCCATTCGGCCTAATGGGCAGTTACTCAGGGGCCCCAGGACTCTAAGGGTCTGTGGCTGATACCCCACCCCCACTTGACTGCTGTGCCGAAAGCAAGCCCCCCTCCATTGGCAGTTGCAGACGTGAGTGAAATAACCCCTGCAAGCTGGTTAGAAGAACAGCCATCGCCAATAGCAACCCCCTGTTGAAGGGTCTAGTCACTGAAGATAGATCATTTACTGACTAGAGGATGGGAAGTTTCCCCAGTGCATTGCTGTGCCCAGGGGCCAACGCTACTGTTAAGATGGCCCTGCATCCTGGGCCGGTGCAAACCCTGTCTGCGCCCTAGGCAATCCCCCCGACGCACGCCCCCCCACTCCCTCTCTCCCCTCTGGGGTGTTTCAGTGGGCACTATACATGCTCGGGGGGTGGGTGGGGTGCGTATAATACTGCGGCACGGGGGGGGGGTGAGGTGGGGGTGTGGGCGATACTGCGGTGGGCGCCCGTGTCCAGGGGGGGCAGCGCTGATTCACTGGTGGGATCTGGGTGGGGGGAGGGATGCACACTGACTCACCTGCCTCCCCGCTTTCTATGGTACCTCTCTATGGTACCTCTCCTCTGCGCCACAGTAGGCCTAAGGCTGCCTAGTGGTGGTGCCGGCCCTGGCTGCATCTACCGGTCTGGCAATAATTATATACTGTACAGTATATTGATATACAAAATACACATCTAGGTCTTACTGTTGCTGTATGTTTCTTATAGTATTCTAAAAATGTTTTCAAAGTACGCGGAACGCACGTCCCCCCTACCATGCTGAGCGGATGTGTACGCTTACATATCCGCTCACATGCGGCCGCACGTAGGAAAAGTCATTCGATGATCTCTCACTATCGAATGATTCCTCCTCCCTTCTATACTTTTATCCTGCATGGTGATGATGGGCAGGCCAGCGTTCATAGGTGTCTGCCCAGCGTTTCCATGGGCACCACTGTTTTTGTGGGCAAGCCTATAAAACCCTGGGCGGACCCCAGCGTTTGCCCCCACTGCCTGCCCATCATTTAACGAATGCCCAGGAGAGTGTATTACTCGCCAAAGGCGTCCGCTCCGGGGGTTTGCACATGTGCAGGAGCGACCATGCGCAGACCCCCACCATTGGGGATGGGGCCCTATTTGGACCTGTGCGAACAGGTTTGAATTGGCCTCTAGGTGAGCAGGTTAGATGATCATAGGTCAGGGGTGTCCAAACTTTTTGCGAGGAGGGCCAGATTTGGTGAGGTGAAAATGTGTGGGGGCCGACCATTCAGCCTGACATTCTTTGTATCATTAATCACATCAGAATGGTCCCACACCCTGCCCCCATTCACTGTATGTCCCCCAGCGTGCTACCATTCACTGTATGTCCCCCAGCCTGCCCCTTCACTGTATATTCCCCTGCCTGCCCCATTCGCTGTATGCCCTCCACTCTGCCCACTTCACATTATATTCCCCTGCCTGACCATCCTTCTCTCTATGTCCCCAGCCTGCCCCTCCTTCACTGTATGCCCCCCATTCACTGCATGTTCCCCACTTTGCACCCATTCACTCTGTCCCGTAGCTTGCCCCCCCTTCTCTGAATGTCCAGGGGTCGGACACACATTCACCCGAAAGCCGCCAAACACATCTCACTGTGGTGGCCGGCACCTCCTCACTGCTGCAGACAGCAAGGTAAAGGCGCGCTCACCGGGACCCCACCTTTAGTGTCCTGTGCTGTGCATCCTGCAACTGATGCTCCGCCCACTTCTGGCTGGAGGCTGCTGGCCACTTGAGATGATGGCATGGGCCGCAATTGGGCCCCGGGCCGGACTTTGGACATGCCTGTCATAGGTAATCCACCCAAACCGACACAACATAAAATTAGACATTACTCTATGGCATATTGTTCCCTATAATCTGACACTCTCTCCGTGAGCTCCAGGATAACATTTATTGACACATTTATCTCACTTTTGTGCAGCAATCCACACTGCATGTAATTATCCCATGGCTGACACCACACGTTGCTTGTTTACCTGTCTATAAATATCAGGTATGTCGCTATTTCCTGAATATACAATGTTACATCAATCACCCCAGCATCCTCCAGAAACGCTATCACCTTACACAACCAGGGAACGAAGACGAGGCCAAAGGCAATTTATTTTAATCTATGAAGATAAATATCTTTCTAATCAGACATCTGTGGGTGAATCTATATATTTCCCTTCCTTTGATGCCTGAGAAGTACGATAATGTATCTTCCAGTAAGCGCCTTATCGGTACCCTATGCTTGGAAATGCAGATCATTAACATTTTTAATTACAATAATAATTAGATTATTCCTAGTAAGTATCCAATATACATTTTAAAAAAACAACATAAACAGCAGCAGTTATTGAACATGTGAAACAAGTAGATGCAGAACGCACATAGGGCCTTATTCAGATCTCATCGGTACTGCGTGCATTCGCACACAGTACCGATGTTGCGCGTTTGCGCAGGCGGTATCTGTGCATGTGCAGGCGTATGGTGCATGCACCCACAGCGGCCTTTCGTTTCGCCGGGTGCACGCACCCATGGCGGCGTGGGGGGGGGGGCGGAGATGGGCGGGGGGTGCCGGGCTGCCCCATTACCATATGGGAACGCTGGGCGTTCTCATGGTAATGAGGCAGTGACGCGGGTGTGGGGGGCGGGTAGCTGACATCACTGGATGTCAGCTGCCCGCCCATATCCACGCCAGCGTGCACGCAAATGTAAGTGACTGATAAGTCACTTTTATAAGGAAGAGGTCATCTATTAGAATGAACGTAGGTCTACAGTCATTAGGTCGACCCCACTAGGTCGACTGGCAGGAAGGTCGACCTGACTTAAGGTCGACATGGGCCAAGGTCGACATGACTTAAGGTCGAATTTGCATAAAAGTCGACATGATGAAGGTTGACTGGTCATAAGGTCGACATGGGTTTTTCACTGTTTTTTGAGCCGACATGTGCCGACAGGCGGTATTTCATGCCCTACCATCCACTAGGGCGTGGAGGAGGTTATTAAAGCTGTGGCGAGCAAAGCGAGCCACCGTGCCCGAAGCATTGCGAGCAAAGCGAGCGATGCGAGGGTCCGATTGTCATTGCCAACTGTGTCCATGTCGACTGTGTCCACATTCGGGTAAAAAAAACAGTGAAAAATCCATGTCGACCTTATGACCAGTCGACCTTCCTCATGTCGACCTTTATGCAAATTCGACCTAGTGGGGTCGACCTAATGAATGTATTTCTAAGTGTGGTCTGACAGATGTACCGATTCCCTTTTATATGCGTGCACGCTAAACATCATTTGATGGTCGGTGACCATCGAAAGACGTGGGCGGTTACCCGAGCCATGGGAATGGATGTTTATGCAAAACATCCATTCTCAGCTGTTTTTGAGGGGGGGGGCGGTCGTTCGCCAGGTGGGGTTTGGTGGACTCGCAGCCTTGTGAATCAACCAGAATTACCCCCATAGTGCATTCAAATTTATATTTGACATTTAATATGTCTGCAGCCTCTCAGCTGGACAGCGATTACTGACCTGTTGGGGGATATGGCCATTAGGTTGACCCATATTAGGTTGACATACATTGTGTCGACCACTGATGGTCGACATGGCTTAGGTTGAATTATGATGTAGGTTGACATGGTTCAGGTCGACAGGTTTGGATAGTCGACACAAGGATCAGGTCAACAATGGCAAGGTCAACAGTCAAAAGGTCTACAGATGGAGCAGCCGTCAGCCTGACCGATCACCAGATGTCATGTGCTGGCGCAGGCTGGTGGACGGCAGCTCCACCTGACAGGAGGCGCGAGCATCTCACTCGCTCGCGCATCCCCATCAGCACGGCGCCGGGGAGTGGCTTCGCTGCCTGTCTCCGCTTCAGGGAGACGGGCAGGGAGCAGGGACAGGGTGAGGCAGCTTGGGTAGAGCGGGTGGAGGAGCAGAGCTGGGTAGAGGGCTTCTAGAGCACACGCGCCCCCTTCTGTTTGGCGGTTGGCAGGGGGGCGGCGATTGGCGATAGAATTGCCAGGAGCAGCTCAAATGAGAGCTGCTCCATCAGTACATGCATTTTTCCTGGTTTTTCTGAGCCAACATGTGCCGACAGGCGGTATTTAATGCCATACCATCCACTAAGGCGTTGTGGGAGAATAGAATAGTGGCAGCACCATAGTGTGCGCAGTGAGCCATGCGAGGGGATGCGGTACGCTTTGACTGTGTCCATATTGACTATGTCGAAATTCGGGACAAAAAATGTGACTGACGACCTTGCCATTATCGACCTAATACTTGTGTACTGAGCGAGTGCCCAGACGCTGCCCGGCATTAGACTGCGCATGTGCAGTCTAATACCTAATTCAAATTTTGGGGCAAATCCCAGGATCGCGCCGATCCTAGCCTTGGGATTGGCAACCCTAATCATCATCAAAGAAGAGTTATGGGGCCTACACACAGGGCGATTTCAGGGCATGCTCTAAGCAATCTAACTTAATTTAACTAGATCACTTAGAAAATGCCCCTACATCGCGAAATATGTAGGGGCCATAGCAATCGCGATGCGCGGCCCTGCGCGGCGCTATCATGCGGCAATTAAGATCTAGCATGCTGGATAAATCTAGTTAGATCACCGGTCAGTGCCAGTGTTCTCACCGGAGAACACGAGCCATGACAGATCGCTCAGTGCACATCACTGGCACATCGCTGTGCAGCGCTGTGTGCTGAGCAATCTTGCTGAGCGATCTACATTGCTCAGATCGCACAGCAAGATCTCTACGTCTGTGGGTCCCATTTAACTGTGTTCATTTATTTTTAAGATTGAGATCGTAATAACATAATCATGCATAATATGTTTTAACTAAAGTCCAGGGCTATCCTTTCTACATGAATTCTATTTGATTGACATTTCTGGATCATATATCTTCGCCGTCAATGATTTGTTTATATGTGTTACTTATTTGTAATTTTTTGCTTAAGGGTACACAAAAACTGTTAAACAAATGCAACTTTATTTTAGTCGTTGTGTCATTACAGTGTTTGATTTTTGGGAACACCTGCATCTCTGCTGTAGTGTGGGGAGGAAGGAACATTGGGAACGCCCAGAATCGAGAACAAACCTCACCAGTTGACCCTCTGTGTTACAGATATAGCTATGTATATACTGAGTAATAGTGTGATAATATTACAGTGGTGTGCAAGCTCAGTGGTTTGTCAGACCACAATTCAAAATATTCCATGGTTAGTTTTTAGTATAAAATGGCAATTTATGGCAGGTCATGTCAACAAATAGTAGCTTGTCTGAAAAATGCCCCACATTATCTATTTGACCAATCACATTACATTTACACCTCAGTGCGGGTTTCTCCCGAGGGATACTTCTCCTTATCTGCGACAATAAGGGCCCAATTCAGACCTATATACATATGCCCACATGCACGAGCCATCTATATGAAGGGATCTAGCTAAATTGATTGACACCCTACGACCATTTGGGGGCAGTAATGCAGTGATTTCTGGGAGTCTGGATTTACTTGGCGCTGCGAACAGAGGGAAGACCATGGTAAGTGGTTCCGTATGGTTTTCCCATTCACGTGCACGGCTGCGAACGCATTCACAGCCGTGTGCATGGGCAGGATTACACTCGGGTGGGTCAGCGTTTACCTGCTCGCTGGGCTCATAAAACTCAAAGCCCAGTGAGCAGGTCTGAATCGATCCATAAGAATAGAAAATGGGTACTTCCTCATCTTTGCAGTCACCGCTATGCCAGTTACGTTAGCCGCTACTTAACCGCTACATCATTGTCCCCTGGCGGGCTTGCTTCACTCGCCACGCTTTGGGCTCGGTGGCTGGTTCTGATCCGCTTTGCTCACCACAACTTTATTAAAGGTAATACTTGGTGGCGTGGGCACAGGAGGGTGGCGTGGGCACAGGAGGGTGGCGTGGACCCAGGGTGGTGACGTGGACACAGAACGGCCCACCATACACTACGAAAGTTCCGTAGCGTAAGCGGTGGCTGCAAAGATGTGGGAGTACTAGAAAATGTAAGCTTAGAAATAGCGGTACTTGTTTAGTTTCACGGCGACGGTTATATCGGATATATATCAGATGCGATATCGGGCAATACATCGGCCAATCAGATGCGATCCGATGCAATTTTTTACCTGTTCATAACCCCATTATCCACTACGCATGGAGTTGATTTTATATAGTGTGGCGAGCGCAGCGAGGCGAGCGGAGGCGGATTACTGCGCTCGCCACACTATATAAAATCAACTCCATGCATAGTGTATAGTGGGGTTATAAACATGTCAAAAATCGCATTGGATCGCATCGGATCGGCTGATATATCGGCCGATATCGCATCCGATATATCGGCCGCCGTGAAACTAAACAAGTACCGAAATAGCACATTTCTAAGTACAGTATGCACCAAACAATGTGTGCAAATACTGTACAGATGTCTGATAATAGTCTGCAAGATAATTACTAGGATCATTTCAGCTGAATTTAAATACTGACCTAGGTCCAATACAATCAGCAGTCCTAGAAGTAATAAAACAATGCTTCCTGCCTTCATTGCAAAAAACATATTTTCATTTCCAGAGTCAGCAAAATGAGAAGATCCAGGAATACAGATATGCCTCCTCATCAGTATTAACGTTATAAAACCACTTCATTACCAACACAGGCTCCATTCATTTAGTAATTGTGGACTAATTTCTTTGCTGATTTTTCATTAAGAAGCTACAATTTAATAAGCAATATGAAGATATTATGGTAAAAGGATTAAGTCACTACAAGTATAGTAATACTAAATGATACTAGATGCTCTGCAAAGTATATTTATATCAATGAATGTTTGTTAAAGACGTTCAAAGGCAGAACTCTGGGAGGCAATGGAGTTATCTGCCACTGGGCTCCTGCTTCCAAGGGGGCACCTCTCCTCCCCTGCAAGTTTGAATCAGTTACAGTAACTAAAAGCCATCAATATCGCTTCTGTGACTGAGTTCTGAAATGTGTGTGTCCTATCAGTCTCTCTCTCTCTCTCTCTATATATATATATATATGTAGATAGATCATAGTTACCTCCCCTCCTGCATTCTGCAGGAGACTCCCTTAAATAAAAGCAATCTCCCTCTCTCCCTCATTAGTCTAGCAATCTCCCTCATGTCACCTAGCCCACATTACACTGTTACATTTTTTGGGGAAAAAAGGAATGAGAGACAGATACATTTACATTGAATCATCAGCACCATTTCCCAGCACCAAGTATAGTAGCTCTTACTAACTGCTTTTGGGGTCATCCACATTTGGATATAAGTAATTTTAAAAGATTCCTCTCAGATGTAGCAGAACACACCCACGCTTCTAGGTGCCACGTTCACAATCTCTCCATATATGGAACTAGACGGGAGCTGGCGGCTGAGAGCGATGGTTTCGCCAGCCCCTGCCTGAATGAGGGGCCCTACATCTGTATATCTTGCCTCCGGGCAGTCCAGCAATCCCATACAATAGTAGTCTATAAACTGCACAGGATGATCTTCTGATGCCTCTTGTGGAATATAAGTCCTGTTTTCCATTGTCAACCAATGCCTATTGGACTATTATAGCTATAAAGACTACTTACTTTTGAAAACTAGTTTCAGGGAGATTATAGTTGGTAGTAGAATTTTGCACAGAGCCCCATTAATTAGGCATTGATAAGGATTATTCTCTGTTTTGTATTTGTTGGAATATGTGTGTACAACTGGTGAAGGTATGGCAGAGTGATGGTACCCACCAGTTGATGACCTGAGTCTATGAACAGCCTGGGTATGGTCATAGAGTCGACATGGAGTACCGAGGCCTCCCTGAAGTAGATAATATAGAACTCTCTGGCTTCAACAATGTTAACATCTGTTTGTTACTGAGCTGTTTGAGTTTAGATTACAGTTAGAGTTCCGTGGGTTAATGTAAACAGGAAGTGGCCCCCTCTCCTGCAGGCTTGCTAAGACGCGGACAGTCACTTCTCCTGAGCACCATAGACATCAGGTCATATTCCTTGGATAAATAAATAAAACAAGATTATTTATTTACAGGCTCTAAACACGGTCTCTTATCTTCACATCTCATAAAGCATAAAACACTGCAGCATAAATCACCCGCTCACAGCCGTATTCTGCTGTATAATCATCTGTCATCCCAGTCAGCCACAGGATTACATGGTAATAACAAGATCACTTGGCTCAAGAGCTAATATTGCCATTCTCTAATTTGCTCCCGCGCAGCTATTTTTATTTAGTAACTGAGCGTGACATGTAATAGGATGAGATTTGTCTTAAGGTTCCAAAATCTCACTAAATCACCAATTTTTTTTTTTTCCCAAATCGCAAAATGTTATAGAAAGAGGTTTTAGGGGTAGAAATGGAATTCACATGCGATTTATTGCAATTTTTTGCTCACGGAAATGTGCAAATTTTTTGCATTTTTTTTACACATGGTAATGTGCGGTCC
The DNA here is from genome assembly GCF_055691185.1 of Crinia signifera. Classification (NCBI taxonomy): domain Eukaryota; kingdom Metazoa; phylum Chordata; class Amphibia; order Anura; family Myobatrachidae; genus Crinia; species Crinia signifera. The sequence continues at coordinate 31,086,673 of NC_139218.1, forward strand.
GCCGTCCTGAGCCAAACAAGCCCCGGACTCATTGAGCCGGTCATGGTTCCAAAAATATGGGGGACAAAAAGTGTAATAGTCCCCCGTACTTCTGAAACCAGCTCCAAAAGTACGGGGGACAAAATAACTGGGGACCACAGGTGTGGGGGGGGGGCACTTTTTATACAAAAAAAATAAAAATGGGCAAAACCATGTGCACTGGAGGTGGGGCAGATGTAACATGTGCAGAGAGAGTTAGATTTTGGTGGGGTGTGTTCAAACTGATATCTATGTTGTAGTGTAAAAATAATGCAGCCAGTATTTACCCTGCACAGAAACAACATAACTCACCCAAATCTAACTCTCTCTGCACATGTTACATCTGCCCCACCTGCAGTGCACATGGTTTTGCCCATTTTGAGAACAAATTTGTTCTGCGATCAGATCTGAATAAGGGCCAGTGTGTGGGATTGAAGTGTAAAAGGAGCATCTATTAAAGCTCTACATTCCTGGGTGTGTGTGTCGTTATTTACACATTCTTTTTACAGGTGAACTACAAGACCCAGTGGGCATAAAATGCTGGGCGTTCCCCTGCCCGCCCCATCTTGGAACCATGCGCATAATCGCATGCGCAAACCTCGACCATTAGAGACGTGGCCGAATTCAGCCCATAACAAAGGGTTCTGAAGGGGCCCCCTAGTAAAGAACAATATCACCTGCTCTCTTGATCATTTCCTTACCTACTTATTAGTAGGTATGAGCGGATTCGGATCCTAGAGATCCGATGGTCGCCGCCATTTTTCCGAGTCCAAAACGAGGCTAAACGTCATCTTCCTGCTGTCGGATTCTCGCGAGACCTGGGGATATATAGCTCCCGGCGGTCGGCGCCATTTTCAAACAGGCTGGTGATTACAGACAGCACTGAGGTGTCCGTGCTGTCTGCTGAGGGGGAAACCTGCTGGGGGGGGGGGGGGGGGGGAATATTTATGCATAGAGGGGCTGCTAGTGCTACAGAGGGGGCTACATTATTTTAATTAAATAAAAACATTAAAAGCAAAAAAAAAAGTTTTTTTAATTACTGCTGCTAGTGCCCAGTATCAGTCCAGGGGGCTCGCATGTGTGCTGCATCAGTCCAGGGGTGCCCGCATGTGTACTGTATCTGTCCAGGGTTCCCACATGTGTGCTGTATCTGTCCAGGGATGCCCACATGTGTACTGTATCTGTCCAGGGGTGCCCGCATGTGTACTCTATCTGTCCAGGGGTGCCCACATGTGTGCTGTATCAGTCTAGGGTTGCCCACATGTGTGATGTATCCGTCCAGGGGTGCCCACATGTGTGCTGTATTTGTCCAAGGGTGCCCACATGTGGGCTGTATCAGTCCAGGGGTGCCCACATGTGTCCTGTATCAGTCCAGGGGTGCCCGCACGTGTGCTGTATCTGTCCAGGGGTGCCCGCATGTGTCCTGTATCAGTCCAGGGGTGCCCGCATGTGTCCCGTATCAGTCTAGGGGTGCCCCCATGTGTCCCATATCAGTACAGGGGTGCCCACATGTGTGCCATATAATTCTATGGGTGCCCCCATGTGTCCCGTATCAGTCCAAGGGAGCTGCCCTTTTTTTTTTAATGAAAATAAAAATAGGGTTTTTTTTTTTTTTACTGCAAGGGCTGTTAAATGTGCTGTAGTCCAGGGGTGAGCCAAGAGTGCTGTATAATTCATGGGGTGTTGCTAAGTCTGCCGTATAATTCCAGGTGTGCTGCTCTTCTTTTTTAATTAAAAGAATACAATTTTTTCTTTTTACTGCAGGAATATGTCTGCCGTATAATTCCATGCCTGCTGCCATGTGTGCCGTATCAGTCCAGGGGTGCCGCCATCTGTGCCGTATAATTCCATGTGTGCTGTATCAGGTCAGGGGTGCTAACATCTGTGCCATATAATTCCTGGGTTAAGCCAAGTCTGCTGCATAATTCATGGGGTGCTGCCAAGTGTGCCGTATCAGTCCAGGGGTGATGCTAAGTGTGCTGTATCAGTCCAGGGGTGATGATAATTGTGCTGTATCAGTCCAGGGGTGATGCTAAGTGTGCCATATCAGTCCAGGGGTACTATTAAATGTGCCGTATCAGTCCAGTGTTTGTGCCGCCCACTTGTGTTGCTTATCATAGTCATCCAGCTACCTTGGTGCAACCTTTTGGCCTAAAAACAATATTGTGAGTTGTTCAGAATAGACTGGAAATGAGTGGAAATGAATGTTTTTGAGGTTAATATAGCGTAGGAGCAAAAAAAACCCCACAAAATTCTGCGATTTTAGCAGTTTTAATGCTAAAAATCAGAACCCAAAACCCAAAACGTTTAGGGGGTGTTTTGGCAAAACCCATTAGAACCCAAAACCTGAAGGTAATCAAAACCCAAAACCCAAAAGGTGAAAAGTGGCCGGTGCACATCCCTAGTTATTAGGAGCGGTAACAGATTGCATTACCGGATATTTCTATCCTTTTTTCTGGACAAAACCGTGATATATTCTGTTGCAGATGTCTTTGCTCATCAAATCCTGGCAGCAATCATTCTGACAATGCAGTGACCGTGTAGTTATTGATAGCCTCCGCTGTGGGCTTAGGGACGCAGTGCATTCAATTAGAGTTCTAGTAAGGCTGACACAATACTTCAGGATTTTCTTGCTATGCTCACCTTTAGTGGTATTTTGATATCCGTTCCCCTTTGCTGGTACTCCACGGTTAGTGTCAGATCTCAACAAAATAAAGAACACTTTCTATGAAAATATATGGAAACAATTTGTAAAACTCGCATTACGTAGCAACATTTGCCCTCTATTGTAGATAACTGAGAGTGTGTAATTGGCTGGAAGTCAGTATTAGATGCTAGAAGGAATGTGCGCAGTTCCCTTGGCAACAACAAACAAACATTTCTCCGATCTTGCGGGAGATGCAGGTGCCCATAGCAACCAATCAGATTCTAGAGAATTATTTAGATAAATGTTAGCTATAGTCAGGGATGGACTGGGGACCTGGCATGTGGGTGTGTGCGCAGCACTGGGCAAGCAGCCATGGCTTATAGGCCCTACACTCAGGCTGATGAGCGATGTCTATCCGATCCCCTAACGCTTCTCGTTCAGACGTCAGTGATTATGAGTTCCAGGTCTGGCCTATGCGCATGCATGACCTGTGTTTATGCATGTGCATGGCTGCAGGTAACTCACTGTGGAGGTTGGGAGATCCAATTTGATCACTCTTTGCAACAACAGACCATCTCTTAATTGTTTTGACACAATTTGTCTCTCACTCTGATACTGTCTCTTTCTCTGACAGGGTCTCCCACCCAACCACTCTCCCTGACACCATCTCTCTCCTTCTCTCTGACACTGTCTCTCTCTGTGACACACTATATACCTTTCAGTTTCTTTCCCCTTCTCTCTTCCTCTCTTGTTTCCACCTCTCTCTCTCCCCTGGGCACGCTATTTTGCTTTATTTACTCTACATGACACTGTCTCTCTCTTCCTCTAACACTTTCTCTTTCCCTAATACTGCCTCTCCTCCTGACACTGTCCCCTCTCTCTACTTCTTTCTCTTTCTGACACTTTCGTTCCCCTTCTCTCTCTTCCCCCTGACATTGTCTCTCTGTGAGACACTATCTCACAATTTACCCTTTCTTCCCCTCTCTCTATCACCCCTTTCTCCTATCCTTCCCTCTCTAACCCTTACTCATCCTCTCTCTTGGACACTCTCACTCTTGCTTTATTCTCTCTATCTCCCTAACACTGTCTCTCTCCTTGTATTCCCTTGACCCCATGTCTCTCTCTCTGACACTGTCTTTCCCCCAACCCCTCACTCCCTTTCTCTGACATTGTCCCTCTCCCACTCCCATAGTATTTCTCTTTCTGACTCTCTGTCAATTTTTTTTCACTATTCCTGACACTCTCTCTTTTCCTTCCTTCCCCCTGACACCCTCTGTGTCTCTCCCTGATACTCTATCTTGTTCCAAACTTTCTCCTTCCTTCCCTGACACTCTCAAATTTCCGCTCACACCCTCCCCCTCTCTATTATACTCCCCTCTTTACTCTCACAGACTCCCTCTTTCCCCATTGCCCTCTCTCTTCCCTGTCATCCCTTACTCTTTCTCCCTGACACCCACTCTCTCTTTCTCATTCCTCTCTCTTTCTCTCATTCCCTCTTTATCAGTGAAACCCTTTCTCTCCCCAATTCTCTCTCTCTACCTCTTTCATGCTCATCTCTCTTTTTCTCTCTATGGGGCAGATTTATTAAGCTTGGAGAAGAGATAAACTGGAGATAAAGCGGAGTGAAGGTAAAAGGAGATAAAGCACCAGCCAATCAACTCCCAACTGTCTTTTTCAAACACAGCTGATTGGCTGGTGCTTTATCTCCTTTTACCTTTTCTCCACTTTATCTCCAGTTTATCTCTTCTCCAAGCTTAATAAATCTGCCCCTGAGTCCCCTAACATCCTCTCTGTCTCACTCTCCCCACCCTCTTGCTTGCTCCCCTAAGGGACATTGTAATGACAATAGGTGTTGTCCTTTCACTGTTTTGCTATGGGGCCCACAAAGTTCTAGTTGCGCCCCTGGTCGCAAGGTCTGGTATGTAACTGGCACATATCTTAAAATTATTAAAAATATGTTGTGTAGTATTCACCAATTTTATATATCATACATTTTTTTACAGCTCTAAATAAACAGTTTTACTCTTTAGTCCTAATAAAAAAAAAATATATATATTTTGTGGACCCTTATTATTCAGTCCATGAATTGTTCTTCATTTTCCCTACCGACTTGTAAGCTGGAGCCTTCAGATTACATGTGCATGCCTCAATTCAGTCTGGACTCTCATAGCCCCTCCCCTCCCTTATCCTCTACCGTAGCTGCTGGTTGTTAACAATGCGGCAGAAAAACTATTCATTTTAAACCTCGTCTTCAACCGTCAGTTGGGAAGGGAATCAATAACAGCAGTTCTACATCACATTATTATTACTTATCTTAGGATAATACGCCCAGCATCATTTGTAATACAATTATAAAGATTTTTCTATTATAAAATAAACAAGAAGCAAAAAGCGTAATGTATAATTTGAATTGCTTCAAGAGCAGAGACCTAAATGTCACATGTGTGTACATGAGAGGAAGGATGCTCAGCGATTTAAATGCTATAAGGGATAGAATTAAATTGTTTCCTTTTCATGTATTATGTGATTGGCTGCTGGGAACTCTCAGTTTGGTGTTGATGCAGTGGATGCAGGATGATGAGTTATTGAGATAAATAGGATGGCAGCATTCAGAATGGACCGAAGTTAGGATAAACTGCTAAGTAAATTGCGGTGCGGAAGAAGATTGCAGCTGTCAACATATTTAAGACTTATCCTGATATAAACATCTGCCAAGGGACCAAAGCCATTTCTTCTGCTTTTAATGATGCCAGGGAGTTTAATGGAAATGAAGAACTTCTATCATTACAGAGAGATGCATTTTTGTGTACATACAGGGTCTGCCTTGTGTATGGATGAACATCTGTACAGTATATGGTATAAAACATCTAAAAATATGTGTTGACACCATGTGGGTCTATCATTATCATGTCGACCTTTTTGTACAAGTCAAACTCAATCCTTGGAGTGCCATCATTGCTTTGAGCAATCCTCAAAATATCCGCGAAAAATGGCAGCGCCGCTCACAGCGACTGCTGAAACACGGTTCATAGATGTTCATAGAAGTATCACTGGCACTGCGGGCACAGCTAGGTGGGGGGAGTTGACGAGACTCTGGTCAGAGGCGCAGAGTCTAACACCACCGACGGTTTTCACCAGGGACCCACGCAAGGAGGTTTGGACTCCGCTGTGTTCGGTGGTGAGGTCCCAGCCCTCTAACCTGAGTTCTCCACAGCTAACTGGCCAGTCACGGGAGATGGACGTCAACTAGTGGCAGTGAGCTTAGTGCTTGAAACTGAGGAACTTGGAACTTGGTCTGCGCTGGCCTGGAAGGCCGGAGTGATAGCAGTGGCTTGAGAGCTGGCACGGAGTGTTGATGGCCTGGAAGCCGACACTGTACTGTAGACGGCCTGGGAGCCAGAGGGATCTTGATGACCTGGGAGTCAACAGAAGCTTGTTGAAGACCTGGGAGTCAACAGGAGCTTGTTCAGGGGCTGGCTGGCAACTTTCAGCCTGGGGGGCAACACAAGCCAGTGGCCCATCACCATCGCCATTGTTTCACCACCCTATCCCCTCCCCTCTAGTATGCAGCAAGGATTACACAATCCTTCCCCCCCACACACATACACCAGAAATGGGAACAGTGCGTGCCGAAGGCGCATTGCAAAAATGTACACTATAATGCCCACTACACATAATGCCACACACCGTAATGCCCACTACACATAATGCCACACGCCGTAAAGCCTACTACACATAATGCCAATGCCGTAATGCCCATTACACAAAATGCCAATGCCAAGGTCGTAATGCCAACGTCGCAATGCCCATTACACATAATGCCAACATCGCAATGCCATTACACATAATGCCAACGCCGCAATGCCCATTACACATAATGACAACGCCGCAATGCCCATTACACATAATGCCAATGCCGCAATGCCCATTACACAATGCCAATGCCCATTACACATAATGCCAATGCCGCAATGCCCATTACACAATGCCAATGCCCATTACACATAATGCCAATGCCGCAATGCCCATTACACAATGCCAATGTCCATTACACAATGCCAAGGCCGCAATGCCCATTACACAATGCCAATGCCCATTACACAATGCCAAGGCCGCAATGCCCATTACACAATGCCAAGGCCGCAATGCCCATTACACAATGCCAAGGCCGCAATGCCCATTACACAATGGCAACGCAGGAATGCCCATTACACAATGCCAACACTGCAATGCCCAGTACACATAATGCCAATACCATAATGCCCAGTACACATAATGCCAATACCATAATGCCCATTAAATATAATAATGCCTATTACATATTATACTATCTACCTACTGCTTACCTACATGCTCATTATCAGAGTCACAGTCTCTGGTGCCAGGGGTTTCATTTCTGCCATGTGGAGTAATAGTTCTTGCCAGGGGGGAGCCAGGCTACATCCACATAACCAATGGGTCCCATTTAAATAGCGCGCCAGCGCTACCCGAATCTGCACTTCCGGGTAGCGCTGGCAGCGCTGTTCTCTAAGTTCTGACAGACACTAGAGGTATGGCAGTACCTCTAGTGTCTGTCTCCTCTACGGCGGCGGCCATTTTTGGAGAGGCCGTCGCTACTCACAGTTATGCAGCCGGACTCTGAGTTTGCTGAACAGGGAGGCGGCCGGCGGCTGCGGTGGGGACGGCTGCGGCATCGTGTGCAAGAAGCACACAGCCGGCCCAGCCACTAAATAGCCAGACCGGCCTGGGGGGCATGTGGCACCCTGCCCCCCGGCCCAGCCCGCCCCTGAGCTTGTTGATGACCTGGGAGTCGACACAGGAGTTGATGGCCTGGGACCTGACAGGAGCTTGTTGACGACCTGGGAATCAACACGGGAGTTTGTTGACGACCTGGGAATCAACACAGGAGTTTGTTGATGACCTGGGAATCAACACGGGAGTTGACGGCCTGGGAGCCGAAACGGGAGTTGACGCCTGTGTTGACTTGGGAGTCAAAAGGTGGTATGGCCCTTTAAGGGCAACAGCAAACTCTGCTTGAAGATGCTGGAGTGCTCTATCCTCTTTCCTTGGAAGCTGGAGATGGAAGACAGTGAGGAAGGTAACCTGGCAGGTGAAGAGAGCCAGGGAGCTTTAATATCAGCAGCAGAGACAGCAGCAGTTCACACAGAGTTTTGCACAGGGTAACCACAGGGACTCTGGACAGGATCCTGGAGCCTTGGACCGCTGAGGACTGGATACACACAGGAATCTGACAAGTTGTTCAAGGCAGGGAAAATGGGCCAGAGGCCTCAGCTATATCCCCCAGCTGGTCTGTGATTGGCTGCAAGCTGCAGCACCAATTAAGTCCAGGAAGTACCTGTGCACACCTTTGGTCACATGAGTCAGTGCACAGGTCAGAGCAACAAGGTCACAGAGAAATCATTGGACAGCAGAGTCATGTGATTGCAGGTGTCATGGCGGCGCCCATGGGGTGTGGGTCCGGCCCGGGACCAGCGTGGGATGCTGGCAACAGTTCAGGGTAATGACACTCAGATCCTGCCATGGAGAGTACCTGGGGATGGCACAGGACAGGGGCCTGTGCCACAAGACACACCAGCGAGCGGGTAAGGAACGCGGAAGCGTGCGCTGATGCGAACACGCACTGCAGTTTCTGACACATCTTGACCATCAGCACTCTACCTTCGAACATCTATGGCAGTTGGGTCCAGTCAGCATACCTGATGTGATATTTTATGGTGTAGACTGAGACAGGTAAGGCCCAAATCGAAGGCTGGATCTTGAACTAAAACCAAACCTTCCCAGGACGACCTGGAAAGTCTGGAGAGAATTAAAGTTGTTTTTCTGTGTCTTTCTCATACCTGCTCCTCCTATAGGCAGAGATTTTGCCCCACACTTGTATCTGTATTGAGGTTTTAATGTACACTTTACTTGTTGTACCGTGCATACAGTTTACATCGTCCGAGTATTATTTCTTATTTTCCTGTATATGGCTGGCATGGCCTTTCCTTACATAGATTGTCATACTTAGCATTTCCATCTCCAGCAGAATAGACCGTGTCTGCGGGAGTCTTTTTCCGCTCCTAGTACACCGGTAATCATGTCATCTTCCAGTGTGCTGGCTTTTAGATAAAGCATTGGCTTCTCTGTGGGCAGCCTTCTATGTTATGGAATCCTATATCCCCGGAGTTTTATTGTTGACCGCCCGTCTTCGTGTTCAGTGGGGTGAGCATTTTCACTTTCAATTTATTACTATACAATTTTCCCTTCCTCTCAGCTGGCTTGGAGTGTGTTTAATGGGACATGCTGTGACACGGCTTATGCAGTAGGCTTGTCTGGAGATGGACTAGAAATTTAAAGTACCTTTGTAAATGTTATGATATTGCTATGAAATCTTGTATCACGGTAACATATATGTCTATTTACTGTACTTTTTATCTTTTCTACTTTCTCCCAATTCAACCTAGCTGGGAGTTTGTGCCACCAAAAGCAATGGATTTTGTCAGGAATCGCGGTATGCGTCCGCATCTTCGGCGGCGTCCCTTACCATTATGCTGGTGCGTCCTGCGGCAAGACCCACAATCAGTGCTGCTTCTGGCCGCAGGCCATGGTGGGATGTCACCTGTGTTCTCCCAAGGCCTAGTTGGTGTCCCACACCTGTCCCTTGTGGCATGGGCGCCACCATGACACCTGTGGTCAGCTGACAATCACCTCCAACTGTGTTGCCTTCTGACCTTGATCTCTGAACTGTGCACCTGGTCACATGCTCTAGGTGTACATAGGCACTTCCCAGGTTAATTGATGCTGTGACTGGAAGCCAATCACAGGCAAGCGTGGGGAATATAATTCAGACCCCTGGCACTTCCAACTCGCCTTGAACAACTAGGGCCAGATGCACTAAGCTTCAAAAGTGACACAATGAAGAGTGATAAAAAACCAACAAATCAGCTCCTGTCTGACATTTTTCAAACAGGTCGTCGACAGTTACCTCTGGCTCCCAAGCCATCGACTATTCATCTCCGGCTACCAAGCCATCGACTACTTATCTCCGGCTCCCAGGTCGTCAACAATCACCTCCGGCAAACAGGCCATCAACAATTACCTCCAGCTCCCAGGTCATTGACGATTACCTCCGGCTCCGAAGCCATCGACCATCGCCTCTGGCTCCCAGGATGTTGACAATTACCTCCAGCTCCAGGCCATCGGCAATCACCTCCAGCTCCCAGGCCGTCGGTAATCACATACAGCTCCAGGCCATCGACTACTCATCTCCAGCTCCCGGTCAGCATCTACTATCTCCTCCGGCTCCCAGGTCATCAACAATCATCTCCGGCTCCCAGGCAATTGACTACTAACCTCTGGCTCCCAGGCCACCAACTACTTATCCCCGGCTCCCAGACCATTGTCTACCATCATCACCGGCTTCCATGCCAATGACTACTGTCATCCTCAGTTCTCAGACTGATACCTACTGAAATATATATATATATATATATTCTTGTCATTCTCAAGATCTCCCGTATACATTTCCCAATGTGTTCTCTCACCAGTCAGCTAAGTCCAGAGGACCAGGGCAGGGGTGCTTGTTGGGTGCAGATAAGTCCAAAGCTCCTTGCAGGGTTCCCTGGTTAAAATCACCAGTGAGTTAGACTCCACGCCCCCTGTTCCTGGTCTCCGCCAACCCTCTGGTCCAGCTGTTCCCTGTGGTACCAGTGTATGTCTTCACGCTTCATCAAACCACTTAGTTTCCAGTTTCCAGCACACTTCAGTGGCCCATCACGGTCACATCTTGGATCTCAGAATTCTCCGGTGCTGACAGGTGTCACAGATGGAGAAGTTATCGCAGAGCCCAACTGCGGACTTTGTAGTCTGATCTGGATGCTGTCTTTACCATTAGACAGCGCAAGAGCACTTGTTACACTTTTATTATGCATTTCTATATCCGACTGGGAGGGGGCGTGGTTACCGGAGGGCCATGGTCATACCCCTGTGAAAAAATATGGTACTTATACGTTAGTTGGGTGCCCACTATAGTTAGTACCAAAAATATTAGTTTGGGCGGGCAGCGGGCGGTGGGTGGGAGGCATCCCGCATGCACAGAGTGTAAGATACAGAGAAAGAGGACAGGCTGATGCTGCAGTTGTCTCTCTCACCAGCTCTGCACACAGCACTGAGCAGCATGTGCTGAGCTGAGGAGAGAGGCTGTGCTGCAGCAGCAACCTGTCCTCTTTGTGTGACTGCCCCTCCATTAGACCCTGGCCCAGGTAAAAACTGCTCCCCTCTCAGCACCACTGTTCAGACCTGGTCATTGCAGGTTGACGCCGTCCTGCTACACTGTAGTCCAGCCTGGTGATTTGATGTGCACACTGTGCGAATGTAAGTGTGAATGAATTCCTTTGCTAGCAGGCATCACTCACGTGCATTGCGGTGCATACAGATGCACAGGTTATCGATAATCGACACAACTACAAGCCCACTGTCCCCAACCATCCCTGGAAGTGGGGGAGACAGACCCTCTTGATAGCACTGAAGGCCTTGGGCAAAGCGATGAACTGGGGCCCCTAACCATCACTTTGCTGGAACCAAATTAAAAAAATCATAAGAAACTTCCATACAGTAAAATGCTGTCAGCTCTCGGATTGGTGGGTAGCTCCAACCATCCACCAATTAGAATGCTCATAGCTATTCACCGTCTGGCTGCAGGCTGGGAGCCAGTATGCTGCCATGCTGCTCTGATTGTGTGACCACCACCCCTCCCTGCCTGAAGGACCCTAGAAAAGTGGGTACCTGGGCAGCTGCCCGGTGTGCCTATACACTATGTGGTGCGGCCGGTAGGGTGGGCGGTGAAGCCGGGCGGGTGGGCACTGGAGCAGGGAGCTGGGCAGGCGGGTGATGGAGCTGGGTGGGTGTATGGAGACGGGAGGGCAGCGGGCCGAGGACGAGGCGAACTGCACGGCCTGCGCAGCGTATCCTCTGACCTCGTTACGCTGCACAGAGCCTCACTGCTGGGGACAGCGCAAGCGTAGTCTATTCCCAAAATCCCTGTATTGGAAATTCCAATCCCCGGATTAAAATCCTGGTGTTTTCGAGGCCAAATCCTGGTGATCCTGCCGGTCCCGATCACGGAATACCCTAGTGTTCATGTAACATAATATATTGATTATTTGAATTGTTTATATATGATACAGAATGTATTTGCTGTAGCGGTCTTGCCGCTTTAATTGCATGGTGAAAAATAACGGTGACACTGCTGATTACCCACTGATAGAAGTAGGGTCCAAATGTCACTTCTTAAAGAATGTTTCTGAGCTAGAAATTCCCTAATTTGGAGATGACTATCTGGGACGCTCGCGCTTGCTCAGGCCATAAACGCTCTGCGTCCTTGTAGTTGTCAAATAACTCATGACAGTTATCGGATAGAGTTTATATAATGAGCTCCACTCTTACGGAGCCTTATAAACCATAACTCAAGGTGACAACAGTCACCGTACTTGATAGAATTGACCACATTTTCACAGACAAGCCGTATAGTGTATCAGTAGCGACAACTGTGACTCAGATATTGTGAAGATTAAAAGTTAGCAAATAATAGTAATAATTACAGTAAGGAGGATGCAGTCTCTACATCCCAATGGTCAGAATGCCACGTTCATTATACTAATGCCATCCTCTCAGGCCTGCTGTCAGAAGGCCTGTGATAGAAACTCAAAAGGGTCAAGATGGTGACGCCGGAATACCAACAGCCGGTGTCCGAATAGGAGACTATGGGGGTTATTCCATACCCCACCGCTATTTTCGGCGGGTGAAATAGTGGCGGGTGCCTATTCAATGCAGTCTTTCCCAACAGAGTTGAAGCGGCATCTCAGCAGAACGGACCCGACTTTAAAAGCAGTCGGGCCTGTTTTGCCAAGTTTGGCCGTGGATTGTCAAAATCACGGCTGTATCTCGACGATCCACGGACGTTTCTCAAGGCCACGCCCCATTTTCGTCGTTCGGCAGGTGAGACATTGAATCCTGCCTGCCGGATATCGGTTGAGCGGGCCGAGGACGGGTCAGGGTCACGACTGTTGGGACATCCGCATAGTATCTGAATAAGTATTATGTTTCTGGTGAGTTTGCTTTGGCATTGCTGCAGCAAAGTGAGGATGATTTTATCTTATCTCATCCTCATTGCTGCCATGTATCAGTGTAAGTTCCAGGTACTGCTTGGTTGGACTTTCATGTACTACTCTTGGGATGCAGGAATCATGAAGATTCCTACATTGTCGACAATCCTAATGACGGCAGGTGAACTTTACATGTTGGCACAGGGAGTTTCGACATGTGTAATGCCTATTTCTTCAGAATGTAAAGCTCCCTATACAGTAGTCGCCCGTGGGACCCCTGATATTGTTAACGATAAAAGCATCCTGTGAGTGAGTAATATTGTGTATACACGCTGAATTATTTAGTTAATGACCTGCATAAAGGGGGGGCGGTCGTTATCGATGTGCTGGAGCATTCATTATATACGGCACTATGGGGGGCAGTAGGTTTATGCACTGATATGGGTGTTGCCAAGAGGCTGCGAATTGATGTTTTGCCAAAACATCCATTTGCAGCCGCGTGGTCATCCCAGCGTTCGAGGGGGGATGGCGTTTAGTCCACACACCACGCTATGAAATTCGTAGCTTTGCGTGTGGACCAGGATAACCCGCATAGAGTGTATGCACACAAGCAACCCCCCCATAGAGTGTATGTACACCAGCAAACCCCCCCCCCCACATAGAGTGTACGCATGGCCCCGTGCTTCGGCCTAGACACACTATTATACTCTCCCTCCATGCTCTAATGCATCGGTTCTCAAACTGTGGGTCCTGACCCCAAAGTTGGTCCCGATCTTCTCAGCATGGGGTCATGACTCCGTGTTGCGGATCATCAGGCTGATGACTTTTCTAATCTCAGTCAGTGTATTGTCTGTTACTTCAGACTCCTCCCATCACTCTGTGCCTCCACAATGCTGCCATGTATGTGCTGTCTGCTGACTACACTTGTGATGTGATGGGGTATGGTATATTAGACTCCTCCCATCACTCTGTGCCTCCACAATGCTGCCATGTATGTGCTGTCTGCTGACTACACTTGTGATGTGATGGGTTATGGTATATTAGACTCCTCCCATCACTCTGTGCCTCCACAATGCTGCCATGTATGTGCTGTCTGCTGACTACACTTGTGATGTGATGGGTTATGGTATATTAGACTCCTCCCATCACTCTGTGCCTCCACAATGCTGCCATGTATGTGCTGTCTGCTGACTACACGTGTGATGTGATGGGTTATGGTATATCAGACTCCTCCTCTCATTACTCTGTGCCTCCACAATGCTGCCATGTATGTGCTGTCTGCTGACTATACTTGTGATGTGATGGAATTCGAAAAAAATGGGATATAAAACCAGTGGCGCAATAAATAATACTTAAAGTTTCTGTGTGTTCAAACTTTTCTTGATGAGGCGATGGTGATCCTCAGGTAAGTTGAATATTTCAAGTGATGAAGATCAAAGTGAAAAAAATAGAAATAAAAAACAAAAATTAGATCAATGTGTCAGTGTCTATTTCTTATAAACGCTTAGTAGCGTAATTTTCTTTATTTGTGTGGAGATTGTTGAAATGCCCCCTAAGCGTACCAGAACTCACGTGGGTTCGGGATGGTACTCCTCATATAAAGGTTTGTTTATTGGGTTCACCGAGGGGGGATGTAACTTCTCCAACTCAAATGTGAATAGATCTCAATGAATCCGTGATAACATGAAGAAAAAGAAGAAGGTGTCTAAGATCTATGGTCTCATCATATATAAAGCAATGGGTGATGTGAGAGCTGTATAAGTACAGAAGAGCTTAAACAGCGTACCTCACTTACTGAGGGGAGGTGAAAGGTACACGTATAAAGGTATCTTTGTATAGTTGAGTGATATCGTACCCCTACTCACGATGTTTTTGTGCGATTTTCAAGCCTGTAAAGGTTTCTTTTCCTGTATAGTGTTCCACTGATTAGGTGTCACCAATAGATGAAATGAATCCCGGTGTTTCCGTAGTTCACTCAGAAAAAAAAGGAAAGATTTGTCTGAGATCTAAGGTCTCGTCATACGTATCTATGGTGGGCAGTGTGAGGGCTGTGTAAGTATAGAGAAACCTAGACAGCGTACCTCACTTACTTCAATATGAAGGAAGGATACAAATATAGCAGTATCTTTATGTGTTAGAAGGGAAGCGTACCCCTACTCACGCGGTTGCAGGGGATTTTCAAACCTATAAAGGTTTCTTTTCTTGCCTGGTCTATCACTGGTTAGATATCACTGATGAAATTCAGAGATCATATGGTAATTCCCAATTCCGGGGTGCATGGAATAGAGAAATTTTACCAGTGTGAGGGAATTTAAAATTTGATATAGGTGTTCTTTAACCCCGTGATGTAATTGCATACCTTACTCACCCCTTTTAGTAGGGGGCAAAAAGCCCATAAAGGTTTCTTTTTATCCAAAATACCAAAGGACCGGTTTCAGGTAAAAAAACTCCACAAGGTTTAATTCATAAAATTGTACACAGGTCCCATGAGTAGGTCATAAGGACACAAGAAAAAAACATAAAATCCAAGAGAATTCACAATAAACAAAAAACATAGGTATCCAAAAAAAAATAAAAAATTTTGACATCCAAAAAAAACGAAACAAAAATGCTGTTAAAAAGTTCTAGTATACATACATCCGGAGGTGTGGCTGCTCACTTGTCTCTGGCACAATCAACGCGTTTCGGTCTGGATGACCTTTATCAAGATGTGCCAGAGAGAAGTGAGAAGCCTGTTTTATTTGATAAGCAGCCAATGAGGTGGGACAGGAAGTGACATGGGTAATTTTGTCCCATAGTGTCCCTCCAACCTCCAAAATAGATAAACATATGTATGTTCAACGTTCTAAAAATATACATATATTATACATATAGTTAAAAGTCCAAAATAATATGACTGGGAAGAGTTCATGAGTTGTAGTACATCTGTTGCCCTGGCAACCCTTTGACACATCCGGTATCTGAGCGGAAGAAGATTCAATATACAGCGCAATCTTCACAATTTGCAGCGGTCGGTATTAGCTCCTATTTGTGAAGCATACAGACCGACCTGTTTGTGATGTAGATGAAATATACAGCTATCTGCCGTGTTTATCACTTCCGGATATCAGCCACTCCGTGGATAAACACGGCAGATAGCTGTATATTTCATCTACATCACAAACAGGTCGGTCTGTATGCTTCACAAATAGGAGCTAATACCGACCGCTGCAAATTGTGAAGATTGCGCTGTATATTGAATCTTCTTCCGCTCAGATACCGGATGTGTCAAAGGGTTGCCAGGGCAACAGATGTACTACAACTCATGAACTCTTCCCAGTCATATTATTTTGGACTTTTAACTATATGTATAATATATGTATATTTTTAGAACGTTGAACATACATATGTTTATCTATTTTGGAGGTTGGAGGGACACTATGGGACAAAATTACCCATGTCACTTCCTGTCCCACCTCATTGGCTGCTTATCAAATAAAACAGGCTTCTCACTTCTCTCTGGCACATCTTGATAAAGGTCATCCAGACCGAAACGCGTTGATTGTGCCAGAGACAAGTGAGCAGCCACACCTCCGGATGTATGTATACTAGAACTTTTTAACAGCATTTTTGTTTCGTTTTTTTTGGATGTCAAAAATTTTTTTTTTTTTGGATATCTATGTTTTTTGTTTATTGTGAATTCTCTTGGATTTTATGTTTTTTTCTTGTGTCCTTATGACCTACTCATGGGACCTGTGTACAATTTTATGAATTAAACCTTGTGGAGTTTTTTTACCTGAAACCGGTCCTTTGGTATTTTGGATAAAAAGAAACCTTTATGGGCTTTTTGCCCCCTACTAAAAGGGGTGAGTAAGGTATGCAATTACATCACGGGGTTAAAGAACACCTATATCAAATTTTAAATTCCCTCACACTGGTAAAATTTCTCTATTCCATGCACCCCGGAATTGGGAATTACCATATGATCTCTGAATTTCATCAGTGATATCTAACCAGTGATAGACCAGGCAAGAAAAGAAACCTTTATAGGTTTGAAAATCCCCTGCAACCGCGTGAGTAGGGGTACGCTTCCCTTCTAACACATAAAGATACTGCTATATTTGTATCCTTCCTTCATATTGAAGTAAGTGAGGTACGCTGTCTAGGTTTCTCTATACTTACACAGCCCTCACACTGCCCACCATAGATACGTATGACGAGACCTTAGATCTCAGACAAATCTTTCCTTTTTTTTCTGAGTGAACTACGGAAACACCGGGATTCATTTCATCTATTGGTGACACCTAATCAGTGGAACACTATACAGGAAAAGAAACCTTTACAGGCTTGAAAATTGCACAAAAACATCGTGAGTAGGGGTACGATATCACTCAAATATACAAAGATACCTTTATACGTGTACCTTTCACCTCCCCTCAGTAAGTGAGGTACGCTGTTTAAGCTCTTCTGTACTTATACAGCTCTCACATCACCCATTGCTTTATATATGATGAGACCATAGATCTTAGACACCTTCTTCTTTTTCTTCATGTTATCACGGATTCATTGAGATCTATTCACATTTGAGTTGGAGAAGTTACATCCCCCCTCGGTGAACCCAATAAAGAAACCTTTATATGAGGAGTGCCATCCCGAACCCACGTGAGTTCTGGTACGCTTAGGGGGCATTTCAACAATCTCCACACAAATAAAGAAAATTACGCTACTAAGCGTTTATAAGAAATAGACACTGACACATTGATCTAATTTTTGTTTTTTATTTCTATTTTTTTCACTTTGATCTTCATCACTTGAAATATTCAACTTACCTGAGGATCACCATCGCCTCATCAAGAAAAGTTTGAACACACAGAAACTTTAAGTATTATTTATTGCGCCACTGGTTTTATATCCCATTTTTTTCGAATTCTTTGTATATTGAAGTAAAGGTGTATCTTCAGGGATTGGCAACCTAAGGCGGCATTGCGCCACGTACCATCTGCCATTTTTTTCTCGTATTGTGATGTGATGGGTTATGGTATATTAGACTCCTCCCATCACTCTGTGCCTCCACAATGCTGCCATGTATGTGCTGTCTGCTGACTACACATGTGATGTGATGGGTTATGGTATATTACACTCCTCCCATCACTCTGTGCCTCCACAATGCTGCCATGTATGTGCTGTCTGCTGACTACACTTGTGATGTGATGGGTTATGGTATATTAGACTCCTCCCATCACTCTGTGCCTCCACAATGATGCCATGTATGTGCTGTCTGCTGACTACACTTGTGATGTGAGGACCTTCTGCATGAACTTGCTGGGGTCTTGTCATTATTTTTATTGTCTGATGGGGTACCAGAGCAAAATAGTTTGAGGACCCCTGCTCTAATGGATGGTAGGGCATGAAATACCCCCCAAAAAATGTGAAAAACTCATGTCGACAATTTGACTGAAGACCTTCCCATTGTCGACCTAATGTTTGTGTTGACTTTTTCCATGTTGACCTTCAGTGGTCGACCCAATGTATGTCAACCTTAATAGTGTCGACCTACTGACCGTATACCCGTAAAATCTCCCCCCCCCCCCTGAACTCCTTCACAGACAAGTCTCACAAGCGTGTGTGTGACAGACAGATCACCCTGCTGGGTCAGCGGTGGCAGGCTCCAGCTCCTGGCATAGCGGCTCATCTTCTCTCCTGAGGGCAGCAAGCTCTGGCTGCCTAAACACCAGCTCATCTTTTCTAGTGTGGGCGGAGGCTGCAGCACATGTCCTCCGCTTTTCATCTTCTGTGGCGGCTCCGTGAATGTGGCACCCGCCTGCTCGCACATCTGCTTTTCAGAAACATGGCGCAGAACACATAAGGGCCACGTGAATTAAATGGCGTCCGCTTAACAGGGGGTGGGTGCTGTTATGATGGAGACAGACGTGTATGGCTGGCAGAGGGCAGAATAAACTTGCGGGCATATAATTAGAGGCAGCCTCTGGGCAGCAATGGGGAAAAAGGCAGATAAAAGCAAAAAAACAATTTACCTTACACCCGGAAAACCTCGTAAACCTTTCTCCAACAGGGGCAACACTTTTCATGCAGGCCGCCACTCCTCACTGCTCCACACGTCCTCTCCCACAAGATGCAGTACTGCAGCTAAATAGATTAGAAGGGCGGGGCTAAACACGTGGGCGGAGTGAAACAGGGTGGAACAAAATCGAGAATAAAAAAGGGAAATAAAATGGAGCGCAAATAAAATATATGCAATCGGTGATATTAAAAAAAGGGATAAAATGGGCGTGAGATTAAAAAAGGGGAATAAATGGACGTGATAATTAAGATCAACTACAGCAGATTAGACGTCTAAAGAAAAAAAACATTTGAATAGCAAACCTGACCCTGGAGGTTATTCTGGTCGGAGCGGCCAAACGTGCGTACGTTCGCCATTACCGCACGCTAGCCGTACGCGGCCGTTAGGGTTAAGTCCACCCACAAATCAGCCGCTTACGTACGGGCAGAAATAACGTAGAAGGGGAGTGGCGTACGAATGAGCGTACGGCAACGTACGCGGACGGGCCAGCCCTTGCACTCAGACAACAGGCGTACAACTGAGCGTAAGGCGCCGTGTACGGCCGTCTTTCCTCCGTCTCCCCACCGACTTCTTGCGGAGATCTGAGCGTACGCCAGTTTGCACGGACGGGTCCCTATTGTTTTCAATGGAAAACTCAGCTTATGTCACCGCTCGTGAGAGTGAGCGTACGTCCGTGCACGCTGGCATACCCTTCACATATATGGACCTGCAAATCTTGCCTTTCAACTAGAATTCTGACAATTAATTAATTAATTATTCTAATTGTTATTCAATTATTGTTTTCTATTAACTCAATTGAAGATTGTGTGGCAAATAGTGGTCATGGCCTTCAAACATTGCATAAACATCCTTTGTAGGTGTTAGATGTGGTTTATGTTATTGTATCCTAAATACAAAACCTATGTTAGTATTAGAGTGAACACGTTGACACATGTCGACTTGTGTAGATTGAGTGTGCTACTGCGTAAAGTCTATGAAAGCACGTAGTGAATGTGTCTGTTTATCAAATACCTACCTTAGCGTATAAAAAGATTCTTACCTTAAATTAAACAAACCTTTAAATGTAGAGAAGTATAGAAAGATAAGCTTCCAATGTGTTTGAGTGCTGTGTGTGGCTTGCAGGCAGTGAAATCATGGTTTGGAGTTAATAGACTGCAGCATTGCTTATTACATTCAGGTGTATGTGTTTGAGTAGTAATCAGCGTTAATTAGCCAACTCAGGCGCACGCTGGCATGCGGTATCTGTAGGGGTGGTTTGAGCTGGCGGTTGGCGGCCGCCTGTTTGGTGTCCGAAATGAACGGTGCCTTAGTCGATCGTGCGGTAGTAGCACCGCTCATTTTTGGTGCACACCCCTGTGTACGCCCATATTTACACCCATTTTCCCTCATTATTTCGGCCGCTCCCATCAACACGCCCCTATGCCGCCCCATTACCCGTACACTCGCGTACAGGTTTTTTCGCACGTTGAGACACCGGCCGTAAGCGTTGTGGGGTGTTCGCGCCGGCGCATTAGCGTATCTGCACATGCGCAGATCGTGAAAAACCCCGGGACGTTACGCGTACGGCCCGGACGCTCCAACCAGAATAAGGCCCCCTGATAGCAAAAGACGTCAGATGCGTGAATTTGAAAGGTGTGAAAAAAATTGATGCCCAAAAGTAAACATTTGAATACCCCCCAATGAGTCACTACACCAGATGACACCAACCCTAGTGGCACCTCAGGTGTGTATGAGTCTTCAGGCTGTGGGAGAAGACGCTAGCCTTAGGCTGCAGGAGAGGAGGTGTTAGGTTGTGGGGGTGGTGCTAGGTGGCATAGAGTGAGGTTTGGGATAGGCTGCAGGCAGGACTGCCATCAGGAATTTTGGGGCCCGGGGCTCATTTTCAGTCCGGGCCCCCCCTCCTCACTTGACTTTACCATAACCCATCTCCTGCTCCCCCATCTCCTCTTCCACTGAGCTGCAGCATGGAGGTCCCGGAGCGCTGACTTCTTCAACGCAGGATGTCGGCAGTCAATTAAAATACAGCACCAGCTGGTGAGCCAATCAGAGCTTGCGTACCAGCAGCCACTCTGATTGACAGCTCTGATTGGTTCAAAAGCCAGTGCAGCATTTTAATTGGAGGCTGGCATCCTGGGATGAATCAGCCTGTGCCCTGGGACCTGCTTTTTTTGAGTGCAGTGCAGTGGAGGCAGTCGGGGGGTTACGGTGGGCAAAATGAGCTGCCCAGGTCCTTCCAGAGGCCGGGGCCTGGGACAGCTGTAGCCAAAGCACCCCCCTATTGGCGGCCCTGGCTGCAGAAGGAAAGGTAAGTCTGCAGGAGATGAGGGTTAGTATTAGGATGTGTGTGTGTGTGTGTGTGTGTGTATGTGTGTGTGTGGTTAGGTTGCATGGGGTGAGGTTTGGATTATTCTGTGCAAGGGGAAATTGTTATTATTAGGACTTAGCATTACTCATGGATAGAACTGTTGCAGGATTACATGTCCCCCCACCTGTTTATATTGTTTATTGTTTATACTGTATGCGGTTTACTTGTTACCCACCTGGCTGCTGCACAGCAAACCGGAAACAAATTCCTAGTATACGCAAGTATACCTGGCCAATAAAGCTGATTCTGATTCTGAACTCACTGCCATTGGCAATCAGACCTGGGATACAACTCTGGAGCCACCAGACTTGCTGACCAAGTTAAGCCACCACTGAACCACCAGTAACATTTTGTCAGCATGGTAATTATGTAGACAATACATCCGTGTCTGCATGATAAATGTCATGGCATTATCCTCAAAATGCCTCGGCATGTCAACATACAACATATAAGACCATGTCGACATTCTTAGAATGTTGTAAGATATACCCAATCCCTACTCTCTCAACATGAAATGTTGTAACTTGATAAATACCAAGGCTCTTATGCCGCTGCCCAGATAACATGAAAGGACAGGGAAATGTTCTCCATAAACAAGAAATCAGTGGGGATGCCGAACATTTCCAGAGATTTTGATATTGGATTGAACTACCCTGTTTTATGGGCCAATGAATCTAAAACATATTGAAATCCATTTCTGGTTCGGCTTCTGTAGTGTACGTTTTATAACTGCCAAGCTGCTCAGCTCGAGTTCAAACTCGAAATTAGAGTTCAAAGTGTCCATTCACTTCTCACAGCGAGAAGACTTCAAAGTACACTATAAAACGTTGCATTTTCTGCCTGTTCCCCTACAGGTCGGTACAATTTGTAGGACTTTCATACTATTAAGTTTTTTTTTTTCAGACAGCAAATATTACTGTGATTGAACTGACAATTATCCGTTTACATGGAAACTCTTCCCTTCATATAAATAACAGTAAACTGGAATCTCATGTGTAAACTTTGCTTCACACGGAGATTTGTTGGTACCACAATATTCATGCACATGGACATAACACACAATCACCAGGCCCCATAGAAAAACTAGGAACTGAGGGGTATATGTACAGGATAAAAGTTTGGAGAGAGCACCAGTGGCACAAGCCTGTAAAACGTGGCTTTGCTGCTTTTTCGCTGCTGCTAGCTCCATATGTTCAGTGCGCATGCCACTGACCCCGCCGCTGCTGGCTCTCCCAAGCCACCGCGGGGTCTGCAGCGCTATAAGTATGCCGCTGGAGAGTACCAACCAATCAGGTCATAAGTAACAACCATTTTCCAAGCACAGCCTGAAACATGGCATGTAGGAGTTGATTGGTTGGTACCTCCCTCCACTATTTCTGCCACAGTTCTTCTACATGTGTCCTGAAAGGCCAAGCAGGTCTTTATTATGTTTGATCAAGCCAATCGCAAATGTTTACAGTTGAGCCTTTGAAAGTTAATAGACCAGTATCACCATGCGCCCCCTTTCCATTGGGCACATCCTGTAGTAGCCACATGGGTTGCTGCTATGGTACAGTAGTGATGTCACTATTCCCATATAAGATTGTCAGTTGCCTCATATAACAAAGAGAGGACCCTGCACCTTACACTATATAACTCTCAGTCATTACCTGCCTCCATCAGCACACCTATCTCATGGAAAAACAATAAAAAGTACACCACAATATATATATAACAGCTGGAACATGGTCAATCCTGATTACTTTACTCGATTAAGCTACAAATTGTAGATTTTTTTTAATATTTTGTGACTACTGGGTACATTTACTAAGGTTGTGTCGGTCCGAGTTTGTATTTTTGGGCATGTCCGGTCGGATTTTTAAACACATAGATTTACTAAAGTATGGATTTATAGAAGTTGAGATGTTTTGGGAAATTTACTAATGGGGCCTTCACACGTAGCGATTTTCTGAGCGTTCTGAGTTATGCTAGATTGCTCACAACGCTCAGCACATGTGCAGGCAATACCTTTTGTACTAAAACGCATCACATTGCTTCACTGTTGTAGCACATTGTATACACTATTAACTAATTACATAATATAGTTTAGTCCTATGCAGTTCAAATCGCATACAAATTAAATCGCATATCATTGCATAGCACTGAAGTTCAAATTGTACAGCACCATTGTACAGATGTAGCGGGATTCATCTTTGCAGGTGATGGCGTCGCCATCGCCATCCCCTGCCCCGCCGCCATCTGTATGCCGGTGCGCGCGCGTCCCCTTCCGACGGTGCTGCCCTCGGTCGCCCGGTGCCCACACCCCCCGCAGTGCCTCACCCCCCCCGCAGTGCCTCGGGTCCCACCCAGCCCCCTCGAGCGGGAGGCGGACAGTGTGGGGGACGCACGCGCGTCTCAGTCAGATAGAGGTGCCGTGTTGCTGGCGGATCGCCAGCAGCATGTTGCTGGCGGTTCGCCAGCATCAACGAGGCCAGATTCATCTGTATAGTTCAAACCGCAAATGCAGGGTCACACCGGGACTTTGAAATGGTTCAGTCCCGGTGCGACCCTGCTTGTGCACTCTGATTACATTGCATCAGCAAACCGGCAATATTGCCATTTCGCTGAAGTCGTCCAGGGGCGCGGCAGAGTGGCACAGCGGCAGGGGAGGACACAGCGATTAGAGATGGCGCTGCTCCAAGAACTGCCTCCTCTAAAGTGTGAGCGGGAACCAGGTGGCTGGACTTGATTAACCCATTCAAACTGCAAAGAAACACGGCAATAAACTGGTAAAAGCCCTTCTTTTTAACCGGTTCGTATTGTCGTGTTGCTACAGGTTTGCTGTAACTGGTAACACTTTTCACATCGCTCCAAAAACCGGCAAGAAACCACCATAACCCTGGTAATTGGGTGCGATGTGAAAGGGGTATTACTCATCAGCAGGGTATTTTGCGTATGTTTATAATATAAATTAGAGATGAGCGGCGGGCACTTTTTCAGGTTTTGGATTTGGATCTGGATCTCCCTTCGTGTTTTGGATCTGGATTGATTTTGGCAAAACCACCCTTGCGGGTTTTGGTTTTGGATCTGGATTTTTTTGGAAAAATGCTAAAAATTGCTAAAATAACAGAATTTGTGCCTGTTTTTGCCCCTAAAGTATTATTGACCTCAATAACATTAGTTTCCACTCATTTCTAGTCAATTTTGATCACTTCACAGCTCACAAAATTGTTTTTATTGACTGTAGTTGGGCCAAAAGGTTATACCGAGGTAGCTGGATGACTAAGCTAAGCGACAGCAGTGGGCATCACATACATGTGGACCTTACACTTCCAACCTGGCACATCTAGGAAGCAGAGCGGCACTGCAGGGGCAGACAGGGTGGCAGTTTAATAAATTACCCCCCAAAAAAGAGCAACAAATACAAAGAGGTGCAAGATGAAATTACACTGGACACTACACAGTTACACTGGACACTGGATATAGTCTGTCACACTGGACACTGCATATAGTCCATCACACTGGACACTAGATATATGCCGTCACACTGGACACTAGATATATGCCGTCACACTGGACACTAGATATATGCCGTCACACTGGACACTTGATATATGCCGTCACACTGGACAATGGATATAGGCCATCACACTGGACACTGGACACAGGCCGTCACACTGGACAATGGATATAGGCCATCACACTGGACACTGGACACAGGCCGTCACACTGGACACTGGATATAGTCCGTCACACTGGACACTAGATATATATGCCCTCACACTGACCAATGGATATATGCCATCACACTGGACAATGGATATATGCCGTCACACTGGACAATGGATATAGTCCGTCACACTGGACACTGGACACAGTCCGTTACACTGGACATTGGATATAGTCCGTCACACTGGACACTAGATATATATGCCCTCACACTGGACACAGCCCGTACAGCCTGTCACCCTGGACACAGTCCCTGGACAATGGACACAGCCCCTGGACAATGGACACAGCCCCTGGACACAGCCCCTGGACAGTGGACACAGCCCCTGGAGAGTGGACACAGCCCCTGGAGAGTGGACACAGCCCCTGGAGAGTGGACACAGCCCCTGTACACTGGACACAGCCCCTGTACACAGCCCCTGTACACTGGACACAGCCCCTGACACACTGGACACAGCCCCTTGTATTATGGACACTGCAGCCCCTGTACACTGAGTGTACAGTCAGCAGCACTGCAGCCCCTGCGTGTGAGCACTGCAGCACCTAGTTTACAACAAAATAAAAAATCAGTCACTAAATAAATCACAGCACAGGGCACGGAGCCCAGAGCACGGAGCACAGATCCCAACCACCCTCTACCCTCTCCTATAATGGAGTGAAGATGGCGGGGCACGCGTGCGTCTTATATAGATTCCAGATCCCGCGAGGATCCGACAGCGCGATGATGATGTTTTGCCTCGCTTTCGGTCCGGAATTCAGGCGGGAACTCCCGAGCCGGCTCGGATCCTGACTCAGATCACCATATTCGGATCTGTCGGATCCCGGAGATCTGGACCCGCTTATCTCTAATATAAATAGATATTCACACAATGATAATGCCTTTAATAGGGGCCAAATCAGCTGAATTCATATGTGTAACTCAAACATGGCAGAATATGTATTCTGATTGCCAGCATCCCATCCGATGGTTTAATCAATTTAGGTGTAGTATTACAATTCCAAAAATATTTTACACATTTCTGCACCCTTACCTGGTTTAAAAACATTAATCACTCATATTGTACATGATATATTTGCATGTGGCTATTTATGATTAGGATGAAGATAAAGCCAATATACTGTACATATGTATACAGTGATAAAGAAATTGTGTAGTGGAAACACACACTGATTGAACGGTTTTGTTTTGGCAGGGTTACCCCGCAGGCCTGTAACCATTTCAAAGTAAGATGGTCACTAACTGAGACCTTTTCTCTAGCTACAGGGCAGCTACTGTATTCCAGCATCGGTCATACAGACAAATTATCCAGACAGACCTTATATAATCTAGACTCCTCCTCCCTCTCCCAGACTGACAGGCAATTGACACTCCCACTTTGGGCTGCTCTGTTTTATTTACTCACATACCTTCAGCTGTGCCAGGCTGTGTGTTTGTGTGTGTGTGTATCAGGTGTATCCCTTATCCAGATACCCATTATACAAATTATTCTGAAAACCATAGTTTCCAGAATCTACTTTTCTTTTTTTTACTAAAAGCGCTACTGGGGAATATAAAATATTCCCCAGTAGTGTTTTGAAATATAAAATTATTCAGAAATACAGAATAATCTGTTATCCAAAGTACTTCTGGTCCCGAGCTTTTGGATAAGGGAAACTCAGCCTGTGCCGTTAAATCAGGGTTGGAGAATTAGAGATCTTGTTGTTTCTACTACTGTACTTAAATGGTGGATTTTACATGCTGGCAGCGGGGATCTCGATGCACAAGTCCGGATGGATCGCCTCTCCGCCAGCTCTCGCCAGCGAAGGGGATCTGGCGAGAGCTGGCGCTGAACGAAAGTCGCTATATCTGTCATTAGCATATTTTTGCAAACCTGTTGTATACAAAAACTACGCACGCAACTACATATACTTCTAAATCAAGCCAAAAATGCCATAAAATAACAAACGAATGATAATCCCTGAGCTGCTCGTATCTGAACATCACAGAAAAATTGAATGGGGTACTTATAAATGATTTATATACAGTGTCTTCAATACTACTGCATAATCAATATTTCAAATTAATTCCTTATGTGCAGGATGATTTATTTGCATGGCAAAACGGGTAAAGACAACTAATCATTAATCCATTGGACAGATACTAATCTGACAATGCTTTATGAAATGTAGCAGTCGTGAAGCACATTTACTGGGTAATGAGTTTGTTTAACACGTACGTGACAAGTTATAATTCGTCTAAGCCTCTAAAGAAAAGCAGAGCAAGACGTTATACTTTTAATACATATCGTGTGTATATAGTATTGTCTGTATATTATACCTTTGAGTACCAAGTGAATTTTGCCAAAATAAGTGTGACATTTGGCAACCATTTTTATTCATCATAAAGACATACTTGACTACTTTTGAAAACTAGTTTCAGGGAGATTATAGCTGGTAGCAGAATTTTGCACCGCGCCCCATTGGTGTCATGCTCCACCCAAAGGGGTGTGTCTAGTTCCATATATGGAGAGATTGTGAAAGAGATTGTGAATGTGGCACCTAGAAGCGTGGGTGTGTACTGCTACATCTGAGAGGAATCTTTTAAAATGACTTATATATAAATGTAGATGATCCCCGAAGCAGTTAGTAAGAGCTACTGTACTTGGTAAAGTGCTGGGAAATGGTGCTGATGGTTCAATGTAAATGTATCGGTCTCTCATTCCTTTTTTCCCAAAAAATGTAACAGTGTAATGTGGGCCAGGGGACATGAGGGAGATTGCTAGACTAATGAGGGAGAGAGGGAGATTGCTGCTATTTCAGGGAGTCTCCTGCAGAATGCAGGAGGGTAGGTAACTGTGATGTAACAGTGTAATGTGGGCTAGGTGACATGAGGGAGATTGCTAGACTAATGAGGGAGAGAGGAAGATTGCTGCTATTTCAGGGAGTCTCCTGCAGAAAGCAGGAGGGGAGGTAACTATGATGTAACAATGTAATATGGGCTAGGTGACATGAGGGAGATTGCTAGACTAATGAGGGAGAGAGGGAGATTGCTGCTATTTCAGGGAGTCTCCTGCAGAAAGCAGGAGGGCAGGTAACTGTGCCTGTAGAAGCCTATCCCGCTATTGTTTATCATCCACAGTCACAGCTGTTATCATTACTGCCCCCAATTACACCAGCTCCATGCTGAATGCCAAAGGCAAAATATTGTTTCCACAACAAACGACCAATCTTTGGGCCAGATGCACTAACCTTTTAAAGTGATAAAATAGAGAGTGATAAACAACCAACCAATCAGCTCCCGCCTGACATTTTTCAATGCACATGCGCAGATGGACTCCCGAGTCTCAGACCCAGAAGTCCAGCGCCGGCGCTGCATCGCAAGGGACAGCTCTTATTGCAAGAGCTGTGCCTTGCATTAATGATCGCATGTGTTAAAGCATATGCGATCATTAAGAATGCGGTGGCCGGCAATACAGGGCAGCGGATGTTAGAACATCCCGCCCACAGTCTGTGACATGGCAGGTAGGAGCTGATTGGTTGGCTGTTTATCACTCTCCATTTAATCAGTTTTGAAGCTTAGTGTATCTGGTCCTTTATCTGCATGCTGTAAACAAGCACTGAAGTCAGCCGATAAGCCCACGGAAATCCCACGAGACAAATCAGTTTCATGATATTATATGGTCACCTCCCAGTCGTACCCATTTCATGGATAGTGTGGCCTGTCATGATCAATCCATATGTACTGGCAAACTGTAAAGTGGGTGTGGCCTCATAATGTGGGGGTGTGGCCTTGTCAGAAGTCCCTGTTTATATCAGTGTGGGGGACATCCCCACAATCCCCCAAAGATGCTGAGGCTCCTCCTCAGTGACAGTTGGATGTCAAAGCAAAGCACTTGGTTCCCTGTCACTGTGAAGGGTGACACCCTTGTTCTATGCTTGTTAGTGATCACCTATCCTGATGTACTGTCGGAGGTAAAGATCTTAAGGTAAATACACAGAAATGTAGGTGTCCCCTGCAATGGCGCCCAATTAAACAGGAGAAAGAGTACAACCCTATAATAAGGGGATCGATCCTCTTCTCCGTAGGGTCTTATAGGGTTGTACTCTTTCTCCTGTTTAATTGGGCGCCATTGGAGGGGACACCTACATCTCTGTGTATTTGCTTTGTAACTCTTTGTGGTGTAGGCTCATTACTGTTGGGTGTACCCACCGGAGGCTGCCTGGCGCTTCCATTTAGCCAATCCACTCTCTTTGTTGTAAAGATCTTATGGTGACTGCCAGGTGTTTACGTACATTGTGCTACAGTACCAGCTGGGCAGCCTGAGGACTAAGCGCCTTATTCTAGTTCACTCTTTCTGACAAAATCCTTCTTAGATGGACAAAACCATATGCACTGCAGGGGGGCAGATGTAACATGTGCAGAGAGAATTAGATTTGGGTGAGTTATTTTGTTTCTGTGCAGGGTAAATCCTGTCTGCTTTATTTTTTCACTGCAATATAGATCTCACTTTGAAGTAAAACCCGACCCAAATCTAATTCTCTCTGCACAAGTAACATCTGCCCCACCTGCAGTGCACATGGTTTTGTCCATCTAAGAAGGATTTTGTCAGAAAGAGTGAACTAGAATAAGGCCCTAAGTCTCCCCTGGTCAGGACCTGGGTAGAAGTCCCATGTAAAGGTACATGGGTTAACCCCTTTTTGCAGCGGTGTAAAAGGGAGATCTCCCTGTAATGCTCCACAGCCACAAAGAAAGATCTGCCTAAAACTCCTACAAGATGTATAAATTAGTGTGACTTGATATTACGTAGAGTCAGCAGTAATGTATTTTGCAGGACCATTTGTATTTTAATTTCTGACTATTAATATCCATAAAACGGACTAGAATGGAAATTCTTGGAATACGCCAACGCACAGACTCGGCACTTTTCTGCCGGCTCTGCATATTGCTGACGCATGTAAATACGCGCACCTTAATGGCGCTCTTTAGATCTAATGAGATACATTATGAATCATTTGACGTGAGACATCTTTTTCTCTACAGACATCTCTTTGAAACACTCATAGTAAAATGATAAACAATTTCCGAAGAGCCGAATATAGAATAATATTTCCCCGCGAGAACCTTAGAGCGTAACGCAAATCAAAGTGTGTCAAGATAGGGGAAGAAGAATGAAAGCGACCCCCTGTAATGTAATTCCCAGTGGGCGCATATGGTGAATGTGGAACATTTGGAAAAGCTTTTAATGTACTGTTATTTTGTGGCCTTTATTCCCAATGCTACAGTAGGTGATGCTTGCTTTATGCATCTGTGTGATACTAATAGGCTTTTCTCCTTAAAGCATCACATGTGCATATACAATGACTCATGCATTTGGGAATTAATTAAGCAAATGACACAACTCTAAGGTTGGGCACACATTTCAAGACATTGCAAATAACACAATTGGTCCAATTCAGACCTGCTCGCTCGCCTGCCACCCCGTCGTCGGTATTCCTGTGCAGGGCTGCGAACACACATCCGTTTCCCCGCACTCAGGAAAATTCCTTCAATGGTTACTTACCATCAAAGGATTTCTCCTCCTCTGCCCAGTGCTAGGGATGGCCATCGACCATCGATGATTTAAAATCATCGCTGGTTTGTGGCCGATGTCGAATACTTTTGCCATCGATGTGGGAGTACCAGATGTTTTCCCTACATCGATGGCAAAGGAGAAGCGATGTTTCCTTTTTTTCTTCTTCAAGGTGCCGGGACATGGAGCATAGCTCCGCCCCCTGACACCTGTGTTCTGATTGGCCCACGGGCCATTCAGTCAAATATAATGGATGACCATCGATAGCTAAAACTATCGATGGTTATCCATCAAATGGCTGGGTGCAGAATTGCCATAGTTGGCAACCATCGATGCTGTCTGCACCAATGGCCATCCCTACCCTGTGCTTGTAGCCACCACGTGACCCAGGAGTCACTCTGCGGCTGCTTGTATTTCGGCAAAATTGGGGCGGGTGCTGACGTCATGAGCAGGCAGGAGAACGCAGCATTCTGACGGGCCCACCCCGGAACGCCCCCTTGTCTGTCAATCAGGCTGTGAGCTCCTTGGCAAGGAAGAAATTTGCCAAAGGTGCCAGCAGCCGGGCCCTGTACATGTGCATTAACAATCATGCGCTTGCGCAGTAGCCCGCCATCTGAATCGGCCCCAATGTCATTCATGATTTCCTGAACTCCCTTGAAATCCTAGAAAAACTATATAGGGCCCAATTCAGACGTAGGGCTGCGAATTCTGTGCGTGTGCGCGGGCTCCCCTTGTGAACAGACCATGAAAAGGCTAGCCTCGCAAGGTGATTGACAGGTGCAGGGCATCCCAGAAAAAAATACAGGCTTTCCCCGGACGTTGGGAGGGATGACATCAGCAGCAGCCTCATTCTCCCACTGCCTTCACCGCGCTGAGTGAGTCTAGGCGTACTCATCGCTGCGGGCAAGGGAAAAATCTTTTGATGATGAGTGATCTGCGATGGCATTCACAGCTGTTAGCAGTGGTGGTGGTGGTGGGGGGGGGGGGGGGGTGCTCGGCAGGACAGCGTTAACCTGGAGGTCGGTATCGGGCCCATAGTGAAATACTGGGTGATTTCACAAAATATATCGTCAATGTCCACATCCATGAGTGTAGCTGTCATTGACGATATCTTCAGATTGTGCTGCCTGTACAGACCACAGAGGACATCACTAAAGACCCGCAGGACCGCGCCTCATTAATGATATAGAGCAGGCATGTCCAACGTTGGCCCTCCAGATGTTGTTAAACTACACATCCCAGCATGCTTTGCCACAGTTTTGCTATTAGAGAATGCTAAAACTATTGCAAAGCATGCTGGGATGTGTAGTTTCACAACATCTGGAGGGCCAACGTTGGACATGCCTGATATAGAGCCTAATTCAGCATTGACAGCTAATTAGTGAATTTGCAAATCAATTATCATCGAACAACTGCAACTGCGTACCGTATGCATCACACAAGCCTGAGGGTGAATAGTAACAAAGTGCATATTGATCATAAACACAATCCCCATCATGTACCCCTACATTTTACACCCCCCCCCACCCTCATTCAATGAGTCCCGTCACAGCACCTTTTATGCCCACCCTACAGTACTCCCCCCACCAGCAGCAATAAAATAACTTATTTTTATTGTGGTCTCAGCTACTTATCTGTTCCTATCCTGCCCTTCTTCTGGCTGGATGGCGGCTTTCTCCCTGCAGTGGCGTACAGCCCGGTTCTTCTGACGCACGCACTAGCTCAGTCTCACTTGCTAAGAGGAGTTCACTTAAAGAGGGCTACCGGCTACTCTAACATAGTAGCAAAGTAAAAGAGCAGCCAGAAGTGTACAGCTGCCGCCACTATGTATGTCCTCCATAGCTGCCATTATGCTTGCCTCCTTCAGCCAGCCATGTATATGCAAAGCATGGCTGCAGATGGCCCTGTAGCCCTAAAATTGTACCACTAACAGCCCGGGGGGGGGGGGCAGATAGCACCTTGCCCCCCGACCCAGCCGCCACTGTTTTCTTCATGGGAACAAAGAGGTGAACTGCAATTTAGGTTAAACTTTTATGGTCAAATATAATTGTCTCTGAGTTCAGCGGCCACGGGGTTTTCTAGACGTACTTGGAGGTTGTTTTAAAGGGACCTTGTAAATGATTGCCCCTTTAAAAAAAAATCTGAGTTTGGCTGCCATCCTGCACAGCCACCGAACTCGGAGGCTATTACATTTGGCTGATGGGATTCTAGTAGACAGTTAAAGCTATGTCCTTGGTTTAATGCTCCGCAGTACAACTCTGTAATTCGGTCAGGTACAAAATGACGGCAGGCAGGCCTAACCCTAACCTCCCCCTACCACAGCCTAATCCTAATTAGAGATGGCCATCAACCATCAATGATTCAAAATCCCCCAACACCATAAAGCCCCTCCCCCAAGCTCTGATTGGCGCACAGGCCAGTCAGTCTAATAAAAGGGATGGCCATTGATAGTTAAAGCCATTGATAGTCATACATCACGTAGTATGCTACCATCAAGGGTCATTTTCACTAATTCCATAGCATTGATGGCCATCCCTATTCCAAATCTCCTCCTCCCACCACAGCCTAACCTTAACCTCCCCCTAACACTATCCTTCCCAACCCACAGCCTAACCTTAATCACCCCCCTTAGTGCCTAGTCCAAAGCCCAGCTCCACTACTTGCCTTTGTGATCTGTTATTATTTTATCCGTTGTGATCCCTCTGTTTTGTCACGTTTCAATTATTTGTATGAGTTAGATGTTACTTTTATTCCATCCATTTTATATATTTTTGGCAGAATCCACCCTGTCTTGATCTATCAAAAGCCAACGGACACAGAATCAGGGAGCCCCGGACAGTTGCCATAGTAACCTGGAATTGACTGGACACGGGGTTGCACATTTTTTTAAGCCCTCAAGAGAAATTGTATAGTGCATTATTATTGCTTTAATGATGGTAGTCAACTTGTTGTGGTGTGGTATAGATGGGATAGAACAGGAAACATTAAAAGCTAATTTCCACTGGAGAAATAAAAGCTACTGCAGGTTGAGTATCCCTTATCCGAAATGCTCAGGACCACGAGCAAATCGGATAAGGGATTTACTTACCTGGACCCCCGATGGTCCCACAGCATCCCCCAGCATCCTCGGCTTCCCCCGGCATCCAGGGAGGCCTTCAGGTTCTTATTCAGCGGTCCCAAGGGTGCATTGTGAAAGTTGGCTTGCACGCCGGTAACATCACTGGCGCACCCGCACATCCACGCACTCCTGGGACCACTGAAGATGCTGAACAAGATCCTGAAGGCCGCTGTGGGCTTGGTAAGTATAAAAAAAGGGGCAGGGTAAAAAAAAAAACCGAAATATTCTAACAAAACACGGTTTTTGGAATATTTTGGATAAGAGATCTCCGGAGACAGGAAACTCTTCCTGTATATACAGTATGCATCACCATTAAGGGGGTATACAATCTGTGCGGACAGGGGAAATATTGTCACTCACCTATTCAATACTGCCGTTAACGACAGCCATCAAGGGTGCCAGATCTGTTTTGTCGGAAACGGACGTGGATTGTCGAATTCACCGCCATTTTTTCACAATCCGCGGCCGTTTTTAGGACGTTCCGTCAGTCGGAAATCCCGGATTGAATAACCCCCATAGTCTATATATATTTGCATAAAAAGCACAATATTAGGAAAAACTCACTTTGCTCAGAAATTCCCACAATGCATGTAAATTAATTACAAGGTAATCTATGAATAATAAGAAACCTTCAACATAATAATTAAGACACAGTTTGGTATGGTAATTATTGATGAATAAACATGTCTTCTATTCTTTATAGTTCCCTCTATACTGTATATTACAGATAGGAAGTCATGTTTTAATGTGTGCATTGCTCCGAAGAATTACAGCATAACATTCAATTCTGAATGAATCACGCCGCACGTTTCCTGGTTAATAAGTTTAAAGAACGGTTTGTGGACCATTAATTAACTTCTTTGAAAAAGGTCACACATAGTGATAGGTCTTGGAAACGGTCTCAAGAAAGAGAACCATATTTAGCTAATGAAAAGCACTTATTATCTAAAGCCTTGCATACTGGGAACACATGCAGAACAGTCCCGAGAGATAAAGCAATTATGCAGACGAGCTAACCAATTAAATGCATGTAGAATAATGGCAGTGAAGGCTATAGTAGAAGCGCAATTAATTCCATTCAATAATATGAAGTTTCACCCTTGTTTGAATGTGCTTCTGAGACTGACTGACAAAACACAGACTTTTATTCTCGAAACTGTAGGTAATGGGATTTTCTTCAGTCATATCTAAAGCAATCATGGCACCATAGAGCATAAATATTTTTTCGAGGCACCCTTAGGCCCAACATTTCTTATTGAGAAATTCTGAAAAAATATTTAATTAAGTAAATTGGGTTTATAGGTCATCCTTAGGGACAGTTATGGGGTGAGGTTCAGGAATTGGTTCTGTTTGTCCACGTGTTATGATTGGTAGCCACCAGCTTAGTTTTGCCTTTTAGTTGGTTCCCAGAATGATGTCAGAAAGCCACGCCCCCCCATTCATTTCATCATTGGACTTCGTCAGTGGGTTGGCTTGTATGTTGTGTATGATGCTCAGGAGCCTCTTAAAGGTTGTGTCTAGATCCACTGTTTTGTGGGCAGGATGTGACGTTAGGTGAGGGTTGGAAGTAGTTAGATGCCCTCACAGCGTTTTGTATTTTATTCATATTTTACATAGGTGCAGTTTATTTTATTGCAGATCGATTGTACCCTCACGAGCTCGATCCGCTCACCGCTCTTCGCTCGCCACAGATTTATTTTCGCCCTCCAGGTATACGTGGACCCAGTGCATGATGGGAAAACTCAAAAAACAGAAGTGGTTCTAGCCACAAATGTATCTTAAACCACTGTATACCAATCAGGGATGTGCGGTGAGGTAAATGGCTGAGGAGTCCCTGGCAAGTACCAGAGTCAGATCTGCACACCATATATGAGCCCAGGGGTACATACCAGCATTATACACATATGCAGCAGTCTATTCTGCTGGAGATTCACTGAGTTTTGATAAGAGATGTACAGAAAAGGTAGCCAGGTGAGGCACTGCCTCACCTGCCGTAGACTTTTACTCCAGAGTTTTGACTATAAAAATGATTAGAATACTAAAAATAAGATTTTTTTATATATATTCTTTGTATTTTTGGTATACTTTATAAACTCAAAACTCTGTCATATATGGTAGTATGACAGGAAAGGTTGTGCCTCACCTGCCTCACCCCACCGCATGCCACTGATACCAATTAATATGTTATGTATGCTCCAGCCTGCGTGTTCATTGGTGCACAGTGGTTTAAGAGACTCCGAAGCTTCATGCAAGTCGCCACCCTGACAAATTCCAATGATGAAATGGTAGGGGAGTGGATTGCAGATCAGGGCCGGCGCCACCACTAGGCAAGTCTAGGCATTTGCCTAGGGCGCCGGCCACTGGAGGGCGGCATTTCGCCCCCCCATGCCACCGGTACCTGTTGTGCCGTCTGGGGAGGAAGGGGTGTCTATGTCGGAATCTGACAGGAGCCCGCGCGGGTACCTGTCCTGCGACGCTTTGTGACCAGCACGGGAACTAGCATATAGCTAACTGCTGATGTTTGCGGATAGCAGTGCCCTTATGCACAATATTCCCAGGCTCTGATTTACGTTCTGCCACTTATACACCTACTGGTCGACACAGGTGTATCACAACCTGGCAGCGGCGGCGGCGGGGGTCCCTGCAGTGAATAATAAATTACAAGCTCTATCCGGCGGCGCGGCAAGTGCTTCTATTTTGAAAACACTGGCCGCACGCTGATTCAGCCAATCAGCGTGCGGCCAGTGTTTCTTCAAAATAGAAGCACTTCCCGCGCCGCCGGATAGAGCTTGTTATTTATTATTCACTGCAGGGACCCCCGCCGCCGCCGCCAGGTACATAAAGCGTCGCAGGACAGGTACCCGCGCGGGCTCCGCCTCCTGTCAGATTCCGGAATAGACACCCCTTCCTCCCCAGAAGGCGCAACAGGTACCCCCCCCCCCACACACACACAATGGCACTGGGG
The DNA here is from genome assembly GCF_055691185.1 of Crinia signifera. Lineage (NCBI taxonomy): Eukaryota > Metazoa > Chordata > Amphibia > Anura > Myobatrachidae > Crinia > Crinia signifera. The sequence continues at coordinate 31,123,207 of NC_139218.1, forward strand.
CGCCCCCACCCCGCCTCGCCTGGGGCGCTCCGGTGCCTTGCGCCGGCCCTGTTGCAGATGCGAATCTGTGACCTGATTCATTCTCCGAGATCAGTGGAGTGGAGGTGTCCCAGCGTGTAAAGGCAATACGGCGTGAGGCACTTCCACTTCTGCTGATGGGCGGTATTGATGAGATTGCTGGTCATTTACATGTTAATGCCATATGATATAGAAGCACACACTGATGAACTACTAAGTATGTATGTGACTGCGCAAATGGTGTCTTGCAAGTTTTAACAGTACAAACATTTTTAGAGTTCAACTGTGTAATATCTGCATTTTAATTGTAAATAAATGTAAGATGTTTTTATTCAGAAAAAAACTTTTTTTCATAGTTTAAAAAAAAAAAAAGTAAAGTACAAATTATAATGTGAACCGAGGTCACTTATGGTAAGATGCAAATTTCCAACCCACAGCATAATCTGGAGTCTATTGATTGTTCATCTTAGAGTGAATTCATCTCTTCCAGGTAATGTAAAGCATTGAACTATGGCCAACAGAATTGATCTGATTGGCCACTCACCTCTTTCTTGTAGGGAGCAATTAGGATAGAGCTTTTTTTTTAATTATTAATGTAATATACATGGCAGCAAAACCAAGAGCCACCATGGGGAGCCACATGCTAGGTAGCAAGTTAGGTCAATACATAAGAAGACATTAAAACACAATGGTACCCAAATATTATTTGCCCACATTGACCAATGGAGAGTACTTCTGGTTAAACCAGCAGGGATGCTCAAGTTAGTGTTTCATACTCAGGCAAATCAGAAATATATATATATATATATATATATGTAATGAATCAAGTTCGTTTTGTAAAACAAAAAGCCGGTGCCCTCCCAGTGGCGCAACTAAGTTTTGGGCGCCCCCCAGCCGTTAGGGGGGGCGCCCCCCGCCGCCGCCCCGCCAAGCACCCCCAATCCCCCGCCGCCCATGCAAACCCCCCCCCCCCCAATCCCCTGCAGCCTTACCTATCGCGCTGGTCCCGGCGGCTCCGTTCTTCTTCTGCTGAGGACCACCACAAAATGGCCGCCCCCATACAGCAGACAGTTTCAGAGAACTGTGTGCTATATGGGGGCGGCCATTTTGTGGTGGTCCTCAGCAGAAGAACGGAGCCGCCGGGACCAGCGAGATAGGTAAGTCTGCGGGGGATTCGGGGGGGTGTAACTATAGCACCGCAGCCTCTGGCGCCCCCACATGCACAGCGCCCCCCCGCGGTGACGGGGGCTGAGGTGCTATAGTTAAGCCGCTGTGCCCTCCGATACACAGTGTCACCACTGTTTGCATATGCATGTGCTGGGGTGCGGCAGCACTCAAAATGATTACAGAACAATACAGTGGTAGTTTACACCAAAGTTTCTGAATAGGAAGGGGTTTGTTTGCAAGAGGCAAACTGAAAGACAAATGTGCCTTTTTGGGCGCACTCTGTTGTATATTAATTATATGATAAGATTATTTATTTAAAACATCACTTTTATTAGACTCTACACATAAAAATTCAGAGGCAATTGTAGCTACTTCGTTATACAGTCAGATCCATATTATACCTCTACTGTCAAAAAGGAATAAACAATATACTTATTCGAGTAGACTTGGAATTTTGTTAGACTTGGAACGTCTCTATGTTGTCTATAAATTTTCAACAGACATAATCCTCATAAACCTTATATTGGCTGCCTTAGTCTGTCACAAAAAAAGTCTATAAATTGCACATACTCTTTTTATTTTTATTATTGATGTATACGCATAACAATATATCTTTTAAAATTTTTTGTAAAAAGTTTTTATGTATTATAATTAAAATATTAGTGTTCGCACCTAGAACTCTCTAGAAGCCCGCGTGAAAAAGTGCTCCCACAGCCGGTGGCTCCTGTGTATCTGCTGTTTGTTCACCTCGCCTATGTTACCTGCCGACTATTCGCCAGGAGTCTCCTCTCTGGTTACTAGGCCGGCCCCTCATTGGCACTGAGAGGTAGTCCAATATATTGGCTCCATAGATAGATTCTCTGTGAAATGTTCTAATTAATGATTTGAGTCTGTGCGGATTCAAATACCCTTTCTTGTATACCAAAGTTTCTGAGCCAAGTGGCGTGAGAAGAACAATTTTGCAAATCTACAAACAGACATAAATACCTTACTGGGCCGTCCGTGCCGACCGCCGCCTCGCGCCCAACAAGTGACGTCACTTGCAGAGAGTTGCTGCGGAACGCACGGAGGGTTCCTGTGCAACGCCGTTGCTAGGCGACAAACCACAACAACTGTGGGGCCACTTTGGCTTCAGCGAATCAAACCTAAAATGGACAATATGCATACAATCATTAAAACATCACCAGACACAGTGTTACAATGATATAAGACATACAAACAACATAAAATCCTCACAGAGCTACAAACACAATTATGTCCGTTGGTGGCCGATCGGTGTACTGGATCCGATATGATTTCCTGGCGGTCGGGATCCCGGCGGTCGGAATCCCGACACTGGAATCCCGACCGCCGAAATCCCGACAAGGGGGGGACATGGATCGCCCCCCCTTGCGGGCTCGCTGCGCTCGCCACACAGCGGGCCCGGTGCCTCGCTACGCTCGGCACGCTATTTTATTCTCCCTCTATGGGTGTCGTGGACACCCACGGAGGGAGAAAGTTTCGGGATTTCGGCGGTCGGGATTCCAGTGTCGGGATTCCGACCGCCGGGATCCCGACCGCCGGGAAATTAACCGCATCCCGGTTTACTGCTGCACGTTATTTAAAAGACCTGTCGGTCTTACCAACAAAATGGCGGCCACACGGGCAGCCTATGAGGGGATACAGTCATATTGTCTACAGCATTTAGGTATAAAGCATTAGGTCTACATCACTAGGTCGACCTGCATTAAGGTCGACCTGCATTTAGGTAGACATGCATTTAGGTCGACATGACTGAAGGTCGACATGACTTATGTCGACTGGGTCATTAGGTCGACAGGGTCATTAGGTCGACTTTTATAAGGTCGACAGGGTCATTAGGTCGACATGGGGAAGGTCGACAGGCAAAAGGTCGACATGGGGTCATTTGACTGTTTTATGAGCCGACATGTGCCGACAGGCGGTATTTCATGCCCTACCATCCACTAGGGCATGGTGGGAGAATAAAATAGTGTGCCGAGCATGGCGAGCGCAGCGAGCCATGCGAGGGGATGCGGTGCTATGTTGACTGTGTCGACGCTTGGAAAAAAAACCATGTCGACCTAATGACCCTGTTGACCTAACACCTGTCGACCTTCAGTCAGGTCGACCTAAATCCAATTCGACCTAATGGTGTAGACCTAATGCTTGTAGACCTAAATGCAGTCTGACGAATTATCCCATTCCCCTATGAGATACACAACATATTTAGTACTGCAGCTAACTCTATGGTGTATTTTAAACTTTTTCCAGAAAACGGGTGGCAAAAAGAGTTTCCCTGGATCATAAAACTGCACGTAGTGCAACCGCTGCACTTAAAGCAACCCAATTTCGGTCTGCCCAAGAAAGTGGGCATTTTTAGAGGGGGAAAGCAGACATTGTTTCTGACTATGAAGTCCCTCAGGCTTTTGCGTTTGGTGTATGAATTCATTAGTGATTATTTTTGAGTGATGGTAATGCCGGGTCAGAGGACACCATAGGCCAGTGTTTTTTAGCCACTTTGGCTATGTCTCTACTGGAAGGATGGAACGAATTGACCCATATTATCTTATCGTCTGTCTTGTTTGCAATTGTTTTAGGCTCTGGTGTACCCCCTTTAGGCAGTCGCCCCAGAACCACTGTGGACCACGGTCCCGGAGGTTCACAAGGAGGGGGGCCAGAACAAGAGGACGAGGAACAAAGATACAGTTCCAACCACATAGACTTCAGACGAAATAATATTCAACTTATCGTCTCGTACCTTGACACAAACAGAAAGCCATGTTTTGTCCAAGGGACTAAACTTCGTTCCTACAACAAGAATTGATCCTTTTGATATAAAAGTAGAACATTTCAAATTACAGAGACAATTAAAGTTACTAGAATTTTTCCGAGGTAGACAACATAATTTGGCAGAATGCTCTCATCCTCCTAAAATTCCAAAGTCGATTAAGAGAACGTCTGAATTTGACCTGCCCACGTTCAACCCATCTATCAAGACCTTCACCAGAATGATTGAAAAGGACATTGACACAATTATAAAGCATCCCAAGTCACATGTTCCCATCTTTTCCAAGGATGAATGGCAAGCCCTGAAAAGTTTGAGTAATGATTCCTCTACAACAGTGAGGGCAGCCGACAAAGGAGGGGGCATTGTTCTTTTGGACACTGCTGATTATGTCCAGGAAATTGACCATCAATTATTGGACACCGAGACTTATTGCATTCTCCCCAGGGACCCTACCGGGGGTTACAAGTTAGAATTAGACAAGATTCTTGGTCAAGCATTAAAGGACGGTTTAATGGATGCATCTACCAGATACAGTGTGAGTGTGGAACATCCCGTCGTTCCAGTGCCTGGCGTAAGGAAACGTTGGAGGAGAGTTTGTTACACTAATGGGGGGAGGTACATGTCAACAGATGTGGACATTGACATCAATTTGATTTAAAAATGTCATGTCCACCTTTTTAAGTGTCTACCATTTTTCATGTCAACCTTTTAACCCTGTCCACCTAATGCATGTTGACCTTTTAGTCTAATAATCTACACCCTTTGAAATATAGATAAAAGTTTCCTATTATTTATTAGATATAACTTATATCTATGATATATTGTGAAAAGGTTCACAAACTCGGGTACTCAGATGAAGACTTTGATGTTTTTCTTCACATCATGTCACAGCATACCAGGTTGATTCTATAAGTGATCATAAATACAGGCAGGCTCCAATGGTCCCTACAATAACCCATACACCCCCGGGCCTATCGCTTGACAACTATTCCACCACCAAGAGCAAGGTGACTCTGCCCTGGAAACGCTTATATCAGGAAATCCCTGGTGCTGCTGATTACACACCTGGGATTCTGCTACTGATTTCAAAACCTGGCCTGGACCTGCGGTAAGATGCTGTCTCTGCCACAATATTTATAAGATTATTTATTTAGAGATAACAACAAGATGAAGTAGCCTCCTTTTTAAAAAATCCTGTTTCAAAAATCCAAAGACTAAATATAGTATAAATGGCACTATAATGGAAACTACTGAGGAAGAGAGGGATCTAGGTGTCACTATTTCAGGGGACTTAAAGGCAGGTAGGCAATGTAACAAAGCAATGAAGAAGGCAAGTCAGATGCTTGGTTGCATAGGGAGAGGTATCAGCAGTAGAAAGAAAGAAGTAATAATGCCACTGTATAGGTCATTGGTACGACCTCACCTAGAGTATTGTGTTCAGTTCTGGAGGCCATATCTCCAGAAGAATATAAATACATTAGAGACTGTACAAAGAAGGGCAACTAAAATGGTGCATGGCCTACATCACAAAACGTACCAGGAAAGACTAAAAGATCTTAATATGTATACTTTAGAGCAGAGAAGGGAAAGGGGGGACATGATAGAAACTTTCAAATATATCAAGGGCTTTAACAAGGTACAGGTGTGAGACATTCTTCACAGGAAGAGGAGCAACAGAACACGAGGACATGCACTGAAACTAGAGGGAGGAAGATTCAGGGGAAATGCGAGGAAGAATTACTTCACAGAAAGAGTAGTAGATAAGTGGAATAGCCTACCATCAGAGGTGGTAGACGCAAATACAGTAGTACAATTTAAACATGCTTGGGATAGGCATATTGATATCCTTACAAAAAAATAAGGATCAAATATGGTTTGAGGTAACATGTTTAAAAAAGGGGCAGACTAGATGGGCCAAGTGGTTCTTATCTGCCGTCAAATTCTATGTTTCTATGTTTCTATGTTTCTTTTTGATTTTTGATCATTCAGAAATATATCTTGGTTGATTTCTTGTTCGCCAGAAGTTAACACTAATTAAAACGAACAGGGGAATTTATCAAAGTAAACAGGAATATCTAATTTCCAGTGCCGACAGACGAGAAGCAAACTAGACTGATTTTAAAGATGGAGGTATCGTTTTTCTGATGCATGAAAAGACTGATCGAAGGAGAACAGCTAAATCCCGGAGGCATTCTGCACAGTTAATTTACTCTCTCACTTGACCTGAACTGTGTAAATTCCTACTACATACAATAGCAATAAAAGTCAAGGAACAAGTTGGAGGTGATTCTTTTATATTGACTATCCTTTTAGAGTTATATTTGTTTTTATTAGGTCATACTGGGTCAGTCTACAGTGTAAAGCTAGGGTCAGGAGGCCATTCAGGCATTTCCAGGCCCTGTCCATCAATGTTGCCAGTTTCGCTGTAGGTTTGTTTCAATCACAGTTTGTATTTATTCCCAATATTAAATCTTTTCAAGGATCATAAACTGCCAATACCCAGAATCCCGCTCCGTAATGACTTTCTCTGTCAATTGCTTATTGCTTTGAGATGTGTTGTTCAGAAATCCAAATTCATCTTGTGGCTCTGAACCAACCCAAAACTCGTCCAGATCACCAGAGGAAATACGATCCGAACCGAATCCTGGTTTTCTCATGATTCGGAATTTAGATTTTAGATTAAAATTTTCAGTATTGTATTTAATGATTTTTAGCTTTTTCTATCGATTGTTATCAACAATTATAGTGATTTTTTTTTTATCAATTTTTTTTTTAAAGTCAAATCAAAAACTGATTCTGAACCGAAACACTTGAGTTTGGTTTTGCTAAACACGAGGATTCGGTAGAACCAAAACTAGAATGCGGGAGTCCTGGCATATCTCTATTATTGATAGGAAGATTTTGGGATCACTTTTGAAGTAATTCATGTAATTAAGGTAGAACTGTAACCTGATATTTATATTATAACCATATTAATAGTCACAAGAGTTATTTCACTATAACAAGTGACCCCTGGATAAACTTAAATGGAAATTAAAATATAATGACTCTAGATATGATCTACTAGTAAGTCTACTTAAAGCTAATGCTTCAAAAACTTGCGAGCAGGGCCCTCCTACCTCTGTGTCTCTTTGTTTCTACCTAGTTTGTTTAATCACTGTTGTTTCCAACTGTAAAGCGCAATGGAATATGCTGCGCTACATAAGAATCTGTAAATAAAGAAATACAAAGCTAGTAGATTTTGTTTCACTTGCTGACTAACAGACACTATTTTAAAAACGCATTACATTAGTTTTACAAAGCACCAAGATGTCATCGCTTGTCCACTTTTGACCTGGGTACTAAGCAACCAGGCTGGAAAAAATTTGGAGGACTCTGAGACCCAGGAGCGCTGCTGGGGAGACCAGAGAGGGCTGGGATTGGCTTGTGTGCCATGTGACCTGACACGAGGAGAGGAGCGACAGTGTGCTGCATAGAGATCAGAGGAGCCTGTGCATAGAGCAGCAGAGTACAGAAGCTGGGATCAGCACTTTACCTGACCTCACGCTGACAGAGTGGCACAGACAGTGACAGGGAAGCAGGGAGACCTCCTGCGTTTGGACCAGCAGCAACATGGAGACACCCACACTAGCGCACAGGGAGGAGAGAGAGCTGACTGTGAGCACCTCAGAGCAACCTTACATATGCTTGCACCTTACACATCTTTTGATGGTCCATCCATTCGCAACCACTGTGAACGTACGTGCCTTGCAAATGGTGGGCCGGCGTACCACCATTCGAAAGGTGGGATCTGGTTCACTCGCAAGGATGCGAATTCGCAACCGAGCAAATGAACCAAAAATAACCCCCTAAATCAGTGGTTCCCAAACTTTTTGAATCATGGCACCCTAAAGTATCAGAATATTTTTCACGGCACCCCTAGGCCAAAAGTTTGTTACTAATTTCAGGAAAAATACTAAATTAGTTGTGATTTACATGTTTTTCTTAGGTCCACTTATGTGGTGAGAAACTTGATTCACTTTTGTTTACCCACACATTCTTAATTAGAAGCCAAAAGCACTGATTTTGCCTATTTCATTGGCCATAAATAGCTTGAATTGATTCTTATTTTTTTTTAGAAGTTACAGGGCGGGATGTACTATGACAAAAATGCGGTAAAACTCCTGTTTTACCGCATTTTCAAATTTACTAAAACCCGGCCGCACTTCGGCGGGCAGGGTATCGCCACCTTTGGGTGGCAATACCCTATAGAAGCCTATGTGCTTCTATCGCCGGACGCTGCCCGGCTTCTGCACCCCCCTCCCCTGTCCTCCGTGCTGCTCCTCCTCCCCCAGCAGCATGTTGCAGCCGGGGATGTCCTTCCGGCTGCAGGGGGGAGGAGGAGATGCCGGTGACGCCGCAGAGCCCAGGAGCTGACGGAGACCCCTGTCACCGCACTGTGATGCCAGCCGCATATGTTAGTACATATGCGCTGGTATCGCGGCAGCCTGGCGGCGAGGGACGGCGCTGTAGCCAATTTCAGCTTACTTGATTAGTGCCTGAAGTTATTTCATGTGGTTGGCACACCCTTTTCTTTCATCTTTTCTTATATAGTCTTTATAGTGTGTGGACCAATCACATGGGCCGCGCTATTATAGTACCCAAGGCGGTGCACCTTTTTCTTTGAAGTCTTTATAAGTGTTACAGAGTTTAATCACGTAAAGCAGTGGTTCCCAAACTTTTTGAATCACGGCACCCTAAAGTATCAGAATATTATTCGCAGCACCCCTAGGCCAAATGTTGGTTACTAATTTCAGGAAAAACATTAAATTAGTTGTGATTTAAATATTTTCCTTAGGTCCACTTATGTGGTGAGAAACATGATTCACTTTTGTTTACCCACATATTCTTAATTGGAAGCAACAAGCACTGATTTTGGCTATTTCATTGGCCATAAATAACTTGAATTGGTTCTGAACCATCAACCTGAGGCACCCCTGCAAGTGCTCCAAGGCACCCCAGGGAGCCTAGGCGCACAGTTTGGGAACCACTGACGTAAAGTATTTACGGCCAAGAGTGTGAACCTCCATTGCATAGAAACTGTGCCATGGTGATGTGTCATAAATAAATCTGTAATCGTGAAGAATTTGTTGTCATTTATCAATCCAGCTTTACCAATGCTGGTGTTACTTATCTCTCTGCAAAGACAAAATCTCAGAAACGACTAGTGAAGAAACGGTAAGGCACACACACGAACATAAACTCACCATCGGGTATCCCCAGGCCCACACTTTACAAATTAAACACACATAGCCGTAACTTAACCTTAACTTAAATGACTTAACCTAAAATAAAGACACGGACACAAAGTGCTGGCGTTTCAAAAGAATGTCAAATTTATTTTGACAAATTAACTATATGACTATAAATGGTGGCGGCACTAAAGAACGGTCACTAGAGGAAAAGTGGGGTTAAAGATCACTATGCATACACACATCGCTGGTGATCACTCTCCCTGGTCAACCACCCAGGCAGGTGGTGTGGCCATCCCCCGTGCAGAAGCATGGCCCATGACAATCAATGTCAAGGGAGAGTGCACCCCACTATCTACACACACACAGAGTTCTTAAAGAATGACCGTTCTTTACCGCCGCCGAAGAAGAGAAATAGGGAAAGAGTGGGTGGGGCTTCGCAGGACAGAGGGAGATCACTCTAGCACGTGATCCTTCCTAACCTGCCTAATCCCTCCCCCCTGCACTGATAGGCCTTATGCCCATCTTCATTAACATAACACCTGACTAGCTACGAAAGTGCAGCCTGCAGGAACCCATCAGTGTTTATGTTCACCTCACTGCTTAATCAGCATTCTGTGTTTCTTTACTTCATACAGAGTGCCACAGACACTTATATCCAATTACAAAGTATCAACAAATCAGCTTCTGACTTTTTCCAACATAGGGGGAGATTTACTAAGCCTGGGGTGTGATAACATTGAGAGAGATAATGTACCACTTAATAGGCTCCTGGCTGCTATGTTTCAGGCTGTGGGCCTGATTCTGGCTCATTTGCTCCCCCGCGCATTCGAACAGGGGAGTGATGTTTTGCTAATTTCTGAGCATGTGCAAACGCTGGGTGTGAGCGGGCACAGTGATCTGCTAGTTCGCTGTCCCATTCGCGCCCACCAGTGGGTGGAGGGGACGCGCCCATGGGAAAGCCTAGCTTCGGGCTCGGTGGCTCGCTGCGCTCGCCACACTATTCTATTCTCACTCCACGCCCTAGTGGATAGTAGGGGTATGAAAAGGTCGGAGGACGCGTACCGCCGCCCCTCGCGGGCTCGCTGCGCTCGCCACGCTTCGGGTTGGCGTCAATAGCGGGGTGGCGTTAACGGTGGTGGGGGGCCATGAAACATTTTTTTTTAAAACATATCCAATGTGAAATGCCCATATTGGCCAATTTCACATTGTCATTTTATTTTAACATTGTTGTATATGGGAAATTGGGTCCATCGCGTCTTTTAACATTACTGTCTATGGGAAATCGGGTCGGAAATCGGGTCCATCGTGTCTTTTAACATTACTGTCTATGGGAAATCGCGGGCATCGCGTCGCGGCTCCTTATAACGGCCACGACCGACGCGATGCCCACGATTTCGGGCGCGATGAAAAAATCGGCAGCCCGGATAACTCACAAGTACCGTTGTTTATTACTCTCCACTTTATCACTTTTTGAAGCTTAATACATCTAGCCCAATAGGAGAAGAGGGGAAAGAAAGCAGAGGGGTGGATGGGAGACGAAGGAGGGGAGGGATGAGGAGGTGTATGAGACTAGGGTAGAAGGTGCGAACAGGGTGTTGGGGGCAGATGTATTAAGCCTGGAGAACAGATAAACTGGAGATAACGTGCAGATAACATGCAAAGAGATAAAGCACCAGCCAATCAGCTCCCAACTGTCATTTAAAACACAGTTTGGCTGGTGCTTTATCTCCGTTCACTTTATCTCCAGTTTATCTCTTCTACAGGTTTAATACATCTGCCCCATTGTTATGTAGACAATCAGTGGAGGAGGGAGTAGAAGAAAACATGGACATTGTTTGTAGTAGATATCTAGGTGGCGCAAAATGCAAACATAAACAGTGTCTGTTTAGAAATAGAGCAGAATATATGTTGGCTATATAAATAACAGGTAATATTTTTTTTGGGAAAAGTGACAGTTGGGAGCTGGTGGGGGGGGTTTGATACATTATATCTCTACTTTATCACTGTCCACGGTTTAGTACATAAAGCGTATTGCCTGTAGATTGCCAGGTATATTCTCTCTCCAATATTTGATATATCTCTCTCACTTTGAACTTGGCATATGTTTGCCTCACCTATAATATGACTATGCATTAAGCCCTCGGTCTCTTTTTGGGTTGCTGATGTTTTGGATTCTGTTTTAGTGTAGCTCACACCCCATACCCCTTATACTGGCTTGTATGAGAATCCTTCCGTCTGATTGATTGAATACTGTAGTATCCCTTTTCAATCTAGCAAAGAATCAATTTAACTAATAGATAGAAGTAAGTGGCTAAACCTCTCTATAATTGCAGGTGGGTTCCACTATGGGCGAAATCAGGCTTAATTACTGTATTTCAATTTTATGTCTTAATGGATAGAGATGGAATGCATCATGAATAAAACATCTTGTTCAACTACATAATGCATTATTAAAGGCAAAGTGTAAGTGTATTTATTCAATTTACATATTTACAGTTACATCTATTGTATCACAATCCATCATTATTTAACTTTCCTGTATTTTTTATACATACTGTATATTATATATAATTGTTTATTATATATATAATCGGTTATTTTTGTGCCTTATTTTTGTTTTTTAATTTTTATTTATTTATATTAAATTTTTTAGTACTTGGTCTGAAAGACCAAAAAATGGTGAGGCAATATCAGACTGGACTGTACCGATGCTGAAGCAATATCGGACTGGAACCAATGGTACAGTATCTGCGATGGGGCTGTAGTGCTGACCAGGCTGTATCCTGAATGGGAAGGAGGAATGGTAACTCAGTTACCAAATAAGGCGCAATAGATGAGTGGTTCTGCCAAGCTGCAGGGTACAGAAACAAGGGTTGTCACACCCGTACAGATACAGACAAAAAGGAGAAAGGTTGTACACCGCGCTAATAAATTAAGTTCCAAAATGGAAATAATGTGGTACCAAATTATAGTAGGTAATAAAAAGACAATTTAATGAGAATTTTTAAGCATGATAAAATGACAATTAATGAAATTTAGTTAAAAAACTAAGAGCTGCTCAGTAACATGAAATTGTTAAAATGCTGGGACCGATATAAAGAAAAAATGTGAAAAACCTGCTCTGGACAGTTTTATGTCCCAGGGTGTAGTCCAGGGGTGGCCAACCGGTCTGAGGTAAAGAGCCGAAAAATATCGGTAGTCAAGCGAAAGAGCCGACATCATGCGCGCGCCGAAGGCACATGCGCCAAACAAAGGGGTGTAGTCTATTTTGACCCCTTGGGTGGATGTGATACAAATATGCCTCCAATAGTGCAGTGCCATATATACATATGCCCCCAATAGTGCCAGATACACATATGCCCCCCACGGTGCCAGGTATGCACCACACGGTGCCGGGTATGCCCTTACGGTGCCAGAAAGCTGGTATGCCCCCACAGTGCCACAAACTGCTATGCCCCCACAGTGCCACAAACTGCTATGCCCCCACAGTGCAAATTTCCCAGCAGCAGCACTCACAGTTGTTGCATCTGCTGCCAGGAAGGGAGAGGACAGTCTGGCGTCCCCCTGCAGTCCGACTTCTGTCATGTCACCGAGGGAAGGAGAGGAGAGCACACAAGCACAGCACACGTCTCCTTCCCCTCTCACTTCCCTGTGACTGGTCCGTCCACCAATCAAAGCTCGCTGGCCAGCTCCTGATTGGCTGCTGGCCACGGCCCAGTCACAAGGATGCACAGTAAGGGGTAGAAGAGATGCGCAATGCGCGCTGTCCTCCCCTCAGAAGGAGAAGGGATTCCAGGGAACCGGGAGCAGTGGGGACTGGGACGGACGGTGGGCGGCGGGCAGCAGTGGGAGCAGGAGCCGCACTTTACAAGGGGGAGAGCCGCATGAGGCTCAAGAGCCTCGGGTTGGCCACCAATGGTGTCCAATGTAGACCAGAGAGTCCTGAGGGGTTTCCCAATCCCGTGATGTGTTTTTAGGAGTACCAAGAGGAGATCCTCTCCAGGGTGCGAGAATACTTGGAAGCTGACCACCACCAAGCTTACCACTGGGGGTTTCCTGATCCAATGGTGGACTGGATATACACAAAAAAATTTTCTCTACTGTAATAACTGCGCCTAGAGCAGCAATAAAGATCACAAACAACAATAAGGGATAGTTTGGTACCTCTACACAAATGATACAAAACAAAAAATGTGATGTGATCCTCATAGCGCTCGAAAATATATATAAACAGAGAAGGATGGTAAGAAATTGTTACGTGCTTATATGCTCCGTATGGCCCAGATGTGGAATATGTACCATCAGATTTTCAAGGGTAATTCGTACATAAAAAACAGATAAAAAAAAGGACATATATAGTGTAATTTGTTTCTCAACAGTTCTTATTAGGACTAACTTCCCCAAAAGGACAAAATTAGGTTTTCCTCTGTATAGTGATGATACTGTATTATTCTTTAAAGGTTCACCTCCTGTGTAGGCAGTAATGAATGATGCTTAAAATAAGCTTACATTCAAAAAGATGGTACAAAGCACATCAAGGTATCTTTCAAATGCTCATTTGCATGCTTACATTATCCTCGTAGTGGATCCTCATGTAACGGTTTCTTTTCAATAAAGTAACGTCCAGGCAGAAGTTTAAAAACTTGGTGGAGTTTATTTTAAAATGAAATTATAAAAGGAAGGGCTTGTTTGATAACAAATAGAACTCAAACAGCCTTCTCCAACACAATAAAACACCAACGCATTTCAACAGTGTCTGTCTTTATCAAGGTGCCTTGTGGGGAAAAGATTAAAATGCATAGTCCAGATCAATTTGCAGGTGATGCAGTTAAGCCAAAGTAGGTCCCAGTAGTATCACCAATGCGTTTCGCCACATAGATGTGGCTTTGTCAAGGTGTATCCTGAATGGGGATTGGTACTAAATCCCAGCGGTCGGAATCCCAGTGTTCAAAATCCCGACGCCGAAATCCCGACAAGGGGGGACGTGGATCGCCCCCCCTTGTGGGCTCGCTGCACTCGCCACTCTACGCTCGGCACACTCATTTATTCTCCCTCTATAGGTGTCGTGGACAGAGAAGTGTCGGTATTCCGTCGTCGGGATTTTGAACGTCGGGATTCCGACCGCCTGGATTTTAACTGCATCCCCCTGAATGTAACAGTGGGGTGCTGACTGGACCAGATACGGAATGATGACACTGAAATGCTTACAGGTCTGCACCCAGAATGATAACACTAGGTAAATCCCAGGAAGTGCAGATGGTATTGCATAAACAAATAGGTAACACAGAGGGCAGTATTCAATGAACATATTAACGACGTGCAGCGAATCCTGTTTAGGATTCACTGCACAGTCACCGTGTTCCGGAGCCTTGCTCTCCCCCTGCTATCCCCCTATTCAACGTCGCAGGGGCTCGCTGCCCCTGACAGCGAGTGTGAACCCCTGCGGCGGACGCCGCAGGGAGCCTGAGGATGGTGGCAGGCAGGTAAAATGGAAGTCTCCCTGCCTGCCCCAGAACGTAGGGGAACAGGTATTAACTGCACCCGATCATGCATATGTAATGATCGGGTGCAGTGAATATATGAATATCTAATGAGCGGCTCTCGGCTCCTGGCCCCCTGCTGGCTGCTCTGTGTAAAAAAAAAGATATATATTTTTTTAAATTAAATATATATTCATGTGCTGTAAGCACATCAATAAAAATAGCATGCCCCTTCAAAGAATAAAATTCCTGATTTTTTGACACCAAATGTAAAACAAAAACAACTTTATTTTAAAAGTTCACTTTCCACTTCTCAATGAAAAGATGGCGATTTGCTACACGGCGACACACGGCGAAAATCACTTAGAAAGACGGCGAGAAGTGCCTGTTGAATAGGGTGATTCGCTTTCTGACCCAAAAAATCACCTTCCAACGCGAAAATAGCACAAATTTGCCGTGAAAAAGGGCAAATTATCCTCATTGAATACTGCCCAGAGAACACAGGTACAAGCAGTAACTGGAAACCCAGAGGAACGTAGCTTATAGCTCACAGTGGGGCAGATGTATTAAGCCTTAACAAGAGATAAATGCAAGGGTGATAAGGAGAGATAAATGTCCAGCCAATCAGCTGCTAACTGCCATGTTACAGGCTGTGTTTGAAAAAAGTCAGCAAGGAGCTGATCGGATGGATGTTTATCTCTCCTTATCACCCTTGCATTTATCTCTTGTTAAGGCGTAAGGTGCGTACACACCCGGCAATATGATCGCTGGCAATATATTGCTCAGCAATCATATTGCTCTGTGTCCCGTTTTCATCTGCGACCAGAGATGGTCGCAGATGAAAATGTCACACTGCCGGCAGTGGAAGTTGCTGGTCAGAGGAGCATGCTTCTCCGACCAGTGACCATTCAGGGGCCGAAAACTAGAGTGCGCACGCGGCGATTTATCGCTGGTGCACACTCCAATCACTGGCAATATGGTCGCTCAGCGACCATATTTCCAGTGATATTTGCTATAATTGCCCCTGTGTGTACACAGCCCTAATACATCTGCCCCAATGTGAGATGTGTGACTTATGGACTGGCAAACTGACAATGAGAGAGCTGGGAGCTTTATACCTGTAAGTGTCTCAGGATTGGCTGGAAGCATTAGCTGACACTCAGGCTGCATAGTATTGGTTAGAGACTGGTCAGCTGCCACTAAGCAAGATGACATGCTGTCCAAGCTGCCAGAATGGCAGGAGAATCACGCACGGAGGGGGCAGACCTAACCGTTGTGCATAGGCGAATCTAAGGGGTGGTCCGGGGTGATTACTACATCCATACTCACTGCATGCTGCCATATTGCCAGAGCATGCTGCACCCTCACAAGTGGCCTAACAGGTAGGAAACAAGAGCCAACCTTAAAGGTAAACCCTGAACCTGTGACAGTTAGTAGCTGTAGTTACTGTGATGTTACCAGGGGAATGCTGGGAAGTGGGTGGTAATAGTGTACTGTGTGTGAAGAGCTAGCAACGTAATAAAGGAGTTCAGCAGTGATTCTCTGTCCTAATGATTGGAATTACAAACATATGAACATAACAGTTACTAAGATGACAATAATGAATATTGTGAAGATTGGGCCTATTGTGAAAGATATAGGGGGAGATTCTCTAAACTAAAAATGCGGTAAAAACCCCGTTATCAGGGTTTTTACCGCATTTTGGGATGCTCTAAGCATCCCCTGCCCGGTTACCGTGACCAGGGGGCATCGCCAGAAAAATCTGGCGGTGCCCCAAAGAGGTCTATGGGGCATCGCCAGATTTTGCGATCCCCCTGCCGCCCCGCACCGACCCCCCCTCACCTGTGTCCGGGTAGCACAGAGCTGTGTTGCCCGGACCTGTGACCTCCTCCTCCCTACACTGTACAACCTCTTCTGGGTGAAGGGAGGAGGAGAGCAAGCCCCCCTGCAGCAGCAGCATCCAGGCCAGGTACGAGTGGGAGGGGGGAGCCGCCGGGACCCACCGCTCATCGCCGGGTCACCGCAAAAGACAGCTCTTAAAGCAAGAGCTGTCTTTTGTCATAATTATCGCATATGTTAGATCATATGTGATAATTATGTTTGCGGTAGCCGGCGGTAAGGGGGCGCGGATGTTAGAGCATCGGGTGTGGTATGGGACTCCGACAGTCGGGATCCCGACAGTCATTATTCCGACGTCGGGATCCCGACTGCCCGGAGTCAGACAGTGAGGCGAGCGCAAAAAAGCCCCTTACGCGAGCCACCTATTCTATTCTCCCACTTTGCGTGTCGTGGACCCCCATGAGGGAAAATAGCGGGTGGCCGTCGGGCACCCGGCTGTCGGCGTCTTGACAGTCAGGATCCCGACATCGGGTAAACGACTGTCGGGTAAACGACTGTCGGGATCCCTAGCATCCCCCCATTAGAATTAAAAAGTTAACACGCGTTAATACCTACTACCATTCAGCAAGTATAAATCTCTGGTTTAGAAGTTACTTTTGCGCAGTAAGGGTTAATTTACTTTATCATACTGTATATACAGTACAAGGGTGTTTTTGAAATTTTATAACCTACTGTAACAGAAAAAACCTGAAGTATAAAACAAATATGTGCTGCCAACACCTTATTAAGATAATTCATATTTTCCCCGAGTACAGCTTTCTGAACGTCTGATCAACCCTCTTCTATACATCACACAAAACAAAAGTCATTTCGGCAGTTTGTAATTGTCTGTTTGCTCAAAGAATGAAAGCGTTTGATTTGTATTTAATTGCTGACAGAGCTTACACTTTTCTTGTATCTGGTGAATTTGCTTTTCAAATTATGGAGGTACGGAAGACACAAGGTTTTCCCGTGACAGCGATTATGTGTCTCTCTTCTGCTTACACGTAATAGTACACAATTAAAAATGATCACTAGGAACGTGCAATTCCTGGAAACTTAAACAAGGAATTCTATGAGCTGAAGCATACTGAATTAATACAAAAACAGCTTGCTGTAGTATATAATTAGTGTAAATCATGTGCAAAATAATAGCATCAAGAGGTGGCTCCTGCTGGTCTTGGGCTGTACCTGGAACCACACATAGATATAAACATAAACCTAAAGATGCATGTATTATGTGTGATGGGGAAACACAGGAATTCTGATCCCAGGGGCGGGTACATGATGCCTTCTCTTACTATAGGGCCTTTGGACTAAACCTCGGAGGTTTCTGTTTTCAGCCAGCTAGAACTGGGCTTCACTTTGCAGTGCTGCTGTGTGAGGGATCCACGCGGATCCGCAGCCACTAGCTTCTCTGTGTATGCGCAGTTGGACTCCCCTGTATGAAACAAAAAGATGATCCAGGCAGCAGCGGGGATCGCAAAGGGCAGCTCTTATTGGGAGAGCTGGCCTTTGTGTTGCATGTATGTTAGTACATATGCAATGAGCATCTGCGTGATGGGCGGCAGGATGTACCACCGCTGCTTGGTACATCCCGCCCTATGTAACAGTGTAGCGCTGCCAGTAAACATTATGAAACACAGTATCCCCAATTCAGGTTATGACATACTTCACAGTGTCTGCAGTTTCAATTATGCTACAATACAGTGCCCTAGTACATATTATGCCCTACTAAATTGCCTCCACTTCATATTGTGTCACATAACACTGCCCCAGTTCATGTTAGGTAACATTATAATGTCCTCCTGTTCATTTTATGCCACATTATAATGAGCAGGTTCAGGGGCTCCAAAGTAAAAGTTTGTATGGGCATTTATGTACCACCCAATGCTGGTATATAACATATATAACTGTGACAGGGAATGTGGCCCCTCTCAGCTCTGGGCCCCATAGCAGCTGCACTGCCTGTATGGTAGCTAATCCTTTGACCAGATATATAAAATTTTATTCCTTGTATTACATGATAAATGGACCCATTTAGATTTGGACCCACCAGAGGATAGTCCTAAACCCATCTACCTGAATATTTTATAATACTCACCAACATGCTTTCAACAAATGTACCAGGAATATTGGTTTCATTTAGAACTCACTTTATAGATGTAGCTAACACATTTTTTATGAACATTAATAAGTTAAACCAATATTCATTTGAAAAATTGAATGCAAAATAAGATACTGGTAACTAACGACAGAACTAAAGGTGACACTTCATAATATTCCGAATGATAAATATTGACATAATAAACCGGCGGTAGTGAAAATTCTGCCAGCGCCTGAAAACAATCCAATATTCATAAACATTTTAACTTATTCTTATCGTAAAAATGTAAAATAATTTAGTTTTGTCTTCATTCGCTTTTATTACATACAATATGTTGAGTCTTGCGGGAAATTGATTTTTATGACATTGTAAAATATGACAATATAAACAAGTTGTTTAATACACTGTATCTGAAAATATAGACAATAAACAGATGTCTCTGAAAAATGTCTCATTAGATGTTGAAAAATATATTGCCAGACACAAACCAAAATGACTTCTTCAGTTTTCTATCAAAAATAAATACAAGAATATACAAGATTTATGTTTAAAAGAATTCTAAAATTATTCCAGAATTTAGTTTTATTCTAATAATGAGTTTAGTTTCATATTAAAGAACCGAACAGGAATTTCCGGAGCCCTATAGTTTGGGAGATACAAAACCAACATTTTTTGATGCCAAAACTTCTGGTAAAATTCCCAGGAAAGATTTGAATGTAAACACTACTCAGTGGAAATTTGTTGACAACCCAAGGTAGTCTAACCCTCAGCTGAATAAATAGATGGAATTGGCTATGGAACAAAACATTGGTTTCTTTCGTGAGGAATATTTACTAAAAAATCAATCTGAAATCGATCTAAAAAAAGTGCAAAATTACCCTTTTTTGTTTAGATCTCACCTGTAAATAAGCCCCTTTATGTTCACTGGGAATAGAAGTAACATATTCCTTTTGAAAGAAAATATTTTTTCTATCTACATTCTGCTTTCTATTTTCATTGATGCAGGATCATAGGCGTGCGCAGCCCATTTTCTTAAGGGGTGCACCATTGGAGGGGCGTGTCCATCATGCCTACTGGGCGTGTACATTACCGCCTACTGGGCGTGTCCATCACTGCCTACTGGGCATAAATGCAAACTAAATAGAAGGTGACTTATTTATGTACATGGGCTTTTCCACCCACACGTACCAGAAACAGGGTCAGTGGGCGCTGCAGGCACACTGTAAAAATGTAAACTGTAATGCCCATTACACATAATGCCACACACTGTAATGCCCATTACACATAATGCCACGCACAGTAATGCCCATTCCATATAATGCCACGCACAGTAATGTCGATTACACATTATGCCAGGGCTTGACAATTTTTTGGTAAAATAGGGACAATAGTGACAGTACGCGCCAAAGGCATTACACCATAATGCCTATTACATGTCACACATCCATTACATAGTATACCACATGCCCTAATGCCCATTACATGTTATACCACACACTGTAATGCCCATTACATGTTGCGCCTCACATTGTGATGCTCATTACACGTTACGCCTCACACTGTGATGTCCATTACGCCTCACACCGTAATGCCAATTACCTATTAGACCACACACTAATGACAATTACCTATTACGCCCCACACTGTAATGCCATTTACCTATTACGCCACACAATGTAATGCCAATTACATATTACGCCCCACACCGAATTACCTATTACACATTATGCCACATGCTGTGATGCCCATTACACATTATTTCACACACAGCAATGCCCATTACACATTATGCCATGCACCAAATGTATATATTGTAAACATGTATACATTACATATTATAATCACACACCATATTGCTCATTACACATTATTCCACACACCATAATGCCCCTTACATATTATGCCATATAAGTACGCTTACCTACATGCTCGTTGTCAGGAATTACATGTTCGATGCCAGGGTTTAAATTCTTCTTTGCAGGGTTTACATGCTCCTTGACATGGCCGTGGGGGGGGGGGGGTTGCATGCTCATTGCCACAGGGACTACATGCTCGTTGCCAGTGGTAGTTGCATGCTCATTGCCAGGAGGGATTACATGCTCGCTGCCCAGGGGGGAATACATGCTCGTTGCCTGGGGGATTACATGCTCGATGTCTGGGGGGATTACATGCTTATTGCCCACATATAATGCCCCCCTTAGTTCTGTATACATAATGCCCCCGTAGTGCCACACACATAATGCCCTCCATAGTGCCACATGCATAATGCCACCCATAGTGTCACATGCATAATGCCCCCTGTAGTGCCACACACATAATGCTCCTTGTAGTACCATACACATAATGCTAATCCTTTCATGTCACAAACAATGCCCCAATAGTGCCATAGACATACTGCACCCCATAGTGACACACACATAATGCCCCTGTAGTAGTGCCACATGCATAATTCCCCCTGTAGTGCCAGTGCCACACACATAATGCCCCCATATTGCCACGCAATGTAATGCCCCCATAGTGCTATATACACAGCTCTGTCCCATATACAGAGTGGCGTGTATATGGGACAGAGCTGCCCTGAGCCTGCGGAGGGAGGGGAGAGCACTGCCACGGGGAGCAAGTAAGCTGCTGCTGTCAGGCAGCGGAGGGAAGGAGGCGTCGGGTGGACAGCCTTCCCGCTGCCCGACGAAGGGAGGAAAAGGCTGCTGCTGCCGACCGGGCGGAGGAGCGATGTAGGTGCCGGGCGGAGGGGGGGAAGGAGGCGCCGAGCGGGTGATAGCATCCGGTCGGCTTTTTAAAAGTGAAGGAGGCGGCAGCAGCGAGGGGGGCGCCATTAGGAGGTGCCTGTGCACCCCTGGCACCCCCCCGTGCGCATGCCTATGTGCAGGATGTTGATTTATTGTGTGTTGCATTATAAGCAGCTATTTCAGGATGAAATCTGGAAATGACAACTACAGCAACAAGAGCTGAAATATTCCTATCTTATTTGCACATACACACACACACCTATGCATTATATCAATACTTGCCTACTTTGATTGTCTCCTCTCCAGAAGAAGCCCAGAGAGGAGACTCCCTGCAGCATTTTCCAGGGGTGGGGCTTGCTGTCATAAAGCCCTGCACCATTAAGCCCCACCTCCATCCCGGTAAATGCCACTAGTCGCAATATTAAATGATGCAATTTGCATCCCTGTAGCCCCACCCCCTCCCCCTCCCCAAGTAATCCTTAGCAATAATCAAATAATCCCAGGTAACAAGCATATGTAACCCCTGGCAATGAGCATGTTACCCCTGGCAACAAGCAAGTAATCCCTGGCAATGAGCATGCAAGCCCCTGGCAATGAGCATAAAAAAATTGGCAATGAGCAAAATAACCCTGGCAATGAACATGTGGCCCCTGGCAATGAGCAATGGCCCTGATTCTGGTTGATTCAGTGAATTGCAAAGTTTGCAGCTTACTGAGTCCCAGGGAGCCCACCCTGATAAAAATACACCCCCCCGCCTCCATCTGCCCTTGCAACCATACAAGGGGATGTGTTATGAAGACAACTGTCAATGACTTCTCCTGCCTTCGCAAATATAGGTCATGTGACATCAGCCACCCACCCCTGGCACACCTCTTGCAGCCTGCAACCCTATGGGAACGGCCAGTGTTTTCATGGGGATTCCCATGAAACGCTGGGTGTTCCCACATCTGGGTGCAGCCCATCCACCCTCCTCCTTGCTGCGAATGGCCCGTCCACATTGTAAATCGCTGAGGCCATTCGCAATGGGGTTAGCGTCCTCACAGAAAAGCACTTGCACAATCCACGAACGGAATCGACCCCAATGTACGGAGGGGGTGCCAAGTACTTTTTTGCAAGGGTGTTGCAACATTTATAGATACGCCAATGAGTGTACAGTGACCCAATGACAATGTCACCCCCTCCTGCTGCTCCTTTGCACTACTGCTACAGCACTGCTTCCCTACTGAGCCGGCATGTTAGCTCCAGGACAGTGACCTTTAGACACCACCACTCCTGTGGAAGGTGCAGATTACTAGTGTGTATGCACCCCTGGGTGAGTGTCTCTGTATTCAACCACTTCAGCAACACGCCCGTGACATGCCCATAACTAACCCATAATATAGACCATCTCTGTGTGCATGAAGCACCTCCCATTCACCACTCAGGAACAGCCCAATTCATTTTCCGTGTACCTCCTGTGGTTCAGTTCTCCAGAAATCTTAACAATTTTGCGGGCCAAGTGAATTTGTCAAAATAGGTGTGAAAATTGTCAAGCAAACATTTGTATTCATCGTAATGACCTGTAGTGTTACCTTATATAGGAAATATAATCTTTTTTACACAACATTTTTTATTTGTATTTATATAACAAATGTGAGTGATGCCGGATATTTTGAACATCTCTTACAGAGCTATTGGCACTCAAAGGGTAATTCCACCCAAATTCTGTGGGTCTGATTCGATCTGAACAGAGTTTGGGGTTCAAATCTTTTACTGTGTTTGGAATTTGAATTTTAAATCCTTAATTTTGATTTTGGAGTTTAGCTGTTGTTATTAATTTTTATTAATACTTTATTTACTTAAATCGAATTTTAACCAAATCAAAACGCAAATCCGAACCAAAACACTTGAAGGTGTTTTTGAAAAGCCAGCTGATTGAGTAGATCCAAAACCATGCACATCTCTAGCTGTAAAGATGCAGTCACAATAGACGATACTTTAAACAATATGCAAGATAACGACATATCGTAACAATATTTTCGTATATATCATCCATTGTGGACATACTATGGATCTGATTCATATCAGATAGCTGATCTGCAAAGTAGCGGAGAATTGCAGGTAGATAGCTGCCGCAAAATAGAAAAAAAAAACGCCCCTTGTAAATCTGCAAGTGAATTTCTATTTTCTTTCCACTCATAATCCATTGATTACGGCTCGAACAGTGAATTCGCTAATCATCGATCAGGTTTGAATCAGACCCTATTTCGTTAATGTTGCATGATCCTTTTGGCCATTAGCAGGGCCGACAACAGAAATTTTGGGGCCTCATACATTGAGGTCTTTGGGGGCCCCTCCCCATCAAGCACAGTAGTGGTGCGGAGCAGGAAGGGAGTAATAATAATAATTTATTGTCACTACAACATTAAAAAATGTAAAGTGAAATTCACAAGGAAGAAAAAAAGAGAAGAAAGAAATACTCACAATTCATATATCCCAATTCAAACACAAAATAACAGATGGGAAAAAAACTGTTCCGCAACCGACTAGTAAGGCAACTAAAGCATCTGTAACATTTCCCAGAGGGCAACAGGGAGAAAAGAGAATAGCAGGGATGACTAGGGTCTAGAATATTTTTTTTTTACCTTTGCTTTTCCCCGTCTTAAAAAAATATCTGCCATCCTGGGCAGAGGTTGGCCAATGACTTTTTCAGCAGCCCTAACTATCCTGTCTAGGGATCTCCGATCAGAGCACTTACAATTTCCATACCATACTGCAATGGCATAAGGCAACAGACTCTCGATTACGCAGCAGTAAATGTTCATAAGCATAGGCCTAGATAGGCAAGCTGCGTTGCTAAACCTTTCCAACTGCCATTGCGGTATGTGTGGACCAGGACAGATCTTCCGAAAACGTAATACCCAAAAATTTAGTATTAGTGACCCTCTCCACCTCTTCACCATTTAACACCAACAGGTTGATAGTCGACCTTCTCGATCTTCTAAAGTCAATAACCACCTCCTGAGTCTTTTTACCATTTAGGAGTAGGTTATTAACCTCACCCCATTCAATTAATTGCTGCACCTCTGACCTATAACTATCTTCCTTTCCCTTACTGATCAAACCCACCACTGTAGTATTGTCATCAAATTTGACAATGAGGTTGGACTCTGAGTTTGAAAAACAATCTGAGGTGTACAAAGAGTAAAAAAAAAGGACTCAAAACACACCCTTGAGGGACACCTACTATATGTTTAGGACAAGTTCTGACAAGGAAGAAGAACCCACCCTAACTGATTGAGGATGATTCATCAAAAAGTCCAACAGCCAGTCACAGATGGGAAGACTGTAACCTATCACACGAAGAGATCAATACCGCAGGCACAGCGGTATTAAAAGCTGAGCTATAGTCCACAAATAATAATCTAACATAGAAGTCCTTAGTTTCCAAATGATAGAGAATCTTATGAAGGACAGAAGGAGCAGCATCCTCGGTGGATCGATTTGACCTATACGCAAACTGATAGTGGTCAAATTCCGCCGGGATGACACCCTTTAGGTGATACAAGTCCACTCTTTCAAAACACTTCATAACGAAGGAAGTGAAGGCAATCGGGCAGAAGTTGTTCAAACAAGATACTCCCGCCAATTTTGGGACAGGAATAATTGTAGTGACTTTAAAACATTGTGGAACAACACAATATGCTAGTGATAAATTAAAAATCATCGTAAAAATTCCTGCTAATTGGTCAGCACAGGCACGTAAGACCCTGCCTGGAATGCGGTCTGGGCCAGGGGCCTTCCTAACATTAGTTTGCCCTAGGCACAACCTGACTTCCGATTCTGATAATTCCAATGGGGAACCTGACCACTTAAAGATTTTAACTGCAGGGATCAAATTCTCCTCCTCAAACCTGGCATAAAAGTGGTGGTGCATAGCAGGGAGAGAGGATGGGAGTAGTAGTGTGGAGCAGATAAGGAGGGTGGGAGTTGTGGCGCAGAGCAGGAAGGAAGTGAGGGAGTTGTGGTGTGGAGCAGGGAGGGTGGATGGGAGCAGTGGTGCTGAGCAGATGGGAGGGTGGGAGTAGTGATGCGGAGCAGGGAGGGAGGGTGGGAATTTTTGTGCGGAGCATCGAGGAATAAAGACAAAAGAGAAAGCTCTCAGGTTCTAAGGCAAGGACATAAGCCAGTTCAACTTTTTTGTAAAAAACATATAATATTTATAAACACAAGAAATAAACAGTACATCAAAATACATATTTCAATAATAATTCTCAAAGGTAACGGCAGATACAACCAAAAAGTAAAATCAGTATCACTCAAGTTTTTAAGAGTGGGGAGTAGTGCGGAGCAGAATGGGATTAGTTGTGCGGAGCAGGAGAAGAGAGTGGGAGTATTGCTGCGGAGCAGGGAGGGAATAGTGCTGCAAGATGTGCCATATAATGGTTGAGCCCAGCACAGAGTACTGAGTACCTCTTCATTTTACCTTCACCTATTGGCCGAACACCAGAGCTAGGGGGTTACTTCCCCTTTGACCAGACATCTGAGTGGCTGGGTGGGCCTCTAAGCAGATAGGCTCTGGGCGGTGCAAGTCTGGGCATCTCAGTGGTGGTAGGACCGAGGATATGGCTAGCGAGAGTCATGTTGGAGGATGCAGCATGGTCCCCGCTCCCCCCTGCCGTCACTCGTTGCTACCAGCATTGGGAAGTGTGTATGCACTTACCGATGCCAGCACCGCAATGGGTCCCTGTTGTTAATGAGGTTACCGGGTACACACATAGGACCTTATTCTGGTTGACTCGCAAGATGCCGCCTTGCGAATGGGATTCACCTGCCCCCCCTTCGCTTGTTCGCCTGGCATGCGAATGAATGTTTTACATAAAGATCCATTCGCAGGCCAGGGGGAAACTCCCACATCTTTCGTTGGTTGCCAACCATCGAAACATGTGGTGCGTGCACGCATATCAAAAGTGGCTCTCAGGTCACTCAGATATGGGAGGAAGTGGTCGGGCACTGACATGCGGTGATGTCAGCTGCCCTCCCCCAGCACCCGCGCCACCGGGCGATTAACATGGGAACGCCGAGCGGTTTCATGTGAACACCCATGAAACTCTGGGCGTTCACACGTGAAGACGCACACCATCGGACCCCTTGTGAATGAAGGGGTCCAAACGAACGGACCAGAATAAGATCCAGAGTCTAGTGTATACCTGGCTTAAATGCCGTTTCCCCAATGTCTCACCTGCAATGTTTTCGGACTAATTGAACAATCTTGTTTACATGTGCAGCAGTTGAATCGCGAAGCTGGAGAACCCATGAGGCACGTTTTCTGATTTTCAAAAAGGTATAAAACCTTTTGTTTTGAATAATGCGTCGAGGAGCGCCGGAGCATGAAGCACAAATTAATCTTTTATCATGAATAATTTGAAGGCGTAAGTCAAGTGACTGGAAGCATATGGCCTTATCTTAAACCTGTCAGTCCAAATTTATCTCAAAACACAAAGTAACCCGACGAAAGCTCCAGATCAGTGAGAATGTGATTCTGTTGGAATGAGTCAGGCTGTAGTCAAGTGGAAAGCATAGATAAGGATCTGAATCTCGAAACCTGCTTCATTCATAATTGCTATTGTTTAGCAATACTTGAGCATTCAGAAAAGGGTTCCGGGAGAAATGTGAGGAAACTGAAGTGTTTTTGACAAGTTGTTAAATTGAATATATTATGCATCAGCATTTGTCCGTTTTATGTAGAATTAGGGAAGGTACATTGTCAGATTTTGTGTTTTACAATCAAGGTGCAAAGGATCATGTTATGAATACCTTGTTTGGTTTTCTACAATAAAACAGTAAGTTTTAATTATGTAGTAACACTTTGGTAAGTGCCTTTAGAGGCTGGTTGTGTACATGTGATACCCACCTAACAGTGATATGGCCTAACAGTGATACCCGCCAAACAAGTAACTTAACCCAGTCTCTTGGTTTAGAATAGAGATGAGCGGTTTGGATGCTCTGTATCCAACCTCCACTTTAACCCACTGGCACTCCCACAACACTGTCAGCACCCTTACAGTACAGACACTGGCCCTTATTCTGATTGATGCGGACTTTACCGCGTTCTTACGGATAGCGTCTTTACGGCGTCTGCGCATGCGTGGAGAACGCTACGCGCATGTGCCACGCCTTGACTCGGTACCAGTTCGGACAAAGCCCGTCCAAAACTGGTCACCGCAATCAGTCGGGAAATAGGGGCGTATTATGGGCGTCATGCGGAATGACACATGGGCGTAGTTTCAAAGTGGGCAAAACGGGGCGGAAACATGGGCGGACACGGGGGAGTACACTTATGTTGGGGGGGCGTACATTCGGAAACCACTCCGAATGCACGCGAGCAAAAAGGGCTGAAATGTGCGGTGTCCACAAGTGTACTATTGCTTTGCGGACACCACTCGTTCATGCGGTAGGCGAACGTACGCCTAATGACTACAACCATTAACACCTGAACCCAATACAATCTACTCCTTTACTCATTACTCACTAATAGGACGCTTGTCAGTGCTTTAATTGAAACCATTGCTGCTTCAAGGAAACCTTACTCATCAGCCACATATGCTGTACTTCTCAGACACTTAAAAACTGCTAACAATTGACATGACAGAATATTAATACTAGCAATACACATGTGTATTCGACATGTACTCATGAAACCACACATTTTGGGTAAAGTAAACACATTTATTTATATTCATGTCACACTCAATGCCACTGTCATGCAATGACCATAAAATTAAACATCAAAACTATAAACAACATGCCAGGAATGCAGCAAAATAAATAATAATAAAACACAAATATAATAGCACACAGATGGACTCCAGCACCTCCTATGTGCCACTGCACATGTAGCCAGTGGGAAATGAGGAGGCTGCTGGCCCTTCTACAGCAGGGCAAGCTGCACCTGACCATTCTCCAGCAGGGCACCCTACACCTGGCCCTTCTGCAGCAGGCCAACCTGCAGCTGGCTCATATGCACCATCAGCAGACTCATTTGGAACACAACCGGGGACTTCACCAGATAGTACCATGGCCATCACTTCAAGTACAGCTGACAGTAATGCCAGGCACAAGAGGGCAACAGGGGAACCACAAAGGACATATGAAGCAAGGGCTCATCTGGTTCCCCTCAGCACGTGATTGGACACAAGAAGCTGACACACACAGCACAATGGAAGATTTGGGAACACATAACGGTAGAGATTAATGCGGCCACAAGTTCATTTCCGACCACGTTTGGCCTTGGTAGGCTCCTTGGCCTGTGCAGCAGCTCTTCGGGGACGCCCAGATGCTGGGGCAGGTGGAGCAGATGATGTGGAGGGGTTGGCTGGTCTACCCCTCCTGCCAGCAGGGAGTGTTTCCGCTGGTAATGCACCAGAAACGGATGACATTAGGACCCTGTTGCTGGTAACCAGCTCCACCATAAGCTCATTATGGTGGAGGAGGAGATCATTTTGGCGGGTGGCTTGCTCGGCCAGCACCTGAGCACTTGCAGCCATGGCCTGATGTGACTCAGCCATGGCCTGCATGCTCCCAGCGATGGACTGCTGGGTGCTGACCAAGCTCGCCAGGATCTCCTCGGTCCTACGCATCCGTTCTGATGCGAAATCTCCCTGCTGGTTGATGTCCACAAGCACCTGGGCCAAGGCGGCCAAATCGGCTTGGCCCGATGCCTGCTGCTGCACAGGCCTACCTCTGGGGCCAGGTGGCACGGACTCCTCCACCTCCTGAGCAGAGTCCTCACCAAGCGGTGGGGTGTCTGTGGGAAAAGATAAACACAATTAGGAGACATTCTACGATAATTACTTGCACAAGTTTATGGCATGACCAATATTTACCTTCCAGAAAAGACGCAAACACTTCAGCTGGGGCCTCGCTATCCATCGTGCTCACCCCCCTGATCTCCTCAACTGAGATACAGCTCTCCGCCATCTCCTCCAGGGGGGTGAGCTCTAGCCCTGATGGCATGGGGCCGGCCCCAGATGTCTGGCTGTGGTCCCACCGCTTGGTCATCTTCCTCTTCAGGTTGGTTTTGAAGTCCTGCCACCTGCAATGTAAGTTGACATATTAATACATGTCACTCCCAATGTTAGCTGTTGCAGCCATTGCTATGTGCTACATCTTACAACATGTGATTAATGTCCCATATATAATATTACATGCAACTATGATATCAACCGTTACAATACACATTCACAATCACCCTACTCTGACTCTCAAGGAAATAACATGGCAATAATGTATGTGTATCGTAACAACCTCATGTGCCATTTGCAAAATGCATATAAGCATCAATTAAATCATTACTTGGCTATTACTGGGCACATGTATGACAAAACAACTTGCCTCTTCTTCACATGGTCCGTCTCACGAACTTGTGGCGCAACTGCATTAATCTCTGCCGTTATCTGTTCCCAAATCTTCCATCGGCGTGTGTGTGTCAGCTTCTCGGATGGGCACTCTATCCAATCACGTGCTCGGGGAACCAGGATGGCCAGCTCCTGTGCTTCATATGCCTTGTTTTTTTTTGGTGGTTCGGCTGTTGCACTGGCTCGCCCCTTGCTACGTCCCTGGCCACGCCCCCTGGCACCAGTCGCTGCACTTGAAGTGCTGGCCATGGTACTACCTTGTGAAGTCCCCTGTTGTGTTCCAAACAAATCTGCTGATGGTGCAGATGAGCCAGCTGCAGGTTGGGCTGCTGCAGAAGGGCCAGGTGTTGGTTGCTCTGCTGTCGAATGGTCATGTGCAGCTTGGCCTGCTGTAGAAGGGCCAGCAGCCTCCTCATTACCCACTGCCTGCATGTGCAGTGGCACATAGGTGGTGCTGGAGTCCAGCTGGGCAAAAAGTTGCTGGAGCTCTGGGTCTAACTCTGGTTGGGAGCCAGACATGTTAGCAACAACATTGTCACCCTGTAATACACCTTTTTATACTGTTTGAGTATCCTGTTTGGCGGACATCAGCGGCAGCTGCGTTCCGTGCGTGAGCGTACGTCGCTGTTCTTTCGCGCCGCATACGGTGGCGGAAATTCCATTGTGGAAAACCTGGCGAAAGTTCTAAATGAAATACTGGTCACCAATTATAACATTGCATAGAATCTTCGGATACACCTGGGACTATTGCACAATACACATGCTATTTGCTAGCATTACATGACATTTGATTCATGACTACTGGCGTATGATGGCGTTTGATTGCAAGCTAAAAGTAGCCCATTCCCTTAGAGAATCCACGCCACAAGTCAGCCAATACTCATCTCTACTGTTATAGACAACACATGTGAGAGCCCTATAAATAGTGAGTTGCTGGTAGAATCAGTTGTCTCCAGATCACGACTTGTCAGGGTCTAAGGTAAGCTCTTCCATGCTCCTTGTAGATATGATATCCATTCACTATGTAAGTGTATGAAGGTATGCACCATTGCCTCACTGCCTACAGATTGTTGGGCCAGCAAAGTGTGTGTATCATTATTGCAACATGTCACATGTTCACTATTTCACTCACAGGTCTTAAACCTGTGTGGGTTCATCTATTGCAGGACAACATGTCCCAGCAATAGATGAAATGTCTCATAGTACATGAAGTTGGCAAAAAATGCTGACACCTTTATCTGTGTGTTTTGGACGGTGTGTATTGAGTTCATATTATTGTGTCATCATTAGAGAGTCAAATGGATCTGCGTGATTACACGGGGCGGCCATCAATTGTACGTATAGAAGGCTACAAATCAGTTTGTAGTGGGATATGGCCATTATGTGCATAGGTGCATCAGTATTTATGTTCATTTCTTTATAGGTTGCAGAAGCTATTCTGCGCTACATGGAGAGGAGGCTAAGGGCACTTGCGGCTCTCCCCACTCGTCGCCCAAGGAGGCCAGGACGTGCTAGAATCTATCGCACACGGGTGACTCTGTTTGCTATGCCCGATGATGAGGTACTTACTAGGTACCGGTTACCCCCAAATGTAATTCTGGATCTGCTCAACCTAATTCAGAGCGATTTGGAACCTCTACACGGGATCACGACAGCAATTCCGCCTCACACACAGCTGCTGGCGGTGTTGCATTTCTGCGCCTCAGGATCGTTCCAACAAGTAGTGGCAGTACTTGCTGGAATATCTCAGCCGGCCTTCTGCCGAATCCTGAGGCGTGTGACGTCGGCCATGTTCAGGCGCAAGGGGCACTTCATGGCCATGACATTTTCCCCCGAGACCCTGCGCAGAAGCCAGCACGCCTTCCAACAAATTGCTGGCTTCCCTAATGTGATAGGGGCTGTGGATGGCACCCATGTACCATTTGTGCCTCCATCTCGAAGTGAGAAGATATATAGGAACCGCAAATTGTTCCACTCACTGAACGTGATGGTGGTATGTGGCCCATCCATGGAAATTCTCGCCTTCAACTCGAAGTTTCCCGGAAGTGCCCATGACTCGCATGTCATCCGACAAACCGGGATATGGCAAAGACTACAAGAGCTGGAAGGCCGTGATGCGTGGGTTCTGGGTGACTCCGGTTACCCATGTACGCCCTGGCTACTTACGCCGTACAGCTACCCAGCACCGGGCCCACAGGAGGCATTCAATGTGGCGCATGTTGCCAC
Source organism: Crinia signifera (assembly GCF_055691185.1). NCBI lineage: Eukaryota > Metazoa > Chordata > Amphibia > Anura > Myobatrachidae > Crinia > Crinia signifera. The sequence continues at coordinate 31,155,248 of NC_139218.1, forward strand.
CAGGCAAGTGGTGGAGCGCTCAATTGGCCTTTTAAAAGGTCGATTTAGAGTGCTCCACCGCACTGGTGGTGACTTGCAATATGCGCCTGAAATGGTGTCGAGGATCGTGGGCCTGTGTGTATTTTTGCATAACATTGCTGTGCGGCGTGAGATACCCTTTGAGGAGTGGGAGGTACCATCTGAGCCGCAAGATCCGCCCATGCGCCCATCCCGCGCCCCTGAATGCCGGAGGGGATACCAGCTGCGGGACTCTGTGGCGCAAAGATATTTCAGGTACATGTTATTGAGTTGACATAACACACCCATTTTAGTCACAATCACCCCTTCAAATAAGTCCAGTGTGTTAGTTGTCAGTGTTACAAACCGACCATTAGCCAGCCTGCCCTCCTAATGCCAAAGAAATAGGAGATATTTAGCATATGTGTTTGGTTTTGGGGGAAGTTCAATATAGGTGGGAATTATTATACCTTGGACAAGGCATCTAATGTGTTTGTTATATCTTCATTATTGTAGTTGATACTATCCCTGATGACTGGTGAGTACATTGATTTATTCTATAATGTGTAGGGGATTATTTCCTGTGTTGATGTATGATTTGTTTGCATATATATATATATATATATATATGATGTTGGAATTTATGCACATGTTTCAACATTTCAAGGAGCATGCAGCCAGGCAGCCAGGCAGGCAGGCAGGCAGGCAGGCAGGCAGGCAGGCAGGCAGGGCTGCTGTATAATGCTGGTTTCCGGATACCTGCAAGTGTGTGTATGTGTCTTTTACACATAAATGTACGCATACACATATATGCATAGAGTAAGTAATGCTAACTACAGCTATGCGTTGCTAAGCTATAGCACGCGTTGCTTGGCGGAGCGCGGGCTCATTGGATTTGCTAAGTGCATACACACTGTGTTTTATATATATCAGATTTGTTCATTCCCATACATCAACACTACGGTTTTGAAGGCATGCGAATTTGTCACCATTTGTGTTGGCGCAGAGACGCTGTTAATGTAAAAATGAACAATAAAGTTATTAACACAAATAACTGTGATCAACCAATGCCACCACCTGATTGGTTGATATATGCCATTGTCAACATGGCGGAGACACGGAGGGCAGAACCCTTCACGCATGAGGAGCTGCGAGTTCTTGTCTCCGTCATGGAGACAAGGCTGGGCCGTGCGGGGCCCTTCATAACCAACCGCCATAAGCGGAGGGCTTACGCTGCGGCAGGGCGCCGGATTTACGCCCGCACTCGGGTGCGTAGGTCCCTCGGGCAGCTGGAGAGGCGGTGGTCCGACCTCCGCAGGCGCCAGCCCCAGCTGCTGACACAACTAAGGGGCGAAATTGCGGAATGTGAGTATTTTAGCTATGAAATGTCGCACTTACAACATAGCATATATAAGCAATAAAATGTGTCTCATGATAAGTGGGTGTCCATGGGTTTAAAAGTCCATAGACTGTTATGTGTGCTTCTTCCTGGTTAACATGCAGTCATGAGGCTTTTATATGTAATGCCATAGCATTGAGGATTCTGATGCATACAATGTGCCCGATCTAATATGTGTTACACATTGATAAATGCCTGGGTTGTAATGTGGGAACAAATTACTAACCATCACATAATAATTTGAATGACACACTTTGGAGTCCATTAACAGTAAGGAGCTACTTTCCTGCATCGTTTGCCATCATTATCACCCTTCCATGTATGTCTTGTTTTGGATTAATAAATGTGCCCCAATGAGCCAACATTGACCATGATGTTTTTTTCTACCACACAGCACGAGCCCGAGCCCGACAGGCCCGTGAACAGGCGGAGGCAGGCCTGGCCCAGGACGAGGGCCAACACCCCGAGGAGGAGGTGCCGGCAAGGGTGGAGGAGGAGGAAGTTGGCCAGGAGCAAATGGTGGAGGAGGAGGAGGTGGAGGAGGAGTTTGTGGCGGAGGAGGAGGAGTTTGTGGCGGAGGAGGAGGTGTTGGTGGCGGAGGAGGAGGAGGAGGAGGTGGTGGTGGTGGTGGAGGAGGAGTTGGAGGAGGAGGTGGAGGAGGAGGTGGAGGAGGAGGAGGTGGAGGAGGTGGAGGAGGAGGTGGAGGAGGAGTTGCAGGAGGAGGATGTTGTGCCCGAGGAGATGGCAGAGGAGGGGGCTGAGGAGGCCACAGTTGCCCCGGACACCTCCAATTCAGAGGGGGAGGAGGCGTGCCAGGCACCGGAGTCGGCGCAGATCGGTATGTTGACATAATGCATAATTCATGAAGTAGTTGTACTGGTATTTGTTTTTTAGCACTGTTGATTACAAATTTTGGGCCCATACTAATCATATAGACCCCAAAGTGGGTAGCTACAGATACAGGTACGGGTTAGATGGGGTGTCCAAGGCATACCTTTCATCCAGGACACCTCTGAATTACACAGGTTTGTGGGATGGGTTGGAGGTCCATTTTGACTGCCACATAACCGTTGTAGTTAAACTGGATCCTGGAGTAAAGGGATGAGTGGATCATTTGTGGCTTAAATTCACCTGCTGCAAGCGTGGATTATGACCCATCAAATAGTGGAATCTATATTGTTGGTGAATGTTATTTATAAACTCTAGGATGTATGCTATAAATGGAGTATGGCCCGGCCTACCTTGGAATGGAGTCAGAAGTTGCCAGTGTCCCAGGAGCCTCCTCTACCTAAACACCCCCTGTACTTCAGTTTTTTTTTTGCCCGTCACAGAATTGTAGGTTGGTTTAGACAGAATTATGAATTTGAGGATGTGTACTGTGCATTCCTTACATTTGCATAACTCCCATGCCACGAACCATCACTGAACTTATAGACTGAGCAGATTGTGACAAGTTCTTATTGACGGAGCCCATGACCTGCTTGTCATTGGTTAGTCATGGGTGGGTTGTGACTGAGAAGAAACAATATGACTGTTATGTCTTCTGCAGAGTAAAGTGTATAGGCCACAAAATACAGTATGTAGTAAATAACTTAGCATGTATGTATATATGTGTCATATCTATTTATCTATGTGTGTCTCTATCTCTCTACATCATGGGTCCTCAAAGTGCGGCCCTCCAGATGTTGTGAAACTACAAATGCCGCCATGCCTTGCCACAGTTTTAACACTTCCTTATAGCAAAACTGTGGCAAGGCATGCTGGGATTTGTAGTTTCCCAACATCTGGAGGGCCGCAGTTTGAGGACCCATGCTCTACATAGATATATATATATATATATATATATACACACATGTCACCTAGCATTTGTGCAATTTATGTCGCAGTATGTGAAATGTATGCAAGAATAACATGACTAATTGTTGCCCCTTTGACATGCCCACAGATGACACCACACCGGCAGATGAGGGTGTGCATGGGGCCCTCCGGCGACTGGAGCACCAGCTGCAGCTGGCGCAAGCACACCTGCAGGACCTGAAGGACCTGCTTCTTTAATTTCTTATTTACTTTTTTTATATTTATGTTAATTGGGTCGTTAATAAAATTCTTTATGCAAGTTCACAGTTGTTGGTTTTATTTGCACTTTAAATAGTATATGTGTAGATTGTTTATAATCTTTTACACAGGGTGTAATACAAAGCATTGCACTTACATTGCTGTAAGGGTTAATGTGTGCAATGCATGTGTTAGGCATGCTTGTAAGGATATATTGGAATCTAATTGATTCCAATTCCAAATAAGCAGTTTTTTATGAGGATAGGTAATTGAATAAGTGGGTCATGTGATGTCTTGCAGAAGATACTTCATAGTGGGTTGTTTGGCGTAAATACTCCGCTTACGTGCGGTAGCACCGCTTGGCTCCCGGTCGGATGCGGTATTCCCGAGCATACTCTGTAATACTCTGTAATACCGTGCAGAATCGGAGTGTTTCTCCCGCACACGCATGGTTTGTATGTCGTCCGTAAACACGCCCTGTTCTTAAAGAGTGAGTCCGTCCGAATGCGGAGGACACGTGGGCGTTTCTACGGACGATGGCCGCATGCGGCAAAACACCGTGGCGTGCGGACCGCTCCGTAAGAATGCGGGAATTTCCGCACAGATCAGAATAAGGGCCACTGTCAGCAAACCCGCAATACTGACACCGTCGGCACCTCTGCATTAAGGACAATGCCGACACCTGCGCACTGAGGTTACTGCCGACACACCTGCACTGCCAACACTCCTGCACTGCTGATACTGCTGGCATCCCCGCACTGCTAACAACATGACACACACAGATGACACCACTGCATCCGTGCACACTGTATATGATGCGCACTGTATCCTACATTGTACCTGACATGATCTGTATCCAATCTGCATTGTAACCCACTGGCACTCCCTCAGTACCAAGACTACCGGCACCCCGCAATACCAACACTGCCAGAACCCCCAGTACCAACACCGGTGGCACCCCCATAATGCTGGCACCATGACACACCTGCATTGAAGACAATGCCGCACCCAAGTACTGCAGACAACGGTGGCACTCTTGCAGTGAGGATACCACTAACATTCCTGCACTGACCATCAGTGGAGGACTCGAGCTCTGGCAGGCATGGCTGCCTACCAGTGCTCAAGTCTACCACTGATAGTGATGGCATCTCTCAGCAGCAGTGTCCCTTTCTGGTCAAGAGCCCGGCTGCAGATGACTGCCAGGGAGAGATAGAAACCCTGGCATACCCGAGCATTTCAGGCCATTTCACTCTTCTAGGTAACTCCTCCCCGTCCCAATGGCAAGTAATGCAGTCCCATGGTGCTGGACGCCACTGTGCAGGAACAATGGTGGTCTCTGATAGTAGCTTCTGGGTTCTAAGTCTCCTTGTGTTCTCCTACTGGCTGTCCCTCCTCAGACCCCGCTTTCTGTTGGCACCCATAACAGACACTCAGAACCCAAGGTGTTCCTGTGTGCCGGTGGTCACTGGCTTGGTGTCACTGTGTGTATGTCTGTGTTTGTTGGTGTGTGTGTGTGGGGCACAGGCTGGGTGTTTGTCTACTTGATTAAGAGAGTGCACTGAGGTTCAAAAGTACCAATGAATTATTTAAAATGTACACATCACATGACACATATTACCACATTCACTCAGTCAGCTGCGCCTGAGCCATAAAACTTTATCACTCTGTGTCAGGCATCTGCACATCTGCCCAAATGCCAGTCCACCTTGCCCCCCTTTGCATGCTGAATTCGTACACACTGGCTGCGAATGGATTTTTAACATACACATCCATTTTCAGGCTATGTGGTACCACACACAATAATGTGGTGAGTGCATGCATATCTAAAGTGACTCTCAGCCAGTGAGGAACTTGGGGATTTCATAGTCTTCTCAGGCAGCTATTTCATTCAGGAGTGTCACTCAGTGATCATTTGAGTCCTACAAGATTAAATTTTTATGCTGGAATTTTCTTACAGATTTATGAAATTGAAGGGATAAGTCTTCATGAGACGTACCCCCTTTTAACATCATTTAATTGACCTAAAGGTCACTTTACTTCTGTGTAGATCGTTGGATATTTCTGCGAAAAAATCCTTCAATGTACATCATGTTTTTGATTCAATGCCATAATGTCTGAACCCCTGATGAAGTCTTTTTAAAAAAAGACGAAACGCGTTGGTTTTGAACTTTCATCTGGCTAAGAATGATCAGACGTGAACTATAAGTTTTAAAGAAGATTTTTAATAAAAATATAAATTGTATTACATTCAGTTGCATTATTCTGTCTACATATCTATGGTGGACACACATCAGGTGGTGGATAGCTTCAGCGCTCTCTATAATTTCTATCTGTACCCCTACTTTATCTCCCAGTAACAGGGGGGATTTATAGAGTAGCTGCTTGTTCGATCTGAGGTGCACTTGGGGTCATTCTTTGTTTTATTTTTATATATATATATATATATATATATATATATATATATATATATATATATATAACCCACGTATGACCGGCACTCGGCGGACTTGAAATCAGAAGCTCATACCCATACTGGCTTTGCAACGTTTCAAACTTTTTAATTAAGTTCTTCCTCAGGCAGTGTACGAAACGTTGCAAAGCCAGTATGGGTATGAGCTTCTGATTTCAAGTCCGCCGAGTGCCGGTCAAACGTGGGTTTGTTGTATGCTGTTGATTGGACAAGGCACCCCGGCACAAGAACGCTAACTATATGAGAGTGCCTGCTATTCGTGAATATATATATATATCTTGCTGGGTGCTTCAGAAGGGGTGAGGCAGGTGGGCTGTGGATCTGCTCCAACGCGTTTCATGCCGCAAGGGCACTTTTTCAAGGATGCAGTCTGTTTAAAAGTTCCGCTTTTTTATTCTAAAACTTTATTGATAAAACAGGAAGTTGCTGGACAGGATGTCCTCATATTTTTGGTAGGAACCTCATGGGTTCTTGATCTTCATGGTGCCACTCGTATATTTTTTTCACATATATTTATTTATTTATTTCATTTCTTTTTATTTTTATTTTTATTTTCATTTTATTTATATATTTTTTTCATGAATATACGAGTGGCACCATGAAGATCAAGAACCCATGAGGTTCCCACCAAAAATATGAGGACATCCTGTCCAGCAACTTCCTGTTTTATCAATAAAGTTTTAGAATAAAAAAGCGGAACTTTTAAACAGACTGCATCCTTGAAAAAGTGCCCTTGCGGCATGAAACGCGTTGGAGCAGATCCACAGCCCACCTGCCTCACCCCTTCTGAAGCACCCAGCAAGAAGAACATCGGAAGCCGTGCCGGGACGCCGGCGAAGAACGGGACCCGATAGCTGCATCCCCGCTGCCATACGGGAGAAGGTACACTCAGCCGCGGCATAACATCGCAGCCTCCGTGCTGCACCGCCGGCTGATAGATAGGGTGAGATAGGATCACGGGCGACTCCACACCTTTTCACTAAAGAGTGTATACATTGGGATACCCAATTCTTAACTTATTTCTTTACAGGTGTCCACTTGCTTTTTCATACCCATATTATCTTTATTTTTATTTTATTTTATTTTTATTTTATTTATTTTTATTGTTATTGTTATTTGTATTTTTATTTAATTTTATTATTATTTTATTTTTGTACCAATTTTTTCATTCATAGAGCGCTCCAATACCCCCATTTTCCCACCCTCGTATCCTGGCAAAGCATATGGAGGACTTCATCCACACGTGCTATATGCTTTGCGGAATCGCCACGCTTTATCTCCTCTTTCACTTTCTCCAGCTGCTTCTGCAACAGCCTGATCAGGGGAATGACCTGACTCAAGCTGGCAGTTTCGGAACTGTTTTCACATGTGGCAAGTTCAAATGTCTGGAGATCCTTGCACAACACGGAAATCAGTCTCCACTGCGCTTGGGTCAGGTGCATCCCTGCTCCTTTGCCTATGTTGTAGGTGGCTGTGTACGCTTGAATAGCCTTTTGCTGCTCCTCCATCCTCTGCAGCATATAGAGGGTGGAGTTTCAGTACCACTGGATTTAACAGCAGTACCACTGGACTTAATGGCAACACTAGACAACACAGCGCCACTGCACTGGTTTTATGCAGCAGCACAGGACACCAACAATGGCAGCACACCACACCACTCAGACACATATAATAGTGCAGCATAGAACTATACTGTATACAGTATGTGCAATATATTATCTGTGCTAGCTCGATCTGTTGGTGGGTACCATAAACTCTGGTCGTCATGCAATGTCCCAAATATAGAATTGGAATAGCAATGTACAGTATAGTGAAATAGAAAATCCTACAAATCCTGGATGTAATTTTAGAAGAATGTAAGGAGTTCTATTGAAGATCAAATGTTGCCCATAGTAACCAATCAGAACCTGCTTCTAATTTATTTAGCACCTTCTAAAAGATAATAGATTTAATATGATTGGTTGCCCATAGCAACACCTAATCTTCAGTAGAACTCCCATCGTATTAAATAAACACCTAGGAGTTTCAAAGTCACAGTATGTGGACTATGGACGTGAGTCTGATTGCTGATGTGCGAAGTCGTAATTCGATTATCGAATGATGTACGGATCGTAGCATGCATGCACCAGGCCAAATAGTGATGAAAATAGTGAAAGGATATAAATGCAATCCCCTCACAATTTGACAGGAAGTCACGTTTGGGCATATCTTACCACATGCCCCATCCCAGGAAGGACAAAATGGACTTCCTTGCCAGTGCCAGCTCTAGGGGTTGGACTGCAGAAACAAAATTCAAATAAGGCAGCCTCACCAACTGTCACCCAAAACAACTCCAGCCAGGAATCACTGGCAGTTGGTGTTGTGCCCCTATTTGAATATTGGACTGTGCTGCAGCCCCACCTCTGGAGCTGCCTCTGTCAAGGAAGTATTTTGTCGCTCCTGGTATGGGTCATGCTGGGAGGTATGGTTTGGGGGTGGTAACTGTCCGTTTTCTGGGAGTTGCGAGAAAAAATGCAGGCGTGCCATTTTGATGCCAGTTCAACATAACCTCTGCTAACACCATCTTCCCTTTGAACGCTTCTGGATGGAGCAGAGTAGCCTCTTGGTGTTGTGTAATATCCATCTTGAAGAAGACTTTCATGGGCGTCTTCATTGGGTAGGTCCACTTCTAGTTAGTGCAGGTCCAGGGGGAGGTGTTTTCTTCACCTTGGACTGCCAATCCACCTGCAATAGCAGAGAGTGATTCCCATGGGAAGCCACTCTGCTGTAAAAGAAAAAAAAAACCCTATAAAAAAACCCTATATGGCTTCTTTGAGGGACAGCTTATCCAGTGCCTAGAAGCTGGCCTATTTAGCAGTGCTACAGTAGAGTCCAGCCGGGCCTACGACCCGACCCCAACTGCTGCCAGCTTTAAGCACCGCCTCCCAGTGATTTCAAACCTCAATTACCTGTAGATCAGGGACTTGGGAGGGGACAGCCACCGTTGCCTATAATATTCCAATCTGGAAGAATAAGCAGAGTGTTTTAGAACTGAAAAGACCCAGGTTGTCTATTTCTTGCAACATTAGTGTTAACCTAAAGTTTTGGAAAGCACAACGACCCCAAGGATTTAAAACTTTGTAAATGTAACTAAGCATAATAATATTCTCCAAAGTGGTGTCAGACAAGCGGGGGTTAAAGTGTGTGTGGGGGGACGGGGACAGCTACTGTACAGACTGTAATGATGAGGTGGAACTAGTTCATCCTCCACCTTGCATAATAGTTTGCAAGGGGGGTGCCAAAGACCTTACCATTGGTCCTAGCTCTGCCTATTTGTGGGAGGTAAAGGGGGGTAATTAGGTGGCAGAGGAAAATGAGTTACCCACCTCTCCAAAACCACTTTAAGCACTACAGACAAGCTTGACCTAGTATTACACTTATTATTATTATTATTATTATGGGCTGCCACTATTTGCCTATAACACCCTTTGACATGGAGGGTGAAATGTAATAGGATGAGAGAATCAGAAAGTGAGAGATTTGGTAAGAAATCTCCAGTTTTTTTAAAGCAGCAATCATTTACACTGCAAAATTAAACTGGTTTTGCAGTGTAAATGATTGACGCTTTAAAAAAACTGGAGATTTCTTACCAAATCTCTCACTTTCTGAATCTCTCATTGTATCAATTTTCCCCCAGAGTGTCAAGTAAAAAAGAAGGGTTATTAATTACCTCTCTTCCAGCAACTTTAATAAATGTAGTACTTTATACGTTTTTTTAATAATAACAATAAAAAAAAAAAACTTTTGAAGCTTGATCACAGACTTGTTGACTTACTGGAGTGTGTTTAAAATTAATATGAATTATCTATATTTTGTAATTGAGTTTTGCTTCCTGTTCCCAACGGTGATGACTAGCATTGATACAAGCCAATTTTTCTTTAAAACATGTGCACGGCCTTTAATTGAAATGAAAGGCAACATTCCAGAAGAGTACCTACAGTTCGCTTCCTTCAGGAACGGAAAAAAAAAAGTTTTTAATGAAACTTTAAGTTCCAATTCGGCCTTCCTCTCATGCGTGATAATTATTTCTTTTTTTTACGGTTAAAGGAAATAGTCATTTACTGGTGATATGAAACTTTTGAAACTTAGGCTACACTGATACTATTAATTTTACTAGTTAAGATCTGACATTTCATAAGATCAGCCATATATTTAGCACAGCTCATTCAACAATGATCATAAAACTGTCAACAGTGATATAAACCTGTAACCTCCCTGTAAATATAAAGTTATCTCATTGCCACATCATAACAAATATCTCATAGATACTGATGGTTAAAGTCAATGAATTAAACTACTCTATAAAATCGGTATAGCATTTACAAATATGTATATAAATAACAGGAAACTAGCTTGCCCTTGTTCATATATCATACAAATTAACATTTTATAATTTCCTTTTATTGTGGTATTGAGATACTTTGGTGCATTATCAATGATATGGCTGATTGTAATTTGCATAACAATAGCCCATGTAGGTTTATAGGCGCCGTGTGGCTTGTGGGTGCGGCGTGTCTGTGGGGGCTATTGTAAGCACTGCCGGTGCTGGGTATCTTTCCCCCATCTGTCCCGCCTCTGCTCCACCTCGACCCGCCTGTGGCGCTGGGGTTACATTGTGCCTGCAAGCAATGAAAATGTCTTACCTAAAATGGCTGCCGACTCCTCTAGCATCTATAACTATCTTCTATGAGGAAGTGGCTGTTTAAGGAGGTACATTTTCCATTGCTGGCAGGTATGATGGGACCCCAGCGGCAGAGGCGGAACATAGGCTGGAATCCTCATAAAGACATCAGCGGCTGCATGAGGGATCCCTTACAATGAGCAATTTTTATAGATACGCTACAGTTGATTGTACTTTATGCATCTAGATTTAATTCCAAGCTACAGTATGTTTTATATATATATATATATCTTATGTCCTGATGAAAATGGGGATACCCCATTGAAACGTTGACAAACCATTGGACTGGTTTCCGTGTGATTATTTATGCTTGAGTGCCGCCGCATCGTTCCATATATATATATATATATATATATATATAGTTAGTGGGGTTGCGGCCTGGCACTCTCCGGTCCCTTAAACAGCTGCCCCGGTGCCCTCTCTAGGCGTAGGTAGTGGAAGAAAGAACAGGCGGCACTCGGAGGTCTTTTCAAATACGTGTATTCAAGCAGAAAGGCTTAACGTTTCGGAGCTATGCTCCTTTGTCAAAAGCGTGCGGTGAGACCGCACGCTTTTGACAAAGGAGCATAGCTCCGAAACGTTAAGCCTTTCTGCTTGAATACACGTATTTGAAAAGACCTCCGAGTGCCGCCTGTTCTTTCTTCCACTATATATATATATATATATATATATATATATATATGTTACAATAATGATTAAAAATGAGCTCTAGTGTGATAAAATAAAATATGAAAATATATTAGTCAATAGTAATCTTTTCAGCTTTTTTAGAGTAAACTTGGTGCAGGATTATTGCTGTGGATACTGGTCTTAGCTTGCCCTACCGTACAGTGGTGGCCAGGATGGATGCTTGTATCTCTTTCATTTGTTTTTCTCCCAGTATGCCCAAACCACTGGTGAGTCTTGCCGGGCTACTTTGATGAAGTGACACAGCCGCCAGCTTTGCTGGGGGAGATCCTGATGTGGCTGATGTTGCATTGTGGTCCTCCCGGAGCCTGGACCAACGCGTTTCATGCGAAACATCAGGTTGTCAAGGATCCTTTTCTTCACAGGGGTCACTTATTTTACATTGCCACGTCATATTTTATTTTACATTAGTGCTCGCTGTTAATGGCTGATTGTATGTCAAAGAAGGATGTGGTCAAAAGTTCTATAGTGTCTAGGACGACAGTCAAAAGGTCAACCACTATTGGTCGAAGGTAAAAAGGTCGACACAAGCAAAAGATTGACATGAAAAAAGGCACCCCCCAAAAAACTTTATATATTTGTTCACACTACTTATGACGTGACTCACGGTACATTGCTTACTTATCTTTGGTGGGCATATCACAGAAGATCAAAGAAAGCTTTTGACACGTGTCACTATTACCTAACGTGTTAGTGGGATATTTATTTACACTTCATAAAATAAGAATACTTTGATGAGTGATTTTTGGTACTTGTGTATTTTGGCGGCGCCCCCGATGTCCGTCGTACGACGAACAGATCGCATCGCATCGTATGCCATGCACCCGATGGCATGCGATGCGATGCGACGCGATTTTGACCCCCTATACGACCAAAAATCGTATAAGCACCCTAAAGGGTGCTTTTGAGCACCCAAATGGGTGCTAACAATGTTAAATGCACCCCCACGCCACCCCCCACTATAAACGTGAACCCGAAGCGTGGCGAGCGCAGCGAGCCCGCGAGGGGCGGCGGTACGCGTCCTACGACCTTTTCATACCCCCACTATCCACGTCGGCGTGGAGTTGAGAATAGAATAGTGTGGCGAGCGCAGCGAGCCACCGAGCCCGAAGCGTGGCGAGCGCAGCGAGCCCCGCGAGGGGACGCGGATACCTTCACAGTTATACGCGTCCCCTCGCGGGCTTCACAGGTGTCCGTGGCGACGCGGACACCTGTGAAGCCCGCGAGGGGACGCGTTTACCTGTGAAGGTATCCGCGTCCCCTCGCGGGGCTCGCTGCGCTCGCCACGCTTCGGGCTCGGTGGCTCGCTGCGCTCGCCACACTATTCTATTCTCAACTCCACGCCGACGTGGATAGTGGGGGTATGAAAAGGTCGTAGGACGCGTACCGCCCCTCGCGGGCTCGCTGCGCTCGCCACGCTTCGGGTTCACGTTTATAGTGGGGGGTGGCGTGGGGGTGCATTTAACATTGTAAGCACCCATTTGGGTGCTTAACATAGTATAAGCACCCATTAGGGTGCTTATACAATGTTTAATCGCATCGCATCGCATCCTATGGCATCGTATGCCATGTACAATGGCATACAATTTCAAAATTGTATGCCATCGTGCACTATCGTACGATATCGCGTCGCATCGCATACCATCGTATGTGTTATGGTATGCGATGCGATGGGCGCCGCCAAAATACACAAGTACCTGATTTTTTAAATTTTTTTTTACACTTTGAGACAATACTACACATTTCCAGGTTTTAGTTTTTGTGATACCCACTCATGAATTTAGAACAACACAGCGGCTGCTTCTGCACAGACTTTTTTGGAAGGATATGCCCCAAAATATTTGTTTTTCTAGTGATAGGATGAATGTTGGCCACACCTAAGCCATGAGTTGTTAGTCATGGGCTGACAGATGGACTCCATATAAAGGTGAAGGCACACTGTGCAATTATCAGTCCAATCAGCTGATAATCTGATGATCTGATTGAGCCTAAAACAGACACAATGCTAGGCTGCAACTGAGCACCAATTTATTGCTCAGATGGGCATGAGAATTCTTTTAGCATGTCCGACTGATACAAAAATAGTTGCTGGGGTTTGATAGTGGTATATCGATGGGCATAACCATAATGGGTGCCAGTTGTGAGTGGTGCACATGAAGGCCTGGTGAAGTGATAAAGTGGAAGGTAATAACGCAGCAGTCAATCAACTCCCAACTGCCAAGTTACAGGATGGGTTTGAAAAATGACAGGAGCTTTATCACTTCACTTCACCAGCTTTATCACTTCACTTCACCAGGCCTAACAAATTTCTCCTGAGTTTCCAGCATTTCCTTGCCACAATACTTTAGAACGTTTCATAAATAAAGTTACCTCTTTCTCCGTCTCCATTTTTAGACTCCTGTCTTTATTTTCTATAAGTAAGGTTGAGCAGGCTGACATTAGGAAGTTTAGTGAACCCATTTGCCTTGATAGGCAAGCCAACATTTTCAGGAGTAAACGTGTTCTTTTTTGGTCAAATGAATCACACAGTGACAGACGTTCAGACGCCCCTTTGTTACACCTATGCAATTTTAAATGTACTTAAAAACTCAAGCTGTATGTTCTTTTTTTCCCCCCTCTCCAGGTACTGTATTCCAATCAATGATAAATTTCGCTTTATTCACATCAGTAGGTATTTTTAGCTAGGTACCTTAACCCCTTCCCGACATTTGACGTACATTTACGTCATGGCCGGGAGGTACTTCCCGACACATGGCATAAATGTACGTCATGAGTTTAAACTGTCACTGCGTCTCGAGACGCAGTGACAGAGGGACGATGTCTGCTGTCCCTGACAGCAGACATGTCCCTGCATGCCCAGGGGGGGCTGCGATGCCGCCCCCCCGTCGGCGATCGCTGTGATTGGCTGTTCAGTGTGAACAGCCATTCACAGCGTTTTCCTGTGTTACCAGCGAATCGGACGCTCGGTAACACAGGTGTCAATCACCGCCGGGCGTCAGGGGGCATGAGGGGGTCATCGGTGACGATGACACCTCACCCCACCCTCACCCCACCGGCCCCCAAGGCTGTGATTGGTCCGTGGGACCCACGGACCAATCACAGCCAAGGCGCGACATTTAAACTGACGGTGACTGCGCTGCAGACGCCATTCCGGTCTGGAATAGCGTGCAGAACGGTCACCGTGCCTGCCTGCCGTGAATACCGACCTGATCCTTGCTAATACTTACCTGATCCTTGCAAATACCTTACCTGATCACCTTATCACTGCTTGTAGCGTGCTGAACGCTTCCTGGATCTGACTTCCTGAGACTTCCTGCTGCTGCTGCAGTGTGATAGAGAGATAGAGAGATAGAGAGAGAGATAGAGAGAGATAGAGAGAGATAGAGAGATAGTGACAGAGAGAGCTATATTTTGTGTCTGCTACCCCCCCTTTTTGGGGGTGCAGGGGTTTTCTATATATAAATAACTGTCAGTGCTGCTGCTGCAGTGTCATACAGTGATAGATAGTGATAGATAGTGATAGATAGTGAGAGGTAGAGAGATAGAGAGATTTGTGTCTGCTACCCCCCCTTTTTGGGGGTGCAGGGGTTTTATTTTATATATATAACTGTCAGTGCTGCTGCTGCAGTGTCATAGAGTGATAGATAGTGATAGATAGTGAGAGATAGAGAGATAGAGAGAGATAGTGACAGAGAGTGATAGAGAGTGTATATTTTGTGTCTGCTACCCCCCCTTTTTGGGGGTGCAGTTTTTTTTTATACATATAACTGTCAGTGCTGCTGCTGCAGTGTCCTAGAGTGATAGATAGTGAGAGATAGTGAGAGATAGAGAGATAGAGAGAGATAGTGACAGAGAGTGATAGAGAGTGTATATTTTGTGTCTGCTACCCCCCCTTTTGTGCTGATCAGTATATCTGTGCTGATCAGCAACTTTTTGGGGGCGCAGAGTTTTTTTTTTTATATATATACCTGTCAGTTGCTGCCAGTTGCACTGTCAGTTGCACCAAAGGTTGTGCACCTGCTGTCCCTCACTGGTAATCAGTGTCGCATCACTGATCACCTTTTTTTTTTTTTGTGAGTGCTGTGGGGTCTTTTTTTAATTTTTTTTTTACACACACTGATTTTGTGGGTGTCCTGTGGCCACTGTGCGCCGATCAGTGACGTACATCACTGATCAGCTTTTTCGGCACAGGGTTGATCAATTTTTTTTTTTTTTTGATCAGATTCCTGTTGCCTTTGAGCGCTGTTCAGTGACAGACGTTACTGACCAACATCTGTGCTCAATTTTTGGCGCAGGACCTTTTTTTTTTTTTTTTAACCCCTTCAATTTTTTATTTTTAACCCCTTCATTTTTTTTTTTTTTTATTGGTATAAAGTATTTTTTTTTTTCTGCACCACATACACACTACACACTACATACCCCCCGGATTGAAATAAAGTTTGTACCCCCCCCTACACTATACACGTGTTGAAACATTTCACTACCAGTAACACAAAAATAAAAATGGCATCCCAAATGTCCTCCCAAATGTCCTCCCAAATGTCCTCCCAGTCATCCAGGAGAATGTATTCAGTGGAGGAGGCATATGCCATGCTTGCCTCTGACTCTGACACAGGCAGTGATGCAAGCGGGGAATTTGAAGGATTCGTCTTAAGCTCCTCTTCCTCCTCTGGTGATGAGGGACCCCCTCAAAGACGCCCCCGTAGATCAGCTGAGATTCCCCCCCCAATAATTGATCTAGTATGGACCCCACCACCAGACAATTTTGAGCCCCAGGTTCCTGAGTTTTTGGCCATGCCAGGAATCCAATTTGATTCGACAGGTCTCAGAGAAATTGACTTTTTCAAATTATTTTTCTCTGATGATTTTATAAATTTAATGGTGGACCAAACTAATTTATATGCCCAGCAGTTTATTGCTCAAAACCCCACGTCATCATTTGCTAGGTGGACCCCTGTAGATGCAGTAGAGATGATGACGTTTTGGGGTCTGGTGTTTCATATGGGCATAGTAAAAAAGCCAGAAATTAGGCAATATTGGAGTACAGATGTTCTGTACAGTACTCCATTTTACCGTATGGCCATGCCCCGGACTCGATTTGAGACAATTCTTAAATTTATACATTACACCGATAATGCACAGTGCCCACCCAGAGATGATCCCACCTTTGACCGGCTATTCAAAGTCAGGCCGGTCATTGATCATTTCAGTGCCAAATTTGAAGAGGTGTACATCCCTGAAAAATTTATTTGTATCGACGAGTCCCTTATACATTTTAAAGGAAGGGTTAAATTCCGCCAGTACCTTCCCAGTAAGAGGGCAAGGTATGGCATAAAAATGTATAAACTGTGTGAAAGCACCTCAGGGTACACCCACAGGTTTAGGGTTTATGAAGGGAAGGATTCAAGAATTCAACCGCCAGAATGCCCCCCCTCCCTCGTAGGTGTTAGTGGGAAAATTGTCTGGGATTTAGTGCACCCCTTCCTGGATAAAGGTTATCACCTCTATGTGGATAACTTTTACACTAGCATCCCCCTGTTTAAGGCCCTTGGTTCAAGAGGTACAGCAGCTTGCGGTACTGTGCGCAAGAACCAAAGAGGCCTCCCAAAAACGCACATTGCCCAAGTAATGAGAAGGGGCTAAAGCAGGGGAATATGCAACGAAAATATGTTGTTGGTCAAATATAAGGACAAGAGGGATGTCCTTATACTGACAACAATTCACGGAGACAGTACCACCTCCGTCCCTGTACGAGGTACCAGTACCCACACCTCAAAACCTAATTGTATCCTGGATTACAATAGGTACATGGGCGGAGTGGATCTTTCAGATCAGGTACTGAAGCCGTACAGTGCCCTGCGGAAAACAAAAATCTGGTACAAGAAGCTGGCCGTGTATATCATCCAGATGGCACTGTATAACGCTTACGTGCTATTCCGTTCTACCGGCCAGAGGGGGACATTTATGCACTTTCAAGAGGAAGTCATAAAGGGCCTAATATTTGGGAACCAGCAGGCAGAGGGCCCCAGTACTTCTAGTACTGGCCCCCGTATTGTACCAGGGCAGCATTTTCCTGATGAAATCCCCTCCACTGGAAAAAAGGGCAGGACACAAAAAAGGTGCAAAGTTTGCTATAAAAAGGGAATAAGAAAGCAAACTATTTTCCAGTGTGACACTTGCCCCGACAAACCCGGCCTATGTATAAAGGAGTGTTTTAAAATATACCACACATCTATGGAATATTAGGTTCATAATTTCACCGTGCTTCGGGGGTCTTGCTAATGCCACATAGCACCCACCATTCATTCCACCAGAATCTGAGCCGCAAAATCCAAAAATCACTCCTTCCCTTCTGAGTCCTGCCATGCACCCAACTGGTATTTTTTGGTCACATGTGAGGCATTGCCGTACTCGGGAGAAATTGGGGCACAGATTTTGGGGTGCTTTGTCTCCTTCATTCCTTGTGAAAATGAAAAATTTTGAGCCAGAACTGCATTTTTGTGTAAAAAAATGTAATTTTTCATGTTCACTGCCCAGTTTTATCAAAATTGGTGAAACCCCTGGGGGTTTGAAATGTACACTATACCCCTAGATGAATTCCCTGAGGGGTGTAGTTTGCAAAATGGGGTCACTTGTGGGGGGGTTCCACTGTATTGGTGCTTTGGGGGTCTTGCTAATGCGACATAGCACCCACCATCATTCCACCAGAATTTGTGCTGCAAAATCCAAATATCACTCCTTCCCTTCTGAGTCCTGCCACTTTTTGGTCACACATGAGGCATTGCCGTACTCGGGAGAAATTGGGGCACAGATTTTGGGGTGCTTTGTCTCCTTCATTCCTTCTGAAAATGAAAAATTTTGAGCCAGAACTGCATTTTTGTGTAAAAAAATGTAATTTTTCATTTTCACTGCCCACTTGTATCAAAATTGGTGAAACCCCTGGGGGTTTGAAATGTACACTATACCCCTAGATGAATTCCCTGAGGGGTGTACTTTGCAAAATGGGGTGACTTGTGGGGGGGTTCCACTGTATTGGTGCAACATAGCACCCACCATTCATTCCACCAAAATCTGTGCTGCAAAATCCAAAAATAACTCCTTCCGTTCTGAGTCCTGCCATGCACCCAACTGGTATTTTTTGGTCACATGTGAGGCATTTCCGTACTCGGGAGAAATTGGGGCACAGATTTTGGGGTGCTTTTTCTCCTTCATACCTTCTGAAAATGAAAAATTTTGAGCCAGAACTGCATTTTTGTGTAAAAAAATGTAATTTTTCATTTTCACTGCCCACTTGTATCAAAATTGGTGAAACCCCTGGGGGTTTGAAATGTACACTATACCCCTAGATGAATTCCCTGAGGGGTGTAGTTTTCAAAATGGGGTGACTTGTGGGGGGGTTCCACTGTATTGGTGCTTGGGGGGTCTTGCTAATGCGACATAGCACCCACCAAAATTCCACCAGAATCTGAGCTGCAAAATCCAAAAATCACTCCTTCCGTTCTGAGTCCTGCCATGCACCCAACTGGTATTTTTTGGTCACATGTGAGGCATTGCCGTACTCGGGAGAAATTGGGGCACAGATTTTGGGGTGCTTTTTCTCCTTCATACCTTCTGAAAATGAAAAATTTCGAGCCAGAACTGCATTTTTGTGTAAAAAATGTAATTTTTCATTTTCACTGCCCACTTGTATCAAAATTGGTGAAACCCCTGGGGTTTTGAAATGTACACTATACCCCTAGATGAATTCCCTGAGGGGTGTAGTTTTCAAAATGGGGTGACTTGTGGGGGGGTTCCACTGTATTGGTGCTTGGGGGGTCTTGCTAATGCGACATAGCACCCACCAAAATTCCACCAGAATCTGAGCCGCAAAATCCAAAAATCACTCCTTCCGTTCTGAGTCCTGCCATGCACCCAACTGGTATTTTTTGGTCACATGTGAGGCATTTCCGTACTCGGGAGAAATTGTGGCACATATTTTGGGGTGCTTTTTCTCCTTCATACCTTCTGAAAATGAAAAATTTTGAGCCAGAACTGCATTTTTGTGTAAAAAAATGTAATTTTTCATTTTCACTGCCCACTTGTATCAAAATTGGTGAAACCCCTGGGGGTTTGAAATGTACACTATACCCCTAGATGAATTCCCTGAGGGGTGTACTTTGCAAAATGGGGTGACTTGTGGGGGGGTTCCACTGTATTGGTGCAACATAGCACCCACCATTCATTCCACCAGAATCTGTGCTGCAAAATCCAAAAATCACTCCTTCCCTTCTGAGTCCTGCCATGCACCCAACTGGTATTTTTTGGTCACATGTGAGGCATTGCCGTACTCGGGAGAAATTGGGGCACAGATTTTGGGGTGCTTTTTCTCCTTCATACCTTCTGAAAATGAAAAATTTTGAGCCAGAACTGCATTTTTGTGTAAAAAAATGTAATTTTTCATTTTCACTGCCCACTTGTATCAAAATTGGTGAAACCCCTGGGGGTTTGAAATGTACACTATACCCCTAGATGAATTCCCTGAGGGGTGTAGTTTGCAAAATGGGGTCACTTGTGGGGGGGTTCCACTGTATTGGTGCTTTGGGGGTCTTGCTAATGCGACATAGCACCCACCAAAATTCCACCAGAATCTGAGCTGCAAAATCCAAAAATCACTCCTTCCCTTCTGAGTCCTGCCATGCACCCAACTGGTATTTTTTGGTCACATGTGAGGCATTGCCGTACTCGGGAGAAATTGGGGCACAGATTTTGGGGTGCTTTGTCTCCTTCATACCTTCTGAAAATGACAAATTTGGAGCCAGAACTGTATTTTTGTGTAAAAAAAATAATTTTTCATTTTCACTGCCCAGTTGTACCACAATTGGTGAAACCCCTGGGGGTTTGAAATGTACACTATACCCCTAGATGAATTCCCTGAGGGGTGTAGTTTGCAAAATGGGGTCACTTGTGGGGGGGTTCCTAACTTTTAGCATCTTATGGTGCCTAGAAACCTACATGGTGCCTAAAAAATAATCTCATAAAAAGGAGGCTCCAAAATCAAGTAGGTGCTCCTTCTATTATGAAGCCTGTGGTTTGGTCACCGTGCACACTAGGGCCACATATAGGATATTTATGAAAACAAAAGAATTGGGGGAATCAATTTTCAGTCACATTTCTCTAGTAAAATGTACTGTGTTCCTTAGAAAAATGTATTAAAATTGCAAATCTGCAAAAAAAAAGAAATTTTGAAATTTCACCTACACTTTGTTTTAATTCCTGTGAAACACCTAAAGGGTTAACAAACTTCCAAAATGCTGTTTTGAATACTGTGAGGGGTGCAGTTTTTGAAATGGCATCATTTATGGGGGTGTCTCACATACAAGTCCCTCAAAGTCACATCAGAACTGAACTGGTCCCTAAAAAAATCAGTGTTTGAAATTTTCTTGAAAATTTGAGAATTTGCTATTCATATTGTAAGCCTCCTAGTGTCCCAAAAAATTAAAAGGAAGTTGAAATAATGATGTCAACATAAAGTAGACATATGGTCTATGTTAGTTATTCACTATTTTGAGTGGTAAGATTATTTGTCTCACAAGCAGAAAATTTAACATTTTGCAAATCGCTAAATTTTCCATTTTTTCACGATATTTTGGTATTTTTCACAAAAAAACACAGACTGTATCGACCCAAATTTACCACTAATTTGAAGTACAATGTGTCACGAAAAAAAAATCTCAAAATCACTGGGATAAGTAAAAGCAAAAAAAAGTTATCCCCACTTAAGTGAGACATGTCAGATTTGAAAAAAAGGGCTCTGTCAGGAACGCAAAAACTGGCTCTGTCAGGAAGGGGTTAAAAACCCTGGAGAACCGCAGCATTTAATTTGTAATAAATTCAAAGCATTTCAGCTAGAGTGCACCCTTTTTTCATCACAGGTGGAGAGTAGAGATTTAAAGTATAAAAGAAGCATTTATTCATGAGTGAATTAACATATTTGATCACTGATGAGTTATTATCATGCAGCTGCAAGGTATTAGACAGAATGAGCGTAATTACTAATCCAATTGCAAAACCAGCATCAAGTTCTGTATTTTTTTCATGTTATCAATCAGTGAATGCAGTCGCAATGATCCATTTCAAGTAGAAGTGGTACGAGCTGAGATTTAAGGGAACTGAGGAAGGTTTTTGCTATACAAAGTGATGCTAATTTACCAGTGCATTCTGAAGGTATGTATTATTAATAATGTATGTTTTATTGATGATACAGTAGCAGGTGTTCCGCTGTCTGAGAAATGTCAATCAACTTCATTATGTAAAAAAAGTATCCTGTGCCGCATAAATAGAACACCCCTAAAAACACATTCAAATTGTGATATGATTATTCAGAATAAAGTTGAGAACTGGTAAAAGTTACAAGTGCTGTAAAAGCATCATATTTACTGGAAATATAAGCAAGTTTGTGTTTACTCTTAAAACGTGCATTGTTTTACACATATTACCAGGGGCTTGTAACTATGAGGCAATCGAGTCACCTGCTGCCAGGCTCCTGCTCCCAAGGGGGCACCTCTCCTCCCCTGCCAGTTTGAAAGTCTGTGGCTGACTCCTCCTCCTAACATCATTTTTGCAAGCGTCACACCCTGTATTAGAACCCATGTCCTGTCTTACTGGAGACAGACACCTTACTGATTGAGCTATTTGGGGGGCACCAATTTTTATCCTGTATCCAGGCAACTGGGGCAAACTTACACCACTGCATATTACAGTATTAGAGAAGGGAGAGAAGTTACCTTCTAATCTATGTGTACAGTGAGCAGCAAATAAAAAAATAGAGGAATCTGTCAGACTTAGGGGGATATTCGAATAGTCTATTTCAGTGGCAGTTTTTACCTATGGGCTTCAGGGCTGCAGCCGCCCCAGGGAAAATCCGCCACTGAAGTGAAGCCAAATGCAGTCTGTGAGACTGCACGGGCTTCACTGTGACTGGCAGGGACTTCCCATTGGAACTCCGACCTGCCAGTCACCAAGGCAGTCCGATTGGGAGGTGTTCCCTCCCTCCAGGGCGCCTTTCTGCAGGCTGCCATGCTCAATCCCCGATTGCGCATGCCCAGTACCTATATCGGTACTGCGCACGTGCTGGTCCCGGTGCCTGTCATCTGTATTATACAGTAACCGGGACCATGATTCCATTCTATGGGCTGCTGCAGAAGCAACCCATAGAAGCTGGCCACATGCGCAGTACAGATGTTTGTACTGCGCATGCGCCAGTCCCGGCACCTGTGATCATTGCAGAGGCACCGGGTACTTTCTACAGAAGGACCGGGAGCGGCATCGGTGGCGACGGGGGTGTGTGTGCCTGTATCGCGGTACCCCCGGGTCGGCTGCGGATGCGGCCAGAGGCAGCCCCCTCCCCAGAGGGCCACTTTAAAAGTGATGATGTCGCCCTTAACAACCAATTAAATTCCTTCCTTTTAAAATGCTCCAGTCAGAACTGCATGGAAAGGGAGCGGGGCATCAATTGAGAAGGGGTGTGGTCTATTTTGGCTGGATGTTATCACTCTGCACTTTATCAATTTTTGAAGCTTGATACAACTTCTCATGGAGCAAAAAATCAGCCACCTGTGTCTTCCCTTTGCCTGGAGAGGGAGTGTTAATGTTTTTGTCTCAGCAACCTTTCTGGCACACACTCCCTCCCCTGCAGAGCTCACATTGGGATGTCCTCAGTACGTCGTGCTTTTCCCTTCTTGTAACAATACTGCAGGTCACATAAGTAGTCAGCTCTCTGGGTCCATTCTGTTATTTGGCAAGGAGCATTTTCCGTACCTTCAGCAGTTGTCTCAAAAGCAAAAATGTGAGTTCTCCAATGCATAGCAGCCCAGTCTTCCTCATGGATAATAGGTACAGGGGCTGGTGGTCTTTTTAAAGGTCATAAGTTGATTATTGAGGTGAGGTTGTCTAGATAACCAGGTGGCCTATGGTAACTTATCATATTGACTGCTCTTTATATTCTACCATCTATATCCTGTTATCTCCAATCAAACCTACTCTGGTTTGGAGATAACGTGTGCACTAACATCGATGCTCACATCCGCTTTGCCCCTTCCAGCTTGTTAGCACTTGCCAATAGACCAAGCCCAGGCTGAGAACATTGAGGCATAGATTCCTGCTATAGCTATTTTCACATGGTTCAATGATTAGGGCAATATAACAGAGCCTGAAAGAAGATGTACTTTATTTTTTACATAAGTCTAATTAACCCTGCAGGCTGAATTCCCTAATAGAACAACTGTGGCAAGGCATGATGGGACTTGTAGTTTCACAACAGCTGGAGGGCCATAGTTTGGACATGCTTGGAGTAGAGAAAAAGCATTAGCATTGCACTTTCTAGGTACTATTATCTAACCATTAATGCAATGAAGAGTACTGCTTTATTCTTTCTGTTTTATTCTTTCTTATATGAACTTGAGATTGATTGTTTTCTAATTCAATTATTTTGTGCCAATCAATACTTTTGTTTTTAAGTATTTTATTATGATGCAATTGATGGCTTTATAATTCATTTATAATTAATTCATGCGTTTCGGCATGAATGATAATACATTTCAGCTCCAGAGTTTATTTGTTTATCTGCATCTGTTACTATTTATTTGTTCATTTATCTTATAAAATCATTCTAATCAAATGGCCAGCACTTTATGGATGCTAATGGTCTATTTAATGTTCTTTTTTTGCAAATTGACTTTCCTGCCACTAAACACTGAGACCACATCTGTTCAAAACATAAAAGAAAATGTGCCCAAATCAGGGCCGTAACTAGGGGGGAGCTGGGGGGTCACACGCCCCGGGCGCTGCATGTGGGGGGCGCTGTCAGGTCCGGGCAGTGGGGGTCCGGGAACGGGCAGCAGGGGTGCGGGGACGGGCAGCGGGGGTCCGGGGACGGTTGTAGCGGCAGCTGGAAGCAAGCCACGCTATTTGCCGGGTGGTAAGCAGATTTTGAAAAGACTTGCAGGACGCTGATTGGCTGAATTCAGCAAGCAAGCAAGTCTTTTCAAAATCAGTGGCGCTTCCCGCCGCCAGGCAAATAGCATAGCTTGCTACAAGTGAAAGCCGCCGTGGCGCTGCCCGTTCCCAGACTGGAACTCCCACTGCCCGGACCGGAACCCCCACTGCCTGGACCGGAACCCCGCTGCCCGTCCCCGGACCTCCGCTGCCCGTCCATGGACCCCGCTGCACATAGGTATGTGGGCCCGGGGGGTCACTCAGCCTCCGGCGCCAGGGGCAAGGCAGTCATTTGGGGGGCGACCAAATGACTGCCTTGCCCCGGGCGCCGGAAACCCTAGTTTCGGCCATGCCCAAATGATCCGCCCATCTCTTTATTCGCAGGATGAGTCTGGTCTTGTCTACTTTGCATCTTAGTTCCCTCATTAATGAACAAGAGTAGGCATTCATGAAAGACCAGAATAAAAGTTCCAGTATATTAAATCAAAGGCAGAGGAGAAGTCTTAATAAAAAAAAGCCCACTGTTGGCTTCTCTGGTCTGCTGCTGTGTCTGAGGACCAAGAATCAGACCAACTTTGTGAACATTGGACATCTGAGTACCCTGCAGATCGCTCTTCTACAACACCACCCCTCACTCGAGGCTTTTTATGCTTATACGACATCAAGTTATTCCACATTTGTAGTCCATGTTAGATGCACTCCCATCTCTAGCTACAATGCAATGGTCATGAGGCTTTTCAATTGTGAAGGTCCGTTGTGCTACATACAGTAGGAGCAAGTTTCATCTTTGCTCCTTTGGCCATGGCTAGCCATGGCCAGCCATGGCTATTCTATTGTTCTCAGCTGCAATACGTATTGTATTGCAGCTGAGAACAATAGAATAGCCATGGCTAGCCATGGCTAGCCACGCCCAAAGGAGCAAAGATGAAACTTGCTCCTACTGTATAGAGACTCAGTCGCACACAGATATACAAGTGTTGCTTATCAAATTAATTAGCACAGTCTCCTGGTGTGTCTGAGTTGCATTTGTTAATTTTTTCCAGCCTTGCATAAAGAGAAACATGTTTATTTCTCCAAAACTACAAGTATATACTATTTTTCTGAAAATATATCAACCATTTTGTCCTTTTCCATTGATTTACTTAGAAGGGTCTGATGACATGTGCAAAACAGGTGGTTAAATGAATATTAAAAACATTTAAATTGAGTTAAAACAGAGAAGGTCCAACCATGAGATCATCCAACAATCCTAATCGAGCATTTCCGATGTTACAAATAACATTTAAAATACAGATGTTGCCTGAAAATCAGTTGAGATTACAATGTAGCTGAGATAATATTATAATGTCAATGTCAACTTTTGAAATTATTATTCACATTAATGTTTGTGATACAGAACATCTGTTTATCATTGAAGCCCAAGAAATCCTAGATAGATCCTCAGTAGCAGCATTTTGTTTCAACGTCCATAGTTTGACAATTTAAGAGGCATATTTATCCCAGTCAGCATTTTTATTGTGGATGCGATAAATATTTTTCGCTTAAATTCACAAATGTGAAAATTTATATTTTCAATAAAGATTATTAAAATCCTCTTGACAGTAGATGTACTTTCACTTTATTTCTTCTTAGCTCACTACTGGGCCCGGTGTATCAATTGCATGCTGGTTCCTCAAATATGATTATGTACTGACAGCCAAATATATGTATGACCCAGTGCCGTCTTACCCATTGGGCTTAATGGGCAGTTGCCCAGGGGCCCAAGGATTCTAGGGGCCCATCCCAATGGGGAAGACAGCACTGTTCCAGAGAGCTGCGGTGTCGGCAGTTGGTGGGCAGCGTGGTCCGGGCAGCTGCAGTGGCGTAAGTTCGCTCCAGTTGCCTGGAAGCAAGATATATATTGCCCCCCCCACACAACCCTATATAACCTTATATAAAATGTATATTTCTGTTCAGAAATATAGATAGAACACATATTTCAGAACTCAGCCACAGAAGCAATATCGGTGGCTTTTAAATAATTTATTTAAACTTCCAGGGGGAGGAGAGGTGCCCCCTTGGGAGCAGGAGCCCGGCGGCAGATGACTCCATTGCCTCACAGAGTTCTGCCTCTGGGTCAACATAATGCTAGAATCACACCCTGTCTGGTTCTAGACACCCCCTATAGGGCTAGAAATAGGATGGGTGCACACCCTAATGTTAAGTCCTATGGAGCACATATTTTACTACCAATTCTACATCAGCCATAATATTTTACTAGTATGAGGAAATTAGGGCAGGTGTCCCCTCTCCTGCGTAGATTGGCACCACTAAACACACAGCAGCCTAGAAAACAGCACACCTGTCCAGGGTTTCCATTCAATCTAGCTGTGGCTAGTTTGTGAAGTACATAAAACAAAACATATAAACATAATATATTCTCTCTATCAGGGCAGTAGGACCCAATTCTCCTACCACAAACACTTGCATACGCACAGTACTTATAGTCAGCCAAACACAAAGGGTTAGATTTATTTAGCTCGGTGAAGTGATAAAGTGTCTGGTTTATATCACTGGCCAATCAGCTCCTACCTGTCTTTTTTCAAACCAAGCCTGTAACTTCCCAGTTATGAGTTGATTGGCCAGTGATAAAAACCAGACACTTTTTCACTTCACCAAGCTTAATAAATCTGCCCCTGATTCTCATAACAGGTCTACTTCCTGTTGCCCCAAGCCTTGATACAGGTTTTACCAGCCTCTTACAGGTGCATGCACTAATTACCCTGCTCTTCGGTTGAAGGTCTAAAGAACGGAATGGGTCTTGCGGATGGAGCCTCCCTTTTCTCTCACATCTGCAACCCAGGAACCCTTAACTAGCTTTTACAAAAAGATCAACCACAAACAGGTATCTGGGGTTTCAAAATACATACAGTAGGCCGAGAACCTGGGACAGACATACTGTATCTCTCATTTATCACTTCACCAGTGCTTCTGTCACACTAGTTAATGGGGTTTATGACGTAAAGCACCAGAGATGACACGATACAAAAAAAGCATCGGAAATAGAAATGGCCATTATCAGAATCAGAAACAACTTTATTGGCCATGTATGCTTGCGCACACTAGGAATTTTTTGTGGATTACAGTGCAGTATCAAGCAGGGATGAAGAGGGGGTGGAGAAATTACATAATTACACTACATGCGGGAGACACATGCTCGCCGAGCTGCACAGCACCTAGCCTTCAGCTTAGCCATCAGCGGCGCCACTGGTCGTTGCAGCAGCCAGGTGGGTAACAATATATGCAGGGACAGTACAGTTATCACACGGGAACACATATTCACCAAGCTGTGGAGCATTTAAAAGTTGGCAACCCTGGTATAGGCAAAGACAGTACAGTTAAAGCGGACAGTACAGTTATCACACTGGGGAAACAGGGTTACATATGGCTGAGTGCACAGTTCCTAGGCAGCCATTTGCGACGCCATCTTCCAGTAGGGGGAGCCAGCTTGGGGGGACGGGGGGGGCCTTGGCATAGGGTGGAAGAGTCGGTCAGTGGGGCTGGTGGAGGGTCAGTGATGGGGGGGTGCGGTGCCGCCGCAGAGTTCAACCATAGCTAGTGCGGCCTACTGGGGGTTAGGGGCTTCCGGGGGGGGGGGGGGGAATCCTACCGGCCTCTGGGTGTCATAGGGGGGCCCCCATGGCCGATGTGCCTCCTGTCCCCATGTATTATTTAAAAAAAAAAAGGTATTAATAAAGATTTCATTTACGCATCATTTTTCGCTAAAACTGAAAACCTTTTACATATGCTAGAAAAATGTGAGCATTCGGCTGACATTTACTTGATAAACTAAAAAATGCCTCGGATGATTAGAACGGTAATAAACGCGATGATGTGAACTATTCCTGATATTTATATTCAGTATTAGCCGCCCTGCAAAATAGGCCGACCAGTGTCTGAGAATAAGTAGTTGGACCATGTTCAGCAAATCTCTTTAGTGGTTATTGAACTGTAAAGTACTTATTTGGATGGTACAAGCGTACACGCCAATATGTTATGTACCTGGTTGGTTTTCTGGCTGGGTTACAGCAGCTGGGCGACTTGCACTGCAGTCTGCTTCCACAGCGCTACGGCAGTTATGCTGCAGTTTGCAGTAACATTTGTCAAGCTCTGCACTAACACTACATGGATTCTGCCGCCACCGCTGATGTCTCAGGATTCTCTGCCAAGTGGCATACATCACATTTTATACATACTGCGGATTTATTTTTTTATTTAAGATCACTAAGTACAAGGCATCTGGGGGATCGTTAGAGATTATTCCGGCATAAAAATACATTGGGCCTTATTTTGGTTCATTCTTTCTGACAAAATCCTTCTTAGATGGACAAAACCATGTGCACTGCAGGGGGGCAGATGTAACATGTGCAGAGAGAATTAGATTTGGGTGAGTTATTTTGTTTCTGTGCAGGGTAAATACTGACTGCTTTATTTTTACACTGCAATATAGATCTCACTTTGAAGTAAAACCCCACCCAAATCTAATTCTCTCTGCACAAGTAACACCTGCCCCCCTGCAGTGCACATTGTTTTGCCCATCTAAGAAGGATTTTGTCAGAAAGAATGAACCAAAATAAGGCCCATAATATGAGATGTTGACAAGTTATTCCAATAGCAAATAACAATACATATACTGTAAATCAGATTGTGAGTACATAAATAATAATAATAATGATTTTATCTTGTAATTTGTGGCTCAGCAATTTGTATAATTGTATACACTTTTAGGGCCAGATGTACTAAGCTTCAAAAGTGATAAAATGGAGAGTGATAAACAGCCAGCCAATCAGCTCCTAAATGACATGTCACAGACTGTGTTTGAAAAATGTCAGACAGGAGCTGATTGGCTGGTTGTTTATCACTCTCCATTTTATCACTTTTGAAGCTTAGTACATCTGGCCCTAATAGAGAAATTATGGGTACTTGTTTCCTAGAACGGCGCCCACTAACATACCTCCCAGCATGATCCATGCCAGGAGGGACACAATGCTCTGCTCCTGCACTTTCCTCTTAATGTATCATTACCCTCACCTGTGTTAATCAGGTTAATTGAGGAGAAAGGTGCTGCAACACAGGTGAGGGTAATCATACATTGAGAGGAAAGTTCCGGAATAGAGCATTGTGTCCCTCCTGGAGAGGGTCATGTTGGGAGGTATGCACTAGCTATTTGCTTAGTGGGCTATTCTGCGTAGGGAAATCACATCGCATCGCATTGGCCATTTTAGTGCCTTGCGATTTTTTTATGTAATTTATTCACTGCTCTGTGTGCCCCAGGGGATCGCATCGCATTGCACCTCCCGCAAAATCGCATGATATCGCATGCGATTTTATAGGGCGTGCGATGCCATTACATATGGTATACATTAGGTATACATTAATATGGTTGTATGTCCTAAAGAGAGGTTTTACGCACACCCCCCCCCCACTATCCACGCCACCCCGAAGCGTGGCGAGCGGCGGCGGAACGCGTCCTCCGACTTTTTCATACCCCCACTATCCACGTCGGCGTGGAGATGATTTTATATAGTGTGGTGGTTGCAGCGAGCCACCGAGCCCGAAGCGTGGTGAGCCCCGCGAGGGGACGCGGAATACATGTAAAGTAATCCGCGTGCGCTTGCCACGCTTGGGGCTCGGTGGCTCGCGCGCTCGCCACACTATTGACGTGGATAGTGGGGTATGAAAACATCGGAGGACACTGCGCTTACCACGCTTCGGGGTGGCGTGGATAGTGGGGGGGGGGGGGTTGCGTAAAACATCATTGTATGTCATACAATGATATTATTGTATAGCTAATGTAATGGCATCGCACACCGTATAAAATCGCGATTTTGCGGGAGGTGCGATGCGATCCCCTGGGGCATACAGAGCAGTGAATAAATGACATTAAAAAAAACAATTTCCCTACGTTTGCGTACGTAGAATATCTGGGCGCCGTTCTAGGAAACAAGTACCATATTATCATATAGCTGAGATTTTCTAGGGCTTACTGTACAAGTATTTTTAAAACATCTGTGTGACTGCCATACAGAACTGTACTGTCGGCCTGATTCTGGATCACTTCCAAAAGCAAATTCTCTCTCTAATGGACAAAACCATGCTGTACTGCAGGTGGGGCAGATGTAACATGTGCAGAGAGAGTTAGATTTGGGTGTTATTTTGTAAATACCGTCTGCTTTATTTTTACACTGCAATATAGATATCCCTCCCCTTTAGAATGTAAGCTCTCACGAGCAGGGCCCTCTTTCCTCGTGCCTTTCTTAGAATATATAGAAATCTGCCATCCTGAAGATTGCTTCAGTGTCCTGTCCCCTGGTGCAACTATCCATATTAACCATGTACTTGTCCTAAACTGTCTCGTACTGTAATTTGTTATGTGTTTTTGATTATAACTATGGGCCTTATTCTGATCGGTGCGGCCGGATCCGAATATGCGGCCAGGACCGTGCGTGCGAAACCCCGCCTTCCATACGGATCGCCAACTCCATCCGTACGCGGTAAGAAGCTGGCCGAACGGACCGCACGTGTATTTTTCATGGAATACGCCTCCTCCATCTCAGGGAACCTCCCCCATCATTCGATGGTCGCAGACCATCGAATGCAGGACCGAGTGGTCCACCAGCTCCCGCAACCTCAGACCACACGGACATTTTTCCGTGCAAAAGCAGGGATCTGGGCGGGCAGCTGACATCCGGCAATGTCATATGTCCGCCCCCTACACGTGCGTGACGACTGCATTACCATACGTACGCCCAGCGTTTGCATAGGAACGCCCATGAAACGCGGGGCGTATGCATATGGCAATGAGCCCAAATAGCCCTTCACGCCCCTCTCCACCCCCTGTTCGGAGTGTTCACATTTAATGCGGGATTTGGCCGTACGCCCCGCTCGCACATGCACAGAGACGCCTCTGCACATGCGCAGACACAAAACATCGGCGGACCGACCGCACGCGGACATTACCGCACCAACCAGAATAAGGGCCTATGCTCTGTAAAGCGCTGCGGAATCTGTGTGAGCTATATAAGAAACTGTTAATAAATAAATAAATAAGTACAAACCTCACCCAAATCTAACTCTCTCTGCCCATGTTACATCTGCCCCACCTGCAGTCAGGGTCGGCAACGGAAATATTGGGGCCCAGTACACTGATATTTCTGGGGGGCCCCAACCGCACACCCAGATTTTTATTGCATTGAATGTTTTTTATAATTAGAAAAAAATTGATTAATATTTAATATGCATTATAATAGGGCAGATGGGAGGGTGCAGCATGGTGCGTCGTATGGGTCGCTGTGTTGCGTGATGTTACGTAACGCATAAATACTGGAAGCCGGACAGGTGACCAGACAGAGGGGTACATGTAAGTTTCCTTCCAGGAACCCAGGTGAACAGGCAGCACCTTTATAAACCATTGCTAGGGCTGTAGCCATGCTTACAGTCCCTGAGCCCCTCAGAGGCTTGGGGACCCTCACAAGGTTGGGGCCCGCTACGAGTGTCCCCTTTGACCCCCCTTTCGCCTGCCCTGCCTGCAGTGCACATGGATTTGTCAATTAGAGAGAGAATTTGCTGTTGCAAGTGAACCAGAATCAAGCCGTGTATGTACGGTAGTATCAGGGAAAGCACTTGATGGAATTATATGATTGTATTGTATTACACATAGCATTTAGACAAACATATGGTGCAGGCTGTAGTGCAATTTTTGTGCTGCAATAAAATTTGCAGTACGCAAAAACTATGGGGTCCAACCTACAGTATTAGCTGCGATCAATTCGCGGGTGTGAATCAGCATGGCAGTGCACTTTACAGCGGCCTGAATTCGCAGGAGTGCGAGATTGGGTGGTGTTGCCAGCGTTTAAATGCCATTAAATCGGCACCCCACACCCATCACAATTAATAGGATCTCTATTTCTTTCAAGATGTAAACATTTATAAATCTATGTAACTGCACAGTTATGTGAGCAGACCGAACAGAGCCTCCTAATGTTGACATTCTTTCAATGTTGGCATTTTACATGTAGACATTCTCAGCATGTTGGCTCACTGCCTATCAACAGTTTCACAACATCGACATCACAATTGTCAACATTATGAATGTCAACATTGTAAATTTTGGCAAGAGATGAGCTCCAGACCATTATTGTTTGACTTGGACTTGCATTTTTGGATTTGGATATGCCAAACCGCTGTGACTGGATCTTTAATATGTATTTGGATTTTTATTTTAAAAAATTCACAAAAAAGCTAAAATCAAATAATGTTGGCCTTTATTTGTTCCTGGAGTATTAATAACATTGATAACATTCATTTTCATTCATTCCTGTCAATTGTGACTACCTCAGGGTGTGTCAGACACCCTGAGAAAGGACTTTTATGCTGACATACTAAGATTACTCAAATATTGGAATTCCCATTCTTTCTTTGGTAGGTATGTCTATGTTTTGGGTTGTTGGGTGACTACCCAGGGTTAGTACAACATAGAGGCAGCAGTGCGCCACTGGAGGTTATCCTCTATGAACTTTTTGTGTAGATACTAAAGGTTGAAAGGTACAAATGGTCATGGTCAAAAGGTTGACATGAAAATGGTCGACATTTCGGGTCAAGGTCACTATTCCCAATTGTAATCCACATTGATAGTGAATAAAGCAACTTTTGGGAAAATATATAAAAAAAAAACATACAGGTACATTGGCAGTTGTTATATTGACTTTTTGAACTCGTTGACCTTTTGTCAACCTAATGCATATCGATCATATGGTGTTGACCTATAGATTGTCTACATAGACATTGTGGGGTTTATTGACTAATATGGGAGTTCTTTTGAAGACGGGATGTTGCTGGGGGGCAACCAATCATATTCTATCCATTATCTACTAGAAGTTGCTAAATAAATAAGAAGTAAATTCTGATTGGTTGCCCATAGAAACATCCCATCTCCAATAGAACTCAAAACTCAGTAGATCAACACCTGGGGGTAAATTTAATAAAGGTTCCAATCAGACTCTGACTATTTTTTCTCTATTGCATCATAGAAAATAAAAGACAGAATCTGATTGGTTGCTATTTTTAGAAGCTTTAGTAAATTTACCCCTATAGATCTAGCGTCCAGAGACCCATTGATATTGTGTCCACCTCTGAAGCAGGTCCTAGAACACAAACTTGTTACAGTATTTTTACTTGTTACAGCTGCTACTTGCTTTGTGCTTTGATGTGGTTCTCTCGTTTGCTACAGATTTTCTGAGCTTGCGATCGCTGGTGGAGAGGCGCTGCATCTGACGGGGAGGCGCGAGCGTCTCACATGCACCTGTATCCCCTCCACTTGGCGGCAGATGGCGGAAACCCTGCCCGTCTCTGCTTTAGGGAGATGGGCAGGGTTGGGGGGGGGTGGTCAGCGGCGGGGGTGCGACGGGGAGGCGGTGGCATCTCACACGCGCCCTTCTGTGGGCTGGTGAACGGCGGTGGATGTCTCCATCTGTATGACTAATGTTGAATTATAGTATTTTCCCCATTCACTTCCGATCAGCCTCCGAGTGCAGCCTACGACAATACACTTGCTATAAGGTCGCACTAATGGGTTTATGTAACAACAGGCTTCATTAAAGCAGAAACCCGTTGTTAGCAATTCACCAGTTTTGTTTCCTGTATTCTTGTGATTTATTTTAATAACTGTAGTATATTCAATATTAGCTAAAGGTCAATTCAATTAATGGCTTAACCAATTGAGGTAATTAAAACAAAGGTTCATTTATTGTCTAAAACAGAACGCAATGAGTTGTACACAAGGGTGGATTCCTAATGCTATTAAATGCGTATAATATAATAAGAAAATACACTTATATATACATGTGTGCGGACAGGCTGTGGCCTTGCGGCCCTTGAACAATATAATGCAGGGATTCCCAACTACGGTCCAGGTTTTAAGGATAGCCATACTTGAAAACAGGGGACGTAATTACAGGCCGATTCCGACCAGCTCGTTGCGGGGCAAATTCGGCCCAGTCACCGATGATCGGGGTTTGCGAATGCGCGAATGTGCAAACCTTGGGAGGGAAAGGCTACGGTGGGTTTCAAAAGCAAAGGATTCACGCACAAGGCATGTGAGCAGTGCTATGACATCAAGTACCAATGACCAATGTTGTAAAGCAGTATACATTTTATATATTAAAAGTTATTAGTGACCACAATTGTATACATATACAGAAAACATGAAAAACAATAAAAAATATATTAAAATGTAACAATAGATATCTGATATGGTTCCGTGCCACAGGATTAGAGGGATGGTGGTATAATGGATGACCCAAAACAATTTAGGTAAGTGCACATTACCAATACTTGTATACCAAATGGAAGGTATTGATCGATTCCATTTTCCTCTTTACACTGGATGTCCTCACGATGGTTACGGAGCTGTGAGCTACCGTTGGAGGAGTTGAAATAGGCTTCCGCTCACAATGATGAGTGTCCACTCGTGGAGGTGGTTTGGTGTTTTTGGATTTCACCTGAGTGATTCATGGAGCGGTGTCCGCCAATTTGAAACCAATGTTAGACGAGGTAGTAGGCTTCCGCACACAGTGATGTAATCCTCACACGGGAGTGGTTGCTGGGGGAGTATAGTTACCAATAGACTTCAGTGAGCGGTATCCGCCAATGGGAAAACAACCAGATGGGAACCAGATGAATGGATGAAAGTTTTGGGTAATCCGCAATGAATAATCCTGGGCAGGGGTAAAGCACCTAACGTGTTTCACTGCAGCCTTGCAGCTTTATCAAAGGTGGGTTTCACACTCACTGTGGAGGGGCGGGAAGGGGGCAGACATGGGAACACCCAGCATTTTATGGGCGTGCCCATAAAAATGCTGGGCATACCCCTGGGCACGTCAATGCCTGCTTGGGGTGGCTGACGTTACATGACGTCAGTGCCTGCCCCAAATTCCGAGGGCAGCGTTCAAATGAAAAGTCAGTCCTGGCTTACTTTTCATTATGGATGGAGGAAAACTCGTTCTATGGTGAGCGACCGTAGATTGATTGGGAGGGGGGCATTCGGCAGGCGGTGCTTACCTGTTCGCTGGGCTGCGAACATATGTAATCTAGTGAACAGGTCTGAATCGGGCCCTTAATACTGCAGGTATTTGATTTAACCATCTCTGCCCAAGCATGAACATCACTAGTCTCTGGACTGTTAGGGGTAAATTCATTAATGTTACTAAAAATAAAGAGGTGATGTTACCCAGTCGACCAATCAGATTCCTTCTATCATTTCTCTATTTCATCCTAGAAATTGATAGGCATATATGATTGGTTACTAAGGTCAACATCACCTCTTTTCGTTTTTAGAAGCTTTAGTAAGTTTAACATCTAGTGTGCCTTCAGGTCCGCAGGTTGGGAAACACTGATATGATGGCTTACCGAGGCAGTGCTTAAAAGGTGCACAGTACACTGTGCTGGAGGGAGGTTTGGCCACAGCCCCTGTACATAGGCGAATCTAGAATTATGGTAATGTGTGGTCCCAGATATAGACATAATAGCAGGGGACCTTTGCGCGGTGTAGTTGCGTGGCAAAAAGGGGGCGTGGCCTCATGGGAATGAGGCGTGGCATCACAAAAAGGGGTGTGGTATTACACTTTAGACCATACACAGTAATGCCCATTACACATTTTAGCAAACTCCGTAATACCTGTTACACATAAAGCCACGTTTGCCACATAAGTGCTGCTTACCTATGTGCTCATTGCTAGGGGGTTCTTGCTTGATGGCACCATAGTACCCATTACACATGATGCCGCACACCATAGTACCCATTACACATGATGCCACACACCATAGTACCCATTACACATGATGTTGCGCACCATAGTACCCATTACACATGATGCCGCACACCATAGTACCCATTACACATGATGCCGCGCACCATAGTACCCATTACACATGATACTGCACACATAATGGCCCTTACACATGATGCTGCACACCGTAATGCCCCTTACACATTAAGCCACACATTATGCGTAATGCCCCCACATACCGCCACTTGTAGCATCCCTTAATCAATGCCCCCAAAAGTGCCACTTACTGTAAATTTTTATATGAGCCTTCGCTGCTGCTGCAGGGAGAGATGGAGAGCGGTGCAGCTGCTTCTATGGGGAGAGGAGCAGAGCACAGCGTAGAGCACGCTCCTACTCCCCTCCTGGTGTCCCCTTTAGCCAAGTGGACATTTGAAATATTGTGTGCGCTGTTGTTGTGCATGACGTCGGGGGAGCACGCCGGGCACCGGCACCACATGATTAAAGGGGGGGGGCAGGCTGAGGTGAACGTGCGGAGAAGAATTGGAGCGGAAGCTGCAGGGGTGACAGTCATTGACAATTGGGCAGAGAGCAGTTTTGAAATAATACCACTTTCACAACAGAAAATGCAGGGATTTACCCAGGAATATGGTCCCATTATCATGCAGGGACATTCACAGGCTGACCCCTTATACACCAGCCTAGTCCCTGCATTTTCTGGTGTGAGGGGGAGAGACAACCACTCCTTTAACCAACCAGCTATATCTTCGGAACCAACTGACCCATTTACATAGGCGTGCGCACAGGGGGTGCCGGGGGTGCACAGGCACCTCCTAATCACCCCCGCACAATATCAGCACTTCCTAATGACCGGCAGCGGCAGTGCCCCCTCCCCCGGCCGCCTAGCAGTACCTGTAGCAGTAAAAATTAAAACCCTAAGAAGGATACGAGGTACTTACATTCATTCACACTGTCCCCATGGAATGAAAACCTTAAATACTGAGATACATTTACCATTATTATATGGAAAGTGGGAATTAAAACCCACAATTTGATAACAAGTGCTGAATATCCTGAGATACGAAACCCTGTTAAAGCGGGAATTTAAAAACCCCCAAAATAAAGGGACCTGGAGAGATAGATCACACTTGGAACTGGGAATTAAAACCCGGACATACATATATATATTATAAATTTCTCCAAAGTGGGAATTAAATACCACAGAGGCGGAAAAGACAGAACACCTCTCAGACGGAGAATTAAACCTAAACATATGTATAAAGATCCACTACAGTACCTAACTGCAGCAAATTTGTAGCCAGCCGAAGGGAAACCTTTTATCCCTATCATAATCACTATTTTCTATCTTTCGTGCAACAAGCACGCCACATGTATGTTATATGTATGTACGTTATAAGTCTA
This sequence comes from Crinia signifera, assembly GCF_055691185.1. Classification (NCBI taxonomy): domain Eukaryota; kingdom Metazoa; phylum Chordata; class Amphibia; order Anura; family Myobatrachidae; genus Crinia; species Crinia signifera. The sequence goes on from NC_139218.1 coordinate 31,192,792, forward strand.
TTTTAACCCCTTAAGAAATTTTCACAAGTCTCAGAAGGAGACCATCCTGTGAGGTTCTATATATTAAAAAATCATCACAGGCTGTGGGTCTCTCTTCTTCTTAAATGATAACACTAATAAAAGTTATATTTTAATAATAACCCTCTCTCCTGTATTTGGGGCCATTGCCTGTCTCCAGACACAGACTATTCTTTTGGTGTGCATCCACAGCGCAATTCTTTCTCTTTCCTTTTTCTCCCTGCGCTGGGCTGGCCTGGCTTGGCTGGGCTCCTTCAGGCTTTAGCAGTCAGCAGCAGGACTCGAGGTTTCAAAAGGGGGCGTGGCCACGGGGGTCCGTGATTAGGCCACGCCCTAGCCTTTTCCTGTGCCCGGGTGAACAAGTGCAGCTGCAGTAGTAGTGAAGTAGTGCAGCTGCAGGCCATCTGGCAGTACCTGCGCTGGGCTGGCCTGGCTTGGCTGGGCTCCTTCAGCAGTCAGCAGGACGCAAGGTTTCAAAAGGGGGCATGGCCACGGGGGGTCCGTGATTAGGCCACGCCCCTGCCTTTTTTCTGTGCCCGGCCGGGTGAACTAGTGCAGCTGCAGTAGCCCTGTAGCCTACTGTTCTGTGTCAGGCTCACAGGATGGCTTCTGGCTGAAACCTGAAGGTAATGTGTGCAGAGACTGGGGAGTGTGCCATTTATTGTGAGGGAGTGGGCTGTGTGTGAGAATGTAGTGAGGGGAACAGGGGGCCTGATTCAGGATCACTCACTAAGCAGCAATCTTTTGCTGCCTAGCAAGCGGAACACCGCCCACGAATAACTGGGAAAACTGTACTGTCCCTGCTGTATTGTTACCTGCCTGGCTGATGCGGTGACCAGTGGTGCCGCTGATGGCTGCCTAGGCGCTGTACAGCTCGGCGGGTATTTGTTCCCTGTGTGATAACTGCATACCTCCCAACTTCTGGCCGGAGGAAATAGGGACACGAAAAGGAGGGCGGGGTGTATGCAAATGAGGGCGCGGCTTATGCTAATTAGCCGCGGCCTCATTTTCATACGAGAATAGACGCTGTGCGCATGCGCACAGCGTCTATTCTACTAGATTGGGGGTCTCCCAACTGTCACCCCCCCGCAGCGGGACAATGCCTGCCGCGGGTGGGACAGCGGGACAGGACCCGAAAATCGGGACTGTCCCTCTAAAATCGTGACAGTTGGGAGGTATGTAACTGTGCTGTCTCTGCCTATATTGTTACCCACCCGGGGGTCCAGTGGTGCGGCTGATGGCTGCAAAGGCACTGCGCAGCTCAGCGAATATATGTTCCCTGTGTCTATATCCCCCAGGGTACATCTAGCGTATACATATAATACATACATACTACACTACGCACTGTGTAATGTGACTATGGGTCACTATGTGTGAATTTTAGTCACTATGCGCTGTGTAATGTGACTATAGGTCACTACGTGCAAATATTCATCACTGTGCTGTGTAAGGTGACTATGGGTCACTACGTGCGAATATTCACCACTGTGCTGTGTAATGTGAATATGGGTCACTACGTGCGAATATTCATCACTGTGCTGTGTAATGTGACTATAGGTCACTACGTGCAAATATTCGTCACTGTGCTGTGTAATGTGACTATGGGTCACTACGTGCGAATATTCGTCACTGTGCTGTGTAATGTGACTATAGGTCACTACGTGCGAATATTCATCACTGTGCTGTGTAATGTGACTATAGGTCACTACGTGCGAATATTCGTCACTGTGCTGTGTAATGTGACTATAGGTCACTACGTGCGAATATTCATCACTGTGCTGTGTAATGTGACTATAGGTCACTACGTGCGAATATTCATCACTGTGCTGTGTAATGTGACTATAGGTCACTACGTGCGAATATTCATCACTGTGCTGTGTAATGTGACTATAGGTCACTACGTGCGAATATTCATCACTGTGCTGTGTAATGTGACTATAGGTCACTACGTGCGAATATTCATCACTGTGCTGTGTAATGTGACTATAGGTCACTACGTGCGAATATTCATCACTGTGCTGTGTAATGTGACTATAGGTCACTACGTGCGAATATTCATCACTGTGCTGTGTAATGTGACTATAGGTCACTACGTGCGAATATTCATCACTGTGCTGTGTAATGTGACTATAGGTCACTACGTGCGAATATTCGTCACTGTGCTGTGTAATGTGACTATAGGTCACTACGTGCGAATATTCATCACTGTGCTGTGTAATGTGACTATAGGTCACTACGTGCAAATATTCGCCACTGTGCTGTTTAATGTGAATATGGGTCACTACGTGCGAATATTGGTCACTGCACGCTGTATAATGTGAATATGGGCCACTGCGCACTGTATAATGTGAATATCGGTCACTACGCGATGTGTAATGTGACTGTGGGTCACTGCGTGCGGTGTAATGAGAATATGGGTCACTGCGCACTGTGTAATGTGAATATGGGTCACTATGTGCTGTGTAATGTGAATATGGGTCACTGCGCGCTGTATAATGTGAATATCGGTCACTAAGGGCCTTATTTTGGTTCATTCTTTCTGACAAAATCCTTCTTAGATGGGCAAAACCATGTGCACTGCAGGTGGGGCAGATGTAACATGTGCAGAGAGAATTAGATTTGGGTGGTGTTTTACTTCAAAGTGAGATCTATATTGCAGTGTAAAAATAAAGCAGCCAGTATTTTCCCTGCACAGAAACAAAATTACTCACCCAAATCTAATTCTCTCTGCACATGTTACATCTGCCCCCCCCTGCAGTGCACATGGTTTTGTCCATCTAAGAAGGATTTTGTCAGAAAGAATGAACCAAAATAAGGCCCTAAGTGCTGTGTAATGTGACTGTGGGTCACTGCGTGCTGTGTAATGTGAATATGGGTCACTGCGTACTGTGTAATGTGACTATAGGTCACTACGTGTGAATATTTGTCACTGTGCTGTGTAATGTAACTATGGGTCACTACGCACTGTGTAATGTGACTATGGGTCACTATGTGCGAATATTGGTCACTATGTGCTGTAAATGTGAATATGGGTCACTACGTGTGAATATTGGTCACTACGCGCTGTGTAATGTGAATATCGGTCACTAAGTGTGAATATTGGTCACTACATGCTGTGTAATGTGATTATGGGTCACTGCATGCTGTGTATAGTGATTATGGGTCACTACATGCTGTGTAATGTGATTATTGGTCACTACATGCTGTGTAATGTGAATATGGGTCACCATGCAGCCATTTTCCCAGTGGTCTTTACCGCTGCTCTGCCGGACCGATGATGAGGTGAGTAGAATTAAATGGGTGAAGGGTGTACAGCATGTGGGTCCCCCAGCGACACTTATGTGACATCATATGTAATAGCCATTACAATGTGTGGTATAATATGTAATGGGCATTATGGCATGTGTCATAATGTGTACTGGGCATTCTGGCATAATTTACAATGGGCATCACAGTGTGAGGTGTAATGTGTAATGGGCATCACGTTGTGAGGAGTAATGGGCTTAGTGGTCTGAGTCAATGTGTAATGGGCATCACAGTGTGAGGTGCAACATGTAATGGGCATTACAGTGAGAGGCGTAATATGTAATGGGCCTTACAGTTTGTGGCATAATGTGTAATGGGAATTACAGTGTTTGGTATAATGTGTATTGGGCATTACGGTGTGTGGCATAGCGTGTGTTGGGCATAATGGCATGTGGTATACTATGTAATCCCTATTATCCCTATTTTACAAAAATTTGTCAAGCCCTGGCATAATGTGGAATGTCAATTACTGTGTGTGGCATTATGTGTGATGGGCATTATGGTGTGTGGTATTATGTGAAATGGGCATTATGCTGGGTGGCATTATGTGGAATGGGCATTGCTGTGTATTGCATTATGTGTGATAGGCATTATGTTGTGTGGCATTATGTGTAATGGGCATTACGGTGAGTGGCATTATGTGTAATGGGCATTAGGGTGTGTGGCATTATGTGTAATGGCCATTACAGTGTAAATTTTCGGCGCGCACTGTCCCTGTTTCTGGTGTGTGTGATGGGAATAATTAATCCTGAAGCCCATATACATAAAAAAGTCACCTATTTAGTTTGTATTGATGCCCAGTAGGCGGTGATGGACACGCCCAGTAGGCTTTGATGGACACGCCCAGTAGGCGTGATGAACACGCCACTCCAATGGTGCACCCCCTAATAAAATGGGCTGCGCACGCCTATGCCCATTTACATGAGACCAGTATCATATTGAAGAACTTTTGAGTTGGCTTCGAATGATTTTGGTCCCTTGAAACTGGGCTGTTTGGTTCCAGAGAAATCTGCCCTCAAAGAACATAAACAGTCATGAAATTACTTTTAAGAAATGAAAAAAAAAAAAAGCGGTTTAACCTCAATATCCCTGGAACCAATTAACCCAAATGGATCCAGCCTGGTATCAGATTTGGGTTCGAATGAGATCAACCTCAAGCTTCAGTGAGGCCAACTGGATACCTCCCAGCATTCCCCAGTCACTTGACAAACGCGCAGAACCTGGAAATCCTATCTACGCAAAGGACTCTTACCGTCCTTTGCAGAATTGTTCATGCATATTACTTTAGTAAACGCCGGAAGCTTGCGGCAAGTATCGCAGTGGTGTGTATTTGATGCATTTTGTACTAGATTACATCGCATCTAGTACAAATCGCATGCAATACGTTAAAAAAAACGTGCGATTTGAACGCGATGGGATGCGATGGGATCTAATGAAAAAAGCCCTACCTGCACATACTTCTTGTACAGCTAATTAGAGGATCCCTGGACACTCCGCTGAGACACGCGGGCAGCTTTATTGGGTAAGACTTGTCCGTCTGACAGTCAGCCAGAACCAATGGATCATTTACTGGTGACTCTTATCGTCACACTCGTATTAACAGCCATCTGTCAACCACATTTTCGTTCATACCTATTAACAATCCAAATGAGTCTAAATAGATTATTATTATTGGGAATCATGGCGGCCACACACACCACACAATACAACGGCAAGTTCCGTTTTCTCCACTCCAACATTCCGCAGTGCGACTTTCTTCTTTACAGACGGTCTTTATCTGTATGTGTGCTTGTTATTCCCCACTATAGCATCAAAATAAATCACCAACCGGTTTCTAAGACACTTTCCACTTAAGCGTTACACGTAATTGTTGATTTCCCCCCTTTGCAGGACCTGGCTCCCTTCTTGGTAGCAAAACAGACCTCCGATTTGTAATTAAATGACAACATGAATTGACCTGTCAGGGAAAATTTGTCAGTGGCATTTAAATCGAGGTAGTTGTTTTGCTTTTGCTAATTGTTTCCCTTCTGTTGCGCTGTCTCTCAAAATTACTTCTTTCCTTTATGTTACATTTGGGTTAAATTTAGAATGGAAGAAACAGGTGCGTTTTTCAATTGAAATTACAGGAACGCTTTGTGTTTTATACTTTTTAACTCGTATTTATGGGACTACATGTGATGGATGTTTGTTATTTATATGAAAGGGGGATGATTATTATCACCAAGTGTAAATTGAAAAATTAATCTATGCACCGCTCCTATTTTTGGCACAATCCTTTTTAATGGCTGGATTTATTCTTATAGGGGGGAACATGATTAACTAGATAGTAAAATAAAATGACTTATTTATAGCCCTGGAAGAATGAAACATATAAATGCAAATAATTATTATTATCCCCACAGCTTTCAGAGGTAAACCGGTAACAGGATAGATAAAAGCTAACATTGATTGGCTAGATCAGGGCTGCAGCGGCGTAACTATAGCACCGCAGCCCCCGCCACTGCGGGGGGGGGGGGGGGGGGGCGCTGTGCATGTGGGGGCGCCGGGGGCTGCGGTGCTATAGCTACACCCCCCCCCAATCCCCCGCAGACTTACCTATCTCGCTGGTTCCGGCGGCTCCGTTCTTCTGCTGAGGACCACCACAAATGGCCGCCCCCATATAGCACACTGTTCTCTGAAACTGTCTGCTGTATGGGGGTGGCCATTTTGTGGTGGTCCTCAGGAGAAGAAGACCGGAGCCGCCGGGACCAGCGCGATAGGTAAGGCTGCAGGGGATTGGGGGGGGGGGGGGTTTGCATGGGCGGTGGGGGATTGGGGGGGGAGGGGGGTTTGCATGGGTGGCGGGGGGGGGGGGGGGGGGCGCCCAAAACTTATTTACGCAACTGCAGGGCTGGGCAATTGCGGCCCTCCAAATGTTGATGAACTACACATCCCTGGATGCCGTGCATCAGTTTCAGCATGGCCACATAGCAAAACTAATGCAAAGCATCCTGGGATGTGTAGTTCATCAACATCTGGAGGGCCGCAATTGCCCAGCCCTGGGCTAGACTGTTGCTCATCGGATACTGTATATCTATATTATTTTTTTATAAAATGCAAAACCGGGTGTGGATCGTTAGGGGGAGAGTGACCCTTAATTCAGATCTGATTCGCAGTACAAATTTATTCTCAAAATTGGCAAAACCATGTGCACTGCAGGTCGGGCAGGTGTAACATGTGTAGAGAGAGAGTTAGATTTGGGTGAGTTATTTTGTTTCTGTGCAGGGTAAATACTGGCTGCATTATTTTTACACTGCAATTTAGATTTCAGTTTCAGCACACCCCACCCAAATGTAACTCTCTCTGCACAGGTTACATCTGCCCCACCTGCAGTGCGCATGGTTTTGCTCATTTTGAGAACAAATTTGTACTGCGATCAGAATAAGGGCCAGTGTCTACGTCCACCGCTATTGGTCCACAGGCAGAAGGTTGACATGCATTAGGTTGATATGGTCTAATGGTCGCCACAAGCAAGAAGTCGACATGAAAAAAGTCGACTTGTGAAAAGGTCGTCACATTTGGCCGAATGACAGCATACCGGTGACCATCGGATGATTTCTATTACCTTCAGCCACATGCTTGGCATCAATTATACCCTGTCTAGTGAGTGGGAAGCAGATCTGAATCAGGCCCATGATGTCATGATTAGAGATGATGCTACAGTACCTACATATTCTGGGCATTAGGACCCAGAGTCTGCAGGAAGGGGCAACTTCAAACATGATGTGCACATGTGCAGTTTGCAGCCATCTTTGGCCCTTATTCTGGTTGGTGCGGCCGGAGCCGCACACGGTGCTCCGGCCGCACAAACCAAGCCCCGCCCACGAGACGGATCGCCACGGGCGTCCGTACACGGACGGCTGGCGATCCGCATAAAAATGGTGGAGGCGTACGCCTCCACCATGGTGGGAGCTGCCCCCTGCATTCGATGGTCGTCGACTATCGAAGGCAGGTCCGCACGCCCCAGCAGCTCCCGCAAGCTGAGACCACACGGACAATCGTCCGTGTGGTAGCTTGTATGGGGGCTGAGAGCTGACATCCGGCGACGTCAGCTTTCCGCCCCCATGAGTTGCGTCATGCCCTCATTACCATGCATACGCCCCGCGTTTGCATGGGAACGCCCATGAAACGCGGGGCGTACACATAGGGAAATGAGGGTATGAAGCCCCTCACGCCCCTATACGCCCCCTTTGCGGCGGACGAAATCCGTCTGCGGCGAAGGGGGCTGCACATGCGCAGATTGACCTCTGCGCATGTGCAGAATAAAAACATCGGCGGTACGGCCGCACGCGGGCCGTACCGTCCGAATTAGAATAAGGGCCTTTACTGTGCAGAGTTATAAAGTGCTAAACACACAGGCAGATGTACTAAGCCTCGAAGAGAGATAAATGGAGAGAGATATGTCTGTGAATGACGTCATTCACAGATATATATATCGGTCAATGTTTTTGTAATGTGCAATTTTTCGACAAAAAACATCCGAAATCGCATGTTTACCGAAAATTGCACATGTAGTAACGTTTGCTGTAAAATTTGCATGTTTTCACCCGTCGTAAAAAAAAATCCATCTTTTAAAATCGCATCCAGATGTTTTCTCATAGAAGACATCAAAATCGCAAATGTAATGGGGTGGGATTTTTCAGATGACCACAAATAGAAAATGACCAGGTCCAACCTGGGGAGTTTGAAAGAACCATGCACAGATCAGTGAGATCCTTGTATGATTCTGTAAAATAAAAGTGTTGGTGTCCCCTCTCCCGAGCAAAACCAGACCCGGGCTCATTGAGCCAGGGCTGGCTCCCCAGACACGGGGGGGGGGGGGAATCATGGGGTTCCCCCATATTTAAGAAACTAGCTCCGGTCTACAACAAACAGCAGTCTCATGCCACAGTTCTGAACTGGGTACCTGGGGGAGTGGGGACCCCCCAAAAAGCCCCCCCCCCCCAGCTTCACCCCTGGGCTGCGGGTGACGGGCTGATTATTGTGCTGTAAAAGAAAGAATGAAAACAAATGACAGTTTTCACAGTAGAACTACATGTCTAAGCGGGGCCTTTAATGACCTGCATGCTGGGACTTGTGGTTCTTCAAATCCCAGCATGCAGGGGAGGCCTTCTGGGAATAAAAATTGTCAGTGTTTCCAATGACGTGTTTACAAAAATGTGTTCCAATTTATGGGGCGCACATATTGCTATTGTTACCACAGAAAACAGTATAAGTAACAGTAACAACATCCCACCGACACACACACACACACACACACACACACACACACACACACACAATAAAAAGTAGCCTAGATGGATCTATATGTCCTTTCCATCTCTCATAGTCCTATGTCTCTCTGAATGTATCCATAGAAACATAGAATTTGACGGCAGATAAGAACCATTTGGCCCATCTAGTCTGCCCCTTTTTTTACCCTTCAGGTAATCTAAACCCTTTTGAATCCTTATTTCTTTGTAAGGATATTCATATGCCTATCCCAAGCATGTTTAAATTGTTCTACTGTCTTAGCCTCTACCACCTCCGATGGGAGGCTATTCCACTTATCCACTACCCTTTATGTGAAGTAATTCTTTCGGTACTTCTTTACTTTCACGGCGCCAGCATGGCGCCGCACGTACTTCCGGGTTACGCTCGCCACTAACTAAGTAAAATAAACTAAGTTAACGCCATGCCCACATGGTTAGTTCATACCTCCACTATCCATGTTGGCATGGAGTTGATTTTAATTAGCGTGGCGAGCGTAGCGAGCCACCGAGCCCGCAGCGTGGGCGAGCGAAGCGAGCCCCGCAAGAGGACTCTGACGAGCTGCGCCATGCTGGCGCCGTGAAAGTACAGAAGTACCATTCTTTCTAACATTTCCCTTGAACCTTCCTCCCTCCAGTTTCAGTGCATGTCCTCGTCTTCTATTACTTCCTTTCCTTTGAAGAAAATTTCCCTCCTGTACTATGTTAAAACCCTTGATATATTTGAAGATTTCTATCATGTCCCCCCTTTCCCTTCTCTGCTCCAAACTATACATGTTCAGATCTTTTAGTCTTTCCGGGTACGTTTTGTGATGTAGGCCATGCACCATTTTAGTTGCCCTTCTTTGTACAGTCTCTAATGTATTTATATCCTTCTGAAGATACGGTCTCCAGAACTGGACACAGTATTCCAGATGAGGCCGTACCAATGACCTATAAAGTGGCATTATTACATCTTTTTTTCTGCTACTGATTCCTCTCCCTATGCAACCAAGCATCTGACTAGCCTTCCTCATTGCTTTGCTACATTGCCTCCCTGCCTTTAAGTCACTTGAAATAGTGACTCCTAGATCTCATTCCTCCTCAGTAGTTTCCATTATAGTACCCTTGATACTATATTGAGCCTTTGGGTTTTTGAGTCCCAAGTGCATAATTTTGCATTGTTTAGCATTAAACTGTAGTTGCCATGCTCTTGACCAATTCTCAAGTTTACTTAGATCATCAGTCATTTGATTTACCCCTCCTGGTGTGTCTACTCTGTTGCATATCTTTGTATCATCTGCAAAAAGGCATACTTTCCCTTCAATACCATTTGCAATGTCACTAACAAAGATATTAAAGAGCACTGGTCCAAGTACAGATCCCTGGGGTACTCCACTGGTAACATGTCCCTCCATAGAATGCACTCCATTTACTACAACTGTCTGTTTCCTATCCTGCAACCAGGTTCTTATCCATTTAATTGTTTTATAATCCAATCCCACACTTTCAAGTTTATTTAGCAGCCTGCGATGTGGGACAGTGTCAAATGCCTTACTAAAGTCTAGATATGCTACATCTACAGCCCCTCCCCCCCCTTTATCTAGAATTTTGGTCACGGAGTCAAAAAAGTCAATGAGACTTGTTTGGCATGATCTCCCTGCAGTAAAATCATGCTGTTTGGGATCCTGTAAATTGTTTAATTTAAGATATTCCACTATTCTTTCTTTTAAAAGTGTTTCCATTAATTTCCCTACTACTGATGTAAGGCTCCAGGTCACCATTAGATACCATTAGGCAGCTGCCTAGGGGCTTCTGAATCTTGAGGGCGCCCCTGAATGGATCACAAAATTAAGGATGACTCTGAGAGAGACATCCTTGTTGAACTTAATGCAAATGGCAGGTGCTGAACTTCTGAGACTCCACCTCCACACTTCCAGGATCTGTGCAGATGGTGGTGGGACCAGTAAGCTGATGTTTAAGGCCTAGGGTGCAGAAAAACCTTGCCCCTGCCCTGATCCGGGCCACATCGCGGCACACATGTTGGTATACTTTTCTATATGAGATGCAGTGTTGAGAATCACAATCTCCATCCTCCATTGGGTCAATTATTGCATTGTGTTTATATTAAGGTATAACAGCTATTGTGTGACATTTATAGTTATGGGTGGTGATCATTCTTAAGTATTGTGTGTTTGGAGTGTTGCTTCTTTGGGTGTTCCTCGTCCTTCTGCCTTCATGTCCAGGTGAAGTGAGTAGTGATCCTCCAGGTTATCAACAGTGAGAAGATCCCTGTGCTTCAAGGTACTCACATCGTTTATTCATTGTAACACACTTCCACACCTGCGCAATGTTTGCTGAGCGATCTGTGCTGAGCAGTGTTTCATAGGTGATTATAGCAGGATAGACAGTCTCAGCGGCGATGGCGAAGCACAGCACAGTGATCCGTGCTTCATTTATAAGCGATGTAGGCCCTTATTCTGGTTCACTCGCAATGGCAAATTCATTCTCAAATGGACAAAATCATGTGCAATGCAGGATGGAGGGGGGGGGGGGCAGATGTAACATGTGCAGAGAGAGTTACATTTGGGTGAGTTATTTTGTTCCTGTGCAGGGAAAATACTGACTGCTTTATTTTTACACTGCAAAATAGATCTCACTTTGGCGTAAAACCCCACCCAAATCTAATTCTCTCTGCACAAGTTACATCTGCCCCACCTGCAGTGCACGTGGTTTTGTCCATTTGAGGAGGAATTTGCCTTTGCAAGTGAACCAGAATAAGGGCCCTAGTCCGATCGCTTACAAATGGGGCTTATATCACCCCGTCTGTATGCCCCCCAACACTTCTTCTAATTCACTTTGGTTCCTTTATTTCCACTTTCCAACTGATTTTGTTCCAGCTGCCAATGAATAGTAAAAAGAGCAGTGAATTAGCAATTACAATGAGCAGTTGGGGAGAAGTGACCCCCTGTACCGTACTGTACACCATTTACCTATTTTAATCTCCTTAAAATGAAAGCAGCTTGGGGATGCCAGGAGTCCATGCCAGCAACGATATTCTTTATGTTAATAATGATAGAACGGAACACATTGCTCGGTATAGTTTTTATTTTATAGCGCAAGGTACAAGGCTTTGCTGCGACCTGTGCCTGCAACTTTGGGTGAGTGCAATAAATGTGCCATCTGTAATGGGCAATGATCAAAGAGCTTAAGAAAAATATATTTTGGAACCTGAAACATATTAGAACTTAAAATCCATAAAACAGATACTAACAATACATTGATTATAATAATGCTTAGTAATTTTATACACATTGATCTGATTCTTCCCAACATCTTTACGGGGTTGCTCATGTAACAGTAGAAGACGCATGAAAGCTGAATGGTGAGGGGTCTACAGTTCATCCGATCATTTTACCATGGCCGGCTGTGAGAACCGGGCATCTTCTGCAAGCCTCTGCTTCGGATGAGGTAAATGTACATTAAGGACACATTGGATGCATGAAATTTGACTTAAGCTGGGTACAGATTGAGAAATATGTCAGCTGGCCAGGTGGATCAGATCCACATATCGCTAACCTGCATATTGGGGCAGAGGCATAAACCTTGGAGGCAATGGAGTCATCCAGTGGCGGCTCCTACCTCGTCGGAGGAGAGGGGCTGATGATCCCCACAGGACACAACCACCGCTGCCTCATCTTCTTGTCCGGATCACCTTCGCAGGACCAGCAGAGCCGGATTTGCCACTAGGCCCGTGAGGCACGGGCCTAGGGGCGGCACAAATTAAGGGCGGCAGGCAGCCAGGACCCTCACCCGGTACATGTCACTAGCTCCGGGTCTCTATGGGTAGCAGCGTAGGATGACCGAGCGGCAGCACTGACATCAACCCTAGCACAGATGCCTATAGAGACCAGGAGCTAGTGACCTGTGCCGGGCGAGGCTCCTGCTCACACAGGTGTCCGGTGGTACCTGTGCTGTAGCCGCTGCTAGTGCTTTCTCCTCGATGCTGCCCGAGCCGGCGCACAGTCTCCCTCCCGCACATCCATGTACCCTGCGTGGAGGTATCTGTGTGGCTGGCTGCCAGCTACAGGAGCCTCTGGCGGGAGGGTGACAGGGGGACGCTGCAGACGGAAATGGAGTTCCATGGGCTTGGAGAGGTAGCTGGAACTGAAGACATGCTGGCAGGGCTGCTCTCCTCCTCCATCGCTGACCTACAGGGGGAGGACCGGCGGCTGCGGGAGCAGGTGAAGAGGCTAACCGGCCAAGTAGAGGCGCTGAGCCAGGCTGCAGGACAGAGTGCCGGGGCGGGGATGGTCCGACCAGGTACTAGGGGGGGGGGGGGCGGACTAAAGTGTGGTGCCTAGGGGCGGCCTGACCCCCAAATCCGGCCCTGAGGACCAGGGCATGCGCAGTAGCCTCTTTGGTACTGTGCATGCGATGGCCCCAGGCTCAGGCTTCGGGAGCAGACCTGTAGAATTGTATTGATGGTCCTGGGTCCAGCGCATGTGCAGTATCGTACGCGGTACTGTGCATGCGCAGAACCTGTTTTTAGGGGCTGTCCCGCAGCTGCGCATAGAGAGGCATCCCGGAGAGAGGGAACACCTCTCAATGAGACTGCCTTGATGATTGACAGGTCGGAAATCAAATAGGAAGTCACTAACAGTCACAGTGAAGCCAGTGCGGTCTCACAGACTTCATCTGGCTTCACACAGTGGTGGATTTTACCTGGAGGGGCTGCGGCCCTGCAGCCATAGGCAAATCTAGGGGGTGGTCCGGGGGGTGCACAGGACCACCCATTAGGCCATTTTGTAGCTGAGGGCTGGGGCTTTCCAACGAGCCCAGCCCCGTGTCTCTAGCCCCCTGGGAACCAGAGATACTGCCAGGCAAGACTGGAACGTTTTCCCTATAGGATAACATGGGACCCGCTAATTCCGACCCCCACCCAGTTCCAACGTCTGCCAGTTTCCCCTGCAGCATCACTGAAGATCGAGGTTGATCTCAGTCAAACCCAAATCGCTGGGCCTTCAATTTGATACCAGGCTGGATCCATATGGGTTAATTGGTTCCAGGGATATTGAGGTTAAACCGTTTTTTTTATTTCTTAAATGTAATTTCATGACTGTTTATGTTCTTTGATGGCAGATTCCTCTGGAACCAAACAGCCCAGTTTCACGGGACCAAAATCATTCGAAGTCAACTCAAAAGTTCTTCAATATGATACTGGTGTCATGTAAATGGGTCAGTTGGTTCCAAAGATATAGCTGGTTGGTTAAAGGGGGGTAGGGAGAGGGGAGTGGTTGCCTCTCCCCCTCACACCAGAAAATGCATAGACTATGCTGGTGTATAAGGGGTCAGCCTGGGAATGTCCCTGCATGATCCTGGGACCATATTCCCGGGTAAATCCCCTGCATTTTCTGTTGTGAAAGGGGTATTAGTTCAAATAGCCGTGACCTGCAGTGCTCTGAATACAGCCGGGCAGCCCCCTGGTCTCTTCCCAGCTGTCAATAACTGTCACCCCTGCAGCTTCTGCTCCAATTCTTCTCGCCGCTTTCACCTTAGCCCGCCCCCCTTTAATCATGTGGTGCCGGCGCCCGGCGTGCTCCCCCGACGTCACGCACAACAACAGCGCACACAATATTTCAAATGTCCACTCTGCTAGAGGAGACACCAGGAGGGGAGTGGGAGCGTGCTCTGCGCTGCGCTCTGCTCCTCTCCCCATAGAAGCAGCTGCACCGCTCTCCATCTCTCCCTGCAGCAGCAGTGAAGGCTCATATAAAAATTTACAGTAAGTGGCACTTTTGGGGGCATTGCTTAATGGACGCTACAAGTGGCGGTATGTGGGGGTATTACGTATAATGTGTGGCTTAATGTGTAAGGGGCATTATGTGTGCAGCATCATGTGTAAGGGGCATTATGTGTGCAGCATCATGTGTAAGGGGCATTATGTGTGCAGCATCATGTGTAATGGGTACTATGGTGCGCGGCATCATGTGTAATGGGTACTATGGTGTGCGGCATCATGTGTAATTGGTACTATGGTGTGCGGCATCATGTGTAATGGGTACTATGGTGTGCGGCATCATGTGTAATGGGTACTATGGTGACATCAAGCAAGAACCCCCTAGCAATGAGCACGTAGGTAAGCTGCACTTATGTGGCAAATATGTAATGGGCATTACGGTTTGTTATATAGTATGTAATGGGCATCATGATGAGTGGCACAATGTGTAATGGGCATTATGGTGTCTGGCCTTATGTGTAATTGGCATTACGGCGTGTGGCTTTATGTGTATTGAGTATTACGGAGTTTGCTAAAATGTGTAATGGACATTACTGTGTATGGTCTAAAGTGTAATACCACACCCCTTTTTTTAGATGCCGCGCCTCCTTCCCATGAGGCCATGCCCCCTTTTTGGTCCCCCTGCACTTATATCTAGATCTGGGACCACCCATTACCATAATTCTAGATTCGCCTATGCCTGCAGCCCATAGGTAAAAACCACCACTGGAGTCATCTGTTACTGGGCTCCTGCTCCTAAGCGGGCATCTCTCCTCCCCTCTGAGTTTGAATCAGTGCTGCGGAATATGTGTGCGCTATATAAGAAACTGTTTATAAATAAATAGTGTCTCACTGGACAGTAGTGAGCTTTTGAATTTACTATGTTCCAGTGATTTTAGTTATTCATGTTAGCCAACAGCCAAACTCTCCTGTGATTTCAGTGGCCATTTCCCACTGGAAATGACTGGCAATTACTGTTATTGATGTTGATAATACTTAAGGAAAGAAGGAAGCAGCAAAAATGACATGATTATGTGCCTAATTCATCATAAATCGCTTATCTGAGAAGATACAGTTGACGGTGCGCAGACAGCCGCATCGCATATCACTCTTGACTTACAGATACGCAAATCCCGAAACATCAAAGGGACCACTAATCTGTGACGTGGTCTGTAAGTGGTCAGCACTGACGTCAGAGAACCTCCCCCAAAAGGTCTGGGCACGCCTGCGTTTTTTTCTGACGAAACCAGAAAACACCTAGTTTCCACCCAGAATTGCCGGCTTCCTGTCAGTCAAACTGCAGCTACTTTCTGACCAAAATTTGCGTCTATCATCCACACTCATTACTTGATCCCACTTGCACACCGACGTGAACAAGCCTCTCCTGAGGCGAAACGCGCATCATCTGAGACCACCCGTGGTGCCGGCGCATATGGACAACAGACACAGAGACTGCCTGCATCCTGCTCCCGCTGTAACCGGGCTAACACACACTCTTTTCATGGTAACCAGTGGCTCTCTCATCAGCAGGCGATACCCGGTGTTCCTGCAATGCTCTGCAGTAACAGGACATCGGGCACCGCTAGTTACTGACAGCAGAAGCCGCTGTCTCTCTTCCTTCACCACTGTCTTCCCATACCAGTCTCCCTCTAACCTTGGGTCCGCTTCCGTGATTAAGACACAAGGATCCCAGGGGGCAGAGTAGGGAAGCACTGGGTACTTTATAATTGGCAATAACTGCAAATAGCACTTACACTATGCAAAGAGTTGCAAATGATATGTAGTGCGTTAAAAGCCACTTTTCCTATTCTATCTATATTTCTCACACTTTTTTCTCACACTCTCTCATCAGCTAGTACAGATATCTGAGTTGTCCTGCAATGCAATTAAAGCAACAGGTCACAGACATCACGGAAAACTGACAGCAGAAGTGTGACTTGATTTCTGACCTTGAATCACACCTGTCACCTCTCATCCTGAGTCCGCTGCAGCATACCGGATGACCCAGAGACAGCAGAGTGCCAGGTGATTAGTATTTAAGGCACCTCACATTACCATCAGCTATCTTACACATTGGGGATCATTAGGGACATGCCCTAAACTTGGATGTGCGGTCCAGCCAACAAGTCCCTGGGTAACCTGTCCCTTTCTCCACTAATACTTGGTAAAATTATATATGTGTGAGAACTATTTCTGAAACCAGTACCCAATAACAAATTACCACCAGAAGGGAGTGACTGCCTGAATATAAACCTAGGTGTCTATACTATTGACACATGTGGAGTTACAATGTTGCTACTTTGCATTTTATCAAACAGGCAGAGACACAGCTATATGCATTTAATAGAAATTAGCAAAATTAATATTGTTATTCTCTAATTGATAACCAGTTTCTCTACTCATACGGTCTTTAATCTCTGTGTCCGCGGGGAATTCCACCTCCAAAAATATAGAATTGTTAACCATTTGGTAACACAAATCCCTTCCAATAAAGGAAGTGGATTTTGATAGCACATCGAAGTATCAAACTAGCATTGTGTGCCATTCGGATCACCATTGTGATCATCAATCATTTATGTATGTATGTCCAATTTTGCCACATATTTAAAATATATCTTATTAAAAGTTATATTTTATTACTATCATTTTCACTATTTATCTCAAGAGTGCCCCAGCAAAAGAGTCTTCTTTTCTCCAATCCTATCCCACTTGCAGGATTTTTGTCAGGCAGCACCCACCCTATGGAATGCCCTTCCACGCACACTAAGACTCTCCTCTAGCCTCCAAACTTTCAAGCGTTCCCTGAAAACTCACCTCTTCAGGGAGCTTATCATATCCAGGGCCCCCACACATCCTCCGGTAGCATTTATATCTAATTGCATCCCATCGGGACTGTCCTGTAATCTGGTGGGTCTGCCATGATATGGAATTCTATCCTTATGTATCCCTCGTATTATCCCTATAGATTGTAATCTTGCGAGCAGGGCCCTCCTACCTCCATGTCGGTTTGTATCTACCCAGTTTGTTAAATCACTGTTGTCTCCAATTGTAAAGCGCAACGGAATATGCTGCGCTATATAGGAAACTGTAAATAAATAAATAAAATAAATACTTTGAGTTTATACTGCATACACATTTTCAGTCGCTAATTCCCCCAAACGCATGACTAAGACGCACATTCAGGCAAATGACTGGAGTCTACTTTCAGCATCCATGCACATTGCAATACTGACTGTTGCGTTCTTATACGCCACCATTGGCTGCATCATCGAAACTTGACTTTTTCCTTCTATGCCTATGGCTGTATGCCTATGTATGCAGCCTCTTTTAGCAACCCACATGTAACCCGCTCCATGATTGGACCACATTTGTGTGCATTTGTAGCCACTTCCAAGTCACCGCACAAACTCTAATAATTTTCACAAAATTAACTGAATGCTAATTCTTTGTAAGTATAAGTCACACCCCTAGGAGCACATGTAACCTATGCATGGTACAGGCATTGCCTAGCTGCCTGATTTTTTAAAGGGGCAAAACCGTTACTCAGTGATGCCTATCCCGTGCAAGCAATGCCATTTAACCCCATAGACTGAACCTTCCATTGAAATTACTGCAGCCTTACTGGCCTATTAGACTGTCTGTCTGCAATTTCCAGACAGCCAAGAGGAAGCCACCTGACAAACGAGGTCTTAAGAAAGCATTTCTTTCCCCTAATGAAATAAAAGCTTAAAGCTACAGTAATTATGTTAAGGTTTGCATAGGATCATATTTAAAATACATATCTCCAGGCACATCCTATATACTAATATGATTACCTTTCAAATCCTTTCCTTTTTCTGAGCATTTTGCAGAATAAAAGTCCTGCTTTTCATAGATGTTCCTGTGTTAATGATGTTTGCTTTACAAAATAGCTACAGCGCTACATAACTGCGGAACTTCCTGTAACCAGAAGCAGCGTTCAATGCAAATTAACACAGGACCTTTTTACCTTCCACATCATTATACGCTACTAACTAATGTTAGATGAGGTTTGTTGCGCACTGGTCTCTTGTTTTTGATGTTACCCACTTCCGCGTTCTGACACAATTAGCAAATGAAAAAACAAAAACAAAAATGAGGGCCATTGACCCGTAATCCCCTATAAAAGCGGAGCTTTGGTATAATAAGCATTTTGGAAAGATGCTGTTTGTTAAAGCCTAGTTACAAATCTGTGGACTGATCGGAGACACATGAATCTCTGTTCACGCATGAAAGTGTTATTGCAATTTGCTATTCTTGGTTGGAAGGGACATTGGAGGTCATTCTGGTTGAACCGCAAAGCTGCAAAATTTGCAGCTTTGCGGGTCATTTAAACATCGCCCTCATGAACGCCCGCCCTCACGGTGATTTCCCTGCATGCATGCTAGTGGATGTTTACCATAAACATCCATTTGCAGCCTTGCGTGCGGGGTGAAATAATCTGATTTTGCAAGCACTTGCAGATCTGCTGACCTTAGATCTGTGGCACCCCTGTACGGGAAGTGGGGGAGCAGCTGACATCTGCTGACTTCAGCTGCCCCCCCCCCCCCCGCACCCACGCCACGGCCACATTAAAAAGGGAACGTTCAGCATTTTCATGAGAATGCCCACCATGAAACTGCCCAATCCCATTGGCGCTACCCTTCGCTGTTGCCCCCTCTCACAATGTTAAGTGCAAAAAGGATGGCGAATAAGCAATTTGCCACGTCCGCTCAGAAAAAGCTGCTGCGCGTGCGCATAAAAGTGTTTGCGCATGCGCAGTTGCTAAACATCTCCCCTGCATGGGAGCGAAGCGGTCAAAATCTGTCTTTCCATGGAATAGGGTGTTTCAGTTTGGAAATTGCAAGTTACCCCCTTGACTGACAGGATTGTCCTGAGCATATATCAAAAGCTCTGTGTGTATGGGGAAGGGAAGCCCATTTCAGATGACTCCCTTGCACCTTCTGTAGCATGAGCCCATGTGGCTGCATATTTTAATGATAACAGCAGCCGGGCACTCTGGGCTTGATTCAGAGGTGGATGGAGCGGTACTTCTAAGTTACTTTCCCAGGAGTTGTGGGAGACTTCCAGTTTTTTTCCAGTTATTCCCCCATACTCTGTAAAAGTAGATACCCCTCCCACATCCTGCCCACTTCCTAGTGAAGTGTGCAAGATACTGTAGGGATAGAATAATGAAAATCATAGGTCCATAAGGACTTAAATTACACAAATCTTTATCATTTTAGCCTTCAGCCTTCCTCAAGGATTCTGTGATTCACAAGATTTACTGTGATGAAACAGGACCTACTGATGATGTCATCCTCTGTTGGGATCTGGCTGCATTTCTTCCACACAGCAGGGGTGGCACCGCGTGTCACTCCCCCTTCCCTGCCCAGATCGGCATCAAACTGTCAATCACTGATGCCGTATTGGAACCAACGCTGCAAACGCATACAGCCCATGCACAGTACGGAAGTAGTGCATATCGGTACATTGAGCTATGAACAGCAACTCTATCCACATCTGAATAAGGCCAGCTGTGCTGCCCCACCCCCTGTGGGAATTAAACCCTGATATTGCACAGACCGGGTGACACCAGGAAGTGCAACACTGCCCAGCGAAACTGGATGCAAGATGCCATTCCATGCACCCGGCTATCCAGAAACTAGGGCCATTGGGATGTACAGTGCCCCCCACCAAAAGCACACCCCTACTCACAGCCCTAGATGATGGTTGTGGCGGCTGGCACAAAATCAATCAGCGGCACGGTTTTCTGCTGCCAGATGCACTCCCCCCCCCCACATTAGTTAAATGGATAATAGCATTAGCGTATGGTAGTAAAACGGGCTTCCGCGATTGCCCGCAACTTCCGCCGCGTTGCGTGTGACCCAGAATTAGCTCCCTGGCATCAAAACTAACACGCATAAATCATAACAGTGATTAACTTGCAATTCTATAGTATGATAACTAGTTCAATAAATTTGGAAGGGGGCCACGTACTAATTCCACGTAGGGTCATTGATCAGCTGTCAGATGCTAATGATATTCGGCCTCTTCCATACGCAGTCAGACAAGAGCCATCCACTTACAGATAAAAGCCCAGTGTTAGTGTGCCAATTACTCCTTGACGCTCATCATCCCAGGCCAAAAATATAATAAAAATGTTTTACAGATAATCGGATTCCTTGCGCATATATTCATTTTCTTTAGTGTATTTTCTTTTTAGAATCTGACTATGTTTTCAAACGATAAGAAGATGGAGAATAGAGATTGCAGTTTTTACAGATACAAATCACTCACTGGTGTAGCTTTCATATTTTAGGGGATTCATTTCCCAAAATTAGTGACAGATGATAATTACATTTTAGATTGTACTGCTCATAAATTACAAAGCACTGAATATCCCTCTGGCTATAACAGTGTGTTCCATTTAATTACATTTAGACAATCATTTTGTACAGTACTTTAAAAAAATAAATATATAAGAACAAGATGGAAACGTTGAGTGAAATGCCTTGCACCAATTGATAGATTACCCGAATGAGAGGAAATGTTTTACAGTACTTCATGGTAACTGTAAATAATAACTGTAAATAAGCTAATATTTGGCCGTTTCTTAATTTTTTATTTTGACATTTCCTCTTGCACCAAGACATACGGTATATTATTGTTGGTTTGTTTTTATAGATTTCAAAATGAAGTTTTGGTGGACAACTGTCACAACATTCAAGTATTTTAGTGATACCTGCTTGTAAAATCCTGCTGGTTCTGCTCTGTCTCATGCTGCTGACAGCTCTGTGTTAGTTTGAACACTGTCCATGCTGCCATACAGTTCTGTGTAACCTGACCATTGCTTAGTAATTAAAGCACCTGAGTGACAGACATGCACAGCCCTCATTGATTGAGGCACCTGTGATAATCCAGTTCTGTGCTTCCTTTAAAAGGCAGCCTCTGGCAGACAGACTCTGCCAGAGTATAGGTACACTAGCCTGCTCCAGCGTTCCCAGTGCTAGGTCTGATATCCCGTGTTTCCAGTGTATGATTCCGGCTATTCTCCTGCCTATTCTCCTGCCTGATCCTCCGGTACCGTGTCTAGTGATTTCCAGTTTATGACCTCGGTTATCCTGGTGACTATTCTACGGTCGGCACTCTGTGTGATATCCTGTGTATGACCTTGGCTTGTTCTGTGACCATTTTCCTGCCTGCTCCCTGTGTACTGCATCCTGTGACTTCCAGTGTATGACCCGGCTATTACTTGGACTCTTGCTCAAGCCTGCTCCTTCATTACCTGTATCTGTCTGCAAGTTCCTTACCCGGCAAGTCTGACCATGAGCATTCCAGAGCTTACCCTGCCTTACACCCAGTGTTTACCAGCACCATGTGGGAAACCTGATCAGGGGACCGCGACCGGCGTACCGAGTGCAGCGAAGCCCAAATCCCGCTTGCAGGGGTCACTGGCAAAAACCACCGGTACGGTTAGACTCTGCACCCCATAGTCAGGTCAAGCCAATTCCCTGTCTGGTATTACCCCTTCCGAGTCTAAAAACCGTGACAACAACACAGTCTGCAGTGACATCAGCCAGCTCTGGGTATTATTCTGAATTGTTCAAGGATGCAGCATTGGATCAGCATTGCAACGATTGTGACCAGTGGTGGCTGCAGAGGAAGGAGTGCAGCACAGGTCAGGACAGGAGGCGGGACAGAGGGATGCGCCCAAAAAATGTTAGGGTGTGGCCCAATTAAAGGCCTATACTTGCGGCTCTCCCACAAGGCCACACCCACGTATTGACGCTATGGGGGCATGATCCAGAGGCTCTGTGAGCCTCTAGCCATGCCCCCAGCCCCCACAGCAGCTGACAGTGGGGACTTCCAACAGCCCCCCCTCGCCGCGGGACATTGCCGGCCGCAGGAGGGACGTGGGAATGTCCCCAAAAAACGGTCTATTCCTGCGGTTTTCGGGACTGTTGGTAGGTATGCATTCCAAACGGACTCACTGGCAGTTGGTATTTCTCCCTTATTTGAATATGCTGCATCCCCACCTCTGGAGCCGCCAGTGGCTGAGCATCCCCTGGCCAGTCCATGTAAGCTGAAACATACTTAGAGCAACCATTGGAGCTTATCAGCCAGGTCTAGGAAGTCTGCATCCAGTGACGCACACCCTGGGCTCAGCACTCTGACAACATGGGTGCAACAAGCCATTTTGCAGAACGGTCCCAGTTGCTAACCCCATTCCACCCCACAGACGCCGCACCATGTCAATCATTCTATGGCGAGTGTGGGACTGCAAGCAATCATGCAGGATCTGTTGTGCACCAGCCCAGACCGGATCACATATCCACCATAATCAGTACACCATCAGGTTTGCATACAAATCCAGGTCAGGCCCTCTGTGTGCAGTAATTGTGGCAATCATAGGCGTGCGCACAGGGGGTGCCAGGGGTGCACAGGCACCTTCTAATGACCGCTGGCACCCCCACACAATGGCACGCAATAGGTGGCTTCCAGCCCCGTAACAGCAGCACCCGGTTACTGTCCGGCGGCGGTCAGGAGTTCTTTACCTTCCTGAAGCCGCAGGCAGCAGACCGGATGTTGGGACTGTCGCTGTGGACCTGACTTCATATGTCAGTCCCTGCCTCTATAGACGTCACTGCACACAGCGTATTGCGGTGACACCAACCACAGCGGGCACACTTGTCCTCCCGCCCACACTCCATCCCGCCTCCAGTGCTGAGCGGGGAAGCACACGCCACACTGCCATCGTCAGCACACCGGGCAGGAGCCAGCCTGAGCCACAACAAGTGCTCCTCCTAAGAGGAAGCAAGATACATAGATCATAGTCATGCTTTGCTTGGTGAGAATAAAAAAAAAAGTGAATAAATGTGATAAATGTGACATACTGATTTAACTGTGGTGGGAAGGAGCTGCTGCAGCAGTCACTGAGTGTGTGCTGCAGGTATCTATTAGGGAAGAGAGGGCATTATGTGTAATGGTTATTACAGTGTATGGCACTATGTGTAATGGACATTGCAGTGTAGATTTTTGCTGATTGGGCAGTGATGGACACGCCCAGTAGGTGGTGATGGCCACGCCCCTAAAAAGGTGCACCCCCTAAGAAAATGGGCTGCGCACGCCTATGGTGGCAATGAACTACAATTCCTATCAGAGGCTGACTGGCAACGTTTAGCCTGGGGGGCAAGTCCAGAGCACTGGCCCATAATTTACAGCGCATGTGGCAGAGCATGCTGGGATTTGTAGTCCTGCAGCTGGAGGGCCACTTATTCTTTTTTTAATTAATAATTATGAGAGCCTCCTACAAGGAGTGAGGGTCCCATTTATACAACTATTATGTTCATGTATATATGTCCGGTTCATGTATATATGTCCGGGGGCGGGGGACACTTAAGCCCCGCCCCCGGAGCTCCTGCTGAAACAAGTCTCCTCTCGGGGCTTCTCCTGGAGAGGAGCTTACAAAAGTCGGCAACCCTGATATATGTATACATTTTTTTGTTGGGGGGGGGGGGGGGGATAAATGGGTAATTTAGGTACTGTAGTTACAAAAATAAATATGTAAGGGGGTGGTTCTGGATGACATATTGTCATTAATAAGTAATTCCACGGCAGACCGCCATAAGGCTTGAGCTTAGCTGTCTAAGCAAA
This sequence comes from Crinia signifera, assembly GCF_055691185.1. Lineage (NCBI taxonomy): Eukaryota > Metazoa > Chordata > Amphibia > Anura > Myobatrachidae > Crinia > Crinia signifera. The sequence goes on from NC_139218.1 coordinate 31,216,816, forward strand.
CGATCCTGCGGTCTGTGATACGGATGCCTATGCGCAGCAGCACGGCCATATAACAGTTTGCTGTGTAGAGAATTGGACCTACAGGGCTTCCGTAGCCCTTCCGTAGTTTGGACCTACAGGGCTTCCGTAGCCCTTCCGTAGTTTTTTTTCACTGTTTTTTTTTTACCCGAATGTCGACACAGTCGACATGGACACAGTTGAAATTCAACCGCAGCCTCTCGCATCGCTCGCAATGCTTCGGGCACGGTGCCTTGCTGCACTCGGCACACTATTTTATTCTCCCACCATGCCCTAGTGGATGGTAGGGAATGAAATACTGCCTGTCCGCACATGTCAGATCAAAAAACAGTGAAAAAACCCATGTCGACCTCGCGACCTGTCTACCTAACCCATGTCGACCTAATGCGTTTGTCGACCTAGAACCATGTCGACCTTGTCCCATGTTGACCTAGACACCAGTCGACCTTCATCCTTGTCGACCTATAACCATGTCGACATTGTTGCCTGTCGACCCAACGGTGTCGACTTAATGAATATCGACCTAAGTTGGGTTGACAATATGACCGTTTCCCCTAGAATGTGACACAAACATTTATTACTAGGTGATTCATCGCGCCCTACGGGCGCTCTTCACACCGTCGTAAGGGGCTGCGCCCCCTTAATTTGTGAACGTTTGTATATGACAAATATGGTTAGAATTGTATGTAAGATGGCCTGTATTGCAACTTGTGTTACAGGTGAAATGTGTTAAATAGAGAGCATATGATTTGGAAGGGGGTGTGTATTGTTTTGTTTAATTAAAAAGTGGTTACAGAGTAAGATGTACATTGATAGTGTGGATGGTATAGTGACATTTGTGGGTGTGGGGGGGCTGTGTGTGTGCAATAGGATAGTAGGGTGTTTTTGAGGGAGTTGGGGGGGAGGTCCGCCAATCGCGGGAGGGGGGTCGCGGGGGTGGGGGGGTGGGGTGCAGCGAATTGCGGGAGGTGGGTCGCGGGGGGTGGGTGCCGCAAATCAATACAGAAAGGTCAACATATGTAAATGTTGACATAAGTGTGGCACTTCATTGGTGTCCATGTCGACACATGTGGTGAATCGCCACAAGAAAAAATAAACACAGAAAGGTCAAGACATGTAAATGTTGACATAAGTGTGGCACTTCATTGGTGTCCATGTCGACACATGAGAATGAAAACATTAAAAAAATGGAAAATAAATCTTCAAAAACTCTTGTCAAACTTTTTCATTGTCGACCATAGCCATGTCAGTGTTTTGCTTGTGCAATCCTGGGTTGCCGTGAATCGCGGGGGGGGGGGGGAGTTGGGGGGTGTGGGTGCCGCGAATCGCGGGAGTGGCGGGGGGGGGGGGTGTGTGGTGCAGCGAATTGCAGGAGGGGGGGTCGCGGGGGGTGTGGGTGCCGCAAATCGCGGGAGGGGGCGGGGGGTTTGCCGAGAATCGTTGGAGGCGGGGTCAGGGGCCTGGGAGTTGCCGCGAATCGTAGGAGGGTCGCGGGGGTGCCATGAATCGTAGGAGGGGGGTCACGAGGGGTCGAGAATTGTGGGGGGGGGGTCGCGTGGGGGGTGTGTGTGCCGCAAATCACTAGGGGGGGGGGGGTGGCACTTCAATGGTGTCCATGTCGACACATGAGAATGAATATGAAAACATTCAAAAATTGAAAAATAAATCTTCAAAAACTCATGTCAACCTTTTTCATTGTCGACCATAGCCATGTCAGTCTTTTGCATGTGCCATTTAATCCTGGGGTTGCCGTGAATCGTGGGGGGGGAGTGTCCACACAAATCGCGGGAGGGGGCTTCGCGGGGGGGCGGGGTGTTCTGCGAATTGCAGGAGGGGGGTCGCGGGGGTGGGTACTGCGAATTGCGGGAGGTTGCGGGGGTGGGGTTGCTGCGAATCGCGGGAGGGGGGGTTGCCGCGAATTGTGGGAGGGGGGGTCGCGGGAGGAGTGCCGCGAATCGTGGGAGGTGCCTTGAATTGCAGGAGGGGTGCCGCGAATGGCGGGAAGGGGGGGTCGCATGGGGGTTCCGCAAATGGCGGGAGGGGGGCGGGGGGGAGTGGTTTGCCGCGAATCGCGGGAGGAAGGGTGCCACAAATCGAGGGAGGGGGGGTCGCGGGGGGGGGGTGCCACGAATTGCGGGAGCAGGGTTTTTTGCCGCGAATCGCAGGAGGGGGGTCGCGAATCGCGCGGGCGGGGGTTGTCGCGAATCGCTGGAGGGGGGGTCGCGGGAGAGGGGCCGCGAATCGTGGGAGGGGGGGTCACAGGGGGGGTGCCGCGAATGGCGGGAGCAGTGTTTTGCTGCGAATCGCGGGAGGGGGGCGGCAAGGGGCACTCACCTGGTAGCTGTGGAGTAGGTTCCTGGGCAGCATGGAGAGGTAGAGGGTGTCTGGCACTGTGGGCTCACTGGGCTGGTTCTCTGTCATGTGAGTGTGTCATGTGAGTCAGAGGCTCCACCCAGCGTTAGACACACACACTTTGAGTGACAGATGTAGCCAAATATATAAGAGATAATATTTATTATAATAGGACAGCAACCACTTGAAAGAAGTCTGATTTCATTAAACAAGTGACACGCCTACTGTATATGTGCATTTTTATAGAGGTACTTAAGCAAACTCTCCTTAATCAATATCCCTATTGATGTACTGTATATAAGCTTTCTTGCTATAATGTTGCCGCTATTAAAGAGCTGACATTTGTTAGCCATCATGTAGGGAATGAAAAGACGGAAGCAGCTGAAGCAGAACTCAGTCTGTCGGCCTCATTGTAGGAATAGGTGTAAGTACTTGGCAGATAAAAGGGAAGCACAGACATTAAGATGAAGAAGTAAGAAGAGAAGCTACGTGCAGAGATTAACCTCATATCATAAAAAGAATGAAGCAGGAAACATATTGGATGAGGATTATATGGTACTGTGGTAACACGCACACATATAGGGCCTGATTCAGCAACACTCGTAAGGGGATGAATTTTTCCCCATTCAGATGTTTTGGGGGTCCAGCGCATATTCGGGCATGTCCAGACCCCATCAACAAATGGCTTTGGTAAGTTAAACACTCGCCAGGCTGTTCATTGCGGGGTGGAAGGGCAATGGGCGGGAACAGGGATTGACCTTAGGAACGCCCCAAGAAAACGCTGGATGTTTCCATGGGAACACTGAAGAAAATGTCCTTTGAGACTGACTTTTATTTCCGAAGGCAGGAGAAATCATTTGGTGGTTGTTGTATGGTACCGATGTGGATGCGAGGGACCGTTAGGTGAAGTGGCGTTTCAGCACCCGGTAAGCAGTGGCTTTCATTGCTTACTGAGCCCTCCAGAATCACCCCCATACTGTGTCTGTGTGTATATATATATATATATATATATATATATATATATATATCTCTTATATATTTGCTACATCTGTCAATCATCTGCGGCTGTAACGCTGGGCGGGGTCACACACCACCCAGCCTGCAAAAACAAATGTAGCCAAATATATAGGAGAAACAGCCCTGCACGTCCCACACCTAACCCCCGCAATCACGCACACCTTACTCTCGGTCCCTGTGCCCCGGCTCCTGCGCTCAGGGCAGACAGTGTTCAACTGTCGCGGGAACACGGCCTCACATACGCTGCTGAGACAGCCGTGCGCCCGCTGCCTCCTGCGTCCAGCCACCCGGCAGCACCCCGATATATGTCGCGCACAGCCGCACTTACACGGAGGGAGAGGAGGGAACCGTCTTCTGCTGCAGATTCTGTCAGTGTGTGTAGCTGAGTCTGCAGTAGCGGAGCCGGGGATGCCACTGTATCAGTCAGTGTCCGTCAGACAAGCAGCCCTGGCTCCACTACTGCAGGCTCTCAGCTACACTGACAGAACCTGCAGAAGACGCGGCTCCCTGCTACTGCCTCCCCCCCTCTGTACACTGCCGTGTAGCCAGGGCCGGTGCAACGCACAGCAGCGCCCCAGGCGTGGGGGGATGCGCGCCCCCCCTGCCCGCCCATTCACCTGGGAGGTCAAGCGGCCACTGTCGAGTGTGGGGGGAGCTTGAAGCGGCTAGCGCCGCCGCCAAATCCGGGGGGGGGACTGCGGTCTACGCCGAGTCTGGGGAAGGAAGACGGAGGAATGCGGCCACCGCGTGTAGCCAGACCTGTGCAGCAGTGCAGACAACTGTCTGCATCCCCATTACACTAAGCAGAAGTTCTGTATGCGGCTTCCTCCACCTTCTACTTTCGTCTACCTCCCATGTAAGTACAATGCGGCTGTGTGGGACATAAACCCGGCGACTATTACAAATAAAAATTGAGTCAAACATTTTATTAGAGGGTGCAGGGGATAGCCTGCTGGGGCCTCAGCCCTCCCAAGTCGCACCCTCTATTATTATGCCACTGTCCATCACTGCCGCTTTCACTGCCCCTATCACTAGCCCCGTCACTGCCACTATTACTACGGCCATCATTTCTCCTATTACTATCCCCATCACTGCCCCTATTACTACCCCTGTTACTACAACCATCACTGCCCCTATTACTATCCCCCATCACAGTCACTATCACTTCCTCCATCACTTCCCCTATCACAGCCACTATCACTGCTGCCATCACTAACCCTGTCACTGCCCCTATCATTGCTGTTATCACTACCACCATTACTGTCACTATCCCTGCCACCCTCACTACCCCTGGTCACAACCCCCTCACTTCCACAATCACTTCCCCTATCACTGCCACCATCACTGCTGCTATCCTTGCTACCGTCACTACCTCTGTCACTGCCCCTAATACTACTGCTATTATTGCCCCTATGTAGCCATGTAGTGTGTGTGTATATGTATATATATATATATATATATATATATATATATATATATATATATCTCTTATATATTTGGCTACATCTGTCACTCAAAGTGTGTCTGGAGCTGTAACGCTGGGTTGTGGACTTCCATCTTAATTTATGATTGTCATCACCTGTTTTAAACAGGGTAATTGATAAGAAAGGTGTTTAAGCACAGGTGATGGTAATCCATAAATTAAGAAGAAAGTCCAGAGCAATGTGTCCCTCCTGGAGAGGGTCATGTTGGGAGGTATGCACCTCCCTCCCTCCCTCCCTCCCCCCCCCCATTCACGGCATCCCCACGATTAAATGGCACATGCAAAACATTGACATGGCTATGGTCGACAATGAAAAAGGTTGACAAGATTTATTTTTCACTTTTTCAATGTTTTCATATTCATTCTCATGTGTCGACATGGACACCAATGAAGTGCCACACTTATGTCAACATTTACATGTGTTGATTTTTTCTTGTGGCGATTCGCAGCACCCCCGCGCGCCCCCCCCGCGATTTGCAGCACACCCCCCGCAATTCGCGGCACCCCCGGTGACTCCCACAATTCGCGACACCCACACACCCCCTCCCGCAATTCACGGCATCCACCCACGATCATGTGTCGACATGGACACCGATGAAGTTCCACACTTATGTCAACATTTACATGTGTTGAACTTTCTGTGTTGATTTTTTCGTGTAGCAATTTTTTTCCAGTGACAACTATGAACTATGTGCATGTCAAGCTACACATCATCAACCAATTCTTTGTATAATATATAACACCTGTTCTGTTTTACTGTAGGTGTTTTAAGTTAGACCTTTTACTGCTACTATTACTGTTTATGTAAATGCATTCTGAATGACAGCAACATCCTACCATCCTTCTACAAGAATATATAACCAACTAGGTGATTCATCGCGCCCCGTGCCCCCCCCCTCCCGCAATTCACCGACCCCCCGCGCACCCTCTCCCGCGATTCGCAAACCCCCCTTGCGCAATTCACGCCCCCTCCCAAGCTTTGCGGACCCCCGCCCTCTCCCGCGATTCGCCAACAACTGCGCCCCCCCTCCCTTGATTCACGGCACCCCCCGCGCCCCTCCCGCAATTCATGGCACCCCTATGCCCCTCTTTAGTCCCCCGTATACTCACACACCCCTATCACTACCCAGCTTCCTGCTCTCCTGAACCGTAACTTCCACCACTGGGGAGTCGCTGACGCAGTTTTGCCCACATGCCCCTATCATGCCTCATAGCCCAGCCTCCTGCTCTCATGCACCCGAACTCCCACCCAGTAGGAGAAGACACTGACTAAGGGCCACCATCCTGTTCTGCCACGATGGACCCTCACCCACTGGCAGAAGCTGCACAGTATCTCCCACCCTCCTCTTTAGTCCCCCTTATGCCGACACACCCCTATCGTGACCTCCGCCAGTGGGGAGCCGCTGACTCAGAAACACCCTACTATACTATTGCACACCCACATAAACAACACGCACACACAGCCCCCCCACACCCACAAATGTCACTGTACCATCCACACTATCAATGTACATCTTACTCTGTAACTGCTTTTTAATTAAACAAAACAATACACACCCCCTTCCAAATCATATGCTCTCTATTTATCACATTTCACCTATAACTCAAGTTGCAATACAGGCATCTTTCATAAAATTCTAACCATATTTCTCATATACAAATGTTCACAAATTAAGGGGGCGCAGCCCCTTACGACGGTGTGAAGAGCGCCCGTAGGGCGCGATGAATCACCTAGTATCTTATATATTTAGCCAGATCCGTCACTCAAAGCAGTGTAGGTAACGGTGGGCGGGGTTCCAGGGGTGATTGACAGGCCCGTCCACCGTTAGCCACACTGGCCATTTCCGTTATACACACCACCCCCCTTGCCCTCCGTCCTACACACCAGCTCCCACATATCCGCCCCCTCCTCGGCCACATATATACACAGATAGCACTGGACACATATATACACAGACAGCATATATACCCTGCCAGCATCCCCCCCCCCAACTATCTCCCGCCAGTGTCCCCAACACCTCCTCAATCCACCACCGTCCCTGCCCACTAACCCCCCCCCCAATCTCCCGGAAGTGTTCCAAACCCGTCCTCAATCCCCCAACAGCATCCCCGCCCGCACACCCTGCACCCACACAACTGCCCACACACCCATCCCTCCCACACCTCCTGCACCCACACAACTGCCTGACACTCAATCAGTGCACCTCCACGCCTCACTAACCCACACAAAAAGCACCCGCATGTGTAACTCAACACCCACAGTATTCCCACACCTGCCACTACACTATCCATACCACTCCCAAACTCCCATCCCCCACCCATGTCACCCTAGCACCCCAACCACGACACCACACCTCCCCGCAACACCACCACACCCACACCTCCACCTCCACCACCCCAGCATCCACTTACAAAACACCACCAGCCCCTTCCCCACAACACACCAGCCTGTCCCCCATCCACAGTACGCACAACCCCCATCCCCATCCCCAAACCAACTAACCCTCACCCACATGCGGACCGGCACGTAACCAAACCACACCAACCGCACAGCACAACCCCACTCCTGGGACTCCACCACACACTATCCAAACCACCACTCATCCACCCACACCACCCTCAAGCACCTACCCCCACCCATGCAGTAAATTACTTCACAGATTACGGCCCACAGCCCCTTATGACCAGCAGTGTCTGCCTATGCCTTTCCTGTAAGTGGCTGTAATAAGCAAATGAGGAGCCCTGGCAGTGTCCCCAGTCCCTTAATCCCCAGCCGCAACCCCCTCTGCCAGTGTGCCAGTGTATCCAGCCCCTCCTCAATCCCCCTCCAGCATTCCCACAACCCCCCCCCCCCCTGTTTATTCCTGCCGCAATCCACTCTCTCAAACCTGCCGCCGACCACCACCCTCCACGCTCTGCTGCCGCCGAGCGCCAGCCTCCAGGACCTACTGCCACCGCCCGACACCCTCCAGGACCTGCTGCCAACAAGCGACACCCTCCAGGATCTGCTGCCGCCGAACTCTACTTTCCCAGACCGCCTGCGCCAGACCACAACTCTACCCCACCCATCTGTAAGTACTACCCACCACCCCATACCAATACACCACCAACTAATCTCCAAACACAGCTCCATTCCATATCATGCCAGTACCTGCTGCGTGGCACCCAACACCTCTTCAAACACACCTCACTCACATACATTTCTACTTCTAATGGGGCAAAGCCCCTCACGACGGTGTGAAGAGCGCCCGGAGGGCGCGATGAATCACCTTGTACATATAAATATATATATATACATATATATTGTGTAAAAGTGGGGTCCCGTGAAGGGGGCTGCAGGCTTAAATGCATTGTTCAATTCATGAACTAAATCTCCACTATTAATAGGCCCACTCTTCCATGCAGATCTTCTCTAGATCTGTCATGTTTTGGGGCTGTCACCAGGCAACACGGACTTCCAACTCCCTCCACATATTTTTGATTGGGTTGAGGTCTGGAGACTGGCTAGGTCACTCCAGGACCTTGAAATGCTTCATATGGAGCCACTTCTTAGTTGTCCAGGTGGTGTGTTTGGGGTCATTGTCATGCTGGAAGACCCAGCCACGTTCCATCTTCAATGCTCTTACTGAGGAAAGGTGGTTTTGGGCCAAAATCTCACGATACATGGCCCCATTCATCCTATCCTTAATACGGATCAGTCGTCCTGTCCCCTTTGCAGAACAGCAGCCCCAAAAAATGATGTTTCCACCCCCATGCTTCACAGTGGGTATGGTGTTTTTGGGATGCCACTCATCATTCCTCTCCCTTCAAACACATCTGACCACATGACATTCTCCCAATCCTCCTCTGGATCATCCAGATGGTCACTGGCAAACTTTAGACTGGCCTGGACATGTGCTGGCTTTAGCAGGGGGAACTTTCGGGCGCTGCAGGATTTGAATCCATGATGATGTGTGTTACTATTGGGAACATTTGTGATTGTGGTCCCAGCTCTCTTGAGGTTGTTGACCAGTTCCCCCCATGTAGTTCTGGGATGATTTCTCATCATTATCAAGATCATTGATACCCCACGAGGTGAGATCTTGCATGGAGCCCCAGGTCAAGGAAGATTGTCAGTGATCTTGTATTTCTTCCATTTTTTAATAATTGCGCCAACCGTTGATCTCTTCTCACCAAACTGCTTGCATATTGTTGAGTAGCTCATCTCAGCCTTGTGCAGCTCTACAATTTTGTCCCTGGTGTCCTTAAACAGCTCTCTGGACTTGGCCATCGTGGAGAGGTTGCTGTCTGACTGTTTGAATAAAAGTGGGGTCTGTTTGAAGGTGTGGACAGGTGTCTTATATATGGATATCCGTATATCAGTGATTGACTGTCACTAAGGGAGACCGTTGGCTTCAGGAGAAGAGACCTACGGGATTGTAAAGGGGTCCCTAAAAGACCACCTGGACCCCAATTGGGATTCCCCCTAAGGTGACACTGTTGTGAAAATTTCCCATCAATTGGGGACCCCCTGTAGGTGTACTAAACACCAATTATGCCCACAATATCCATATCCCCCACCTATAGATTTGTTTCGCAACCCACCCCCATCCAAACAATTATCAATTTGAATCAGAACTTATTTTTAATCCTACTTTAATTTCTTGATTGTATTTCTATGTATACCTATATTCTTCAACTTCTTACACTCATAACATTCAATGCCCATCGACCAAACATTATCAATGCACCTGTTGATGCTTGCGATGGCTGGATCGGTGGATTGGCCCAGCGGGTGTAGGGAAGAATTTGGCCCATCGCACCCATTCCCAGTGGTGCATTGCAGTCCGTGTAGCGTGCGTCGCCTCATGATGTCACTTGGCCGGGGGCCGGGGATCTTCTCCCGCACTCAGAGGCTGCCCCACTGTTTGTTAAATATGCCCAGTGCATGCGCTTTACAGATCTCCAGATGTCAGAGACTGCTGCAGCAACTCTGTGGCAGGAGCGGTGAGGAGAGCTGCAATGGCAGGGAGCAGTGAATTTTTTATTAATTATGGCATGGTAAGTAATGCCCACCCTGGTCTCCACACACTCACATTATTACATACCCTAGAAACTGTACCATTGAAAGTATAGAAATGGAGGTGTGACCATGCCCCCTTTCCCATGACCAAGCCCCTTTCTGGTTTTGTACCGATTTCTGACCCTCAGATGTTGGAGGGTATGTCATAGGTGCAAAATCTCAGGATTGATGTGGAATTCATCAACACACACAAGCTATCAAATCAGGAGAAGTGTGTTTCAAACAACAACACCACACCTGATTTCATTGCTGTCATCGAGTATCAATCCAAACACATTCTAACATTATGGTGGAGGCTTTAACAAATTACAATCTTAGGTCTTTGGCACAGCATAAGATGAAAATTTTCAGCAATTTTCAAAATGCAAAACGCCAAGGTTTTCCTGGGCAATGCCGGGCGGGTCAGCTAATTTTTAATAAAACAGCATTGACAGTAATTGCCTCCTCTTTAGCACAAAAGGATAATAGTTTTGTAGAAAGCTGCTGTGTTGTAAAAAAGCAAATAACTCCTCCAAAGTGCAGCTAAAATCTATCATAGTAAAAAGGTAAGTGAAGGCAAAAGGAGAGGTCAGACTGCCAGTTCTCCAAACTGATTGATACAAGCGAGTTGATTAGATACATCGCATAGGAGGAAAAAACACAGCATTGTACATTGTTAGTATTGTCCGGGAGAGGGGAAATAGGTAATGAAAACAATAGTTTAAACACAGCGTTAGGCTTCCACAAAGAAGGGATTTTTTGAGAATTTTTGATATTTAAAGATTATGGGATAATTTAATAAAAGGAGATAATGAATGAAGAAGATAAATATGTGCAGCAGAGTCTCAAAGAAAGGAAAGGGAAGTGTTGATAAAGCATTTATAAATCATTTTTGGAGAATAAAGCCTATGAGCAGGGCCGGATTTGCCACTAGGCACGTGAGGCACATGCCTAGAGGTGGCACCTGCTGGGGGCGGCACGGCATCCCTCCTTCTCTCGGGGGTACATGAAATGTGGGAGGGGGTGTCTGCGAATCACGTGAGGGGGGTTGCGGGGATCCGCGAATTGTGGGAGGGGGGTGCAGGGGGGCGCGGATCATGGTAGGGGGGTTTGCGGGGGTCCGCGAATCGTGGGAGGGGGTCACATGGGAGTCCGTGAATGGCGTGATGGGGGGGTCGTGCGGGGTCCGCAAATCATGGGCGAGGGATTATGTGGGCCCGCAAAATGCGGGAGGGTGCGAATTGTGGGAGGTGGGTCACGGGGGTCTGCAAAATGTGGGAGGGGGCGCGGGGGGGGTTATGTGGGGGGGCACACAATGTTGTGCCTATGGGCAGCCAGTTACTTAAATCCGGCCCTGCCTATGAGTAGAATTGTGCAAGGGGAATGTTTTGTGTCCTCCTGCCAATGTTGCATTTGAATAACGCAATGCCTGCAATAGGCATGTAGTGAGTTAAACATCCCCATCTTCGTCACACTGAATAGCATGTGACTAGGGGACCAATAGAAGGGGTGGGTTTGGCTGAGGTGGGCAGGAAGGGGAGGAGAAGGGGCAGGAAGGGGAGGAGAATTCCTCTTCTTCCTGCAGAAATTCAGCCGTGCAGACGTGCCACGGAGAGCTCCTGCTGCTGGCGTTAGGCAGGTGTCAGGGTCAGAGTAAGGAGGTACTGTAGATCAGGTTAGTATAGAACAGACAGGCTCACCGCTGATGTCTCACTCACCGGGCTCCCGCCCGCGGCGTTCCGCCCGGCAGCCTGCCCGTTTCCGGCTGGACGGTGAAGGTGATGGCTTCCCGGCCTCCCTAGCTCCTGCCCCCGCTGTTATGGCCTCGGCGCCCGGTCGCCGCTCCGGCCGCAGGCACTGGGTGACGCAGGCATCGCACCCGTGGAGCCTGTGCGGCCTGCTCGGCGGGCGGCGGCTTGTAGGCGCGGGGTTATGACGCGGCAGGGAGGGAGGGGGACGGAAGTGCCGCGCTCACTCGGCCGGGCGCAGGGTAGTGGCGCCCCGGCTAGTAGTTGTGGGGGGGAGGGAGGCAGGTGAGCGGGCAGACGGGGGGGACCTAGTGCCGCACCGCCCGCTGGTACCTCCCGCTCAGGGCGCACACGTGGACATTGTGACGCAGGGAGGGATTTGACTGCCAGCGGTGTCGGAAGGCACGCAGGGAGAGCAGCAAGCAGGGGGGCTCAGCGTGTGAGGGGTGAGCTGGAAAATCCACCGCCCAGGGGACTAGAGCCAACACCACGAGGCAGAGGGCGCGGGCGCAGGAGGGATGGGTCCACGCATAACACTCAGAGGGCTCAGGCCATACAGGTAGGGGCCGCGGACGCGGCTCTGGGTCCACAGCCCCAGCTTTTGACCCTTCTATTTTATCAGCAGCCCTGTCCTCAGTTGCTGGGGCCCTTGCGCCCTTAGCTGACAGCATGCCCACAGGGGGGGGGGGCGCGGGGCGAGGAGAGGGGACTCCAGTTCTCACAGGGAACCTGTTCCTGGGTGCTCCCAGTTCATGCAAGCCTTCAGGGATATGGGGGACGCAGTTGCAGTTATGGAAGGCAGGGGGACCTCGGCGGAGGGGGTTTCTACGGCAAACCAAGGCAGACGGAGGGCCCGAGTCTTGGGGAGGCTACCGGCCGGGCCACTATACCCTTCACACAACGAGATTGGGGATTTCGCTGACAATGTGGGCGACGATGACGATGCCGACAACCTGGATGACGACGCGGATGATGATGACACCTGGGCGGAGCCGCCAGAGTCGTCAGGTGAGGGGTCCTTTGGGACCGATGGAGATTCTTATGTTGCTTCCTCAGCGGGGTCCCATAGCAGCCACTCCTCCTCCTCTTCCTCATCCTCCGCAGGAGGTTCCGAGGCGGGTAGTGCGACCAGGGCGCGCAAGCGGGCCGCTAAATACGCCAAGAAGGAGGCGGGGAGACAGGCGCAAAGTAGGAAGCGCAAGCATAAGGCCAGTTTGTCGCGCAGGGAGAGAAAAAGGTGTAACCAGCCGGGGGTAGTGCACTGCGATTACACGGCAGTACTGCGGGGTTTGCGCGAGAGCTGTAGGGTCAAGATCCAAAAGGGTGACTATGTTGATGTGTTTAGTCTGACCGAGGATTCCAAAAAGGCATTTAAAGCAGCCAAAGAGAAAGGTGGCATCGGGGCTGAGGCATACCGGTCTTACGACAATTGGTTGGCCGGTTTCTGCGTCTTTGCAGCATGCTATCTGGAAGATCGGCCAGACGAACACATTAATGTAATCCGTTATCTGCACATGGTGCACGAGATGCAGCGCACTTATATGGGGACAGCGTGGCGCACTTATGACGAGCAGTTCAGGAAGAAACAGGATTGCTTATTCATTCTGGATATGGGTTGCAAAGATGTAGAAATTTTGATGGGGCTCACAAGGGTGCGCGCGGACGCGGCGGAGGCCTCCGCCGCGCCAGTAGTGACAGCCGCGGTGCCCATTCCCCCGTTGCGTCCAGGTTTGGACAACCCCCAGCCGCGGCGTTTTTCCCCAGGAAATAGGCCCGGGGCAGTGGGGGCCTCTAAGGGCAAGTGTTATGCATTCAACAATTCGTCTTGTCAGTTGGGGCAGCTGTGCCGTTTTCGGCATGTATGCATCAACTGCTCGGGCAATCACCCAGCCGTACACTGCTTTCGGGGCACCCGCCCCTCTAGAGGGGCGGGTCCAGCCCCTGCCCCCAGGCCAGGGGGAAATGGGAATCCTCGCTAGGGCGCATACGCCAGTACGGGTGGAGGCCATGTCTGAGTGGCTTCAGAGATACCCGAATAGGGAAGTGGCTGACTTCCTTCTTCAAGGTTTTAGTACAGGTTTTTGTTTGCCAATCCAAGGGGAGGTACGGGGGGGCGCTTATAGGAACCTGCAATCTGCTCTCTCCCTTCCCGAGGTTTTAAGGGAGAAAGTTGACAAGGAGGTTCAAATGGGCCGCATGGCGGGCCCCTTTGAACGGCCCCCATTGGATAACCTGGTTATCTCCCCGGTTGGGGTTGTCCCTAAGAAGGCCCCGGGGAAGTACCGCCTCATTCAGCATCTTTCTTACCCAGCGGGGTTCTCCGTCAATGACGCTATTCTGGTGGAATGTTGTTCGGTGACTTACCAGTCATTTGACGATGCCCTGGCAATGGTTCGGTCGTTTGGACGGGGAGCACTCATGGCTAAGATAGATGTGGAGTCGGCGTTCCGGCTACTTCCGCTACATCCCAATGCATTTAGGTTCATGGGCTTTCGCGTAGGGGAGGAGTATTTCATCGACAAATGTTTGCCGATGGGGTGCTCGGTATCCTGTGCATTTTTTGAAAAGTTCAGCACCTTCTTGCATTGGTGTGTGGAACAATCATCAGGGGAGAGCAGGCTCGCTCACTACCTTGATGATTTCCTGTGCGTCGGACCTGCAGGTTCCGATCGCTGCTCGAACTTGCTGGCCAGGGTATAGGCACTCTTTCGACACTTTGGCGTCCCTATTGCTGACGACAAAACTGAGGGCCCGTGCACCTGTCTGTCCTTCCTGGGCATTCAAATTGATACGGTTAGAGGTCAATGTTGCTTGCCACAAGACAAGGTCCTTAAACTCAGCGAGGCAATTCAACTGTGCAGGGGGAGGAATAAGATTACCTTGCGCCAGGCCCAGTCGGTTCTAGGTCAGCTTAATTTTGCATGTAAAGTCATCCCCATGGGTAGGCTTTTCTGTAGGAAATTAGAGAAGGCCACTGCCGGGGTGAGCAAGCCACACCACCTGGTACGTTTGTCGTCCGAAATTCGGCGCGATTTGTCTGTGTGGTCCTCCTTTTTGGAGGATTTCAATGGTGTTCGGATATGGCTCTCCCCGGTTGTGGCCAATGCGGAGCTGCAACTGTTCACCGACTCCGCTGGGTCATCTGGTTTTGACTGTTTCCTGGCCGGGCATTGGTGCACCGGGACGTGGCCCAGGGATTGGGCCACGGCCGGGCTCACTAGAGACCTGTTGTTGCTGGAACTGTTCCCCATTATGGTCGCGATTGAGATCTGGGGGAAGAGACTGGCCAACAAGAGCGTGCTCTTCTGGTGTGACAATTTTAGCGCGGTGCAGGCGATCAACAACCAGAAGGCCAAGTCTCTTTTGGTCCTGCGTGTGCTTGCACAGCTCTCGTTGCAATGTTTAAGATGTAACATTTCATTCAGGGCCCAGCATGTGCCGGGTGTCGAGAATGAGATCGCGGATGCGCTTTCCCGCTTCCAGTGGCAGCGTTTTCGAGAGTTGGCTCCACAGGCTGATGTTGTGGGGGTACCCTGCCCCTCTTATGTTTGGCAGGTGATCGGGCCGGACTGGAGGGGTTAGCGGTATCCTCATTGGCCCCCGCTACCCTAAGGACCTATCGGCAGGCCTGGACAGAGTGGGATGCTTTCTCTGGAGGGAATGCGCAGCCAGGTAGGCAGGATCCACAGCAATTGCGGGCCTTCCTTTGGTCCCTATACAGAGCAGGAAAATCTAGGGCAGTGGCGGCGCGCTACCTAGCGGGCATATCCTTTTTTACTAGGCTTAGGGGCGAGCCGGATTTTACTAAAGGTTTCCTCATAGCCAAAGCCATGAAAGGCTGGTCCCGATTGGCCCCGTCTTCCCCGGACTGCCGGCGGCCTATTGATGCCTCTTTCCTTTCAGCTCTCCTGAAGGAGGTCGGGCATTGCGCTAGCTCTGCGTTTGAAACGCTGCTGTTTAGGTTGGCTTTCTCCATGGCCTTTCATGGCGCGTTTAGGATTTCAGAGTTAGTTGCACCCTCAAAGACCAGAGAGGCGGTATTGCTGGTCTCAGACTTTCGTCTAGAGGGGGGGGAATCTTTGGTTTAGGATGGTCCTCCATGTGCCCGGCCGTCCCGGATTCGGAGTGCCCGGTTGCAATGGCTTCCCTTTATATGGAAGTAAGGCCGCAGGTAGGGCCCTCTTGGCTCCTACATTATGATGGTACGCCCATGACGGTTTATCAGTTTAGATGGATGCTGAGCCGCTGCTTGGTGCGTTTGGGGCTGTCTCCGGACAATTTTGGCACTCATTCATTTCGCATTGGCGCCGCTACCGCGGCAGCTGCGGCCGGCTGGTCGGTAGCGGACATTAAATCCTTAGGAAGATGGCGCTCAGCGAGCTATAGAAAGTACATTAGGCCCCACCTCCTGCCCTGAGCGCTGCTGCGTCTGTTTTTTGTTTTGCTGGCTGGTGTGATGGATGGTCATTTGTTCCCCCTACCCTATGTCCACCCTACTCGGGGCTTATCTACGCTCTGCTGTTGGGCCAGCGTCCGGAGTTTTGTCGCTTTTTTACCTGACCTGACGGACTGAATCTGTTGCTACTAATTCGGCTATAGTCTAATTAAGAGTCCCTCAGCAGGTCCGCGTTTTTCTCCGGCCGAGTACACCTTTCATTCCTTACCTTCCATCACCTTACCCTACCCCTGTTTGTTGCTTCCCCACTGTTTCTTGGATGGCTTCAATCGTGATTGGAGCATGTTTTTAGGCACCAATACTTGTGCCTTAGTTTAAAGTTGCAAATTTGTTTTTTCTTTTTGGCAGATCCCCCTTTATATGTAAATAGGCCTACATAACCGACCCAAGCCTAACCCCAAAATTTTATATCTCTTCCTTTTAGGTCTGGGACTCGATAGGCTCCAGGTCTGGGTAGTCGGCCATTCTTTTATTCATTGGGCGGCCAGGTTAGCTGGCTCAGGTAGGGGCCCCTCTTTTGCTTGCACCGGGTCGATCAGATGGCTTGGAGTCCGGGGTATGTCGTGGTTGGCACTTCGGCCTTTCCTTATGAAGAACATCCGCAACTACGGGTGGCCCAGGGTGCTAGTGCTTCATTTGGGGGGTAATGATCTGGGAAAAATGCCCCAATTGGAGCTCAGGAATTTGATCTTAAGTGACCTGGCTGCCATTATTACATCTTGGCCTGGCTGCACCATTGTCTGGTCCTTTGTAGTTCCCAGGCTGACTTGGAGGGGGGTTAGTAATCCTAAGGCGCTTGACGAGGCCAGGAAGAAGTTGAACGCGGCAGTGGCAAGATATGTGCTGGGTGCTGGGGGGGCAGTGGTCTCCCACGATAGGATCAGGTTTGGGTACCAGCATCTCTTTAGGCCGGATGGCGTTCATCTAGGCGATGAGGGCCTGTTTATATTTCTGGAGGATCTGTTTTTAGGTATTGAGTCAGTAGTTGGGTGGTGGCGGGGCGGGGCATCTGTTTAGATGCCTCGCTTTGGCGGGAAAGAACGGCAGGTTTTAATAAAAGTAAGTTGACATTAGTTATTGACTTTGCGTATATGGTTTGTTTCGGTGCTCTCACCCCTCGTTTATTTAGGCCTGTCACTGTAACACCCGTGTCGGGGTCAGTGACCCCCACCCGACTGGGTGGGTAGTTCATGCAGTGGGGTGAGTTGGATACCGCTATGTTGAGTTAGGATAGTCACGTGGGGTAGTTGGGGTGGAGTTCGATTTAATAGCCGTTCTTTCTTGGCCACCATTAATCAAACAATTTAATTAAAATAATCAAATTAGATTAAAAATTTCCGATTAATAAATCCGTTAACAACTTCTGCCAAACCCAAGTCTCCGAGTCATTATTTCAGGTGTTTATAGTGTTAAGTTAAGAAATGTTTTAAGGTTTTACATGATAAAAGATGACAAGTAAGGTGATGGGATGTTTAGAATAACGCAATGCCTGCAATAGGCATGTAGTGAGTTAAACATCCCCATCTTCGTCACACTGAATAGCATGTGACTAGGGGACCAATAGAAGGGGTGGGTTTGGCTGAGGTTAACTCCTATTATATGGGCAGGAAGGGGAGGAGAATTCCTCTTCTTCCTGCAGAAATTCCCTCCCGCCCTCCCCATTTGTTTTTTTTTTCTTTTGTCTGGAAGGGTGGGAAGTTTTAATCGCGTTAGCTGATTGGCGGGAAAGAACGGCAGGTTTTAATAAAAGTAAGTTTACATTAGTTATTGACCTTGCGTATATGGTTTGTTTCGGTGCTCTCACCCCTCGTTTATTTAGGCCTGTCACTGTAACACCCGTGTCGGGGTCAGTGACCCCCACCCGGCTGGGTGGGTAGTTCATGCAGTGGGGTGAGTTGGATACCGCTATGTTGAGTTAGGATAGTCACGTGGGGTAGTTGGGGTGGAGTTCGATTTAATAGCCGTTCTTTCTTGGCCACCATTAATCAAACAATTTAATTAAAATAATCAAATTAGATTAAAAATTTCCGATTAATAAATCAGTTAACAACTTCTGCCAAACCCAAGTCTCCGAGTCATTATTTCAGGTGTTTATAGTGTTAAGTTAATAAATGTTTTAAGGTTTTACATGATAAAAGATGACAAGTAAGGTGATGGGATGTTTAGAATAACGCAATGCCTGCAATAGGCATGTAGTGAGTTAAACATCCCCATCTTCGTCACACTGAATAGCATGTGACTAGGGGACCAATAGAAGGGGTGGGTTTGGCTGAGGTTAACTCCTATTATATGGGCAGGAAGGGGAGGAGAATTCCTCTTCTTCCTGCAGAAATTCCCTCCCGCCCTCCCCATTTGTTTTTTTTTTCTTTTGTCTGGAAGGGTGGGAAGTTTTAATCGCGTTAGCTGATTGGCGGGAAAGAACGGCAGGTTTTAATAAAAGTAAGTTTACATTAGTTATTGACCTTGCGTATATGGTTTGTTTCGGTGCTCTCACCCCTCGTTTATTTAGGCCTGTCACTGTAACACCCGTGTCGGGGTCAGTGACCCCCACCCGGCTGGGTGGGTAGTTCATGCAGTGGGGTGAGTTGGATACCGCTATGTTGAGTTAGGATAGTCACGTGGGGTAGTTGGGGTGGAGTTCGATTTAATAGCCGTTCTTTCTTGGCCACCATTAATCAAACAATTTAATTAAAATAATCAAATTAGATTAAAAATTTCCGATTAATAAATCAGTTAACAACTTCTGCCAAACCCAAGTCTCCGAGTCATTATTTCAGGTGTTTATAGTGTTAAGTTAAGAAATGTTTTAAGGTTTTACATGATAAAAGATGACAAGTAAGGTGATGGGATGTTTAAAACTCCAGTATTACTTTCTCCTAAGGTTTCACCCAGTGGAAATGACTTCCCACCCACCACAGTGGGCTTTATATAGACCTTGTGTTCTCTCATTTCTGTGACATCTTGGACTTCTCAACCTCTATTTCCTTCTCTCTGACCTCCCGCCACATCATCTTATTGTAACAAATCTTGGCTCTTAAACCAATATCTGCATCCAAATCTGTGTGCAGACACCAACCCTTACAGTACATGGCCTTGACCTGGTCCTCTTCTTGGCCTCACTTAAACTACAGTACTTATCGCTACTCTTACGACTTTGTCCACCACTAATGCTTTAGCATTATTTGACACCACTACACACTCTGCAGCCCCAGATAACATACAGTATGATCTCCAACAACCCAATTCCAGCACTGGCACTCAAAACAGACTCTTGACTTGAAAAATTGCTTCAACACACCCCACCCAAATCTCTCTGCACGTTTCATCTGCTCCACCTGCAGTGCAACATGGTTTTGCCCAATTGTGTGCTTTTTTCTTTGCTAACAAAGTTGAATCAGGTCCAAGGTTCTTTGGCTTCCATTACAACCTCTATGCACCAAAGTAAATGTACCACTCTTTTAGTGACCCCTATTCTTCTGTTTTATCCCATGTATCTCCTTCTGGAAGCTCTCTGAAGCCCAAACAGTCCAGTATAGTCCCCACCATGTGTCAAGACCCCCTCTCTTAGCCTCCATGCGGTTGTGGCAATAACACTCTCTTCTTTACCTTGGTGTCATTGCTGTAACATTCAATTACCTTATAAAGTTAACTGGGCTGTCTTGTTTGAAAAATTGCAATAATATGCCCAAGTCCCACTCAGTTTCAATGCAGAAAGATATTCAGGATTCAACCCCACCTTCTCTGAACATTTCTTTAAGATCACCCAGGGCCGGTGCAAGGCACAATCCATGGGAGGAGGGGGGGGATAGAGTGATGTGGCTGCTGCCGCCGCTTCGCACCGCTGGGGGTGGGGTGGGGTGGGGATGCAGTGTAGCGCAGCTCCACGGGGGGGGGGGGGGGAGGGAGGGAGAGGGAGCAGCGTCTAGTTCCACGGGGGGGGGGGGGGCTGCCTAGTGGTGGTGCCGGCCCTGAGATCACCCCAAACTAGTACCTAGTAAATGGGCAAAATCCCAATGCACCAACCATGCAACCCCCCAGAAGGGTGGATTGACATAAAATAGGAAACCCCAGAGCAAAACCAATGTGGGTAGCCAATGAGATCCAATGCATACTTTACAGATGATAAGTCTTGGAATGTTGAAGCTTACAGAGCAATGAATCTGGATTGACCAGAACATTCCACAGAAGCAAGACTCAGAAACATGGAGCATTCACAAATGCGGAATGCCCCATCGTGAACCATCACCAAAGCTAGGCTGAAAAGTGTCCCAAAATTATCCACCACCACAGCCAAGGTAAATTATTCAATGCAGCCAGGAGGGTATACAAATGCTTAACCGGCAATGGCTGAGGAAACCTTTACTCAGAACTCAAGGGTTTAACAAATGAAGAAGGACTACGTCTAGTTAAGTTCCCCATAGAGCTGTGCAAAACTGCTACGCCAGGCAACACCTTAATGATCACAGGTGTGGAACCTTCCACGCTTATGCAGCCACCATAGATAGGCAAGCATTGCCTGGTGCTTACCCGCTGGAGCCATCGCAAACTCATTGGCAACAGCATACACATACAGTATGCAGCCTATACTCAATAATGAGGAACATTGGGCTTATTTTGGTTCGCTCTCAAAAGCAAATTCTCTCTCTAATGGACAAAACCGCTGCTGGTGGGGCTGATGTAAAATTTCCATAGAGAGTTAGATTTGGGATTTATTTTGTTTCTGTGTAGAGTGCACAGAGGTTTTGAGGCACTAAAGCCTGTAATGTCGGTGCGCATAACAAAGATCACATTATGCGCACCAACATTACAGGCTTTAGTGCCACAGTCAACACCAACTTTTTACAAAAAGCACCTGGTTGCTATCGGTGTCAATTTAGTGGTCTGTAAGTCCTTTAAGCATCCACATAAGGATTAGACTTTCCCCATCCGCCACGTTCTGACATGCTTGACTACGCATGTTATATACAGTACTTACTTTTCTGCCCATGTAAATTGTATTATGTGGGCAAGACCATTCGCACTATAAGGGAGCAAATGGCCTTGCACCGCTCTGCCATTAATAATGCTATTCTTAGTCTGATCAACCGATGGCCCGACATTTCATTGAGGCAAACCATAAGGTGGCAGATATCAGGTTTATCCTGATTGATCATATCCCTGTGTTAGCACGTGGTTAGCACGTGGTAGGGATGGTTTACTGCTGAGATTGGAGTCCAAATGGATCCATAAATTACAAACTGTCAAACCGCATGGTTAAATTGGAATATTTTCTTGTAGTGCCTTTAGTTCCTGAGACATATTTATTGCACATTCAGTATTTGTTTATGTATTAAGTTATGGTATTTGTATGTATTGGTGTGGTTCTTTCTTCATCAGCATTGGTGGACCAGTCTGACGCCAGGGGACACGTCCTGCCCCGCTGCGTTGCCTAGCAGCGGTGATGTCAGCAGTATTCGCCCCGTCCTCTGGCGGGAGGTGGAGCGTGTCCTGCACCCGGCGTTTGGAAGTGGTCCGACCAGGTTGGTGAGTATATTGGTGTGGTCCCGCCACTGAGCGGGCTTTGTATTTTGTCTAGTTGTCAGGACACATGGAGTCTTGATAAAAATACTTAGGTATTTAAACGTCGACATATCACCTGTATATGAGTTACATACGATTTTCCGGTGGTCAAAGGACCAATCCCGGAATGGAGAATTCCGACAGGGACTCAGTGAGTAACCTAACGCTCTCACCCTACCCCTCTCAGCCTAATCATCCTTTGCAGCAGTCTAACCCTGACCCTCCACCCCATTGCCTTACAGTATCCCTCCCCATCAGTGTCTAAACCTAAACCCTGTACCTGCCGCTTTAACCTTATGTAACCAACTCCCCTGCACCTAAAACTATTTCCACTCACTAGTTCCTAAACCTAACCTCCCCCTTCCACAGCTGCATGCTACTGCTCCCCGTATAATCAGCAATCAGGATGTCGGTTGCCAGTGTTGTGGCATCAGCATCTGGGCACTTGTCGAAGTTCTGAATCGGGATGGTGGCGCTGGTATACTGAACACCGTCAGCCTGATATACTGTATAGGAGAGGCGGTGGGTGTCAGCAGAGGTAGAGGGTGACAGGGAGGTAGAGAGTGACAGGGAGGCAGTGAGTGACAGTTGGGAAGATGTAGCAAAAAATGGTGCCATTACGCACCGTAGTGCCCATTACACATGATACCACACCTCGTAATGCCCCTTACACATGATGCCACACACCATAGTTCCCATTACACATGATGCTGCACACCATAATGCCCATTACACATGATGCTGCACACCATAATGCCCATTACACATGATGCTGCACACCGTACTGCCCACTATATACAGTATTATGCCACAAAATGTAATGCCCCTTACACATAATGCAGCACACTGTGATGCCCATTGCACTTTGTCGTAAACCATAACGCCCATTACAAATTACGCTGCCCACCATAATACTCATTACACATTGCGACACACAGCAATCCCCATTACACATGATGCTGCACACCATAGTGCCCATTACTCATGATGCCGCACACCAAAATTGGCAATTACATATTATACCACACATTGTAATGTCCATTACACATGATGCCACACATATTTTTCGTGTCCTTTATAAAGACCCAGGCACTGAGCGCCACGGCAGTGATGGTGCCCACATCTGTTCACATGGCAGCAATGAATAGGCTCAGGGACGGTTTCTGGGTACTCAGATACCCCCTGCCTGTGCCACTATATATCTATCTAATACGGGCACTTTCCCCTTGGTTTTCCCGGATGCCGGCACCCTATTGTATATAGCCCAAATTGATTGACGGAGAACTTAGCCCCAACAAATATCCTCAAAGACTTTTATGGTTTTATGTTATTAAGAAATCTCTGACTTGATCACTGTCACGGATAGAATAATTTTATGCTTTATCATTTATATCTTTCTCTTTCTATTTTTATTTATAGGACTATTACTTTTTATCTTCTATTTTGCATATATGGATAATTGTATTTTTATCAGATAATTGCTTTAATAAATATTTTGAAGGATCACGCAGGGTCTTCATTCATTTCATTGGAGCAAGTAACCCTCCTACATTGATAAATCTCCATGTAGATAATTATTTATCTTCCTAGACGCAGTGATCTAGCCCCCCCCCCCTTTTTTTCCTTCCCTACTTGTTTTGCCATTATGGTAGGTATTGCCAATCCCATTGATTACATGCAGCAAGTTATTATTAACAGTATCGACATACTGTACGTACTATAAACATTGTAATCTCATTTTTAAACAAACTATTTAATTCAGTTTATCAAGTGCCAGGAGTGTTGTTGTCCAAAAACACCATACATTTTTGGGTACTCTTTACCTAGAACGGCGCCCGCGATTGGCATCGCGGGCAAAAAATCGCGGGCATCGCGGCCATCACATGCACATAAAAAACGGGTGCGACGCAATGCCCGCGATGCCCGCGATTTTCCCATAGGGATCAATGTTAAAAGTGAGATTGGACGCGATTTTAGTGTTAAATGCCTCAATGCCCGCGATTTTTACATAGGAAACAATGTTAAATGGGCCACAGAGCCCTAATAGTCCCCCTGAAGTCTTAAATGGCCCCCCCAATTTTTAACGCCACCCCACGATCAACGTGAACCCGAAGCGTGGCGAGCACAGCGAGCCCGCGAGGGTCGGCGGTACGCGTCCTCCGACCTTTTCATACCCCCACTATCCACGTCGGCGTGGAGTTGAGAATAGAATAGTGTGGCGAGCGCAGCGAGCCACCGAGCCCGAAGCGTGGCGAGCGCAGCGCGCCCCGCGAGGGGACGCGGATACCTGTGAAGCCCGCGAAGAGACGCGTTTTCCTGTGAAGGTATGCGCGTCCCCTCGCGGGGCTCACTGCGCTCGCCACGCTTCGGCCTCGGTGGCTCGCTGCGTTTGCCACACTATTCTATTCTCAACTCCACGCCGACGTGGATAGTGGGGGTATGAAAAGGTCGGAGGACGCGTACCGCTGCGCTCGCCACGCTTCGGGTTGACGTTGATCGTGGGGTGGCGTTAACAATTGTGGGGGCCATTTCAGACTTTAGGGTAACTATTTGGGCTCTGTGGCCCATTTAACATTGTTTCCTATGGAAAAATCGCGGGCATTGAGGCATTGAACACTAAAATCGCGTCCAATCTCACTTTTAACATTGATCCCTATGGGAAATCGCGTCCATCGCGGGCATCGCATCGCACCTGTTTTTTAGTGCATTCGATGGTCGCGATGGTCGCGATGGGCGCCGTTCTAGGTAAAGAGTACCCATTTTTGTTTTGTCCATGTGCTGAAACCTACAAATTGACACCACAAAAAATCAAACACTCATATCTATATTTTCATGTGTGGACTATTTCCATGTGAACCTTTTCATGTGTGGCCCATTTCCATATCGACCTTTTCATGTGTGGATCTATTTTTTGTGCCAACCTTTTGTCTATATCAACCACGAAAATGTTGAACATTTGTGGTCGACAAAGTTACTGTCAACTTTTGCCTGTCGAACTTGTATACCGTAACCACTAAATTGTAAATACTCTACAAGAAATGTATTTTAAATAACCCTCCATGAATTATAGAGGAGAATTTAGCGTCACACCATTACTGGTTACAAGATAGGTACAATTTACATAGCAGGACAGAAAAACAACAAATATGTATCCTGTAAGTGTAGAAGAAACATGGGTTCAGTCGGCAATCGCTGCACAGGTTATTAAAAACAAGTGTCGGAGAAATTGATATATTGTCATCTTCTGTCTACAGCTTTGCAATAGGAAGTTTCTTCTCCTGACAGCTAGATATCACTTCAATATCCTTTATGCATTTTTTTCCCCACTATCATTTTTATTGGGAAACCTGGCATAACCTTCCCTGCACTGATTACTTTCCCATATCTTATTATCTTGAAATATATCAGTAGTTTTATTTTTTGACAACAATCTCAGCACTGAAAAAGAGATACCTAAAGTTAGAATGTTTTAGTACACTCATGTTCAGACGTCGCCCATGGGTCACTATTTACAGAGGAGACCACATGGACCAAAGACACCTTTTTGCATAGGAATATATAACATCCAACAATGGTTGATTGTACCTACTGTATGGTCTGCAGGATTGCCGCCCCCCCCCCCCAGGTAAAATCTGCCACTTAGCTCAGTGTCAGTGAAGGCAAATGCAGCACATGACTAGTAGGGACTTCCTATTGGAAGCCCTACCTGTCAGTCACAGACACACAAGCCAGTCTCATTGGGATACATTGTCTCTCTCTCCGTGATTGTCATTCCAGGCTTCCATAAGTAGAAAGATTGCTTCCTGTAGAAAGCCACTCCCTTTTTTATAGCCCCTAGTGTCTCTCTAGCACCCCAGTGTTTCTCCATTACCAGCCAGCCTCCTTGTGTCTCTCCAGCCCTCCCATTGTCGTTCCAGCTCAACCCAGCCCCCTTCTGTCTCTGTAACTACCCAATGTTTATAGCTCCAGACCCCTAGTGTCTCTACTGCACCAGCCCCCCCTCCATATCTCTCCAGCTTCAGCTCACACCTCCCCTTGTCTCTCCAGCTTCAGCTCCCACCTCCCCCTGTCTCTCCAGCTTCAGTTCCCACCTCCCCTTGTCTCTCCAGCTTCATCTCCCACCTCCCCTTGTCTATCCAGCTTCAGCTCCCACCTGCCCCTGTCTCTCCATCTTCAGCTCCCGCCTCCCCCTGTCTCTCAATCTTCACCTCCCGCCTCCCCCTGTCTCTCCAGCTTCAGCTCCTGCCTTCCCCTGTCTCTCAATCTTAAGCTCCCGCCTCCCCCTGTCTCTCCAGCTTCAGCTCCAGCCTTCCCCTGTCTCTCCAGCTTCAGATCCCTCCCCCTGTCTCTCCAGCTTCAGCTCCCTCCTCCCCCTGTCTCTCCAGCTTCAGCTCCCACCTCCCCCTGTCTCTCCAGCTTCAGCTCCCACCTTCCCCTGTCTCTCCAGCTTCAGCTCCCTCCCCCTGTCTCTCCAGCTTCAGCTCCCTCCTCCCCCCGTCTCTCCAGCTTCAGCTCCTGCCTTCCCCTGTCTCTCCAGCTTCAGCTCCCTCCTCCCCCTGTCTCTCCAGCTTCAGCTCCCTCCTCCCCCTGTCTCTCCAGCTTCAGCTCCTGCCTTCCCCTGTCTCTCCAGCTTCAGCTCCTGCCTTCCCCTGTCTCTCCAGCTTCTGCTCCCTCCTCCCCTGTCTCTCCAGCTTCAGCTCACGCCTCCACCTGGCTCTCCAGCTTCAGCTCCCACCTCCCCTTGTCTCTCCAGATTCAGCTCTAGCCTCCCCCTGTCTCTCCAGCTTCAGCTGTCGGCGTAAGGTATGTCGACCACTTTCATGTGTCGGCCAATAGCGGTACTGACTGCATCCCTTTCTTCATGCCATTACTCATCTGCCTCTAAACAGCGTGGTGAGGTATGATGCCACGTTGTCAAGCATTTGGTGCATTTTATTTTTTATGAGTTGTCGTGAAGCAAGGCAGTACCAAATATGGCTGGGCCCAGGTATTTTCAGGGGGCGTAGCCTAATTGTGGAAGGCGTGGCCATGCATCCTTAGAATAAAATACAGAAAAAAAATTAGTACTTTTAGGCACCTCCAAGACCACACTGCAGCCGGGTGTGGTACAGAGGTCCGACAGTCGGGACCCCGACTGGCCGGACCCAGACAGCATGGTGAGCGCAACTAAGCCCCTTGCAGGCTAGCTGCGCTCACCACTCTGCGCTCGCCACGCTTTGGGCACGTTGGCTCACTAGGTGAGCCACCTACTCTATTCTCCCTCTGAGGACCCCCACGAGGGAAAATAGCCAACAGCCATCCAGAACCCGGCTGTTGGTGTTTTGACAGTCTGGATACCGATGTCGGGTAAATGCCTGTCGGGATCCCAACTGACAGGACCCCGTCCGGCACCCCTGCAGCCCAGGGCACAGCAGCATGTGTTGGGTTGAGTAGAGCTGCTGCTGCCAGGTAACGGGGACCCCAGCGGGCCCCTCCATCAGGCCTGGGCCCAGGTTATTAGTACCCCCACTCTCGCACCACTGAGCACTAGAAATATATAAGATATATACTGAAAATTAGACATTAGTACAAATGATTTAATTTTAGAAAATGGGATTCCGTTTGTATCTGACCCCGGAAAGTCCACAAATCATCCAGCTCTACAAGACTCTGCGAAAGTGCTTGTTTGGTGCTAGAAATAGCTGAGTAACAGTTTTTGTGTGATATGATTTTGGATCTTCGCTGACTGCAGAGTATGCAGTTTTATCCTTAAAAACCTTAGGTCCAGTTATCTCTGCAGCACTCCTGGGTGGACCAAGATGGCTGACGTCACCTGCCCTTACTTCACACCAACCTAAAAAGTTACTCTGGCAGTTAATCCAACGTTCTCTAATTAATATTTCCCCCCCCCTAATAAAACAGCTTCATTATGCGCAGAATGCAACACAATCGAACATAAAAGACAATACGAAACACTTTTACGGTCTGACTTTTTGCAAATTATCATTCTCTCCCCCTAATGCGACAAAGTAAAAATAATTCCTGCCAGGCATTTTAGTCAAATAAATTTCCCATTCTGCAGAGAAACCACACACTGAAGAATCGCTACAGTCTCTGGCAATGGATTAGTTTCTGGCAGTGAGTGTTCCAAATCTATGGTTTGCAGTGACCTGTTACTGGTCTCTTACATAAACCAGAAGCCTTGGGATTGGTTGCTACAGAGTGGAATGGACAGAAATCAATAGCACGGGGAATGGGATGGAGCTGGATGCTGCAGAATCTTGAGGCACTCAGCTCAGAAGCATTGCTCATTAAGAGAAAGCAGGCTGGGCTTAACATGACTTACGACAGCAAGTGAGCACAAGCTTTAAAGAGGAGAGATGTGAAGAGCACTCTTTCATTTCAAACAGGACCAGAACTCAGGAGGACAGGGGCTGCCACCCTACCACTTCTTTAGCCCAATTTTGATTATTTGAGTTTTGTCATTTTTTGGGGGGCTGTGATTCTCATTTCTTTTTTTATTTTATTTTTTTTTTTGGAGGTTTATATATATATATATATATATGATCATGCACCCAATATTGTGCTCAAACATGTTCCTGTTGCTGCTTGTTGCCATCGTATGGGGGCACGGATATTCAGACACACGTGTGCTGAGTGGTGAGTAGTGAGTCAGCGTGTGCGTTGTGTTCTGCAAACTTTGAACAGTGATGTTGCATGAGTTGAATCAAAGCTTCTGGGTGATAAGGGGACTAAGTAAAAACCGGACCCGGACAAGACTACGGAACGCCGGACCGGACATCAAACTCTGCATTCCGGAGCTTGTAGTGTCCCGTCCAGGGGGTGTCCCGTCTGGGGATGTCTTTTCTGGGGGGATGCCTGTGATAGCTTTCACCAGGGACATGGGGAAAGGGAGCTTACAGCCTCCCCGTGTGGTCCGGACCGATTTTTGCTACATGCCAGACCATACAGGGAGGCTTTATTCTCTCCCTCCTTCTCTCCATGGTGACAGGTGTCACAGGCAGCCCCCCTGGACAGGACACCCACGGACCAGACACTACAAGCTCCGGAATACTGAGTTTTGCCAGGTCCGGGATTCTCGGGTCTTGTCCGGGTACGGTCTTTACCCATACCCAGTGACAAAGGGAAACCTGTTGCTGATATATATATATATATATATATATATATATATATATATATATATATACTAATTTTCTAAACATATACGTACATTTAATACTTTGTTGCTTTGAACTGTATTGCTGAAAACAGATTTCTTGAGGGTAAATTTACTAAAGCTTCTAAAAGTAAAATGTAACGCTGTTGCCTATAGCAACCAATAAGATTCTAGCTATAGTTTCGCAATATCCCCATTCACTTTTAGAAGCTTTATTAAGTGTACCCCTTAATACGAAAGACTACTCATACAAAGAGAATACTTAGATAAAAGGTAAATCTACTTTGCAAAGCTAAATATTGATCCATGATTTTGCTGACAGTAGATCTGTATCTTGTGTGTTTGTGATGAGCGGATTCGTCAGGATAAAATGGGCCAGAGGCACTAAGCTTCAAAAGTGATAAAACGGAGAGTGATAATCAGCCGGCCAATCAGCTCCTACTTGCCATGTCACAGGCTGTGTTTGAAAAATGTCAGGCAGCAGCTGATTGGTTGGAGAGTTTATCACTCTCCATTTTATCATTTTTGAATCTTAGTGCATCTGGCCCAGTATCTTTTAGCTAAAAAGTCAGAGCGACACTTTCCTGGACCCCGATTACTGTATTGTATCTTTTGGGGTCACATTCTGTGTACTGTGGGTTTGTTTTTACAAATGAAAAAAAGCAATGTAAGGTATTGTGTATCTGACAATTGGGGGACACCGAAGTATACGATCCCCTTTAGGGTACCTATATATGGGGAAATTTACTGTGATGGCATTTCTATTTCACATGTGATGTTGCTATTGGCAACCAATCAGATACTAGCTATTATCTTCTAAAAGGTGCGAAATGAATAAGAAGTAGATTAGTATTGGTTTTATATTAAAACTGTGCTATATGTGACATCAGCCATCTTGTCACAGCTACCAAAGAAGCAGACATATATATTGTTTTATGACAAGAGACAATCTCTAGATAACATTGCACAGTCATATGACACACCTATGTGTTCATTCATTACTTAGCGTCAGATGTACTGTTTTGAAAAGAGCTAAAGTTGAGAGAGATAAAGTAAGATCTATTCAGCTCCTAACTGTCATTTGGGCAAGATGTACTAACTATGGAACGTATGCACTAAGCTTCAAAAGCGAAAAAATGGAGAGTGATAAGCAACCAACCAATCAGGTCCTACCTGCCATGTCACAGGCTAGGTTTTAAACATGTCAGGCAGGAGCTGATTAGCTGGCTGTTTATCACTCTCCATTTTATCACTTTTGAAGCTTAGTGCATCTGACCCTTTGTGATGAAATGGAGAGTGATGAACCCCAAACCAGTGAGCCCCCAACTGTCATTTTAAAACCCGCCCGTGACATGGCAGTTGTTTATCTTTCTTCGGGCCAGGTGTACTAAGCTTGAAAAGTAATACAATGGAGGGGGATAAAGTGGAGAGATATTAAGTGGGACATTGACTAAGGTGGGAGTTTTATTTCCCATGGGATGTTGCTATGGGTAACCAACCTGATTCTTTCTTTTATCTTCTAGAAGGTGCTAAGTGAATAAGAAGCCCATAGCAACATCCCATGGGAAACAGATCTCCCGTCTTAGTAAAGTGTTGCCAAATCAGCTCCTGACACTTTTCAAACACAGCCTGTAACATGGCAGTTAGGAGCTGATGGGCTGGTGCTTTACCTCCACTCACTTTTTTCCCTCCCCAAGGCTTTGCGCATCTCCCCCTTTATCACAAATTACATAAAAAACAGTAAACATAGGACCAATGAAAATAAAGGATTATTTCAATTTGTGACATAAAAAAAGTCAAGGAAACAAAAGTGTTATCATTTAGAAGCACACACATGCGTAAGTTATTATGACCCAACTACAGTATATAGTACAAGTTAAGTTTAATACACTGTATTGAAAGACATCAACAAAATAAACTAACAGACATATACTGTGTACTGTAACCAATTATGGGCACAATGGCTTACAGTCTAGGGCTGTGGTTCCCAACCTTGGTCCTCAAGTATCCCCAACGGTGCACCCATTACTCACTGACACATTTTAAAAGATCCACAGGAGGAGCTAATTATTTCACTTGTGATTCTGTGTGGAGAACTGAACTGTTGGGGGTACTTAAGGCATAGCGGCCTCCCCTCCTGCATTCTGCAGGAGACTCCCTGAAATAGCAGCAATCTCCCTCTCTCCTTCATTAATCTAGCAATCTCCCTCATGTCACCTAGCCCACATTACACTGTTACATCATAGTTACCTCCCCTCCTGCATTCTGCAGGAGACTCCCTGAAATAGCAGCAATCTCCCTCTCTCCTTCATTAATCTAGCAATCTCCCTCATGTCACCTAGCCCACATTACACTGTTACCTCATTGTTACCTACCCTCCTGCATTCTGCAGAAGACTCCCTGATATAGCAGCAATCTCCCTCTCTCCCTCATTAGTCTAGCAATCTCCCTCATATCACCTAGTCCACATTACACAGTTACATTTTTGGGGAAAAAAAGGAATGAGATATAGATACATTTACATTGAATCATCAGCACCATTTCCCAGCACTTTACCAAGTATAGTAGCTCTTAGTAACTACTTTGGGGCTCATCTACATTTCTAGAGTCATTTTAAAAGATTCCTCTCAGATGTAGCAGTACACACTCTCGCTTCAAGGTGCAACTTGCACAATCATTTTTCACAATCTCTCCATATATGGAACTAGACACGCCCTTTGGGAGGAGCAAGACACACCCCCTCAATGAGGTGCTGTGCAAAATTCTGCTACCAACTATAACCTCCCTGAAACTAGTTTTCAAAAGTATGACTTGAGGACCAGGGTTGGAAATCACTGGTCTACGGCAGCAGTTCTCAAACTGTCAATCCTGACCCCAAAGTGGGGTCACGGTTCCATGTTGCTGACCATCAGGCTGATGACTTTTCTAATCTCAGTCAGTGATTCAAGGAGTCTGAAAAATCTGTAGCGTTGTCTGTTATTTTAGACTCCTCCCATCATTTTGTGCCTCCACAGTGCTGCCATGTCTGTGCTGTCTGCTGACTACACATGTGATGTGATGGGTTATGGTATATTAGACTCCTCCCATCACTCTGTGCCCCCACAATGCTGCCATGTATGTGCTGTCTGCTGACTACACATGTGATGTGATGGGTTATGGTATATTAGACTCCTCCCATCACTCTGTACCTCCACAATGCTGCCATGTATGTGCTGTCTGCTGACTACACATGTGATGTGATGGGTTATGGTATATTAGACTCCTCCCATCACTCTGTGCCTCCACAATGCTGCCATGTCTGTGCTGTCTGCTGACTACACATGTGATGTGATGGGTTATGCTAAATTAGACTCCTCCCATCACTCTTTGCCTCCACAATGCTGCCATGTCTGTGCTGTCTGCTGACTACACATGTGATGTGATGGGTTATGGTATATTAGACTCCTCCCATCACTCTGTGCCTCCACAGTGCTGCCATGTATGTGCTGTCTGCTGACTACACGTGTGATGTGATGGGTTATGGTATATTAGACTCCTCCCATCATGTTGTGCCTGCACAATGCTGCCATGTATGTGCTGTCTGCTGACTACACATGTCATGTGATGACCTTCTGCAGTAACTTGCTGGGCTCCTGTAATTATTTGTATTGTCTGATGGGGTCCCAGAGCAAAATAGTTTGAGGATCCCTGGTCTAGGGGATGGTATGACCATGTATTTGCAATGAGAAACCATATCCACTTAAAACACCCCACTGAAAAGGGTATTCACACAGTGCGATTTTGCTTGCGATCCGATTGGGCACTCAAAACACATTCATTTTGTACAGATCTGTACTATATAGTCTTGCCTGCACAGTAGTCCACTGGTTTTCGATTCGATTTTGCTTATATAAGCGTAATCGAATAGAACGATAGACCAAATTGATCCGTGTGTAGGGGGCATTAGATAACAAAAATGCTAAGTAATAGAATGAGTCCAGATTGATCGCTTCCACTTTTGGACGTTGATACAAGTTTCTGTATGATACAGCGCGTACATTGTCCACGTTGTGAGATTCACGGGGCTACTGTAAATGGCTTCAATTAATAAACTGCAGAACACAGCACAACTGTCAAGTGATGTCAGTTCCAATTTAAAAATATATTTGGCAAGCCCACATCGCTCCATGCATAATGTATAGGTAAAAGTGAGGTATTGTAATGATCCACTGGCCATCATTTTAAATAAAGTGAATTATTAGCCAAAAATCTTGTTTCTGCAGAGCCGTAGTAAAATACTGCCAAATTACTGAGGCCAGCTTTGCAATTACCTGTACATAATATAATGTATTATTCTAGAACTCGTAAACCAAAGTGCAATTTTTGGGGTGTGCACAGTAGCTAGACAAAAAAAAAAATACGTTTTGATTTCCATGGGGCATTTTTCAATGGATGAACGATGAATTGACCATTATATTTTTTAATTAAATTATTATTACAGGTTCTAGTTTGAAAACGATAGAGACTTTGATAATAGAGTTTGTTGGCTGTGAATTTGGTGCAGCAGACATAGGCTCTCTGTAACTTCCCTGTCACTTTAGAACTACAAGTTCCTGCATGCCTTGTCACATGTGACTCTGCAGCAGCTGAAGAATGGCAGATTGTCTAAATATGACATCAAAAAGTATAATTTGCAAATACATTATCTGGAGAAAATGGATGAACATCGACAGTTGGGACAGACAAAAAGGACCGTTCCACGAAAAGCGGGAGGCATGGTAGTAGGGTGTTTTGCACAACCCCCCACCCCCTTCCTGCAAACTGTAATGTTGTTTGGCTAGAATTACTGTGCTATTTCCACCTCCCCATTGCAGGTGTTGGAACAGTGTTACACCCTGTACACCCTGTTTCTTGGAAGCAGCAAGAGGAGGGCAAAATGAGCTGTACCCACAGCACCCGCTATCGGCGGCTCTGTTCGGGGATGCAGGACTTATACTTCACATGCATGGTACAGGTCCTGTGCATTTGCAGTGTACCAAACACCAATACATTGCGACTTTTCTGGTATAGTGACCTGAATCAGCCATTGTGCAAACTAGGGTTGGGTTGTGGGAAGTCTGGTTGCTAGGCAACGTCTGAGCCACATGCTGCTGCTAAACAGTGCTGCCAATCAGAAAAACCTCCAATCCCGGGATTCAAATCCTGGGAAAAAATGGCCTAAATCTAGTCCAAGGCTGGAATGCATAGGTTTGTTTTCCATAGAGGATATACAGAAGGGCTCATCAAAAAAATGGCAGCCTCCTGCTGATGGAACTAGAGCTATTTCCACACCCCTGGGGAAAGGTGTGACTTAATTAATTCTAAAATGATCATTTGTCCCTGGTACGTTAGAAGTTCCAGCATGTCCTGGCTGCCTTGCTCTACAGGATCCTGAAATGATCTATACAAGCAGTATAGTAATTCTGTATATACCATGGGGTTTGCAATGACCTGATGTTCAGACCTTGTTAGGCAGGGCCACATTCAGCCTTCGGGTGGCCCGGGGCAATTTAGATAGGGGGGCCCACTCACATTTGTTATTACTGGCCGCAAACTGCATGGGGGAATATTACCTGTCAAACACAGAATGAAATGTAATAGGATGAGAGATTCAGAAAGTGAGAGATTTGGTAAGAAATCTCCAGGTTTTTTTAAAGCGGCAATCATTTTACACTTCAAAATCAAACTGTTTTTGCAGTGTAAATTATTGCCTCTTTAAAAAAACTGGAGATTTCTTACCAAATCTCTCACTTCCTGAATCTCTCATCCTTTTAAATTTCACCCACAGTGTAAAGGCAGTATAAACTTGGACAATGGGTAACTGCAGGGGGAGAAGAAGTGATTAAAAACCCTCCCATGATGAGGCCGCTGTTGCTGCTGTCCTCCATGGGCCTGAGAAGCATGTGATGAGCTCCACCAAGAAGAGCTCAGCACAATTCTCTCAGCCTCTGACCTCTTGTGCAAAATCTCATGGGACATAGTCAACTCCCAGTAATGCACTGCACACGTGTGCAGACAGTGTGCCTTGGCTCCTGATGCTCAGCACCATTAATCATTGTCACATTGGCAGATAGGTGAAGCTGCAGCACTACCCCGCTCCCATGCACAAAAGCTTTAGATAAAAAACATGCCAACCACAGCCCCTAGACAGAGGGGGGCCCAGGGGTACTGACCCCCTGTGCCCCCCCCCCCCATCAACCCGGCCCTGCTGTTAGTGCCAGAATTTTAGTGTTGACAGCATCAACCATGTCAACATTCTCATGTCAACATTGCAAATGCTGAAAAAATATACCACACAATGGGCCCCAATTTCACTTTCATCAGATTCTATAGTACAGTATCGGACATAGGGCCTAATTCAGCCTCAATTGCTAATGACAGAAATTGCAAATCGTGCAATTATGGAATGGTTGCGTTTGCGTACCATTTGCATTGCTCATGCTTGAGTGGAAATGACAGCTGAAAATGCGAACTCATTGTGATCGCAATGTAGCCGCAGTTTGACAGGAAGATGGCATTTCCTGTGCATGAAAAACGCAGATGTGCCCAGGCATTTTTAAGGTGGATCTTTGATGGCAGCACTGACCATTTCCAGCATGTCTCATTCGCAGACCTACAGTACAGTACTCACATTTGCTCAAAGTCTTTTAAATGTTCCAGGATTTCGCATGGATCTGCTATTGGATAGTGTTGTGTTCTCCGATGCATTTGCAAATTAGCACGGGACATTTTCTCTTTCTGTCTTTGCGATGGCTACCTACTCGCAGTCATCTGCAACTTCTCCGATTAATGATCCATGGTAAATTAGGCCCAAAAAGTGATGAGTATGTGCACTCAACTCTTCTGTATGATCATTGTCGGACTGGGGCATGAAAGGCCAACGGTGGAATGCAGCTTTTAAGGGGATATTTTACAAATGTAGCCAGCAACCAGAAGTGTGGCAAGCCCCCAAAGAAACATTGATACCCATTAGAGAATGCATGGTCTGGAACACTTGATGAATATACAGTACTGTATACAGTAAATACTGCATTATAATGTATCAATAAAAGATGTACAGTAAATGGGGGCAACCTGCCAGCACATAACCACTTACTCAAGGCTAGTTGTCATTCCATCATCATCAATTGAAGACAGGTCAGATCAGCGATTCCCTGGCCCAATCCGGATCATTTTCAGTCAGAATCTGGGAACTTGGGTTTTTTAAACATTTATACTATTTCTGAACCCCTACCGGCCCATGGGAGGATTGTGACACTGCAGCATTTAATTTTTGCTAAGATGGGAATAACTTCCAGCCAATCACCAACAGCTCAAGGATTAGTTGGGGCCAACTGTCAAGTTCATTGCCAACAGCTCAAGGCTTATATGGGGGGTTAACTGTCAATCCATTCCAACAATGGAAGACTTAAGGCCTGATTCAGAGTCAACTGCAAAAGCCAAATCTTTCTCAAAAGGACAAAACCATGCTGCCCTGCAGGTGGGGCAGATGTAACAAGTGCAGAGAGAGTTAGATTTGGGTGAGGAGTGTTGAAACTGAAATCTAAATTGCAGTGTATAAAATAAAGCAGCCAGTATTTCCTTTGCACAGAAACAAAAGTACTCACCCAATCTAACCTCCGCACATGTTACATCTGCCCCACCTGCAGTGCACATGGTTTTGCCCATTAGAGAATGATTTTGCTTTTACCACCAATTACAAGATTCGATAGGAGCCAACAGCCACACCATCACCAACAACTCCAGATGATGCACAAATGGCCCACCAGGCCCAGTGATGTCCATGGCCCTAGTAGGGTATAATAAGTGTAAATTCGTATTTTGTCGGGTAGGGCATCTCTGACCTACTGTACAACAAAACCGCCATTGTTTAGTTCCGTGTCCTGGTGCCATGGAGAAAAAAATTGTGGGGCTCTGTGTAATCGAAGGCAGAGAACCATTGGATATCCACCATTGATAGCTAAATAATCAGCCACTGGTGGTTGACCATCAATGGTTATTAACCACTAAATGTCATCAGCCATCCCTACCCTTCATACATCCTGGTGATACATCCTGGCTTATGGTTTGCATTGTGTTTAGGGGAACTTGATCAGCACAATAGTTTTACAGACAGATTACTCTTTATATTGTTTTATCTGTCTGATACAATGAGCACATCATCATCACCATGACCCCTGGTGTGCAATACTGAGATTACCGGAATTGTACAGTGTGGCTATAATTCGGTGTTAATCTCATCATTGGCCACCTAGTCCACCCACGTTACTCTTTAAATTGGCGGCATGGGGTTGCGGGGTATTGCAGGAGACTTATCCCCTGTCCTGGGGGGGCTGGGAGAAGCGCCCAATTTTTGGGAACCTCCCGGCCAATTAGAGAGAGAAGGCAAGTATGCACAAATCTTAACCTCACCCTAATGCTTCAGGCAGTGCCTAACCCTCCCCCCCACAGCCTTACCCTCCCCCAGCAGCTCCTAACCCTCCCAAAGGCATCTAACCGTAACCCTCCCAGAGGCATCTAACCACCGGCATCCTCAGAATGTCAATATTACACATGTAGCCCACAAATAGTGCACAGCTTTATTACTACACTGCAGTATTCAGATAGGACACCCCATCCCAATGTTAAATCTCTCTGCACTGTGAATAAGCCCCCTTGTGCTGTACATATTGCATCTATCTGCCTTCCCTAATAATGTATATATATAGAGAGAGAGAGAGAGAGAGAGAGAGAATAAATCCCGCATTTGTAGATAAACAGCTTTAGGTGTCTCCTGCAGACGGCTGTTGGCTGCCAATGGAAATCTGCTATACTGTAGTTTTCTACCTCGACTGCAGTGATGCACCATGACATCATAAAGAGCAAGAAGTGATGATAATGCACTTTGTAGCGATGCAATTACTTTAAGTATATATTGGGCAGGAAAGATGCAAGCTAATCTTGTTATCCACCGTTTAACAACCAGCGTATTAATCATAGCCATTATACCTTAATGACTTCTGCTTACTGCATTCTGTTTTTTTTTTTTTTTTAAGACAGCTGCTATTTATATGAACAATGGCGAATCCTGTTACTCCTCTGCTACAAAGCTGTGAGCGCTCTTACAGCTGCGAATAGTGTGATTGTCAGGGCCGGCGCCACCACTAGGCAGCTCTAGGCATTTGGAGGGCGGCAGTTCGCCCCTCACCCCCAGCGAACTGTGTAAAAAACTTGCGTCCCCGGCGTCCCTGCAGTGCTGCTGGAGCGGTCAGGGGTGTCCGTGCCGGCGCCGTCATGTGTATAAAGCTGGCTGCGGCCGGCGGGGTCCCTGTAGTGAATAGAAAATAAGTTATTTTCTATTCACTGCAGGGACCCCGCCGGCCGCAGCCAGCTTTATACACATGACGGCGCCGGCACGGACACCCCTGACCGAAGTTATTTTCTATTCACTACAGGGACCCCGCCGGCCGCAGCCAGCTTTATACACATGACGGCGCCGGCACGGACACCCCTGACCGCTCCAGCAGCACTGCAGGGACGCCGGGGCCGCAAGTTTTTTCCACAGGTACCACCCCCCTCCCCCCGGCACCGGGGCGTCCCCACCCCGACTCGCCTGGGGCGCTCCGGTGCCTTGCACCGGCCCTGGTGATTGTAGATGAAGGCTCTTAGCTTGGCAAACATCCTAGATAATGTATATTGATATAGGTAAGTGCTGCCCGCCCGTACGTTCGCCCCCACCCCCAATACGAATCCCACATTTTCATGCCAGTGGATGTGTACGCTTACACGCCCACTCGCATGTGGCCGCACAAGTGAGAAATCATTTGATGGTCGCTCACCATCGAATGATTTTTCACCCATTCGCAATGATGTACCATGACATCATAAAGAGCAGGGAGAGTTGTTGCGCTCTATGATGCTAGAAAAGATGCGACCGATTCTTGGCATTTATTTGGTCGCTCATCTTCTCCACGTGGAGGTTGGTAGATGGCAGAAAGCATTCATAAATTATAATGGGCATGGGAAACACATCAGCATTATGTGCATAGTTACCTCCCTGACATAGCAGCAATCTCCCTCTCTCCCTCATTAGTCTAGCAATCTCCCTCATGTCACCTAGCCCACATTACACTGTTACATCATAGTTACCTCCCCTCCTGCATTCTGCAGGAGACTCCGGGACATAGCAGCAATCTCCCTCTCTCCCTCATTAGTCTAGCAATCTCCCTCATGTCACCTAGCCCACATTACACTGTTACATCATAGTTACCTCCCCTCCTGCATTCTGCAGGAGACTCCCTGACATAGCAGCAATCTCCCTCTCTTCCTCATTAGTCTAGCAATCTCCCTCATGTCACCTAGCCCCCATTACACTGTTACATCATAGTTACCTCCCCTCCTGCATTCTGCACGAGACTCCCTGATATAGCAGCAATCTCCCTCTCTTCCTCATTAGTCTAGCAATCTCCCTCATGTCACCTAGCCCACATTACACTGTTACATCATAGTTACCTCCCCTCCTGCATTCTGCAGGAGACTCCCTGACATAGCAGCAATCTCCCTCTCTTCCTCATTAGTCTAGCAATCTCCCTCATGTCACCCAGACCACATTACACTGTAACATTTTTGGAGAAAAAAGGTATAAGAGATAGATCCATTTACATTGAATCATCAGCACCTTTTCCAAGCACTTTACCAAGTATAGTAGCTCTTACTAACTGCTTTGGGGCTCATCTACATTTGGATATAAGTAATTTACCAAAGATTCCCTTCATATGTAGCAGTACACACCCACGCTTCTAGGTGCCTTGTGCACAATCTCTTTTCACAATCTCTCCATATATGGAAATAGACACGCCCTTTGGGTGGAGCATGACACACCCCCTGAATGGGGCGCCGTGCAAAATTCTACAACCAACTATAATCTCCCTGAAACTAGTTTTCAAAAGTAGGCAAGTGTGATTATGTGCTCCCGCACAGGCCTGTATAGTGCAAGGCCGGGCCAGGGTACTGTAAGGGTGTGTGGCCTAATTGCTGAGATATGGTCATATACCCCCCACAAAATATTAAAAAGTATGCAAGCCATAGAGCTAGAACTAGAACATGCTTCCTTATCCCATATACACAGCTCAGAATCAGTGGCGCATCTATAATGGGTGCAGTGTGCGCGGTGCACACGGGTCCCTATGTCCTAGGGGGGCCCACATCGCACTCGCTGCACCCATTTTGTAGTACTTACCCTCTGCAGTCAGGCGGCTGTGGCAGTGGCTGCCAATATCCCGTCAGGCATTCTTCCGGTGACCGTAGTGCTTATGCTTCACAACGCAGTGCTGCTGCCGGCAGCTAAAGCTCTGGGAAAGTTGACAGAAAAATGGACGCCGCAATATTATTCGCGCAGTAGGGTCTGAGCGCTCTATTGTATGCTCACAGTGTACTGGAGATGCTGGGCTGCAACTTCAGATGCACACAAATTGATTTTGCAAATATCCAAAGTCATAAATTAAGCACAAAAGCATGAGAGATAGCAGTGATTGCTGGCAACTCAGCCATTGTTGTACAAATTCAGACTTTTAGGGGTCATTCAGACCCATGCAAGCCAGCAAATTGCCTAGCATGGAATGTGAATATCAGCTGGATAGGCTATTAGCTGCAAATCCAATTGCAGGCCGCACATCACCAAATGATTTATCCAGTGTGTGCAGTCTGTGTGTAGCCCAGGACTTACTCGGCGGCTGCAGGATAAGCAG
This sequence comes from Crinia signifera, assembly GCF_055691185.1. Taxonomy (NCBI): domain Eukaryota; kingdom Metazoa; phylum Chordata; class Amphibia; order Anura; family Myobatrachidae; genus Crinia; species Crinia signifera. The sequence continues at coordinate 31,257,390 of NC_139218.1, forward strand.
TCAGATCAGGGACGGAGCAGATGTCACAAGACTTCACCTTAAGCACTTGGGCATCCCTGCGTTTACCCTGACACTCCCAGAAAACATCAGGTTACTACCGCCAAACACCAGCTTCCTGTCATTCAACTTGTGTATGGCCAGTGATAAAAAAAAATTGCAGGATTTTATCGCAGGATGGCCTTGCGCATGTGTGATACGAGCCGTGTGCACTCTATCGGTTACCGCCCAGTCTGCAAATTTGCAGCCGTTTATCAGGTCTGGATAACCCCCTTAGTTACACACAGCTGGTCACTGTAGTATAGCCGTGTAGTTTTCTGGCTCCCAGTTGATTTATGTGCATAAGATGGCAGAGAATGGGTAGAGTCCATGGTTTGCTGTGTTGAGTGGGGCTGATTGGCACGACCGAAGCCAGAATCTAAAAGGACACATCTGTAAGTCTTGACATTACCAACCCAATTTATTCTTCATTATCAGCACCAACTGGGACAGTTTATATTAACTCAAAAACACACCGTTGCTGCTATTGTTATATGGGGGGAAATTTACTAAAGGAAATTTGGGGGCATGTCGTAGCAGCAAGGGGCATGGCATACGCTCGCAGCTCTACACAAGTGAGTGAGCCACTGGCCATGCCCCTAGCCCCTCTACCTCCAGGAATAGGCACTGTACGCATGCTCAGCAGAGCAGCGCTGGGCAGGGGGCACTCCCAACTGCCCCCATCACAGAACCTTGCCGGCCATGGGCAGGACCATTTCCACAGAAAAACGGGATGGTCCCACAAAAATCGGGACAGTTGGGAGGTATGCAATTCACTTTCTAGCACACAGCGCCAAAATGTCTAGTTACAGCACTGCCTGAATGTATCACATTCTGGATCTTGGTGGCTAAACCTCTGAAAATGGCATTGTCTGAGGTTTGGCAGCATTTTTCATGTTGCTGCCTCCCACCCAGAGGTTGTGAACAGCTGGCCTTCAGCAACAGCTATACTGTAACCACTGAAACATGCAGTGCAGGTCACTTTTCGTTATCTCCATTTCTGGTCCTGAGGAACGGTCATTTGGTTCTCTTTTCCTCACTTTCTTCCAAAGAAAATATCTTATGTAAATTAGAATAGTCCAGTAAGGTATATTTTTACTAAACTGCAATAAAGTGGTAAAATACTAGTTCATGGTTAAAGATCAATAACCTGCTGTCTTACTGAGTAGTGATGCAGGCGTAGAGAGCTGACCACATTGTAGTTCAGCATAATAATAGGACTCTACGGTACAATTAAAACTCCAGTTTTTCAACCACAGTATAATCTCCAAATGAAACGTTCCACATTGCATTATGCTGTATGTGTGACAGTTCTAGAGTACTCATACCTTCTGTGTTGGGCTGCTTCAGAGGCATAACTCTGGAAGGCAATGGAGTCATCTGCCGCCGGGCTCCTGCTCCCAAGGGGGCACCTCTCCTCGCCTGCCAGTTTGAATCAGTTGATTGAAAGCTGTCTATATTGCTTCTGTGGCTGACTCCCCCTCCTAGAAGGACCATAGATGCCACAGTCTCTTTATTTTAAAGCATAATGGGTGGGATATTCTAACATCGGCAGCCCCCCTTCGCCGCCCATCGCCAGCATAATTATCGCATATGCTCTAACATATGCGATAATTATAGCAAAGGACAACTCTTGCGTTAAGAAGGTACACCCTCAATGCTCCCTTCTCCCATCTTTCCTAAATGCTCTCTACACTGACCTCACTGTTTCCTACATTCTGCCTCACTTTCTGCTCCCTACTCACTTTTCCCCTGCTCCCTACAGTGATACAGAAATCCCAGGATTGAGTTTTTGGTACTTATGTAGTAACTGGGCTGCCGATTTTTTGATTGTATGCCTTAAGTTAAGGCATACAATCAGATGCGATGCGATGCGATATCGCATCGCATCGCATCCGATATCGCATCCGATATCGGATGCGATGACCCGATTTTTCCATAGGAATCAATGTTAAAATGATTCCTATGGAAAAATGGGTCCTTTTCATACCCCTACTATCCAAGTGGGCATGGAGTTGGATATAAACCTGTGGCGAGCGTAGCGAGCCACCGAGCCCGAAGCGTGGCGAGCGAAGCGAGCCCCGCGAGGGGACGGTATTCGTCCCCTCGCGGGGCTCGCTTCGCTCGCCACGCTTCGGGCTCGGTGGCTCGCTACGCTCGCCACAGGTTTATATCCAACTCCATGCCCACTTGGATAGTAGGGGTATGAAAAGGACCCATTTTTCCCATTGAATTCCATGTTAAAATGGACTCAGTCCATTTTAACATTGATTCCTATGGAAAAATCGGGTCATCGCATCGCATCGCATCGCATCGAATCGCATGGTCGCATGCGATGCGATGCGATCTCCCGATCCGACCCGATTTAGAAATCGGCAGCCCAGTTACTACATAAGTACCGAGTTTTTTTTTCAAATCCCAAAATCCTGGCATTGTAAAAGGTAGCCAGGAATTGCCCACTCTACGTAAGACTGGCATAAACTAAATATACACACATCTGTTGTTATTGAGAAGATAACTTAATTGATGTTAATATATAATTGTTATTCTGTCCCAGTATTGTGCAGAACTTAAAGTAAGACGTCCTATTGGGATCATGGTAGTAAAATAAAGCTGCAGTATGTTCTTCTATTCATCCAACAGTAAGGGGATATCTGTCCCTATAGCTATTTCTATAGTAGAAGAGAGCAGTGAGTACAAAGACAAACAATGTGCAATCCACTGAGTGTCCCGAACCCCTGAGTGTCCCAAACCCCTGAGTAAAATATTCATGAGTGTTCCAATCACCTGGATCTCTTAATGCCCTGAGTATCCCAAACCACTACATGTCCCAAACCCATGGGTGTCCCAAACCCTTAAGTATCCCAAACCATTGATTATCCCACACCACTGATGTCCCAAACCTCTGAGAAGCTCAAACCATTGGCGGACTCAGGGGGGAAGGGGCACCGGGGCACGTGCCCCCCCTGTCATTTCATTTTGTAGCTGAGGACCAGGGCTTTCCAACGAGTCCAGCCCCGTGTCTCTAGCCCCCCGGGAACCGGAGATATTGCCTGGCAAAGCTGTAACGTTTTTCCCCATAGGATAATATGGGACCCATTAATTCCGACCCCCACCCGGTTCCGACTGCTGCCAGTTCCCCCTCTGGCATCACAGAAGCTTGTGGTTGATCTCATTCAATTCCAAATGGGCCTTCAATATACCAGGCTGGTCCATATCGGTCAATCGGTTCCAGAGATATTGCGGGTAAACCAATTTTTTTATTTTTGAAATGTAATTTCATGGCTGTTCATGTTCTTTGAGGGCAGATTACTCTGGAACCAAACGTTTCAGTTTCACTGGGTCAAAATCATTTAAAGCCCACTCAAAAGTTCTTCAATATGATACTTTTCTCATGTAAATGGGTCAGTTGGTTCCGAAGATATAACCGGTTAAATGAGATAACTGGTTAAAGAGGGGGAGGGGTGGAAAATGCAGGGACTAGGCTGGTGTAAAAGGGGCCAACCCGGGAATGCATTTTCTGGTGTGAAAGGGGTATTATTTCAAATAGCCGGGACCTGCAGTGCTCTGAATACAGCCAGGCTCTGCCACTGTCAGTGGCTATCGCTTCTGCCTGGCGGCGGCTGTCCCTCATTTACCGCAAGCATGTATTCCCCCTTGGCAATGAGCATGTAATCCCACATGGCAACGAGCATGGAACCTCTGGCAATGAGCATGGAACCCTTGGCAATGAGCATGTAGATAAGCAGCCCTTATGTAGCATAATTTTTAATAGGCATTATGGTGTTTGGCATAATACATAATGGACATAATGGCGTGTAACTTAACATGTAATAGACATTATGATGTAAATGTTTAATGCGCGCCTTTGGTGGACAATGTTCCTGTTTATGAAGCGTATTGTGAATTTTGGCTTAATCTGTGTGGCATTATGTGAATTCTGGCTTAATCCGTGTGGCATTATGTGAATTTTGGCTCAATCCGTGTGGCATTATGTGAATTTTGGCTCAATCCGTGTGGCATTATGTGAATTTTGGCTCAATCCGTGTGGCATTATGTGAATTTTGGCTCATTCCATTTGGCATCATGTGTAAGGGGAAAGTATTATGGGGTCTAGTATTTTGTTGCATAATGTGTAGAAGTTGTATATGGCGTGGTATACTACACTCAAGGACACACCACCTGTTGAGTGGCCACACCCCTTTTCTGGAGCGCGCCTTTGGCACGCGCACAACTACATGGGCCTGAATACTTTAAATGCCAGGGCCTATTTTTAATCCCATTCCCACCCTCTATCTGTCGCTCTCTTAGCATGTACACTGGCACCACTAACACCGCCTCTCCCCCACCCAAACCCTCTATTATCATGGTGCCCCCCCTGTAAATTTTATCCTGGATCCGCCCCTGGCTCAAACCGCTGCATGTCCCAAACCACTGTGTTCCCCCAAAGCTCTGCATGTTCCAAACCCCTGACTGTCCCATGCAACCGAGTTCCCCAAACCTCGGAGTGTTTTCTCTGCATATGAAAGGCAAACCTTTACTACCCGGATATTCTTCATCAGCCTAAAAGACTTCCAACTGTTGTCTATACCTGCATGTCCCTACTTCAATAAAGACTTCTAGATTTCCACAGTCTCTGTCTGCTGACACAATATTTCATACATCCTTGATAAATGCTATTATGCCCTGGCTTGTACTCACAATTTCTAGGATGATGTAGCTACTGTAATCTGTGCCATCATTTTCATATTATCAGTATTAAAATTCCTGAGCGCTTCAGCTTTGTGGAATTACTACATACTGCATTACCTTGTCCAACCTCTGGCCCTCCAGCTGTTGTGAAACTACACATCCCAGCATGCCTTGCCACAGTTTTGCTCTGAACAAATGCTAAAACTATGGCAAGGCATGCTGGGATGTGTAGTTTCACAACAGCTGGAGGGCTGCAGGCTGGACACGCCTGTTACAGAGCATCCAGATGCTCTCCAAAGTGTTAGTTTTGGACTCTCCTATGTAATTCTACCTGGATTAAAAAAATATTCATTTTGCAAATGGATACAGGGGCAGGGTAGAGAAGGAGATCTTAGAACAAACGTGTAGTAGGTTGTATCATACACTAAGGGCCTGATACAGACCTGATCGCTATACAGGGGTATATTCGCTGCCTAGTGAACGGGTAAGCACTGCCATGACGAAACATC